>NC_090335.1:70166215-70766215 GCF_035084215.1 Heptranchias perlo
TCCCAATCACTGACACATCCCACAGTCCTACAGTCACTGACACATCCCACAGTCCTACAGTCACTGACACATCCCACAGTCCTACAGTCACTGACACGTCCCACAGTCCTACAGTCACTGACACATCCCACAGTCCCAATCACTGACACATCCCACAGTCCTACAATCACTCTCACATCCCACAGTCCTACAGTCACTGACACATCCCACAGTCCTACAGTCACTGACACATCCCACAGTCCTACAGTTACTGACACATCCCACAGTCCTACAGTCACTGACACATCCCACAGTCCTACAGTCACTGACACGTCCCACAGTCCTACAGTCACTGACACATCCCACAGTCCTACAGTCACTGACACATCCCACAGTCCTACAGTCACTGACAGAACCCACAGTCCTACAGTCACTGACACATCCGAAAGTCCTACAGTCACTGACACGTCACACAGTCCTACAGTCACTGACACATCCCACAGTCCTACAGTCACTGACACGTCCCACAGTCCCAATCACTGACACAACCCACAGTCCTACAGTCACTGACACATCCCACAGTCCTACAGTCACTGACACGTCCCACAGTCCTACAGTTACTGACACATCCCACAGTCCTACAGTCACTGACACGTCCCACAGTCCCAAATCTCACAGTCCTACAGTCACTGACACATCCCACAGTCCTACAGTCACTGACACATCCCACAGTCCTACAGTCACTGACACATTCCACAGTCCTACAGTCACTGACACGTCCCACAGTCCTACAGTTACTGACACATCCCACAGTCCCAATCACTGACACATCCCACAGTCCTACAGTCACTGACACGTCCCACAGTCCTACAGTCACTGACACGTCCCACATTCCCAATCACTGACACATCCCACAGTCCTACAGTCACTGACACATCCCACAGTCCTACAGTCACTGACACATCCCACAGTCCCAATCACTGACACATCCCACAGTCCTACAGTCACTGACACGTCCCACAGTCCCACAGTCACTGACATATCCCACAGTCCCAATCACTGACACATCCCACAGTCCTACAGTCACTGACACGTCCCACAGTCCCACAGTCACTGACACATCCCACAGTCCTATAGTCACTGACACATCCCACAGTCCTACAGTCACTGACACATCCCACAGTCCTACAGTCAATGACACATCCCACAGTCCAAATCACTGACACATCCCACAGTCCCAATCACTGACACGTCCCAAAGTCCTACAGTTACTGACACATCCCACAGTCCTACAGTCACTGACACATCCCACAGTCCTACTGTCACTGACACGTCCCACAGTCCTACAGTTACTGACACATCCCACAGTCCTACAGTCACTGACACATCCCACATTCCTACAGTCACTGACACAGCCCACAGTCCTACAGTCACTGACACATCCCACAGTCCTACAGTCATTGACACATCCCACAGTCCCAATCACTGACACATCCCACAGTCCTACAGTCACTGACACATCCCACAGTCCCAATCACCACACATCCCACAGTCCCAATCACTGACACATCCCACAGTCCTACAGTTACTGACACATCGCACAGTCCCAATCACTGACACATCCCACAGTCCTACAGTTACTGACACATCCCTCAGTCCGACAGTTACTGAAACATCTCACAGTCCCAATCACTGACACATCCCACAGTCCTACAGTCACTGAAACATCCCACAGTCCTACAGTCACTGACACATCCCACAGTCCTACAGTCACTGATACATCCCACAGTCCCAATCACTAACACATCCCACAGTCCAACAGTCACTGAAACATCCCACAGTCCTACAGTCACTGACACATCCCACAGTCCTACAGTCACTGACACGTCCCACAGTCCTACAGTCACTGACACATCCCACAGTCCCAATCACTGACACATCCCACAGTCCTACAATCACTCTCACATCCCACAGTCCTACAGTCACTGACACATCCCACAGTCCTACAGTTACTGACACATCCCACAGTCCTACAGTCACTGACACATTCCACAGTCCTACAGTCACTGACATGTCCCACAGTCCTACAGTCACTGACACATCCCACAGTCCTACAGTCACTGACACATCCCACAGTCCTACAGTCACTGACAGAACCCACAGTCCTACAGTCACTGACACATCCGAAAGTCCTACAGTCACTGACACGTCACACAGTCCTACAGTCACTGACACATCCCACAGTCCTACAGTCACTGACACGTCCCACAGTCCCAATCACTGACACAACCCACAGTCCTACAGTCACTGACACATCCCACAGTACTACAGTCACTGACAAGTCCCACAGTCCCAATCACTGACACAACCCACAGTCCTACAGTCACTGACACATCCCACAGTCCGACAGTCACTGACACATCCCACAGTCCTACAGTCACTGACTCGTCCCACAGTCCTACTGTTACTGACACATCCCACAGTCCTACAGTCACTGACACATCCCACAGTCCTGCAGTCACTGACACGTCCCACAGTCAAAATCAATGACACGTCCCACAGTCCTACAGTTACTGACACATCCCACAGTCCTACAGTCACTGACACATCCCACAGTCCTACAGTCACTGACACGTCCCACAGTCCTACAGTCACTGACACATCCCACAGTCCTACAGTCACTGACACGTCCCACAGTCCTACAGTCACTGACATATCCCACAGTCCTACAGTCACTGACACATCCCACAGTCCTACAGTCACTGACACATCCCACAGTCCTACAGTCACTGACACATCCCACAGTCCTACAGTCACTGACACATCCCACAGTCCTACAGTCACTGACACACCCCACAGTCCTACAGTCACTGACACACCCCACAGTCCTACAGTCACTGACACATCCCACAGTCCTACAGTCACTGACACATCCCACAGTCCTACAGTCACTGACACACCCCACAGTCCTACAGTCACTGACACATCCCACAGTCCTACAGTCACTGACACATCCCACAGTCCTACAGTCACTGACACGTCCCACAGTCCTACAGTCACTGACACATCCCACAGTCCCAATCACTGACACATCCCACAGTCCTACAGTCACTGACACATCCCACAGTCCTACAGTCACTGACACGTCCCACAGTCCTACAGTCACTGACACACCCCACAGTCCTACAGTCACTGACACATCCCACAGTCCTACAGTCACTGACACGTCCCACAGTCCTACAGTCACTGACACACCCCACAGTCCTACAGTCACTGACACATCCCACAGTCCTACAGTCACTGACACATCCCACACTCCTACAGTCACTGACACGTCCCACAGTCCTACAGTCACTGACACACCCCACAGTCCTACAGTCACTGACACATCCCACAGTCCTACAGTCACTGACACATCCCAAAGTCCTACAGTCACTGACACACCCCACAGTCCCAATCACTGACACGTCCCACAGTCCAACAGTCACTGATACGTCCCACGGTCCCAATCACTGACACGTTCCACAGTCCTACAGTCACTGACACGTCCCACAGTCCTACAGTCACTGACACATCCCACAGTCCCAATCACTGACACATCCCACAGTCCTACAGTCACTGACACATCCCACAGTCCTACAGTCACTGACACGTGCCACAGTCCTACAGTCACTGACACACCCCACAGTCCGACAGTCACTGACACACCCCACAGTCCTACAGTCACTGACACACCCCACAGTCCTACAGTCACTGACACATCCCACAGTCCTACAGTCACTGACACATCCCACAGTCCTACAGTCACTGACACACCCCACAGTCCTACAGTCACTGACACATCCCACAGTCCTACAGTCACTGACACATCCCACAGTCCTACAGTCACTGACACGTCCCACAGTCCTACAGTCACTGACACATCCCACAGTCCCAATCACTGACACATCCCACAGTCCTACAGTCACTGACACATCCCACAGTCCTACAGTCACTGACACGTCCCACAGTCCTACAGTCACTGACACACCCCACAGTCCTACAGTCACTGACACATCCCACAGTCCTACAATCACTGACACGTCCCACAGTCCTACAGTCA
The DNA here is from genome assembly GCF_035084215.1 of Heptranchias perlo. NCBI lineage: Eukaryota > Metazoa > Chordata > Chondrichthyes > Hexanchiformes > Hexanchidae > Heptranchias > Heptranchias perlo. The sequence goes on from NC_090335.1 coordinate 70,170,297, forward strand.
CTGACACACCCCACAGTCCTACAGTCACTGACACATCCCACAGTCCTACAGTCACTGACACATCCCACACTCCTACAGTCACTGACACGTCCCACAGTCCTACAGTCACTGACACACCCCACAGTCCTACAGTCACTGACACATCCCACAGTCCTACAGTCACTGACACATCCCACAGTCCTACAGTCACTGACACACCCCACAGTCCCAATCACTGACACGTCCCACAGTCCTACAGTCACTGATACGTCCCACGGTCCCAATCACTGACACGTTCCACAGTCCTACAGTCACTGACACGTCCCACAGTCCTACAGTCACTGACACATCCCACAGTCCCAATCACTGACACATCCCACAGTCCTACAGTCACTGACACATCCCACAGTCCTACAGTCACTGTCACGTCCCACAGTCCTACAGTCACTGACACACCCCACAGTCCGACAGTCACTGACACATCCCATAGTCCTACAGTCACTGACACGTCCCACAGTCCTACAGTCACTGACACGTCCCACATTCCTACAGTCACTGACACACCCCACAGTCCTACAGTCACTGACACATCCCACAGTCCTACAGTCACTGACACATCCCACAGTCCTACAGTCACTGACACACCCCACAGTCCCAATCACTGACACGTCCCACAGTCCTACAGTCACTGACACGTCCCACAGTCCCAATCACTGACACGTCCCACAGTCCTACAGTCACTGACACACCCCACAGTCCCAATCACTGTCACGTCCCACAGTCCTACAGTCACTGACACGTCCCACAGTCCTACAGTCACTGACACGTCCCACAGTCCTACAGTCACTGACACATCCTACAGTCCTACAGTCACTGACACATCCCACAGTCCTACAGTCACTGACACATCCCACAGTCCTACAGTCACTGACACATCCCACAGCCCTACAGTCACTGACACATCCCACAGTCCTACAGTCACTGACACATCCCACAGTCCGACAGTCACTGACACATCCCACAGTCCTACAGTCACTGACAGAACCCACAGTCCTACAGTCACTGACACATCCCACAGTCCTACAGTCACTGACACGTCCCACAGTCCTACAGTCTCTGACACATCCCACAGTCCTACAGTCACTGACACGTCCCACAGTCCTACAGTCACTGACACATCCCACAGTCCTACAGTCACTGACACATCCCACAGTCCTACAGTCACTGACACGTCCCACAGTCCCAATCACTGACACAACCCACAGTCCTACAGTCACTGACACATCCCACAGTCCTACAGTCACTGACACGTCCCACAGTCCCAATCAGTGACACAACCCACAGTCCTACAGTCACTGACACGTCCCACAGTCCTACAGTTACTGACACTTCCCACAGTCCTACAGTCACTGACACGTTCCACAGTCCTACAGTCACTGACACATCCCACAGTCCCAATCACTGACACAACCCACAGTCCTACAGTCACTGACACGTCCCACAGTCCTACAGTTACTGACACATCCCACAGTCCTACAGTCACTGACACGTCCCACAGTCCTACAATCACTGACACGTCCCACATTCCCAATCACTGACACATCCCACAGTCCTACAGTCACTGACACATCCCACAGTCCTACAGTCACTGACACGTCCCACAGTCCCAATCACTGACACATCCCACAGTCCTACAGTCACTGACACAACCCACAGTCCTACAGTCACTGACACATCCCACAGTCCTACAGTCACTGACACGTCCCACAGTCCCAATCACTGACAAAACCCACAGTCCTACAGTCACTGACACGTCCCACAGTCCTGCAGTTACTGACACATCCCACAGTCCTACAGTCACTGACACGTCCCACAGTCCTACAGTCACTGACACGTCCCACAGTCCCAATCACTGACACATCCCACAGTCCGACAGTCACTGTCACATCCCACAGTCCTACAGTCACTGACACATCCCACATTCCTACAGTTACTGACACATCCCACAGTCCTACAGTCACTGACACATCCCACAGTCCTACAGTCACTGACACGTCCCACAGTCCCAATCACTGACACAACCCACAGTCCTACAGTCACTGACACGTCCCACAGTCCTACAGTTACTGACACATCCCACAGTCCTACAGTCACTGACACATCCCACAGTCCCAATCACTGACACATCCCACAGTCCTACAGTCACTGACACATCCCACAGTCCTACAGTCACTGACACACCCCACAGTCCTACAGTCAATGACACATCCCACAGTCCTACAGTTACTGACACATCCCACAGTCCTACAGTCACTGACAGGTCCCACAGTCCTACAGTCACTGACACACCCCACAGTCCTACAGTCAATGACACATCCCACAGTCCTACAGTCACTGACACATCCCACAGTCCTACAGTTACTGACACATCCCACAGTCCTACAGTCACTGACAGGTCCCACAGTCCTACAGTCACTGACACATCCCACAGTCCTACAGTCACTGACACATCCCACAGTCCTACAGTCACTGACACGTCCCACAGTCCTACAGTCACTGACACATCCCACAGTCCTACAGTCACTGACACATCCCACAGTCCCAATCACTGACACATCCCACAGTCCTACAGTCACTGACACATCCCACAGTCCCAATCACTGACACATCCCACAGTCCTACAGTCACTGACACATCCCACAGTCCTACAGTCACTGACACATCCCACAGTCCCAATCACTGACACATCCCACAGTCCTACAGTTACTGACACATCCCACAGTCCTACAGTCACTGACACATCCCACAGTCCTACAGTCACTGACACATCCCACAGTCCTACAGTCACTGACACATCCCACAGTCCTACAGTCACTGACACATCCCACATTCCTACAGTCACTGACACATCCCACAGTCCTACAGTCACTGACACATCCCACAGTCCTACAGTTACTGACACATCCCACAGTCCTACAGTCACTGACACATCCCACAGTCCTACAGTCACTGACACGTCCCACAGTCCTACAGTCACTGACACGTCCCACAGTCCTACAGTCACTGACACATCCTACAGTCCTACAGTCACTGACACATCCCACAGTCCTACAGTCACTGACACATCCCACAGTCCTACAGTCACTGACACATCCCACAGTCCTACAGTCACTGACACATCCCACAGTCCGACAGTCACTGACACATCCCACAGTCCTACAGTCACTGACAGAACCCACAGTCCTACAGTCACTGACACATCCCACAGTCCTACAGTCACTGACACGTCCCACAGTCCTACAGTCTCTGACACATCCCACAGTCCTACAGTCACTGACACGTCCCACAGTCCTACAGTCACTGACACATCCCACAGTCCGACAGTCACTGACACATCCCACAGTCCTACAGTCACTGACACGTCCCACAGTCCCAATCACTGACACAACCCACAGTCCTACAGTCACTGACACATCCCACAGTCCTACAGTCACTGACACGTCCCACAGTCCCAATCAGTGACACAACCCACAGTCCTACAGTCACTGACACGTCCCACAGTCCTACAGTTACTGACACTTCCCACAGTCCTACAGTCACTGACACGTTCCACAGTCCTACAGTCACTGACACATCCCACAGTCCCAATCACTGACACAACCCACAGTCCTACAGTCACTGACACGTCCCACAGTCCTACAGTTACTGACACATCCCACAGTCCTACAGTCACTGACACGTCCCACAGTCCTACAATCACTGACACGTCCCACATTCCCAATCACTGACACATCCCACAGTCCTACAGTCACTGACACATCCCACAGTCCTACAGTCACTGACACGTCCCACAGTCCCAATCACTGACACATCCCACAGTCCTACAGTCACTGACACAACCCACAGTCCTACAGTCACTGACACATCCCACAGTCCTACAGTCACTGACACGTCCCACAGTCCCAATCACTGACACAACCCACAGTCCTACAGTCACTGACACGTCCCACAGTCCTGCAGTTACTGACACATCCCACAGTCCTACAGTCACTGACACGTCCCACAGTCCTACAGTCACTGACACGTCCCACAGTCCCAATCACTGACACATCCCACAGTCCGACAGTCACTGTCACATCCCACAGTCCTACAGTCACTGACACATCCCACATTCCTACAGTTACTGACACATCCCACAGTCCTACAGTCACTGACACATCCCACAGTCCTACAGTCACTGACACGTCCCACAGTCCCAATCACTGACACAACCCACAGTCCTACAGTCACTGACACGTCCCACAGTCCAACAGTTACTGACACATCCCACAGTCCTACAGTCACTGACACATCCCACAGTCCCAATCACTGACACATCCCACAGTCCTACAGTCACTGACACATCCCACAGTCCTACAGTCACTGACACACCCCACAGTCCTACAGTCAATGACACATCCCACAGTCCTACAGTCACTGACACATCCCACAGTCCTACAGTTACTGACACATCCCACAGTCCTACAGTCACTGACAGGTCCCACAGTCCTACAGTCACTGACACATCCCACAGTCCTACAGTCACTGACACATCCCACAGTCCTACAGTCACTGACACGTCCCACAGTCCTACAGTCACTGACACATCCCACAGTCCTACAGTCACTGACACATCCCACAGTCCCAATCACTGACACATCCCACAGTCCTACAGTCACTGACACATCCCACAGTCCCAATCACTGACACATCCCACAGTCCTACAGTCACTGACACATCCCACAGTCCTACACTCACTGACACATCCCACAGTCCCAATCACTGACACATCCCACAGTCCTACAGTTACTGACACATCCCACAGTCCTACAGTCACTGACACATCCCACAGTCCTACAGTCACTGACACATCCCACAGTCCTACAGTCACTGACACATCCCACAGTCCTACAGTCACTGACACATCCCACATTCCTACAGTCACTGACACATCCCACAGTCCTACAGTCACTGACACATCCCACAGTCCTACAGTTACTGACACATCCCACAGTCCTACAGTCACTGACACATCCCACAGTCCTACAGTCACTGACACATCCCACAGTCCCAATCACTGACACATCCCACAGTCCCAATCACTGACACATCGCACAGTCCTACAGTTACTGACACATCCCACAGTCCTACAGTCACTGACACATCCCACAGTCCTACAGTCACTGACACGTCCCCCAGTCCCAATCACTGACACAACCCACAGTCCTACAGTCACTGACACGTCCCACAGTCCTACAGTTACTGACACATCCCACAGTCCTACAGTCACTGACACATCCCACAGTCCCAATCACTGACACATCCCACAGTCCTACAGTCACTGACACATCCCACAGTCCTACAGTCACTGACACACCCCACAGTCCTACAGTCAATGACACATCCCACAGTCCTACAGTCACTGACACATCCCACAGTCCTACAGTCACTGACACATCCCACAGTCCCACAGTCACTGACACATCCCACAGTCCCAATCACTGACACATCCCACAGTCCTACAGTTACTGACACATCCCACAGTCCTACAGTCACTGACACATCCCACAGTCCTACAGTCACTGACACATCCCACAGTCCTACAGTCACTGACACATCCCACAGTCCTACAGTCACTGACACATCCCACAGTCCTACAGTCACTGACACATCCCACAGTCCTACAGTCACTGACACATCCCACAGTCCTACAGTCACTGACACATCCCACAGTCCTACAGTCATTGACACATCCCACAGTCCTACAGTCACTGACACATCCCACAGTCCTACAGTCACTGACACATCCCACAGTCCTACAGTCACTGACACATTCCACAGTCCTACAGTCACTGACACATCCCACAGTCCCAATCACTGACACATCCCACAGTCCTACAATCACTGACACACCCCACAGTCCTACAGTCACTGACACATCCCACAGTCCCAATTACTGACACATCCCACAGTCCCAATCACTGACACATCCCACAGTCCTACAGTCACTGACACGTCCCACAGTCCCAATCACTGACACATCCCACAGTCCCAATCACTGACACATCCCACAGTCCTACAGTCACTGACACATCCCACAGTCCCAATCACTGACACATCCCACAGTCCCAATCACTGACATATCCCACAGTCCTACAGTCACTGACACGTCCCACAGTCCTACAGTCACTGACACATCCCACAGTCCTACAGTCACTGACACATCCCACAGTCCTACAGTCACTGACACATCCCACAGTCCTACAGTCACTGACACATCCCACAGTCCTACAGTCACTGACACATCCCACAGTCCTACAGTCACTGACACATCCCACAGTCCTACAGTCACTGACACATCCCACAGTCCTACAGTCACTGACACATCCCACAGTCCTACAGTCACTGACACATCCCACAGTCCTACAGTCACTGACACATTTCACAGTCCTACAGTCACTGACACATCCCACAGTCCTACAGTCACTGACACGTCCCACAGTCCTACAGTCACTGACACATCCCACAGTCCTACAGTCACTGACACATCCCACAGTCCTACAGTCACTGACACATCCCACAGTCCCAATCACTGACACATCCCACAGTCCTACAGTCACTGACACATCCCACAGTCCTACAGACACTGACACATCCCACAGTCCTACAGTCACTGACACATCCCACAGTCCTACAGTCACTGACACATCCCACAGTCCCAATCACTGACACATCCCACAGTCCTCCAGTCACTGTCACAACCCACAGTCCCAATCACTGACACAACCCACAGTCCGACAGTCACTGACACATCCCACAGTCCTACAGTCACTGACACATCCCACAGTCCTACAGTCACTGACACATCCCACAGTCCTACAGTCACTGACGCATCCCACAGTCCTACAGTCACTGACACATCCCACAGTCCTACAGTCACTGACACATCCCACAGTCCTAGTCACTGACACATCCCACAGTCCTACAGTCACTGACACATCCCACAGTCCTACAGTCACTGACACATCCCACAGTCCCAATCACTGACACATCCCACAGTCCCAATCACTGACACATCCCACAGTCCTACAGTCACTGACACATCCCACAGTCCTACAGTCACTGACACATCCCACAGTCCTACAGTCACTGACACATCCCACAGTCCTACAGTCACTGACACATCCCTCATTCCTACAGTCACTGACACAACCCACAGTCCCAATCACTGACACATCCCACAGTCCTACAGTCACTGACACGTCCCACAGTCCTACAGTCACTGACACGTCCCACAGTCCTACAGTCACTGACACATCCCACAGTCCTACAGTCACTGACACATCCCACAGTCCCAATCACTGACACATCCCACAGTCCCAATCACTGACACGTCCCACAGTCCTACAGTCACTGACACGTCCCACAGTCCTACAGTCACTGACACAACCCACAGTCCCAATCACTGACACATCCCACAGTCCTACAGTCACTGACACGTCCCACAGTCCTACAGTCACTGACACATCCCACAGTCCTACAGTCACTGACACATCCCACAGTCCCAATCACTGACACATCCCACAGTCCCAATCACTGACACGTCCCACAGTCCTACAGTCACTGACACGTCCCACAGTCCTACAGTCACTGACACAACCCACAGTCCCAATCACTGACACATCCCACAGTCCTACAGTCACTGACACGTCCCACAGTCCTACAGTCACTGACACGTCCCACAGTCCTACAGTCACTGACACATCCCACAGTCCCAATCACTGACACGTCCCACAGTCCTACAGTCACTGACACGTCCCACAGTCCTACAGTCACTGACACATCCCACAGTCCCAATCACTGACACATCCCACAGTCCTACAGTCACTGACACGTCCCACAGTCCTACAGTTACTGACACATCCCACAGTCCTACAGTCACTGACACGTCCCACAGTCCTACAGTTACTGACACATCCCACTGTCCCAATCACTGACACATCCCACAGTCCTACAGTCACTGACACATCCCACAGTCCTACAGTCACTGACACATCCCACAGTCCTACAGTCACTGACACATCCCACAGTCCTACAGTCACTGACACATCCCACAGTCCTACAGTCACTGACACGTCCCACAGTCCTACAGTCACTGACGCATCCCACAGTCCTACAGTCACTGACACATCCCACAGTCCCAATCACTGACACATCCCACAGTCCCAATCACTGACACATCCCACAGTCCTACAGTCACTGACACATCCCACAGTCCCAATCACTGACACATCCCACAGTCCTACAGTTACTGACACATCCCACAGTCCTACAGTCACTGACACATCCCACAGTCCTACAGTCACTGACACACCCCACAGTCCCACAGTCACTGACACATCCCACAGTCCTACAGTCACTGACACGTCCCACAGTCCTACAGTCACTGACACGTCCCACAGTCCCAATCACTGACACGTCCCACAGTCCCAATCACTGACACGTCCCACAGTCCTACAGTCACTGACACACCCCACAGTCCCAATCACTGTCACGTCCCACAGTCCTACAGTCACTGACACGTCCCACAGTCCTACAGTCACTGACACGTCCCACAGTCCTACAGTTACTGACACATCCTACAGTCCTACAGTCACTGACACATCCCACAGTCCTACAGTCACTGACACATCCCACAGTCCTACAGTCACTGACACATCCCACAGTCCTACAGTCACTGACACATTCCACAGTCCTACAGTCACTGACACATCCCACAGTCCGACAGTCACTGACACATCCCACAGTCCTACAGTCACTGACAGAACCCACAGTCCTACAGTCACTGACACATCCCACAGTCCTACAGTCACTGACACGTCCCACAGTCCTACAGTCTCTGACACATCCCACTGTCCTACAGTCACTGACACGTCCCACAGTCCTACAGTCACTGACACATCCCACAGTCCTACAGTCACTGACACATCCCACAGTCCTACAGTCACTGACACGTCCCACAGTCCCAATCAGTGACACAACCCACAGTCCTACAGTCACTGACACGTCCCACAGTCCTACAGTTACTGACACATCCCACAGTCCTACAGTCACTGACACGTTCCACAGTCCTACAGTCACTGACACATCCCACAGTCCCAATCAGTGACACAACCCACAGTCCTACAGTCACTGACACGTCCCACAGTCCTACAGTTACTGACACATCCCACAGTCCTACAGTCACTGACACGTCCCACAGTCCTACAGTCACTGACACGTCCCACATTCCCAATCACTGACACATCCCACAGTCCTACAGTCACTGACACATCCCACAGTCCTACAGTCACTGACACGTCCCACAGTCCCAATCACTGACACATCCCACAGTCCTACAGTCACTGACACAACCCACAGTCCTACAGTCACTGACACATCCCACAGTCCTACAGTCACTGACACGTCCCACAGTCCCAATCACTGACACAACCCACAGTCCTACAGTCACTGACACGTCCCACAGTCCTGCAGTTACTGACACATCCCACAGTCCTACAGTCACTGACACGTCCCACAGTCCTACAGTCACTGACACGTCCCACAGTCCCAATCACTGACACATCCCACAGTCCGACAGTCACTGTCACATCCCACAGTCCTACAGTCACTGACACATCCCACAGTCCTACAGTTACTGACACATCCCACAGTCCTACAGTCACTGACACATCCCACAGTCCTACAGTCACTGACACGTCCCACAGTCCCAATCACTGACACAACCCACAGTCCTACAGTCACTGACACGTCCCACAGTCCTACAGTTACTGACACATCCCACAGTCCTACAGTCACTGACACATCCCACAGTCCCAATCACTGACACATCCCACAGTCCTACAGTCACTGACACATCCCACAGTCCTACAGTCACTGACACACCCCACAGTCCTACAGTCAATGACACATCCCACAGTCCTACAGTCACTGACACATCCCACAGTCCTACAGTTACTGACACATCCCACAGTCCTACAGTCACTGACAGGTCCCACAGTCCTACAGTCACTGACACATCCCACAGTCCTACAGTCACTGACACACCCCACAGTCCTACAGTCACTGACACATCCCACAGACCTACAGTCACTGACACATCCCACAATCCTACAGTCACTGACACGTCCCACAGTCCTACAGTCACTGACACATCCCACAGTCCTACAGTCACTGACACATCCCACAGTCCTACAGTCACTGACACGTCCCACAGTCCTACAGTCACTGACACATCCCACAGTCCTACAGTCACTGACACATCCCACAGTCCCAATCACTGACACATCCCACAGTCCTACAGTCACTGACACATCCCACAGTCCTACAGTCACTGACACATCCCACAGTCCTACAGTCACTGACACATCCCACAGTCCTACAGTCACTGACACATCCCACAGTCCTACAGTCACTGATACATCCCACAGTCCTACAGTCGCTGACACATCCCACAGTCCTACAGTCACTGACACATCCCACAGTCCTCCAGTCACTGACACATCCCACAGTCCTACAGTCACTGACACATCCCACAGTCCTACAGTTACTGACACATCCCACAGTCCTACAGTCACTGACACATCCCACAGTCCTACAGTCACTGACACATCCCACAGTCCCAATCACTGACACATCCCACAGTCCCAATCACTGACACATCGCACAGTCCTACAGTTACTGACACATCCCACAGTCCTACAGTCACTGACACATCCCACAGTCCTACAGTCACTGACACGTCCCCCAGTCCCAATCACTGACACAACCCACAGTCCTACAGTCACTGACACGTCCCACAGTCCTACAGTTACTGACACATCCCACAGTCCTACAGTCACTGACACATCCCACAGTCCCAATCACTGACACATCCCACAGTCCTACAGTCACTGACACATCCCACAGTCCTACAGTCACTGACACACCCCACAGTCCTACAGTCAATGACACATCCCACAGTCCTACAGTCACTGACACATCCCACAGTCCTACAGTCACTGACACATCCCACAGTCCCACAGTCACTGACACATCCCACAGTCCCAATCACTGACACATCCCACAGTCCTACAGTTACTCACACATCCCACAGTCCTACAGTCACTGACACATCCCACAGTCCTACAGTCACTGACACATCCCACAGTCCTACAGTCACTGACACATCCCACAGTCCTACAGTCACTGACACATCCCACAGTCCTACAGTCACTGACACATCCCACAGTCCTACAGTCACTGACACATCCCACAGTCCTACAGTCACTGACACATCCCACAGTCCTACAGTCATTGACACATCCCACAGTCCTACAGTCACTGACACATCCCACAGTCCCAATCACTGACACATCCCACAGTCCTACAGTCACTGACACGTCCCACAGTCCTACAGTCACTGACACATCCCACAGTCCTACAGTCACTGACACATCCCACAGTCCTACAGTCACTGACACATCCCACAGTCCCAATCACTGACACATCCCACAGTCCCAATCACTGACACATCCCACAGTCCTACAGTCACTGACACATCCCACAGTCCTACAGTCACTGACACATCCCATAGTCCTACAGTCACTGACACATCCCACAGTCCTACAGTCACTGACACATCCCACAGTCCTACAGTCACTGACACATCCCACAGTCCTACAGTCACTGACACATCCCACAGTCCTACAGTCACTGACACATCCCACAGTCCTACAGTCACTGACACATCCCACAGTCCTACAGTCACTGACACATCCCACAGTCCTACAGTCACTGACACATTTCACAGTCCTACAGTCACTGACACATCCCACAGTCCTACAGTCACTGACACGTCCCACAGTCCTACAGTCACTGACACATCCCACAGTCCTACAGTCACTGACACATCCCACAGTCCTACAGTCACTGACACATCCCACAGTCCCAATCACTGACACATCCCACAGTCCTACAGACACTGACACATCCCACAGTCCTACAGTCACTGACACATCCCACAGTCCTACAGTCACTGACACACCCCACAGTCCTACAGTCACTGACACATCCCACAGTCCTACAGTCACTGACGCATCCCACAGTCCTACAGTCACTGACACATCCCACAGTCCTACAGTCACTGACACATCCCACAGTCCTACAGTCACTGACACATCCCACAGTCCTACAGTCACTGACACATCCCACAGTCCTGCAGTCACTGACACATCCCACAGTCCCAATCACTGACACATCCCACAGTCCCAATCACTGACACATCCCACAGTCCTACAGTCACTGACACATCCCACAGTCCTACAGTCATTGACACATCCCACAGTCCTACAGTCACTGACACATCCCACAGTCCTACAGTCACTGACACATCCCACAGTCCTACAGTCACTGACACATCCCTCAGTCCTACAGTCACTGACACAACCCACAGTCCCAATCACTGACACATCCCACAGTCCTACAGTCACTGACACGTCCCACAGTCCTACAGTCACTGACACGTCCCACAGTCCTACAGTCACTGACACATCCCACAGTCCTACAGTCACTGACACATCCCACAGTCCCAATCACTGACACATCCCACAGTCCCAATCACTGACACGTCCCACAGTCCTACAGTCACTGACACGTCCCACAGTCCTACAGTCACTGACACAACCCACAGTCCCAATCACTGACACATCCCACAGTCCTACAGTCACTGACACGTCCCACAGTCCTACAGTCACTGACACATCCCACAGTCCTACAGTCACTGACACATCCCACAGTCCCAATCACTGACACATCCCACAGTCCCAATCACTGACACGTCCCACAGTCCTACAGTCACTGACACGTCCCACAGTCCTACAGTCACTGACACAACCCACAGTCCCAATCACTGACACATCCCACAGTCCTACAGTCACTGACATGTCCCACAGTCCTACAGTCACTGACACGTCCCACAGTCCTACAGTCACTGACACATCCCACAGTCCCAATCACTGACACGTCCCACAGTCCTACAGTCACTGACACGTCCCACAGTCCTACAGTCACTGACACATCCCACAGTCCCAATCACTGACACATCCCACAGTCCTACAGTCACTGACACGTCCCACAGTCCTACAGTTACTGACACATCCCACAGTCCTACAGTCACTGACACGTCCCACAGTCCTACAGTTACTGACACATCCCACTGTCCCAATCACTGACACATCCCACAGTCCTACAGTCACTGACACATCCCACAGTCCTACAGTCACTGACACATCCCACAGTCCTACAGTCACTGACACGTCCCACAGTCCTACAGTCACTGACACATCCCACAGTCCTACAGTCACTGACGCATCCCACAGTCCTACAGTCACTGACACATCCCACAGTCCCAATCACTGACACATCCCACAGTCCCAATCACTGACACATCCCACAGTCCTACAGTCACTGACACATCCCACAGTCCCAATCACTGACACATCCCACAGTCCTACAGTTACTGACACATCCCACAGTCCTACAGTCACTGACACATCCCACATTCCTACAGTCACTGACACACCCCACAGTCCCACAGTCACTGACACGTCCCACAGTCCTACAGTCACTGACACGTCCCACAGTCCTACAGTCACTGACAAATCCCACAGTCCTACAGTCACAGTCATGTCCCACAGTCCCAATCACTGACACATTCCACAGTCCTACAGTCACTGACAAATCCCACAGTCCTACAGTCACAGTCATGTCCCACAGTCCCAATCACTGACACATTCCACAGTCCTACAGTCACTGACAAATCCCACAGTCCTACATTCACAGTCATGTCCCACAGTCCCAATCACTGACACACCCGACAGTCCTACAGTCACTGTATGAGAATGACAAAACCATGGCCAAGAAAAGGCCAATCACCCACAGAGGCTTGTCCTCTGGTACTGTAGCTCGCCCTTCCTAACATTAGCTGTGTTTTGGACGTCCTTAAAGATTGTAACCAGAAATTATGACAGCGTTGTTTCACTGCCAGAGGCAGTGTGGGATTTACACTCACAATGAGAACCTGTCTTCACAAACACACTGTATTGCCTCCTATTGACCAGGCCACTTCTCACTTATTGGTGCCCCTCTGATTTTCTCACTGTCGATCTTACCGAACCCACACTGTACAAAGCTTTGCCTTCTCACAGTAAAGAAGGTGAGTATTCCAAGTTTTAGTTCCATGAACCATAGGATGTTACAGCACAGAAACAGGTCACTCAGCCATTCAGATCTGCACCAATATTTCCCTCCATCTGACCTAATCCTGCTGAAACAATATGAATCAGTGGGCAGCACTCTCATCTCTGAGTCAGAAAGTTGTGAGGTTCAAGTCCCACTCTCGGCTGATAATCCAGTACAGTACTGAGGGAGTGCTGCATTGTCAGAGGTGCCGTCTTTCGGATGAGATGTTAAACTGAAGCCTCATCTGCCCTCCGAGGTGGACGTAAAAGATCCCATAGCCACTACTGCAAAGAGGAGTAGGGGAGGTCTCCTGGCTAATCACTAAAATTGATTATATGGTCATTTATGGCATTGCTGTTTGTGGGATCTTGCTGTGTGCAAATTCGCTGCTGTGTTTCTTACAATACAACAGTGACTACACTTCAAAAGTACATCATTGGCTGTGGGACGTCCTGAGGCTGTGAGAGGCGTTATATAAATGCAAGCCTTTCTTTTTCTTTTTCTTTTTTATCCCACACAAATGGTAGAATAACCGGCCGTGAGAATTCCTTGCAACTGTTCCTGGCCATTACTTCCCCGGGGTTCCTGCCACACTTCTGGCAAAGTAACACTGACAAAGCAGGAGCAGGAACAGCTCCAAGGAATTTCCCGACCAAAGGATGTGTTCTCAAAAGGATTTGATGGGGGTCATCCTACTGAGCAGCACTCCCAATGTCAGCCCTCCTCAACCAGGCCCAACGCCTGTTATCAGCTGTTCTCAGCTGGCTCCAATCTGACGTGAGGTCTCCTTATCCGACCTAACTCAAAACTCGGAATGCTCACCTTATTTACCATGGACTGGCAAAGCTTTGTGCAGTGTGGGTACAGCAAAGTGTAAAATTGCCCAGGTATGTCCTGTCCACAAAAAACAGGACAAATCCAATCCGGCCAATTACCGCCCCATCAGTCTACTCTGAATCATCAGCAAAGTGATGGAAGGTGTCGTCGACAGTGTTATCAAACGGCACTTACTCACCAATAACCTGCTCACCGATGCTCAGTTTGGGCTCCGCCAGGACCACTCGGCTCCAGACCTCATTACAGCCTTGGTCCAAACATGGACAAAAGAGCTGAATTCCAGAGATGAGGTGAGAGTGACTGCCCTTGACATCAAGGCAGCATTTGACCGAGTGTGGCACCAAGGAGCCCTAGTAAAATTGAAGTCAATGGGAATCAGGGGGAAAACTCTCCAGTGGCTGGAATCATACCTAGCACAATGGAAGATGGTAGTGGTTGTTGGAGGCCAATCATCTCAGCCCCAGAACATCGCTGCAGGAGTTCCTCAGGTTAGTGTTCTAGGCCTAACCATCTTCAGTTGCTTTATCAATGTCCCTCCCTCCATCATAAGGTCAGAAATGGGGATGTTCGCTGATGATTGCACAGTGTACAGTTCCATTCGAAACCCCTCAAATAATGAAGCAGTCTGAGCCCGCATGCAGCAAGACCTGGACAACATCCAGGCTTGACATGATAAGTGGCAAGTAACATTCACGCCAGACAAGTATCAGGCAATGACCATCTCCAACAAGAGAGAGTCTAACCACCTCCCCTTGACATTCAACGGCATTACCATCGCCGAATCACCCACCATCAACATCCTGGGGGTCACCATTGACCAGAAACTTAACTGGACCAGCCACATAAATACGGTGGCTACAACAGCAGGTCAGAGGCTGGGTATTCTGCGGCGAGTGACTCACCTCCTGACTCCCCAAAGCCTTTCCACCACCTACAAGACACAAGTCAGGAGTGTGATAGAATACTCTCCACTTGCCTGGATGAGTGCAGCTCCAACAACACTCAAGAAGCTCGACACCATCCAGGACAAAGCAGCCCGCTTGATTGGTACCCCATTCACCACCCTAAACATTCACTCTCTTCACCACCGGCGCACTGTGGCTGCAGTGAGTACCATCTACAGGATGCACTGCAGTAACTCGCCAAGGCTTCTTCGACGGCACCTCCCAAACCCGTGACCTCTACCACCTGGAAGGACAAGGGCAGCAGGCACATGGGAACACCACCACCTGCTCATTCCCCTCAAGTCACACACCACCCTGACATGGAAATATATTGCCGTTCCTTCATTGTCTCTGGGTCAAAATCCTGGAACTCCCTACCAAACAGCACTGTGGGAGAACCTTCACCACACGAACTGCAGCGGTTCAAGAAGGTGGCTCACCACCACCTTCTCAAGGGCAATTAGGGATGGGCAATAAATGTTGGCCTTGCCAGCGATGCCCACATCCCGTGAACGAATAAAAAAAAATGAGCATGGGTTGAAAAATGGGAGCAACAATGTTGGAAAGAAAGAGAAAAAGACAAAACCTGCATTTATATAGCGCCTTTCACGACCTCAGGATGTCCCAAACCGCTTTACAGGCAATGCAATACTTTTTGAAGTGTAGTCATTGTTGTAATGTAGGAAATGCAGCAGCCAATTTGTGCACAGCAAGGTCCCACAAACAACAATGTGTCAATGACCAGATAATCTGTTTTTTAGCGATGTTGGTCGAGGGATAAATATTGGCCAGGACACTGAGGAGAACTCCCTTGCTTTTCTTCGACTAGTGCCATGGGATCTTTTATTTCTGCCTGAGAAGGCAGACGGGGCTTCGGTTTAACGTCTCATCCAAAAGACGGCGCCTCTGACAGTGTAGCATCCCCTCAGCACTGCACTGAAGTGTCATAGAGTCATAGAGTCATAGAGTTATACAGCACGGATAGAGGCCCTTCGGCCCATCGTGTCCGCGCCGGCCATCAGCCCTGTCTACTCTAATCCCATATTCCAGCATTTGGTCCGTAGCCTTGTATGCTATGGCATTTCAAGTGCTCATCCAAATGCTTCTTGAATGTTGTGAGGGTTCCTGCCTCCACAACCCTTTCAGACAGTGAGTTCCAGACTCCAACCACCCTCTGGGTGAAAAAGTTCTTTCTCAAATCCCCTCTAAACCTCCCGCCTTTTACCTTGAATCTATGTCCCCTTGTTATAGAACCCTCAACGAAGGAAAAAAGCTCCTTAGTATCCATCCTATCTGTGCCCCATATAATTTTGTACACCTCAATCATGTCCCCCCTCAGCCTCCTCTGCTCCAAGGAAAACAAACCCAATCTTCCCAGTCTCTCTTCATAGCTGAAGCGCTCCAGCCCTGGTAACATCCTGGTGAATCTCCTCTGCACCCTCTCCAAAGCGATCACATCCTTCCTGTAGTGTGGCGACCAGAACTGCACACAGTACTCCAGCTGTGGCCTAACCAGTGTTTTATACAGCTCCATCATAACCTCCTTGCTCTTACATTCTATGCCTCGGCTAATAAAGGCAAGTATCCCATATGCCTTCTTTACCACCTTATCTACCTGTTCCGCCACCTTCAGGGATCTGTGAACTTGCACACCAAGATCCCCCTGACCCTCTGTCTTGCCTAGGGTCCTCCCATTCATTGTGTATTCCCTTGCCTTGTTAGTCCCTCCAAAGTGCATCACCTCGCACTTTTCCGGGTTAAGTTCCATTTGCCGCTGTTCCGCCCATCTGACCAACCCATCTATATCGTCCTGCAGACTGAGGCTATCCTCCTCGCTATTTACCACCCTACCAATCTTTGTATCATCAGCGAACTTACTGATCATACCTTTTACATTCATATCCAAGTCATTAATGTAGACCACAAACAGCAAGGGACCCAGCACCGATCCCTGTGGTACCCCACTGGCCACAGGCTTCCAGTCACAAAAACAACCTTCGACCATCACCCTCTGCCTTCTGCCACTAAGCCAGTTTTGTATCCAAAGTGCCAAGGCACCCTGGATTCCATGGGCTCGTACCTTCTTGACCAGTCTCCTGTGGGGGACTTTATCGAAGGCCTTACTGAAATCCATGTATACCACATCCACTGCGTTACCCTCATCCACACGCCTAGTCACCCCCTCAAAAAATTCAATCAAATTAGTCAGACATGATCTTCCCTTGACAAAGCCATGTTGACTATCCCTGATTAATCCTTGCTTCTCCAAGTGGAGACTAATTTTGTCCTTCAGACTGGGTTATGTGCTTAGGTCTCTGCAGTGGGGCTTAAACCCACGGCCGTCTGACTCAGAGGCAAGAGTGCAACCACTGAGCCAAGGCTGACCCCTGTCTCCACTTCCCCTTCACTGGTAGTGAGGCTCTGCACAAAATGACCCCCCCCCCCCTCTCCCGATGTAGACCGTACAATGACCTGTCAGGTCAAGGAGCAATTTCTGCAAACTTCTTCACTTAGGCAATTATAATATTCTACACATTCCTACATATGCGGCTTATTGCCATGTCTTTCTCTGACTAGTTACCTCAGTCATCAAAAAAGATTACATTGAAATAATCCATTTGACATCGGTACAAGATAATATTACATCTCAGCACATCGGCCTGCCAAATAAAAGCCTGAGCAGAACCAGGGATCCTTTTTTTTATATAAACAAATTAATTATGTAGTTTCCCTGTGTTCAGCACAAATTGGTTGTCAGTGTGTAAATCTATCAGAAGCGTTCGAGTACGGCCGCTGGTCAGGTGGGAGCACACAGATTGGCTGGTGGTGCCCTCTGAGGTAAATGAGCAGGCGTTGCATGGAAAGTCGTGGCCTCCCATGTCCTGGACCACCCACTTCCCCCCGCGCACCCCACCCATTCCCCCCCCACAAGGCCTTCCTGAGACCCCACCACTTTCCTGGTTGTCGGTGAGCTTTCCGTTGGTACTGCTCGTGCAGCCAGAACTTCTGCTCCCGCCAACAGGCCGGCCCCTTTCCCGCCTGTTTTGGGGGCAACGTCACCAAAGGACAATAAATTAGATTTATTGATTTTGGGGTTTTGAAAACCGGGAGGGGGGAGGGCCATGGTTTATCTGGTAGTTGGAGAATTCAAATCATTAACTTTGGTGAAAGGTCCAAATAAATTGGGACATAGATTCAAGGTAAAAGGCGGGAGGTTTAGAGGGGATTTGAGAAAGAACTTTTTCACCCAGAGGGTGGTTGGAGTCTGGAACTCACTGCCTGAAAGGGTTGTGGAGGCAGGAACCCTCACAACATTCAAGAAGCATTTGGATGAGCACTTGAAATGCCATAGCATACAAGGCTACGGACCAAATGCTGGAATATGGGATTAGAGTAGACAGGGCTTGATGGCCGGCGCGGACACGATGGGCCGAAGGGCCTCTATCCGTGCCGTATAACTCTATGACTCTATGACTCTATAACTGAGGGCACAAAGTTACAAGGGAGATGTCGAATTTAGTTATTTTCTTTAAGGTCCCCCCAAAATGGAAACGGATACATATTTAAAAAGGAAAAACTTACAGGGCTATAGGGAAATAGCAGGGAAGAGAGCCGACACAGGCACGATGGGCCAAATGGCCTCCTTCTGCACTGCATCATTCTATGATTATCTGATTATTTTCATCTTCTAGCACCTACCAATAAAAATGGCGGTTGGCATCCATTTTACGATTTTCACTCGCAGGCCTAAGTTTGAGTCCCAGGGTATTTTAACTCTCAGGCCTCACCCACGTGTCACCGGTCAGCTGCTCCCCGCCCCTCCCCCCCCCCCCCCCACCAAAACAGGTGGGAAAGAGGCCGGCCGGTTGGCGGGAGCAGAAGTTCTGGCTGCATAAGCAGTACCAACGGAAAGCTCACCAACAACCAGGAAAGTGGTGGGGTCTCAGGAAGGTCTTGTGGGGGTGGAAGAGGTGGGGTGCGGGGGGAAGTGGGTGGTCCAGGACATGGGAGGCCACGACTTTCCATGCAAGGCCCGCTCATTTACCTCAGAGGGCCTCTCCGTCCTCCCGATGGCGAACGACCGGCCTTCATCTGGTGGGAAAGCTGTGGCGCGACCCCCAACTTGCATAAATTTACGAGGCTCCCGCCAGTCACTGGGGGGCGGGGGGGGGGGGGGGGGGTGGGAGGGCACCTCATACACCTAACTGCAGTGAGCAGTTAAAATGGTGGCCAGCGCGATGCCAGCAGGAACGGTGCAGTAAGGCGGAACCCTCCATTGTAAAGGCCCTTGCTGGGCACCGTGGGTTAAAATCTCCCCCTTGGTTAACAAACCCGCCATTCAAAATGGAGAGGCTTGACGGATAGGAACATAGGAAGCTGGAGAAAGACTCTGTGGTCTATCTAACTGGTCTCAAAATCTCAACTTCTTAAAATATCTATCCATTTCTCCCTTAAATAAATCCTCAGCATCTACCTCCTCTCTCTGATCTGAGGAGTCTGTTCTACACATTCTCCACCACCAACATGAAACAATGAAACATGAACTTGAGCCCATGTCCCTAGTTCTAGCGTTTTTGGCAACCGCCAACATATTGTCAGGGTTCAATTTCCGTATTCCCCTTCAGAGTACTTGAATCATATGGTGCAGTGGTTGTGTTATTGGACTGGTAATCTGGAAAACCTGGATTAATAATCTATCAGAATGTGAGTTCGAATCCTACCATGGCAACTTGAGAATTCGCAATCAGTTATAAAAATCTAGTACCAGTAAATGTGACCATGAAGGTGTCAGATTGTCCCAACTGGTTCACTGGTGTCTTTTAGGGAAGGAAACTGTCTGTACCCGGTCTAGCCTATATGTGACTCCAATCACACATCAACGTAGTTGATTCTGAACTGCCCCTGAAACCACCTGCGAGGGCAGATGGGGCCTCGGTTTGATGACTCATCCAAAAGACAGCACCTCCGACAATGCAGCACGCCCTTTATACTGCACTGGATGTGTCAGCCTGGATTATAGGCTCAAGTCACTGGAGTGGGCCTTGAATCCACAGAGCTTCTGACTCAGAGGCAAGGCGCTGCCAACTGAGCCTCTGCTAACACCATTGACAGCTTCGGAAATAAAGAAACATGAATAAATCCTGATATTGAATCGCTATAATCAGCAGGGCACCTGTACTAACATTTACCATCCCCAGCCATGCCCTGACCACCGATTTTCAGCTAGCCTGTCCCTGTAGCTAATCAGATTTAAAACCGTATCCCCATTTGGCCCCGGATGGTTACATTGGATGAATTTTGACAACAAAGAGATTATGAATCAAAATGAATCACTCGGTCTGTGGAAACCAAATGATAAAACCAGAATGCACCAACCATTCCAAATCAAAAGGAACATGGCATTATGGAAATCTCTCTGACTGTTCTAAACGTTCTGAAATATGTTGTGTTAGGGAATATTCTCGGGGGTATTGTGCAAATTTTTTGACATTAATAAAGACAAAATTATTCCACCCGTACTGCGTAATTCACATCTAATGTTTAACATCTTGTGGCATCTTGTCAATGCCTCGTTTTTCACCCAGGTCACCAGGGGTCAATTATTATTAATCTTCTTCCAGTATAAAAATCCGATTACAATCCGATTCGAAAGCTCCAATACCCGTGTAAATAACATTGCTCAGATGGCGATTCATGAACTTTAAAAGATGCAGGAGATTTTAAGGCATTTCATCCGCTACCCCATCCCCCATTTTTTTCTCTCCTTTCGCCCCTCTGCTCCTGAAGGTGCTGCTTCACACCAGAGAATTGCCCCACAGATATGGCAACTCGTTGGCATCGTACTCAAAAGGCCTTGGGGTCGATTCTCACTTCGAGTATCGAATCGGCACCGGATGGGCGGATTGTCAATGAGGAGGGGTGGGGTGGGGGGGAATTTCAGCAGGCCCATCATCATAAAAAGAGAGGCAGCGTCTCTTAAAGTGAGATGCACCTTCTCTTAAAGTGAGATGCACCTTCTCTTAAAGTTAGATGCACCTTCTCTTAAAGTGAGATGCGCCCTCTCTTAAAGTGAGATGCACCCTCTCTTAAAGTGAGATCCACCTTCTCTTAAAGTTAGATGCACCTTCTCTTAAAGTGAGATGCGCCCTCTCTTAAAGTGAGATGCGCCCTCTCTTAAAGTGAGATCCACCCGCTCTTAAAGTGAGATGCACCCTCTCTTAAAGTGAGATGCACCCTCTCTTAAAGTGAGATGATTCCTCTCTTAAAGTGAGATGCGCCCTCTCTTAAAGTGAGATCCACCCGCTCTTAAAGTGAGATGCACCCTCTCTTAAAGTGAGATGCGCCCTCTCTTAAAGTGAGATGATTCCTCTCTTAAAGTGAGATGCGCCCTCTCTTAAAGTGAGATGATTCCTCTCTTAAAGTGAGATGCACCCTCTCTTAAAGTGAGATGCACCCTCTCTTAAAGTGAGATGCGCCCTCTCTTAAAGTGAGATGCACCCTCTCTTAAAGTGAGATGCACCCTCTCTTAAATTGCAGACAGCAGGTTAGCATTGCAGCTGTGTGAGGTCACATTGAGCATCAGCAATGCCCCAAGGAACACAGGACTTGCTGGATGATAAAAGGCCAAGGTGCATCTAGTTCACTTTCTACCATTCTGGTAGTCACATGATACAATGATAACGGAGTTAATGACTAATCATGGCAATCAATCTCTATCAATTAGTCTACAACAGACCCAGACGCGAGGCAAGGAAAACCCCAGTGGTGGAGAGCTTTAGGAACCATAGGTCCAAAGTCACCTGTTCCTCCCAATCATGCTACACTTCCCACACGTCATGTCATGTCTCAAGGAAGGGCGCAACGATTCTCAGATATAACCCTGGAGATTTTAGTGCAGGAAGTGAGGGCACACAAGGACCTCCTGTTCCCCTCTACTGAGACTCACATTCCCAGACTGTCCCTTGCCTGGTTACAGTGGGATGACTGGGCTAGCTGTAAGGGAAGAATGGCATTGGTGAGTTTTAAGGGCAGCAGTTCAATAGGATTGCTGGTTGATCACTTGTTCTTGGACTGCTCACACTACAGAGATGTTTGCTGATCTGCAGGTTCCCCTTCTTCTCCCAGCTCCTCCTGGTCACGTCCTGTGAGGTTTCCCACTGCTACAGGTCCTGGATCTATCCACGATCAACGGCAAAATCATGCAGGACGCAGCAAGTCACCAAGATGCGCAACACTCTGGGAGATCTGTATTGCAGTGCTCCCACTGACCAGTCCAAGGATCTTCAGATGTGGAGACAGGGAGCATGGCTGAGGTACTTTGCATCTGTCTTCACTAAAGAAGAGGATGCTGCCAATGTCACAGTAAAGGAGGAAGGGGCAGAGACGTTGAATAGGATAAGAATAGATAAAGAGGAGATACTTAAAATGTTGGCAACACTCAAGGTAGGAAAGTCACCCGGTCCGGATGGGATGCATCCTAGATTACTGAGGGAAATAACGGTTGAAATAGCGAAGGCTGTAGTCACAATCTTCCAATCTTCCTTGGATATGGGAGTGATGCCAGAAGACTGGGGAGCTGCAAATGTTACACCCCTGTTTAAAAAAGGGGAGAGGAATAAACACAGTAACTATAGGCCAGTCAGCCTATCGTCGATGGGGAGGAAACTTTTAGAGATAGTGATCCAGGACGAAAGTAATTGTCATTTGGAAAAACATGGGTTAATAAGTGACAGCCAACATGGATTTTTTAATGGCAAATCGTGCCTGACAAACCTGATTGAGCTCTTTGGAGAAGTAATGGAGACGATTGATGTTGTGGATACAGACTTTCAAAAGGTGTTTGATAAAGCGCCCCCTAATAGGTTTGTTAGCACATTGAAGCCCATGGGATTGACGGGCTGTGGCAGCGTAATTCAAATTGGCTAAGAGACAGAAATCAGAGAGTAGTGGTGAACAGTTGTTTTTCAGACTGGAGGGAAGTTTACAGTGATGTTCCCCAGGGATTGGTGTTAGGACCACTGCTCTTTTTGATGTATATTAATGACCTGGACTTGACCGGGTATAATTTCAAAGTTTGCAGATGACGCAAAGCTTGGGAATGTAGTAAACAATGTGGAGGATAGTAAGAGACTTCAGGAAGACATAGACAGACTGATGAAATGGGCAGACATGTGGCAGATGAAATTTAACACAGAGAAGTGTGAAGTGATACATTTTGGTAGGAAGAATGAGGAGAGACAAAATAAACTAAATGGTACAATATTAAAGGGGGTGCAGGAACAGAGCGAGCTGGGGGTGTACGTACACAAATCTTTGAAGGTGGCATGACTGGTTAATAAAACTGTTAAAAATGCATCTGGAATCCTGGGTTTTATAAATAGAGGCATGGGGGGGATTTTATCTCCCCAGGACGGGCAGGAGAGGGGTTAAAAATTCAATAATGGGAAACCTGATCTCTCCACCCCCCTGATCTCCCCACGGCCCCTGAGGATCTATCCATCACCTTCCCCCAATCTCTCCACGGCCCCTCTCCCGATCTCTGCACCCCCCCCCCCACCTCAATCTATGTAGGGCCCTCACCCCAGATCTCTCCATGCCCCTCCCTCGCCCCCGATCTATCCACGATCCCCATCACCGATCTATCCATGCGTCCCCCCACCCCCGGATCTATCCACGGTCTCCCACGATCTCTCTATGCCCCCTCCCTGATCTATCCACAGCCCCTCCCCCCGATCTATTCACAGCCCCATGCCCATCGATCCACGGCTCCCCGATCTCTCCCCGGCCCCCCCAAATCTCTCCATGGCGCCCCCTGATCTCTCCACGATTCCCCCCCACCCCGATCTATCCACGGCCTCCCCCTGATCTCTCCAGGGCCCCCCCTCCCCGATCTATCCACATCAACCTCCCCTCACCTGATTTCTACAAGGCCCCATCCCCAAATTTCTCCAAGGCCCCCCCCTCCACCGCGGATCTCTCTATGGACCCCTACCCCATCTATCCACAGCTCCCCCTGATCGATCCATGGTCCCCTGATCTCTCCACGGCCCACGCAAATCTCTCCAGGGCCCACCCCCCCCCATCTCTCCAAGGCCCACCCAAATCTCTCCATGGTCCCCACCCCGATCTATCCACGGCCCCCCACTGATCTCTCCATGGCCCCCCCTCAAATCTATCCACGTCCCCCCATACTGAAATCTCCACGCCCCCCTCCCCGATCTCTCCACACCGCCCTCCCCACCCCAATCTCTCCACCGTGCCCCCCACCCATCACTCCATGGCCATTTCCAATCTATCCACGCCACCTTGCCCCTGATCTACCCACGGCCCCCCCCTAATTTCTGTACAGCCGCCCCCCCAATCTATCCACGCCCACCCCGATCTCTCCGCCCACAGCCCCACCCCCGATCTCTCCACGGCCCTCCACCCCCGATCTCTCCGCCCACCCACGATCTCTCCACACCCCTCCCCGCCGATCTCTCTGCCCACCCCCAATCTCTCCGCCCACCCCCGATTTCACCACGGCCCTCCCCGCCGATCTCTCTGCCCACTCCTGATCTCACCACGGCCCTCCACCCCCAATCTCTCCGTTCGCTCCCGATCTCTCCACGGCCCTCCCCGCCGATCTCTCTGCCCACTCCCGATCTCACCACGGCCCTCCACCCCCGATCTCTCCGCCCGCTCCCGATCTCTCCACACCCCTCCCCGCCGATCTCTCTGCCCACCCCCGATCTCTCCGCCCGCTCCCGATCTCTCCACGGCCCTCCACCCCCGATCTCTCCGCCCGCTCCCGATCTCTCCACGGCCCTCCACCCCCGATCTCTCCGCCCGCTCCCGATCTCTCCACGGCCCTCCACCCCCGATCTCTCCGCCCGCTCCCGATCTCTCCACGGCCCTCCACCCCCGATCTCTCCGCCCGCTCCCGATCTCTCCACGGCCCTCCACCCCCGATCTCTCCGCCCGCTCCCGATCTCTCCACACCCCTCCCCGCCGATCTCTCTGCCCACCCCCGATCTCTCCGTCCGCTCCCGATCTCTCCACGGCCCTCCACCCCCGATCTCTCCGCCCGCTCCCGATCTCTCCACGGCCCTCCACCCCCGATCTCTCCGCCCGCTCCCGATCTCCCCACAGCCCCGCCCCACCCCCGATCTCTCCCACGACGGTAAGCGAGGTAGTAAATCCGACTCCACGATATTAATTCCTCGGCTGCCCGGCTTCCATCAGGCAAAGGGAACTGAAATCAGCCCTCACATGTTTAAATTGCCCATGTGAATCGAGAGCATTAGAAAGAAAACCTGTGTTTATTGGCAGACTTGTGTGTGCTGGCACCAGTCTGACACATCACTTTTGAGCGACGTTGTCACATTGTTTTGGATAATAAGTCACATATAATAAAGCCAATTTTACTATAATACTTAGCAGGCAATAATACACAGAGTTTTACTCGATATTCCCTTGCCAATGATGAAAGACAGATTGGTTTACAATCCAAATTTTGAGTGAACGGACACATTTGGCAGATTTGTAAGTGTTTAAAATCCAGGCAGCTCCTCTATCGGCGTAGTGAGTAAATGTGATATATAAGGGGAGGGTCGATCCCTGGGCTGTACTGAGTCACTTCATCACCACGGCTGCGCCAGTAGGGTCACCACAGTCAGCCTCACTGCCCACTGGCAAGGGGAAGGCAAAGAGGGGCCATGGTGCCCACCCCTGATCGCTCATCCATGGAACCCTACTGGAATGTGTGTGTGTGTGTGTGTGTGTTTGTGTGTGTTTGTGTGTGTGTTTGTGTGCGTTTGTCTATGTTTGTGTATGTGTGTGTTTGTTTCTGTGTATGTTTGTGTATATGTGTATTTGTGTGTGTTTGTATGTGTGTCTGTGTCTGTGTGTGTTTGTGTATGTTCCTGTTTGTGTGTGTGTTTGCGTGTGTCTGTGTGTTTGTGTGTGTGTTTGTGTGCGTTTGTCTATATTTGTGTATGTGTGTGTATCTGTGTGTGTTTATGTGTATTTGTGTATTTGTGTGTGTTTGTTTCTGTGTATGTTTGTGTATATGTGTATTTGTGTGTGTTTGTATGTGTGTCTGTGTTTGTGTGTGTTTGTGTGTGTCTGTGTGTTTGTGTGTGTCTGTGTATGTTTGTATGTGTGTCTGTGTGTGTTTGTGTATGTTTGTATGTGTGTGTTTGCGTGTGTTTGTGTGTGTGTGTGTGTATCTGTGTTTGTGTATGTGTTTTGTGTGTTTGTTTGTGTGTGTGGTATGTGTGTATTTGTGCGTGGTATGTGTGTTTGTGTATATGTGCGTGTATGAATGACAGGCGAGGATAAGGTCAAGATTGGCTGTGTGCCTAAACTAATAAATGAAGAACCCATTCAGGTGAGGTGCTTAAGGTTGCTCAGCGGCCACTAAACCGTATCCCACAGGAGTCAGGCCATCTGGAGAAGAAAACTACAGGGAGAAAAAAAGGTTTTTAAAAGTGCTCTCGTCGACAACCTGCAGGTCGACAAGTTGCTTTTCCTGCGTCTTCATACAACCTTGACAGCTGTGTTAAACATTGTGCCCAAACAAAAGGAAGAAAAGAGCTTCCCAGCACCGGAGACACTTGTGTGCAATTTTCGAGGAGGTTGTCTTGATCTCCAGCTATAACTTCAGCCGGAGATCACCGGGAACCCTGGAGAAATGGGGTCCACGTATTAAGACAACTGTTTCTCCAAGGTTTCCGCTGAGATGTTAAGCTGGGAGATTGGGACAATCCCACAGAAATTCTCCCCTACTATGAATAAAGGTGATGTGGAGATGCCGGTGATGGACTGGGGTTGACAATTGTAAACAATTTTACAACACCAAGTTACAGTCCAACAAATTTATTTTAAATTCCACAAGCTTTCGGAGGCTTCCTCCTTCCTCAGGTGAACGGTGTGGAAATGAAATTTTCGAATCCTTCGCATTTGAAAATCACAGAACAATGCCTGGTGATTACTGCCCGTTGCCAAGGCAATCACAGTGAGCAGACAGAAAGGTGTCACCTAAAAGGCCACCGAATATACAAACCCCCCAAAAAAAAGAGAGAGAGAGAAGGAATACAGTCAATGACCCGTTATATTAAAAACAGATAACATTTGTTCGCTGGTGGGGTTACGTGTAGTGTGACATGAACCCAAGATCCCGGTTGAGGCCGTCCTCATGGGTGCGGAACTTGGCTATCAATTTCTGCTCGACGATTTTGCGTTGTCGTGTGTCTCGAAGGCCGCCTTGGAGTACGCTTACCCGAAGGTCGGTGGCTGAATGTCCCTGACTGCTGAAGTGTTCCCCGACTGGGAGGGAACCCTCCTGTTTGGCGATGGACACCGCGCAACAATCGCCAAACAGGAGGGTTCCCTCCCAGTCGGGGAACACTTCAGCAGTCATGGACATTCAGCCACCGACCTTCGGGTAAGCGTACTCCAAGGCGGCCTTCGAGACACACGACAACGCAAAATCGTCGAGCAGAAATTGATAGCCAAGTTCCGCACCCATGAGGACGGCCTCAACCGGGATCTTGGGTTCATGTCACACTACACGTAACCCCACCAGCGAACAAATGTTATCTGTTTTTAATATAACGGGTCATTGACTGTATTCCTTCTCTCTCTCTCTCTTTTTTTTGGGGGGTTTGTATATTCGGTGGCATTGTTCTGTGATTTTAAAATGCGAAGGATTCGAAAATTTCATTTCCACACCGTTCACCTGAGGAAGGAGGAAGCCTCCGAAAGCTTGTGGGATTTAAAATAAATTTGTTGGACTATAACTTGGTGTTGTAAAATTGTTTACAATGAATAAAGGTAGTCAGCTCCCAGTTACATTCATACCAAATATTGCAAATATGGCCTTACAGGTCATTGACAATGTCCAGGTAGGAGTACAGGGGCTGAACATCCCTGAAGGCAGCGATGAAATTGCCCCAAAAGAGATCTGTGCAAGGGCCACAATGAACTTTTGCTTCACTAAATTCTCATGGGCTGATTTTAGCCCTCGAGAATTTAACTTTCGCCAGTGGCGGAAAACGGGAGGCAGCGAACCGGCCGCCCGTTTTACGGCCCCCACCCGATTCTCGAGGGGTGGGGTGTACAACCGGCAGCCAATCCACTAACGCCACTGCCGAAAGTTAAAGTCAGCCCCTCACGTTCATATGTGCGGGTCATTTAAGTTCAGCTTCAGCTTCGAGCCAGCAGCTAGCACTTTGCATAACGTTTAAGGTGGTATCAGAGAACGAGGCAGCAGAAAGAGAAAGAGCTCCATGTACTGCTCACATCTGTTTCAATGTTAATCACTTCAAGGATCCGCAGCACTGAGGGGAACATGCTGAAAGCTTAACAGGTATGGCTAGTTCTTGCTGTATTAACACTGGCAGCCTTGTGTCTTTTGATGCCAGACACGAATGAAATCAGTCCACTATGTCCTAATTTATCAACCTGGGTCATCTTCTGCCATTAAGACTTTTCAGTGAATGCAAAATTGCTTATTGCACAATGAACTTGGATGGTTGCCTAGCACTAGTTATCAGTGTCAATGCATTTTCCAAAACTCCCCTCATGATTTGTGTATTGTGCAACTGTTCTTTTGGCTTACCCCCCTCGCTTTATCATGTATTGGGGCATGAAAGTCACTCTGTTCACTTCTCCGTGTTCTTTCCACCAGGTCAGTGACCCCTCTGGGTCAGTGTCCCCTCTGGATCAGTCTCTTCCTTTCCTGTTTAACCCTCCTGTGGGCCAACCTTCTCAGCTGTTCGCCGGATGTGTACGTCTTGCTCTCCTCACCATCGTCTCCGATATCAGCTCTCTCCTACGCCGGCTTGCTGCATGCCAAGTTTTGGAATGGACAGTTTGGTTTTTGAGCGAGTTGTCCAGAAATTTCTAAGATGTAAACCAAAGGCTTTAGCCAAAGGCTAAAAACTGGCGATAATAGCAGACTAATGGTTAATGCCTTTGTGTGACATTCCACTGTTTTAACCAAAACTTGTATAAGATCTGGCCCAGAACATATAGAGTAGCCACAGCATTTATGTGCCTGGTCCAGTTAGGTTTCTGGTCAATGGTGACCCCCAGGATGTTGATAGTTGGCAACTTGCCAATGGTAATGCCATTGAATGTCAAGGGGAGATGGTTAGGCTCTCTCTTGTGTGGCGCAAATGTTACTTGCCACTTACCTGGCCAAGCGTGGATGTTGTCCAGGTCTTGCTGCATGGAGGCATGGGCTGCTTCAATATCTGAGGAATTTCCAAATGGAGCTGAACACTGTTCAATCAACAGCGCATCATTGAGGATGGGAATATTCATGGAGCCTCCTCGTCCTCCCGTTTGAGGTTTAATTGTCCACCATTATTCACGACTGGATGTGGCAGGGATGCAGAGCTTTGACCTGATCCATTGGTTGTGGGCTTGCTTAGCTCTCTATAGCATGCTGCCTTCACTTGCATTTACTCCTGGGTTGGAGCTTCACCGGGTTGGCACCTCATTTTCTGGGAGCCTGCTGCTGCTCCCAGCATGCTTCTCCTTGTTGAACCAAGGTTGGTCATCTGGCTTGATGGTGATGGAGCAATGAGGGAGATGCCGGGCCATGAGGTTATAGATTGTGGTGATATACAATTCTACTCCTCTGATGGCATGCAATGTCTCATAGATGCTAGATCTGTTCTTAACATATTTCACTTAGCACAGTGGTAGTGCCACACGACACGATGGAGGGTGTCCTCAGTGTGAAAACAGGACTTGGTCTGCATAAGGACTGTGCAGTCATGACAGACGTATCTGTATCAGGCAGGTTGGTAAGGACGAGGTCAAGTAGGTTAGTTCCTCGTGTTGGTTCCCTCACCACCTGCTGCAAGCCCAATCTGGCAGCTATGTCCTTCAGGCCTCGGCCAGCTTGGTCAGTGGTGGCACTATCATGCCAATCAGTGACAGACATTAATGTCCCCCACCCAGAGTACATTCTGTCCACTTGATTCCTTCAATGTTTCCATCATGTGGTGTTCTACATGGAGGAGTACAGTTTCATCAGCTGAAGGAGGGCAGTAGGTGGTAATCAGCAGGAGATGTCAATGTCGAGGACTCCCAGGAACACTCCCTACCCCTACCCCTCCCCCCGACTGTATACCACCATGCCACCACCTTGGACAGTACATACCCAGGGATGGTGATGGAGGAGTCTGGGACGTTGGCTGACAGGTATGAATCTGAGTATGACTATGTCAGGCTGTTCCTTGACTAGCCTGTGGGACAGCTCTCCTAACTTTGGCACCAGCCCCCAGATGTTAAAAAAGCATATGGGATCCTGGGCTTTATAAGTTGAGGCATAGAGTACAAAAGTATGGAAGTCATAACGAACTTTTATAAAACACTGGTTCGACCACAACTGGAGTATTGTGTCCAGTTCTGGGCACCACACTTTAGGAAAGATGTGAAGACCTTAGAGAGGGTGCAGAAAAGATTTACTAGAATGATTCCAGGGATGAGGGACTTTAGTTACGTGGATAGACTGGAAAAGCTGGGGTTGTTCTCCTTAGAACATAGAAGGTTGCAAGGAGATTTGATAGAGGTATTCAAAATCATGAAGGGTCTAGACAGAGTAGATAGAGAGAAACTGTTCCCATTGGTGGAAGGGTCAAGAACCAGAGGACATAGGTTTAAGGTGATTGGCAAAAGAACCAAAGGTGATATGAGGAAAAACTTTTTTACACAGCGAGTGGTTAGGATCTGGAATGCACTGACTGAGGGGGTGGTGGAGGCAGATTCAATCATGGCCTTCAAAAAGGAACTGGATAAATACTTGAAAGGAAAAAAATTGCAGAGCTACGGGGATAGGGCAGGGGAGTGGGACTAGCTGGATTGCTCTTGCATAGAGCCAGTGCTGACTCGATGGGCCGAATGGCCTCCTTCTGTACTGTAACCTTTCTATGATTCTATGTTAGTGAGGAGGACTTTGCCGGGATGATTGGGTTGGCTGTGCCTTTACCCTGTTCTGATGCGATGCCTAAATCACAACCGAGTGGTCCGACCAGTTTTATTCTTCAGCGGTTTGATACAGCTGAGTAACTTGCTCAGCCACTTCAAAAGGCAGTTAGGAGTCAACCACGTTGTCGTGGGACAGGAGTCACATAACAGGCCAGACCGGGTAAGAACGGCAGGTTTCCTTGCCTAAGGGACATTAGTGAATCAGTTGTGTTTTGATGACAATTTGACAGACTCATGGTCAATTTTACTGATACCAGCTTTTTAATTCCAGATTTTTTTTTAATTGAATTCAAAGCCCAAACTGCTGTGGTGGGATTTGAACTCACATTCACTGGATTACTAGTCCAGGCCTCTGGACCTCGGTTGCACTGTACTCCATAAATAAATGATAATTGCTAATTCCGTGACATTCACAGCACAGATAAACACACAGACTTAATTTCATAAGAACCTAAGTCTGCTATTTTGATGTGAGGACAACACAAGTGATGGGAGGATGTCTAGGTCATTAACAAAGAGCTCTTCGGTTCCGAACTCCTGGGTAAGAATGAGTCTTGAGGATGCAGCAAGTAGGAAGAGCACACAGGATAAAGTGCCTGAAGCTTAAGAAGAGTAAGAAAAGAAAGCTCAGAGCAGCTCTGACCATAGAGTATTCATTTAAAAAAAGAGTGAAACTAAATGGAGAATGAGAATACAGAGGATGGAGGGGATTACCGATTGAATGAACTGACTCTGTTTCGTTTCTAGTTTTAGGCACTGCCTGCCAACACTGATTTTCTCAGTTTCCCGTAGATTATGAGTTTTCCTTGTTATGCTTCCTCTATTTGATTTTAGGATCCTCTTTTCCCAAAAGTACAGAAATTCCCATCAGATGGGGAAGATTTAATACATGCTTCGTCACTCTAGCTATTACGTAATGATTGTATTAACGTTAAATGTTGGAAAAGCCCAATCCTTCGGTTTAAAAGGTCCTGATTTGAGTCCAAAACAACTCGAATTTCCTTGCCTGAAGCTTCTGACTCCTTGTTGGTCCCACTGCCATTGGCTGCACCCCACTACTTTGCTCAAGTGGCCATTCTTTATGTGTGAGCCCATGCGATGAGTGTTATCAGGCTCTTTGACAATGGGGGGCATCACAATTCAGCCCAATCCTGTCCTCGCTTGTGGGTTGAAATTGTGTGATATTAGAAACAAAGGCAATTGCATGAATTTCCTTTGGCCCTTGTTTTAATGCCGTCAGGACCGATATTGTATCACTTCAATCCAGTGACATTTGTATTTACCAGCAGGAGGGTCACTGAGTGAAAACACTGCCTGTTTTTTATTGCCCCTTCCAGGGGTACAGAAGCCAATTGTTTTTCCCTTCCAGAGCCAGGTTGAGATCAGCTAACTCAGCACAGACTGATGTACGAATCATTTAGCCCTTTCATTAAAATTGTGCTTGGAGGAACTTGGCATAAACACACTTATCTGTTTGTTACTAATATCACACAGCACAATTTCAAGACCTAAGAGACTGGACTTTCCTCATTGTCTTGTCGGTGGAGCTGTGAGGAGTAAAAGGAGTAAGACTAATATATAGGGAAACATGACAAGGAGGCATGACAGAAATAGCATGATGGAAAAGTATTACAGGAAGTAGGAGTTACACTTATAGGAAGTGCCCACTATACACAAAACCTTTATTATACTATAGATGGGCAGACAGACAGAGAGAATTCAAACTATCGATAATTCATGGAGAGTGACCTTGCAAATTCTCAACAGTACATGATCACGTGGATAATTGATCACGTGGATAATCGATCATTATCCACGTGATCAACTGGTCTACCACCGTGTGCCTATTGTGACCCTGTCCCATTTTCCGGGGTGACCTAATTATAATAACCTTATATGGGCTGCCAATGCTAAAACTGCCTTTCACTGGTATCTCACCCACCATGGGGAGGGAGAGAGGGAGGGGCCAGACAATCCAAAGCCGCTGCAGCATTTAAAGTGATGCAGCAGCTTAAAGGAGAAGACATCAAAAAGTCAGCTCTTTCATTGGGAGCTGAAAGTTCTGTTCCCATCGTGTCTGGAAGCAAAGCTTCTGTGCCCAAAAGCACTCACATTTTTGGACTCATCTGTGGAAGAATTACTGCCCCAAATTTATCAGAGGAGAAATCTCAATTTTTGCTATAAGCAAAACAGATCAACAAAATGGGATGTTAAAGCCTAGTCGGAGGATGTGGGCACAACACTTAGTGTCACCTCAGCCACCCCAGACACTGCAACCCAGTGCAGGAAAAAATTCAGTGACCTAACTTAAGTTGGAGAGGTAAGAAGAGGCTGTGACACCTTATAAGAAAGCAATGCAATAAGTCTCATTCACACTTACAACTACCGTGCCTTTACTGTTTTGAAGCACTTCACCATATAACCATGATTGTGCCAGGGAGCGGGGGGGGTCCTGCAAATTCATGCCCCCATCCAACATCTTCAAATGTGTGTTACTTGACTGTACTTACTTGGTCACTGCACTTTTGTTGCAGCTCCATAACGGTTTGCTTGCTGTGGGATTCAATGTAATGGCAATCTGCGGGTAATCATAATGTCTACTTTCTTCTTGCAGGAGAATGCCGCACTTAATCAATGCCAGTGATGTGCCACAGGGTCGGGGCCCCCATTATCACGTTCACTTGCTGCAGGTGATGAGGAAGTCCTCGAGCTATTGGGTTGGGCAGACCATTGAGGGAGACGGGCAAGTTAGAGGTCAGATGCCAGTTGTTAAGTTTGTTGTAACAATCTATTCCTCTTCCTTCTCATGCTGTGCCACTACTCAGAGCCTTTCAGCAAATTACATCATGTATCTCCCTCTAATGAAAGTCAAATGTAACCTTTGCTTCTAGAATTGAATTATTACTATCAACACGCATTGCCATTGTTCCTCGTTTGGTTTGCCATTTCTGTGCAACTAGATACGTTATTAAACCTCGCAGTTGTGAAATATTATACCAAAAGTTTCATGCTGAAAAATAGGAATTGCAGAGGGAAGGGTCATACTTGTGTGACAGTTTTGAGGTGTCACTTGGAAAAGGCATGGGCCTGTTCGCTGTCTGAGCTGCAGATGTTGCATGACATGTTGTGCCACGGATTGGCAGGACTCGGCCATGTGTATGGCCCAAGGACACCTTAAAAGGAAATTAGAAAAATGCCATTTTTTTTACTATATAAGGGAATTGCCTAGCATGTCCAGGGGTCTGCTGTGGCTCAGTTGGTAGTAATGTTCCTCTGAACCGGAATGTTATGGGTTTATAGTCCTACTCCAGAGACTTGAGCACATAATCTAGGTCGACAGTTCAGTATTGAGGGAGCGCTGTACTGTCGGAGGTGTCGCCTTTTGGATGAGATGTTAAACTGAGGCCCCGTCTGCTCTCTCAAGGGGACATAGAAGATCCCATAGTGCTGTTTCGAAGAAGAGCCGAGGATGTATCCCTGGTATCCTGGCCAATATTTATCCCTGAACCAACATCATTAAAAAATAGATTATCTGCTCATTGTCTCATTGCTGTTTGTGGGAGCTTGTTGTGCTTGAATTGGCTATTGTATTTCCTACATTACAACAGTGACTACACTTCAAAAGTACTTAATTGACTGTAGAGGGCTTTGGGACATCCTGAGATCGTGAAAGGTGCTATATAAATGCAAGTCTTCCTTTCTTTAATATTTGCTTCTCTTCCTAAAAGAAGATTGAAATGAAATCTTACTCTTAAGGTATTGGGTTCTTTGCCTGGGATTTGCGAGGAGAATCTGAATCATACCGTGGAGGATGAGTCATGAGATTGGGTATGGTCACTTGCCCACAAGCATACAAAGTGTTCCAGAAACAAAATAAATGTAAGGTTCGTCATCAGTGACATAGCACTGTGGTTTGGTTCCACTCGAAGTTAAGCTGAATGTGATGTGGGGATAAAGGATCCTGATTCCAGCTGCTGTGGTAATATCCCAAAGCCCATCGTTTTGTTAAATGCTCTGGTGGGAGTCAAGGGAGCTAATGGGTATTCTGATAGGTTAGTGTGAGT
Organism: Heptranchias perlo; assembly: GCF_035084215.1. NCBI lineage: Eukaryota > Metazoa > Chordata > Chondrichthyes > Hexanchiformes > Hexanchidae > Heptranchias > Heptranchias perlo. The sequence continues at coordinate 70,206,424 of NC_090335.1, forward strand.
ATATACTTCAAGGAGGGTCCAAGTTTTCTCTCTGTGGACTGCTTAGCTTCACACCAGACAGCCTTGTGGGCCAGACATAAAATTTAACTGAAATGTTCCTATCAATCTGCATTCGTGTCGAGTTAGAGATACCTACCAATCTTGGTATTGAGATTTAGGATTTATTCATCACTAGTTACGCTAACGTACAAGTAGATATAAAGCAGCGTGAGGCAGCTCCCGCTAGGTTAAGACACTCAGACCATTTATGGGAGCGAGCGACACCTCCGAACCCAAGAAGATGGCTCCTTCAAGGTCACTGGAGCACCCACTGAGCCTGTGCAGTTGAACGCAGCCAATCAGGAAGCGGCTAATGAAATGATGTGAGAAGGTAGTGTTGGAGCAAAAGCTGTTGCACTGTGATGGACTCTCTCTAATGTACTTAACCCCACATCACCCCGAAGAAAGTGAATAACCACAGAGAACACTGCCGAGAAGAGATCAAAACTCCCACAGGAAATCAAAACTCCTGAGTTTTCGTTACATTATTCAATTCTGGCAGAAGGACAAGAGCAACAGGTGTTTGGGAACAACCAAGTTCCCCTCCAAGTCACACTCCATCCCGACTTAGATATACATCTGCCGTTCCCTCATCGTCACTGGGTCAAAATCCTGGAACTCCCTATCTAACAGTATTGTAGGAGCACCTTTACCACACAGACTGCTGCGGTTCAAGAAGAAGGCCCACCACCACCTTCTCAAGGGCAACTAGGGACAGGCAATAAATATCGGCCTTGCCAAAGAAATCCACATCCTGAGAAAGAATTTTTTTAAAGATTGCACTCCACAGTTGACCTTCCCATGACCCCCCAAAAAACATAATCATGTTATTCCATCCATGTTATTGAGACTTTACCCCCATCACTAACTAAATAGAATGGATCATGTAATTTCTATAGAGTGATATGGGCCAAGTGCAGGCAATTGGGACTAGCTTAGTGGTATAAACTGGGCGACATGGACATGTTGGGCCGAAGGGCCTGTTTCCATGTTGTAAACTTCTATGATTCTATGATTATAGGTGGCTGGAAGGATTTTGCAGTAACTAAAGACATACTCCAGTAATTTTCCCAGAGGAAACACAGGAGAAACGGTAATATTTTCACCCATTCCCTGTGATTTGATGACCTTCCCATGACCCCCCAAAAAACGAAACCATGTTATTCCATCGATGTTATTAACCATTTAATCATCTATGGGATAGAATTTTCACGGGGGTTTCGCGATCTCTCACCATAACATCAGCAGAAATCCCGGGGAAAGGGTGAAAACAACTGCTTGTGCCGTTTCGCCTGGCTCTCCTCCGATCTTCTACTGAAGTTACGGAGGACAATTGGGAGAACCCCTGGGAAAATCACTGGAATATGTCTCTACTTACTGCAAAATCCAGCCGTCTGTAATATTATGTGATCCACTCTATTTAGATAGTGATGGGGGCAAAGACTCAAACTGGGAAACTGTTTCCACCGGCAGGAGGGTCGGTAATCAAAGGACATAGATTTAAAATAATTGGCAAAAAAGCCAGGGGGGAAATGAGGAGAAATTTATTTTATGCTGCGAGTTGTAATGATCTGGAATACACTGCCTGAAAGGGTGGTGGAAGCAGATTCAATAGTAACTCTCAAAAGGGAATTGGATAAATATTTGAAAAGAAAAAAATTTGCAGGGCGATGGGGAAAGAGTAGGGGGTATGGAACTAATTGGATAGCTCTTTCAGAGAGCCGGCACAGGCACGATGGGCCGAATGACCTCTTTCTGTGCTGTAAGATTCTATGATTGTAAGAGGGGTGGTTTAGTTTAGCTGGTTTAGGTTTTGCTACTTTACACAGGTGAGTATATGGAATAGACGACAGTCCCCATCGCTTATAGCAACAACAACTTGCATTTATATAGCACCTTTAACATAATAAAAGTCCCAAGGTGTGTTCGTGCAAATGTGATTTGCCTGCTGTGTGCGATGGCCAGTATAACAGGGTAATCATTGTAATATGGTCAACAACGTACACAGAAATAACTCAACCTGGACTATCCGACTCTTTGAATACTATCACTCTTGTGACACTACACAACTGGAGTGGCCCCTGGTGTACATTGCCACGATAGTGGTGTAAGTCCCAATAAAACTAAAGCAAAAGTAAAATGACTGACCAATGCTTCTACGTTACACCATTGCAATACTCGTGTTTCCCAGTTGCTTTCAGAGACATATTTTCAAAGTGTACAGGTCACCTTAAGAACTTTGTAAACATCGGTTTGAATGTTTCTAATGTCGAGAAAGGGCAAGCTCCCTTTGACATTTTACAAACACGGAAAAAAACCTGGCTGCCGAGGATAGTGGAGCTCTGTACTGTACTTGTAGCCAATGAAATGTGCCTCCTTGCTCTTTTTTGTTGCCCAAGTGAGCGACACCTCCAGCTAAAGCCTCCGTGACTTTGGGGTGCCTTAGGAGAGCAAATTATCAGAGATTTTCTAAAATTGGCCAAGTTTTTTTATTCTCTCTATTTCAGCCTTCCGATAAATGGTCAGAGACCCTTCTACCCGAAATAAATGGAGCATCTGAGAGGCTATAACCGTCAACTTTGAAATTGACGTCAGTACGAATGGATAATGGTTATCGCTTTTTGGACAATATAAGCAACTGTCTGTTTTGAATGTGGACATTTTAAGTTGTGGGGATTGCACTAGGAAAGACGAATGTTACAAGGTTCCGCTCCTGATGAGGAGCTTCACTAGAAGGGAGTGCTGGTCACAGAATCAGCCCTAGGGTGTAATAGCTCTACCTCTGATCCACACTCCTCGTCTACTTGGGCTCCATTCGGTTAGAGGAGCCTTGCAAACTTTACCGATAAAGCATGCAAATTCAAAAAGGAGCTGGATAGATATTTGGCAGAGAAAGGGGTTGAGGGGTATGAGAGATAAAATCTTTTGACATTGTGGGCTGTATTAGATGCATACCATGCGGTCTTGGGGACCATATATTAGGGGAGATTTTCCTGGGTCTGTTCCCAGGTGCAGTGGCTCATGGGGGCACAGTGAATGTTGGAAAATTGGCAGGTGGGAAAACAAATACCTCGATAGGAACCTGCCTGATTTTCTTCCATTTAAATGAAGGGAGGAAAATTAGGCAGTTTCTTTTATAGGTGCAGACTGAGGAAAATCTCCCCTACGAAAGTAATGCTCCCATTAATTTACATACGCCTGAAACCGCTGGCACTAACAGGCCTGGGTACTCCGATTTGGGATTGATCCATAAGTGAGGCAGCAATGCTAAAAGCAAACCCTTTGCAAACATCTTAGGCCCAGGAGATGAAAAGAGGACAAACCAGCACATGAGGACTGTAAGTGCAAGTAGCACTGAGTTGCCTGGACTCAGGCAGATTGCCAATGCTTGGGGGCACATATGGACCGCAGATTGGACATATGGTGTAGGATATTTTTCAAACGTCAGGACTGCACTGATCTCTTTTGGCCCTGTTCTTTCCTACGATTCAAGTAACATTTTTCATTTAAGCTCATCTTGTATCCATTATAATATCACATTGTGTTCCTTTTGTTACCGCTGTTGCAATAGTCTCTCTCTATCCGTCTCCTGTTTGCTACTTTCCCACAGTGATTGGTGAAGATTGGGATTTAAACATACTGGTTGTCACTGGCATGGAGGCATGCACTGCACCTCAAGGTCAAATAGTCAGACTCTGTGGTGGGGGGGAGGTGGGATTTTAACCGTGCAGGCGGGCAGTTATAATCGTCCAGGTCACTTACCCGCCCTGAGGCTTTTTTAAAAATTTCGTAATATACTTTATTTCATAAAATTTAAAGATACACACAGTTCAATGTAAATATCACAATTCCAAATTAGTATAATTCAAACCAAAACACTACAGATCGTACACAAAACAATCTCAATGTTACAATTCAAACACAGTATTTCTTATGACTCATGGTGTGCAATGCAAGGTGGGGTGGCCTTACACGGTGGCCTTTCCACATACAGTCTTTGCGTAAGGTGCACCTCACCTCAGTGCGTCCCGCAGGAAGTACTCCTGGACTTTGGAGTGTGCCAGTCGGCAACACTCCGTCATGGACAGGCCCTTCAGCTGGAAGACCAACATATTTCGGGTGGACCAAAGGGTCTCCTTCACCAAGTTGATGGTCTTCCAGCTGCAGTTGATACCTGTCTCGGTGTGCGTTCCCGGGGATCAGCCTGTAGAGCACAGCGTCCTGTGTTACCGCACTGTTTGGGATGAACCAGGACAGATACCAATACTCTCTCCACACCCTCTGCGCAAAGGGACAGCCCATCAGGAGGTACATGACGGTCTCCTCCCCGCCACAGCCTCGAGGGCAGCTCACGGTGGTGCTGAGGTTCTGTGCAAGTTGGAAGGACTGCACTGGGAGGGCCTTTCTCCCCACCATCCAGGTTACATCCTGGTGCCTGGTGGTCAGTTCCAGCGACGAGATGTTCTGCCAAATGGCATCGACCGTCTGGTCAGGGAAGAAACTGATCGAGTCCGCCCTCTCCGTTGCTTGCAGGACCCTGAGAATGTTTCGTGTCCACCATTGTCTGACGGCCTTGTGGTTGAAGGGGTTCCTCCTCAGGAACTTCTCCATCTGGGACAGGTGGGGCAGGACGGTCCAGCTGGACGGGACGTCCTGCGCCTGCTTGGCCAGCGTGGCCGGACCCAGCCTTCTCAGTTTGTTGGACAGGTAGAAGTTCAACACATAATGATACTTAGTGTTTGCGTACAGGGACTCTACACATATCCTGAAGCAGCCACAGACAGAGGTGGCCATCAGGATCAGAGCGGCATTGAGGACATTCGGCCTCCCTTTGTCTGGGGGCTTTTTAGCATATGCTGATTCGGTCTCAATGACGACATCGGAACCTGAGCAGAATTTTTACCAGGGATGGGCAATAAATGCTGGCCTTGCCAGTGATGCCCACATCCCATGAACGAATAAGAAAAAAATGATAGAATTTCATTTTGAGTTTGAGATTGACGTACTTAAGTCCAAAACTAGAATCTTAAATAAAGCCAATTACATAGGTATGAGGGGCAAGTTGGCTAAGGTAGATTGGGAAATTAAAATTAAAGGGTATGACAGTTGAAAAGCAATGGCAAACATTTAAAGAAATATTTCAATATTCTCAACAAATATACATTCCATTGAGAAATAAAAACTCCACCGGAAAAGTGATCCACCCGTGGCTAACTAAACAAGTTCAGGATAGTATTAGATTAAAAGAAGGGGCCTTTAATGCTGCCAGGAAGAGTAATAAGCCTGAGGACTGGGAGAGTTTTAGAAACCAGCAAAGGACGACCAAAAAATTGATAAAAAGGGAGAAAATAGAATATGAAAGTAAATTAGCAAGAAATATAAAAACAGATTGGAAGAGCTTCTACAAGTATTTAAAAATGAAGAGAGTAGCAAAAGTAAACGTCGGTCCCCTAGAGGCTGATAAAGGAGAAATTATAATGGGGAATAAGGAAATGGCAGATGCGTTAAACAAATATTTTGCATCTGTCTTCATAGTAAAAGACACAAAAAATACCAGAAATAGTAGGGAACTAAATAGAAACATGGAAAATAGGAGCAGGAGTAGGCCATTTGGCCCTTCCAGCCTGCTCTGTCATTCAATATGATCATGACTGATCCTCTACCTCAATACCATATTCCCACTCTCTCCCCGTACCCCTTAATGCCTTTTGTGTCTAGAAATCTATCTATCTCCTTCTTAAATATATTCAGTGACTTGGCCTCCACAGCCTTCTGTGGTAGAGAATTCCACAGGTTCACCACCCTCTGAGTGAAGAAATTTCTCCTCATCTCAGTCCTAAATGTCCTACCCCATATCCTGAGACTGTGACCCCTCGTTCTGGACCCCCCCAGCCAGGGGAAACATCCTCCCTGCATCCAGTCTGTCTGGCCCTGTCAGAATTTTATACGTTTCAATGAGATCCCTTCTCATTCTTCCAAACACTAGTGAATACAAGCCTAGTCGACCCAATCTCTCCTCATACGACAGTCCTGCCATCCCATGAATCAGTCTGGTGAACCTTCGCTGCACTCCCTCTACGACAAGTATATCCTTTCTTGGGTAAGGAGACCAAAACTGCACACAATACTCCAGGTGTGGCCTCACCAAGGCCCTGTATAACTGCAGTAAGACATCCTTGCTCCTATACTCAAATGCTCTTGCAATGAAGGCCAACATACCATTTGTCTTCCTAACTGCTTGCTGCACCTGCATGTTTGCTTTCAGTGACTGGTGTACAAGGACACCCAGGTCCCTTTGTACATCAACATTTCCCAATCTATCACCATTTAAATAATTCTTTACCTTTCGGTTTTTCCTTCCGAAGTGGATAACTTCACATTTATCCACGTTATACTGCATCTGCCATGTATTTGCCCACTCACTCAACTTGTCTAAATCACCTTGAAGCCTCTTTGCATCTTCGTCACAACTCACAATCCTACCTAGTATTGTGTCGTCAGCAAATTTGGAAATGTTACATTTAGTTCCCTCATCCAAATCATTGATATATATTGTGAATAGCTGGGGCCCAAGCACTGATCCCTGCGATACCCCACTAGTCACCACCTGCCACCCCGAAAAAGACCCATTTATTCCTACTCTCTGTTTCCTGTCTGTTATCCAATTTTCAATCCATGCCAGTATATTACCCCAAATACCATGTGCTTTAATTTTGCACACTAACCTCTTCTGTGGGACTTTATCAAAAGCCTTCTGAAAATCAAATAAACCACATCCACTCGTTCTCCCTTATCTATTCTACCAGTTACCTCCTCAAAAAACTCCAGTAGGTTTGTCAAACACGATTTCCCTTTCATAAATCCATTTGTCTAATGCCGTTGATATTTTCTAAGTGTCCTGTTATCACATCCTTTATAATAGACTAGCATTTTCCCTACTACTGATGTTAGGCTAACCGGTCTGTAGTTCCCTGTTTTCTCTCTCCCTCCTTTTTTAAATAGTGGGGTTACATTTGCCACCCTCCAATCTGCAGGAACTGTTCCATAATCTACAGAATTTTGGAAGATGACAACCAATGCATCCACTATTTCCATGGCTACCTATTTTAGTACTCTGGGATGCAGATTATCAGGCCCTGGGGATTTATCGGCTTTCAGTCCCATTAATTTCTCCAGCACTATTTTTTTACTAATAATAATTTCCTTTAATTCCTCCTTCTCACTCGTCCCTTGATTCCCTAGCATTTCGGGAAGTTATTTGTGTCCTCTTCCGTGAAGACAGAAACAAAGTATTTGTTTAATTGCTCAGCCATTTCCTTGTTCCCCATTATAAATCCTCCCGTTTCTGACTGTAAGGGACCTACATTTGTCTTCACTAATCTTTTTCTTTTTACATACTTGTAGAAGCTTTTACAGTTCGCTTTTATGTTCCTTGCAAGTTTACTCTCATATTCTATTTTTCCCTCTTAATCAATCCCTTGGTCTTTTTTTGCTGAATTCTAAACTGCTCCCAATCCTCAGGCTTGCTACTTTTTCTGGCAACTTTATATGACTCCTCATTGGATCTAATACTATCCTTAATTTCTTTTGTTAGCCATGGTTGGGCCACATTTCCTTTTGTGTTTTTGCGCCAGAAAGGAAGGTATAACTGTTGCAATTCATGCATTTGTTCCTTAAATGTTAACCATTGCCTATCCACCATCATGCCTTTTAATGAAGCTTCCCAATCTATCATAGCCAACTCATGCCTCATACATTCATAGTTTCCTTTGTTTAGATTTAGAGGATAATGAGAGCAAGGAACTTAAAGTAATTATTATCAGTAGAGAAAAAGTACTTGAGAAACTAATGGGACTAAAATCCAATAAATCCCCATGACCTGATGGCCTACATCCAAGGGTTCTAAAAGAGGTGGCTGCAGAGATAGTGGATATGTTGGTTATGATCTTCCGACAGCACCTCCCATACCCCTTTACCACAACCTCTACCACCTAGAAGGACAAGGGCAGCAGGCACATGGGAACAACACCACCAGCACGTACCCCTCCAAGTCACACACCAGCCCGACTTGGAAATATATCGCCGTTCCTTCATCGTCGCTGGGTCAAAATCCTGGAATTCCCAACCTAACATCACTGTGGGAGAACCTTCACCACCAACTGTAGCAGTTGAAGAAGGCGGCTCACCACCACCTTCTCAAGGGCAGTTAGGGATGGGCAATAAATGCTGGCCTCGCCAGCGACGCCCACATCCCATAAACAAATTTTTTAAAAATTGCCTAGATTGGAAGGTAGCAAATGTAACCCCGCTATTCAAGAAAGGAGGGAAAGAGAAAACAGGGAACTGCAAGCCAGTTAGCCTGACATCAATCATTGGGAAACTGCTGGAATCCATTATTAAGGAAGTGGTAACAGGGCACTTAGAAAATCATAATATGATTAGGCAGAGTCAACATGGTTTTATGAAAGGGAAATCGTGTTTGAAGAATTTATTTGAGTTTTTTGATGATATAACTAGCAGGGTAGATAAGAAGGAACCAATGGAAGCAGTATATTTGGATTTTCAAAAGGCATTCGATAAGGTGCCACATAAAAGGTTGTTACGCAAAGTAACTGCTCATGGGATTGGGGGTAATATATTAGCATGGATAGAGGATTGATTAATTAACAGAAAACGGGTAATTTTCAGGTTGGTTGGCTGGTACCACAAGGATCGTTGCTTGGGCCTCAGCTATTTACAATCTATATTAATGATAAAGGGACCGGGTGTAACGTATTCAAGTTTGCTGACAATACAAAGCTAGGTGGGAAAGTAAGATGTGAGGAGAACACAAAGGGCCCGATATTAGAGCAGAGAGGGTAACCCGCCCAATAAAATATGTCCATTTCCCACGCGATCGTGATTCAATTAGTGTCACTTAACGTGGCTTCCAGGTTTGCCGTCTGAAAGCTGCGCAGCGGGCGGACTGTGCACCCGCATCACAGGCTGTCAGCTGGAGGAGCTCTATTTAAAGAGCCATTGATCTCATGGCTTTTCCTGGAGCAAGCACCCACACACCACAATGGAGCAGCTGAGGGGCAAGGTCGCTCCAAGATTGAATGATGCCTCACTCCAGTTGCTACTGGATGGGGTGAGGAGGAGGAGGGATCTGTTTTACCCGGCGGACGGGAGGAAGTGGCCTGCCTCTGCCACCAAGAAGGCTTGGCTCAAGGTGGCAGAGAAGGTCACCAGCAGCAGCAACATCTCCCGCACCTGAAGTGCTTCATTAACCAAACTAGGTCAGCCAAAGTGAGTACACTTATTGATTCTTCTACATTCCGCCTTCCACATCACCGCACCCACCCAACTCATTCTGCACTACCAACACTACTCTATCACATCACTCCTCATATCCACTTAAGGCTCATCCTCAACTTATCTGCACTTTCTCAGCACTTCCTCATCTCCCCATTAGTCACCCCATCACCACGACCACTTAACCCAATCCTCATCCAATGTCATGGCTCTGTCTCATACTCACCCTCTGATGCATCTCTTTTACAGTCAGCCTCACCCAAACCAATGCATTCATTGGTTGGCCACTTCGCCATCATTCAGTCACAAGTCTGTTCTTTCCCCCCTTCTAGGAGAAGAGAACACAAAATGCATGGAAGAGTGCGAGGACTGGAGGGGAACCGCAACAAGTCATCGTCCTTACAGACGCAGAGCAGGAGGCACTGGAGCTCAGCCGTACCCTCGAAAGCCTGTCCGTCGCAGACGCGAGACTGGCAACCCACAAACGTCTGGTGGCACAACTTTAACATTCATCACACACAGTATGAATTGATGTTAACATGCCTTGCCATCTTCAGCACCTCAGTATGCTCATCGCAACATGACACATCTGTGATGATGCTTAATATTGCCTTCTGTTCTCTTACAGGGCCTTCAGCGACCACTGTGACGGCAGAGGACAATTCCTCAGAGGACCTGCCGGCCTCCGAGCGGGCACTGTCACATCTGAGCGAGCCATCCACCAGCGCAGGTACTCGCACCTCGGTGGGTCCTAGTCCTCAGTTAGTTGGGTTGGTACCTGATGAGTTACCACACACGTGAGCACGAGCGGACACTGGTGGCAGGGGAAGCTGCAGAGAGTCTGCGTCGGAGGGAGCACTCCTCTCCAGGCTCTGCTTAGTTGGGCACAGATGCGGAACCCTGGGGGCCATCCTATAAAAGGAAAAAGATCGAAGGACAGCAGCACATTTGCGAGGTGCTGGAACAGGTGCCATGCGCACTCTCCATAATAGCACAGAGGATGGAGGAGTCCAACTCCTGCATGCATGGAATAGGGACGTGAGGGAATCTCTGAGATAGTGTCACAGGGATGTGAGCAACTCTGTGAGACACTGTCACAAGTAAGTGCGGGAATGTCTGTGATGGAGAGAAGGCTAGCCTCCATTGAGCTTCAAGCACGACTCACAAATGAGTCCATTCAGGCCCTGACAATGGACGTTCGGACTCAGTCTGAACAACATTCTGCCGCCTTAAAAAGGTAGACAGATACACTAGCACTGGCCTTACAAGGCATCACACATGTCCTCCAAACTGTTATCCAGCAGTGGTAGGAATGGTGTGAGTCTGGCCCAGAGGAAGGATGATGGCAAAAGGGGACATGGACATGGGGATGCCACATAAAGTGCTCCCATGTTTCACCGTTGCCCCCCTCTCAACCAGTACCCACAATGCTGCCTCCTCTCCAGGTGGCCGGATCTGCCCCTGCACAGGTGCAGGTGGAACAGTCTTTGGAGGGGCCCTCACTGGCTCCAAAACTCAGAGGACGTAGGCCCAAAGCATCTAATTGGTCAGGGCATGAACATGAGCAACCTGCTACTACATCTGCTGCAGTCACAGGGGATGCATCACATAGAAGTAGTCGGAAGCGAAAGGCGAAGGTTTTGTGAGCACGAAGGGGATGCACAAGGGTGTTTGACAGACTGTCATGTTTTTCATTTATGTTTAGTTTTTGTTAAAGTGACATTAAATGTTATGATTGTCACCACTGCTGCCACGTCTTGCTCATTCTTGACTGGCTTTTGTGATACGGTCCTTTCATGAGGGTCACCATGAACGGCGACAATTGATGCCATCCAATGGGTCACTTTACAGTGGGTGTATGTGTAGTTGCAGGACTGTTTTGTGCAGGGAGGGGTGGGTGGCCTGGTGTGGGCGCTGCTCTATCCAGGTGGTGTGAGGACTAGACTGTTCACACTTTCTGATGTTAGGAGAACCATTCACATATCAGTGACTCCCTGGCCTCACAAGCAGCCAGGTGAGCCATTGCTCTGCCCATGGGTTTCTCCTTCTCCTCCTCCTCCTCCTCGTGGGTGGCAGATGTGGATGGGGCTTCCTCAATTGGCACCCCTCTCTGTTGTTGCCCTCCGTGCTCGTGTGCAGTGCCTGTGGCGCAGCACTGTGTTGTGGAGCACCTAGTGGCGGAGGTGGACGCCATGCCTGGCAAGGCTGGTGATGTTGCTCGTCCTCGGACGTAGTGGTGAATGCAGTCATGGCGGCCCCCCCCCATCCTGACGGTGTGAGTTTGAGGGGGTCCGCAAAGTAGTTAAATATATGTGAACAGAAGAATTTTGAGTGGAAAGTAAGAATTTTCTGTGAAAACACAAAAGATCTCACAGCCAAAACTTTGCCTGAAAGAACTGAGTGTCCTGTTGCAATAAGTGACCTTTTCTCCCCATCTGTCAAATTAGCATTTGAATGTCCCATTGGCTGCTGGCTGAAACACGTCTGTTGCAACATGTATTGTTCCCCAGAACAATGGAAACACGCTGAGGATGCTTCAAAATCGCACCCCTGTCTCAATGTGGAGAAAATTAAGTAGTTCAACTACTTAAACTATTTAAACAACTGCGTCAAGTATCATCCCGTCGGCTTTAATTGCGGGTGGGACTTCCGCATTCGGGAGTAGAGCGAGAACCCAGACGCGTCAGTGGGGAACCCGGAAGTCTGCAGGTTGGAGCCGGGTTCCGACCACAAACGGGAGTTCCCCGATTTTCAGAGCTCCCACGCCCCCAACGCACCCGCAATTTCCAGGCAAAATTGAGTCCAAAGGGGCATAGACAGGTTAAGCGAGTGGGCAAGAAGGTGGCAGATGGAGTCTAAAGTGGGGAAATGTGAGTTCATTCACTTTGGTATGAGGAATATAAATACAGAATATTTTTTTAAATGGTGAGAAACCTATCAAATTTTGGCGTCCAGAGAGACTTGGGTATCCTGGTGCAAGTAACACAAAAAGTTAGCATGCAGGTACAGCAGGCAATGCGAAAGGCAAATGGCATGTTGGCCTTTATTGCAAGGGTGTTGGAGACAAGCCTTAGAGGCAGTGCAACAAAAGTTCACTAGATTAATTCCTGGGATGAGAGGGTTGTCCTGTGAGGGGAGGTTGAGTCGAATGGGCCTATACTCTCTGGAGTTTAGAAGAATGAGAGGTGATCTCATTGAATCATAAAATTCTGAGGGGGTTTGACAGTCGAGGCTGAGAGGTTGTTTCCCCTGGCTGGAGAGTCTAGAACCAGAGGGCATAGTCACAGGATAAGGAGTCAGCCATTTAAGACTGAGATGAGGAGGAATTTCTTTACTCAGAGGGTTGTGAATCTTTGGAATTCTGTACCCCAGAGGGCTGTGGATGCTGAGTCATTGAATATATTCAAGGCTGAGATAGATAGATTTTTGGACTCTAGGGGTATCAAGGGATATAGTGATCAGGCAGGAAAGTGGAGTTGAGGTCGAAGATCAGCCATGATCTGACTGAATGGCACAGCAGACTCAAGGGGCCGTATGGCCTACTCCTGCTCCTATTTCTTATGTCCTTATGAAAGTTACTATTGAATCTGCTTCCACCACCCTTTCAGGCAGTGCATTCCAGATCATTACAACTCGTTGCGTAAAAAAAGTTTCCTCACGTCGCCTCTGGATCTTCTGCCAATCACCTTAAAATATTGGCTAGGACGCCGGGGAGAACTCCCCTGCTCTTCTTCGAAATAGTGCTATGGGATCTTTTACGTTAATGTGAGAGGGTAGATAGGGCCTCAGTTTAACCTTGCATTCGAAAGACAGCACCTCTGACAGTGCAGCACTCCCTCAGTGGACGTATCAGCCTAGATTTTGTACTCAAGTCTCTGGAGTGGGACTTGAACCCACAACCTTCTGACTCAGATGAAAGTGCTACCCACTGAGCCATGGCTAACACAAATCTGTATCGATTACAAAGCTAAACAGGATAAACTACAGGAGGATTTGAATGTACTTGGGAATTGGGCAGACAGGTGGCAGAGGAAATTCAATGTAGAAAAATGCAAAAATGCTTCACATGGGGACAGAAAATCCAGGAAGAGAATATTACTTAAATGGAACGAAAATAATGTGCACAAGAGATATCTGGGTGTTCTGATTGACAATAAATTGGTGCTATGGCAACAATGGAGTATAGAAAATGCAGGGATGAAATTAAAAAGGAAATTAGGAAAGCAAAGAGAGGGCATGAAAAAATACTGGCAAATAAAATTAAGGAAATCCCAAAAATGTTTTATAAATACATAAGGAGGATAACTAACGAAAGAGTAGGGCCTATTTGAGACCAAAAAGGTAACCCACGTGTGGAAGATGTTGGTATGGTTCTTAATGAATACTTTGCGTCTGTCTTCACAAAAGAGGGGGACGATGCAGAGATTGTAGTTAAGGAGGAGAAGGAGTGTGAAATATTGGATGGGATAAACAGGGTGAGAGAGGAAGTATTAAAGGGTTTAGCATCTTTGAAAGTAGATAAATCGCCAGGCCCAGATGAAATGTATCCCAGGCTGTTAAGAGAATCAAGGGATGAAATAGCTGAGGCAATGATCATCATTTTCCGAACCTCCCTGGCTACAGGCGTGGTGCTGGAGGATCGGAGGACTGCTAACATTGTACCGTTGTTTAAAAAGGGAGAAAGAGATAGACCGAGTAATTATAGGCCAGTCAGTCCAACCTCGGTGGAGGGCAAATTAAGAAGGAAAAGCAGCAGGAGTCGGCTACTTGGCCCCTCGAGCCTGCTATACCACTCAATCAGATCATGGCTAATCTTTGGCTTCAACTCCACTTTCCTGCCCGATCCCCATATCCCTTGATTCCCCTAGAGTTCAAAAATCTATCTATCGCAGCCTTGAATATATTCAATGACTCAGCATCCACAGCCCTCTGGGGTAAAGAATGCCAAAGATTCACAACCCTCTGCGAGAAGAAATTTCTCATCTCAGTCTTGAATGGCTGACCCTTATCTTGTGACTATGCCCCTCTAGTTCTAGACTCTCCAGCCAGGGGAAACAATCACTCAGCATCTACCCTGTCAAGCCACCTCAGAATCTTATATGTTTCAATGACATCACCTCTCATTCTTCTAAACTCGAGAGTATAGGTCCATTCTACTCAACCTCTCCTCATAGGACAACCCTCTCATCCCAGGAATTAATCTAGTGAACCTTCATTGCACCACCTCCAAGTCAAGAATATCCTTCCTTAGGTAAGGAGACCAAAACTGTATACATTGCTCCAGGTGAGGTCTCACTAAAGCCTTGTACAACAGTAGTAAGACTTCCTTACTCTTGTACTCCAACCCCCTTCAAATAAAGGCCAACATGCCATTTGCTTTTCTAATTGTCTGCTGTACCGGCATACTAACTTTTTGTGTTTCTTGTACGAGGACACCCAAGTCTCACTGGACACCAACATTTAATAATTTATCACCGTTTAAACAATATTCTGATTTTTTATTCTTCCTACCAAAATGAATAACTTCACATTTCCCCACATTATACTTCATCTGCCATCTTCTTGTCCACTCAATTAACCTGTCTATATCCCTTTGCAGACTCTAGGTCCTCCTCACAGCTTACTTTCCCACCTAGCTTTGTATCATCAGCAAACATGGATTCATTACACTCAGTCCCTTCATCTAAGTCATTAACATAGATTGTAAATAGCTGAGGCCCAAACACCGATCCTTGCGGCACCCCACTAGTTATAAACTGCCAACCTGAGAATGACCTGTTTATCGCTACTCTGTTTTCTGTCCATTAACCAATCCTTTATCCATGCTAACACATTACCTCCAATCCCATGAGCCCTTATTTTGTGTAACAACCTTTTATGTGGCACCTTATCGAATGTCTTTTGAAAATCCAAATTTACTACATCCACTGGTTCTCCTTTATCTACCCTGCTAGTTAAACCCTCAAAAAATTAATAAATATGTCAAACACAAATTTCCCTTTCATAAAACCATGTTGACTCTATCTAATCATATTATGATGTTCTAAGTGCCCTGTTACCACTTCCTTAATAATGGATTCCAGCATTTTCCCGACAACTGATATCAGGCTAACTGGTCTGTAGTTCCCTGTTTTCTCTCTCCCTCCCTTCTTGAATAGCGGGGTAACATTTGCTACCTTCCAGTCCACTGGGACCATTCCAGAATCTAGAGAATTTTGGAAGATCACAACCAACACATCCACTCTCTCTGCAGCCACCTCTTTTAGAGCCCTAGGATGTAGGCCATCAGGTCCAGGGGACTTGTCGGTTTTTAGTTCCATTAGTTGGTCCAGTACTTTTTCCTCTGCCATTTCCTGATTCCCCATTATAATTTCTCCTGTCTCAGCCTCTAAGGGACCAACGTTTACTTTCGCTACTCTCTTCCTTTTTACATACTTGTAGAAGCTCTTACAATCTGTTTTTATATTTCTTGCTAGTTTACTTTCATATTATATTTTCTCCCTTATCATCCATTGTTTGGTTGTCCTTTGCTGGTTTCTCAAACTCTCCCAATTCCCAGGCTTATTACTCTTCTGGGAAACATTATAGGCCTCTTCTTTTAATCTAATACTCTCCTTAACTTCTTTAGTTAGCCATGGAGGATCACTTTTCCTGTGGAGTTTTTATTTCTCAATGGAATGTATATTTGTTGAGAATATTGAAATATTTCTTTAATTGTTTGCGATTGCTTTTCAATTATTGGAATCAATTGAGGGACAGCATGGGCTCGAATTTAGCAGGCCTGCGGGTTCCCAGCGGGTGGTCCTCCGGGAGCGTCGAAAACGCGGACGGGTAATTGTTCGCGTCCCCCACGCGATCGCGGGATAATTGGACCCATTAAGGTCTGCTTCCGGGTTCTGCGCTCCCCAGCTGCGTGCCGGCCGGCTGCGCATGCGCAGTACCGTCGACGCGATGTAGGAGCTCCAGTTAAAGGGGCAGTCTCCCAAAGCCCCTCCTGCTGCAAGCAAGAGGTCTGGGAGAATGGCTCAACCAAGGGGAAAGGCTGCGCCCCGTTTTTCAGATCTGGCACTGCAGCTGATGCTGGAGGGCGTGAGGAGGAGGAGGGAAACACTCTTCCCTGAGGATGGGCGCAAGTTCCCTGCCGCCGCAACCAGGAAGGCATGGGCAGAGGTGGCGGCGGAGGTGAGCAGCAGGGGCAACACCCCAAGGACTTGGGAGCAGTGCCGCAAGCGCTTCAATGACCTGACTAGGTCTGGCAAGGTGAGTACACCAACGCACCCTCCCACATCCCGTCCCCACCATCACGCCAAGCAGATCACAACCCCCTCCTGCACAGCCACCACTGCGCTCCATCAGCAATCCTCACAGCCACTCATTCACCATCCTCGCCGTGCACGCAAGTACCCACCGTCCCTGACCCCACCCGAACACTACCACACACCCCAATCCCCATGCAATGGGATGGGCACGTGGCCCACACTTCCTCCCATCCGTTCCGCGCCACGCTCAACCCAACCACACCGATGCTCGATGCGTCTCACGATGCAAGACGCACCCACTCACACATCTGTGTTTTGCCTTCACAGGAGAAGAGGAGCAAGAACAACCGCGAAAGGGCACGCACCGGAGGTGGGCCGCCGCAAGTGGTGGAGCTCACCGACGCAGAGGTGGAGGCGCTCGACCTCGCCCGCACGCGACATTGCCTGTCGGTGGCCGATGGCGAGTGTGTCGCTGCCGAAATGGGCGGTAAGGGAAAGCTGACACTCAACACCCATGATCGCGAGTGACCGTATCATCACCTGCCATCAGGCGCACTGTCAAGTTGGTCCACATGCCTCAAAGTGCCCTCTGTTCTCTTGCAGGTGCGTCTTTGGATCAAGCGAGCATGGAGGGCGATTCCTCAGAGGACATGGCGGTCTCTGAGGGTGCATCGTCACATCAGAGCCAACCATCCACCAGCGCAGAGACACGCACCTCGGTGGGTCCCCCTCGCCAACTAGTTGGGGTAGCACTTGGTGAGTCACTGCGCACGAGTGAGCATGAGCAGACCCTGGTGGCAGGGGCAGCCGCGGAGGGTCCGCGACGGAGGGAGCACTCATCTCCAGGCTCTGCTCAGCCGGACCCAGATGCTGAACCCAGGGGGCCACCAGAGAAAAGGAGAGTCGTCGAGGGCCACCAGCTAATTGCTGAGGTGCTGGCAGAGGTGCCGCGCGCATTGTCCACAATAGCGCAGGCGATGGAGGAGTCCACCTCCTGCATGTGGGCATTGGTGGCGCAGGCACAGGAGGGTACCGACGACACAGTGTCGCAGGTAGGTGCGGGACTGTCTGCGGTGGAGGACAGGCTGGCCTCCCTCGAGCGTCACGCACAGCTCCACTTCGAGTCCTTGCAGGCCCTCACAACGTCTGTACGGATTCAGGGTGAGCAACATTCCGACGCCACCAACAGGCTGAGGGATACACTAGGGGTGGCCTTGCAAGGCCTCACACATGCCATCCAAACTGCCGTCCAGCAGGGTGGAAGGGGTGATGTGGGCCGAGGCCAAGAGAGGGATGATGGTGACCGGGGACATGGAAGCGGGGACGCCTCTCAAGGCGTCCCCACGTCCCACCCGTCGCCCACCTCTCAACCAGCACCCGCAATGGTGCCTCCTCTCCAGGTGGCCGAGTCTGCCCCTGCCCCGGTGCAGGAGGAGCAGTCTGTGGAGGTGCCCTCACGGGCACCGAAACCCAGGGGCCGTCCGCCAAAAGCATCTACCCGGTCAAGGCAAGAAGACGAGCAACCTGCCACTACCTCTGCTGGAGCCACAGGGGTAGCACCACGTAGGGGTTCCCGGAGAAGAATTCCAAAGGCCTTATAATCACAAAGGGAATACACCAGGGTGTTTATTATTTTGTACTTTGTTTCTTAAATGATGTCACATTCCACATATTAAATAGTCTATTCTCACCACTCCTGCCACCTCTCGTCCATTCTTCCGCGGCTTGTGCAGTAGTTGCGTTCCGTGGAGGCCATCATGACGGCGAACACCTGCTGCCACCCATTGGGCACACTGCTGTGGGTGCAGGATTACTGGCAGCACTCTTCAGTGGAGGGGGCTGGTATGGCCGCTCGCATGTGCAGGTGAGGAGATGCGAGCGCCTCGCAGTGTCTGACTCTAGGAGAACCGTTGACGTATGAGTGCGTCCCTGGCCCGGCGACCATCCCGGTGAGTCGCGGCTCGGCGCATGGGTCGTCCAACATCCTCGGGCGCGTCCTCCTCCTCCTCCTCCGCCTCCGCCTCCTCCTCCTCCTCCTCCTCCTCCTCCTCCTCCTCGCCCTCGCCTTCCTCAATGTGGGTGGCGGGTGTGGATGGGGCCTCCTCCAGCGGCACCCCTCTCTGTTGGGCCATGTTGTGCAGGGCACAGCAGACAACTATGATTCGTCCCACTCTGAATGGTGTGTATTGGAGCGCTCCCCCAGAACGATCAAGGCACCTGAAGCGCATCTTGAGAAGCCCTATGGTCTGCTCAATTGTAGACCTGGTAGCAGTGTGGCTGTCATTGTACCGACGCTGCGGCTCGGTGATGGGGTTCCTCAGAGGTGTCATGAGCCACGTGTGGAGGGGATACCCCTTGTCGCCGAGGAGCCAGCCGTTGCCGGCGTTGGGTGCCTGCAGGATGGGCGGGACGGCGGACTCCCTGAGGACGAAGGCATCGTGGCAGCTGCCGGGGTATCTGGCGCACACGTGTAGGAATCTCTGGCGGTGGTCACAGATGAGCTGGGCGTTCATGGAGTGATACCCCTTCCTGTTGATGAACAGCCCTGGCTCATGCGGAGGTGCCCGTATTGCGATGTGGGTGCAGTCGATTACACCCTGCACCCGTGGGAAGCCGGCCATGGCATGGAATCCAACCGCCCTCTCCATCTGGCTGCGTTCGTCCATGGCGAAGTTGATGTAGTGGGAGGCCCTGCGGAACAACCCATCGGTGACCTGCCTTATGCACTTGTGTGCAGAGGACTGACAGACCCCGGTGATGTCCCCGGTGGCACCCTGGAAGGAACCAGATGCGAAGAAGTTGAGGGCAGTGGTGACTTTGACGGCGACAGGTAAGAAGATGCTGCTTGGTCCATCAGGGAGCAGCTCGTCGTTAAGGAGGCTGCAGATGTCGGCGACTACCTGGCGATTGACTCTGAGCCTCCGTATGCACTGCTCCTCGGAGAGGTCCATGAAGCTGAGCCTCGCTCTGTACACCCTGTGCGGAGGGTAGTGCCTCCTGCGACGCATCTCTCTCTGCGGTTGCCCTCCCTCCTGCTGTGCAGGTGGGTGTGCCGCAGCACCGTGTTGGGGGGCCCCACCTCTCCGAGGCGGACGGCGTGGACTGTGAGGCTGCTGGGGCTGGTCATCCTGTTCGTCCTCCGACGATGTCAACGCACCACCCATCTGGCAGGTGTTGGTGTGAGGGGTTGTGCAGGGTAGGTGGGTGGGTCCTCGGACTGGGGCTGCGGTTTCGTGTCGGTCTGTCCTCTGGCTTGGCGGGGGTTGGTGGAGGGCAGGGGTTGCCCTATGTGACGCGGTGGCCTCCTGCGTGGGTGAGGGCGCTCCCCCGTGGAGCGCACCTTGGCACCTGGCACAGGCTGCTGGCTGCAACACGCCTGGTTTGAAGGGTCCTGTTTCCCCCAGTGTGGGAAACTGACTGCTTTGACCGTAAAATCCCACACTTCCTCTTTTGACAGCTGCTTCAGCTCATTAACTGACCACAACGAGCAAGTTAAGTGCTCTCAAGTGGAACCCCGCTGGCTTTAATTGCCTGCGGGATTCCCACCAGCGGGGCTTGCGCGCGCAGCCCCGCACGTCAGCGCGGTACCCGGAAGTGGCCGGGATTTCGTCCGAATCCGGTCACGTGATCGGAGATCGGGATTTTCGGGGCCCCCCCGCTGGAAACCCGCCGGAAACCCGACCCTAAAATCGAGCCCCATAAATCATCATTTAGAAAAGCACAGGTTAATCAAGGACAGTCAGCATGGATTTGTTAAGGGAAGGTCGTGTCTGACCAACTTGATTGAATTTTTTGAGGAGGTAACAAGTAGGGTCGATGAGGGGAATGCATTTGATGTAGTATACATGGATTTTAGCAAGGCTTTTGACAAGGTCCCACATGGCAGACTGGTCATAGAAACATAGAAAATAGGAGCAGGAGTAGGCTATACAGCTCTTTGAGCCTGCTCCGCCATTCAATATGATCATGGCTGATCCTCTGATTCAATACCATATTCCCGCTCTCTCCACATACCCCTTGATGCCTTTTGTGTCCAGAAACCTATCTAGCTCCTTCTTAAATATAGGCAGTGACTTGGCCTGCACAGTCTTCTGAGGTAGAGAATTCCATAGGTTCACCACCCTCTGAGTGAAGAAATTTCTCCTCATCTCAGTCCTAAATGTCTTACCTCGTATCCTGAGACTGTGACCCCTCGTTCTGGACCCCCCAGCCAGGACCTCCCTGTTTCCAGTCTGTCTCGCCCTTTCTGAATTTTATATAAAATTCAAAAAATTGATAGTCAAAAAAGCAAAAGCCCATGGGATCCAAGGGAAAGTGGCTAGTTGGATCCAAAATTGGCTCAGTGGCAGGAAGCAAAGGGTAATGGTTGACGGGTGTTTTTGCGACTGGAAGGCTGTTTCCAGTGGAGTTCCACAAGGCTCGGTACTAGGTCCCTTGCTTTTTGTGGTATATATTAATGATTTGGAGAATGTGGGGGGCTTGATTAAGACGTTTGCTGATGATATAAAAACTGGCCGTGTGGTTGATAGTGAGAAGGAAAGCTGTAGACTGCAGGAAGATATCAATGGACTGGTCAGGTGGGCAGAAATGTGGCAAATGGAATTCAATGCAGAGAACTGTGAAGTAATGCATTTGGGGAGGGCAAACAAGGCAAGGGAGTACACAATAAAAGAGGATACTGAGAGGTGTAGAGGAACAAAAGGACCTTGGAGCGCATGTCCACAGCTCCCTGAAGGTAGCAGGATAGGTAGATAAGGTGGTTAAAAAGGCATACAGGATACTTTCCCATATTAGCTTAGGCATAGAATATAAGAGCAGGGATGTTATGCTAGAACTGTATAAAACATTTGTTAGGCCACAGCTTGAGTACTGCGTACAGTTCTGGTCATCACATTACAGGAAAGATGTGATTGCACCAGAGAGGGTACAGAGGAGATTTATGATAATGTTGCCAGGGCTGGAGAATTTTAGCTATGAGAAAAGATTGGATAGGCTGGGGTTGTTTTCTTTGGAACAAAAGGAGGATGAGGGGAGATTTAATTGAGGTATATAAAATTATGTTGGGAGTAGATAGAGTGGATAGGGAGGACTTAGTTCCCTTAGCAAAAGGGTCAGTGACCAGGGGGCATAGATTTAAAGTAATTGGTAGAAGGATTAGAGGGGAGCTGAGGAGAAATATTTTCACCCAGAGGGTGATGGGTGTCTGGAACTCACTGCCTGAAAGGGTGGTAGAGGCAGAAACCCTCAACTCATTTAAAAAGTACTTGGATGTGCACTTGAAGTGCCGTAACCTACAGGGCTATGGACCAATTGCTGGAAAATGGGATTAAGTTGGAGAGCTCTTTTTCGGCCAGCATGGACACGATGGGCCAAATGGTCTCCTTCTGTGCCGTAACTTTCAAGGGGTATGGTGACAGTGAGTAAAGCAAATCTGATGTTGGGAGGTATGAAAAGGTCAATAATGAGCCAAAATAGTGAGGTAATCCTGCCATTTAATAAATCATCGGTGTGACCGCACTTAGTTAACTGTGTACAGTTCTGCCTCCACAGTACAAAAAGGATATTGCAGCTGTTGAAAGGATACAGAAGAGATCAACCAGAATGACTGCGGAGATTAAGGGATTGGATAATGAGGAGCAATTATGTAAATTAGGAATGTTATCATTGGAATAGAGAAGGAGAAGGTTGAGAGTGGGTGTAATTGTTTTTTTAGGACTCTGAAAGGGACTTGATAACGTAGACCATGACTTGTCCAGAACAGTAGCACGAGAGGACACGGCCTGATCTTGAAGGGGGATAAATTCAAAACTAATCTGCTGAAACAATATTTCAGTGAGCGAATATGGAACAGGCTCTCTGGCGGGGGGTGGGGGGGGGAAGTATTTAATATTGATTCGTTCAAATAGACTAGATTTTTTCAGAAAATAATATTTTGGGATACAGTATAGAGTTATTTGAGACAGCGACATGTAGTAAGGATAGCATCCTTGGGAGCAACGGGTGACTTTGGACGAATGGGGGTAAATTTTAACCCCCAAGAATGGATAGATTAGGGGTGGATGGGAGATTAAAATAACAGGTTTTTGGAGCGGGACCGCATCCCAGCTCCAACTCGCCCACTTTTGGGTTAACCCAGGCACGTGAACAGAAGACACCAGGAAGTCCCACCCCCACTTAAAACCGGTGGACTGATACTTAAAGAGTCAATGTACCTCATTGGAATACTTGATGTACTTAATATTTTGAGTATTGGAACAATAAAATTAATTTATCCTTACCTATTTGGGTTTGCCATTGCTTCCGAATCACGTCAGGTGAAAGCAGTTGGGAAGGGCTGGGAGTGAGTGCCTTTATTGCATTGCTTGTGGGCCCGGAGTGGCAGAAGTGCTTCTTCCGGGCCCAACAGGAATCCCACGATTGTCCACCCCCCCCCCCCACCCAATGGTGGACTCCCCCCACACCTCTGGCTCTTCGCCCAACCTCCAATCTTCTTCCCGGCCGCCCACCCCGGCCTTTGATCTCCCTCTCCGATCCCTGGCTATAGCCTGCCCACCAGCCTGATTGCTATTAGTCAACAACTCCATTATCATTGTATCACATGACTACCAGGATGGTAGAAGACAAACTAGATGGACCTTGGTCATTTTTCGTCTAATAATTCCTATGTTGCAATGATACTTTCTCCAGTTCAGTTAGAGTTAGTTGCCTTTTTAAACAGTCTGAATGTCCTATTTTCATGAGAGTTGACTTACACACTTCCCTATATCTACTTGCATGATAGCATAACCCAAGGGTGTGACCTGAACCAGATATCCATGTCTCTCGCACGTGCACTTGTTCAACCTCGCTAAAGGTTAGCTGAGCAAACACTTGGAGAGAGAAGGCTTGATATGAATCATTAAACTGCTGTATTTCAGAGCAACAGTTATGATCAGATTTGCTTCGTTCAATCAGTACAGATTGCCTTTGCATAATAATACAAAAATAATGAAAATGCTGTGTCTTCCCATGTCAGAGGATCATGATGAATGACATAAACAAACTAATTTCTACCTCTCTTTACATTATATCCTCTTTCAGACTTTTTATCCCCTAGGCATCACTGCTTTGCAGAGCCCTGTTTCAAAAACCTCTCCTAGACTGCCTGTTTTTACCTCCCACTGATCACAGTCAGAAAGAGAAGGTTTATTAAGCACTTGGGACCAGTGACTACCCACCACAATGGGAGTGAGTTGTTTATCAATTACCGAGACAAGCTAACTCTTTATTGTCTCAGACTCTATTTTTTAACTTGCAGGAATACACTGTGCAGAATTAAGAGAGGTGTTTAAAAAGCAGATGGATACTGTCATATTTCAGGATTTTTCCACAACACAGTTACTTTAATTGTGATTTGAAGCATAGTGTATCCCTCCAAATTAAAAACAGAGTCTGGGACAGTAAATAGTTAAAATGTTCATGAGCTAGCTTTGATGTTGTTTCCTCAAACTGTAAATAAGAAGAAGTCATTTTAAAATGTTTGCATTGGCTCCCTTAGACAAGTGATGTAAGGGAGGGGGTTGACAGAATGGGGTATCTGGGGACTAGATGCCATTGTTCCTGGCAACATGGGGCTGGTGAGTTCCCAAGATATGCCCACAGTGATATAGGTGCCCTCCAGCCAAATGGAAAAGATGTGCCGTCCCACTGTCCATACAAGCTCTGGCAGGGTCAGTACTGGAGGGCACTAACGGGCACAATCCCGACGTAACAGCCAGGATCGCAGCCCACTAATTTTTGGCGCTTATATCTTTTTAGCGATTGACCTCTCTCACAAAGACAGCACATACTCACTGTCTCTCGGACAAATAGAGCCCAGTCAGTTCTCTCACACACCTGTAGGCCTCACTCTACCGTCCAAGTTTTTCAGCAGGAAGAGGCCAGTAGCAACATTAACATAACAAAAAAATAAGCTTACCGCCCACTTTCTGCCTGAGGCCCACTCGCTGCCATTTAGTATCTAATAAGGAGGTCCTTTTTAGTGCTGTAGGCCTATGCCCATCAGAAGCAGATTGAGACTGCTCAAACTCATCTTACATTGGTTCCTTACAGCCACCAGACACAAGACAGTTTTATCCCATCAGTCTGGGCCAGATTCGAATCCAGGACCCAGAGCTCAAAAGTCAGTGTTTAACCCACTGCAACGCACTGACCCCTCAGTATATTTTTGAAGGAAACCAACATAATAAATGGAAACCTCCTTCATCTCTGAGGTGTAACTGGAATGATTTGACTTGGCTGAAACATGGTCATAAACCATACCTCCAGCCACCACCCTTCCTGTTAGTGGGTCAGGACTGTTGCATTGACCATCCATTTCAGCCCTGACCTAGAACAGAAAAATTAGCTCCATACTTGGAGAACAAGTTAAATTCTGACTTAAGTCTCCTTCTGTACAACAGAACAAAAGGTACCTAATGTTCTCTTTCCACAGGATGGATTGCTGCTGTTTAAAAACGTGAAGTAACAGAGGGGATAACATGAATTAAATTCAATTATTCGGTAAAAGTAGCCAATTTAGGACTCCTGCCAGATGAGCAGCAACGTTTCAAAATAATTCAGACATTTCACAGATGTCTTATTGCTGCTACATTCCCCAATCATTCCTGTTACTCATCTTGCACAGCCAGTACTGATCTATTCCCCACAGTGTGCCAATCAACTTCCCAACTGTGCACAGCATGCTATTCTCCAACTAATTTACTTTACAATTCATTCTCCTTCAATGTGCCCTGATTTGTTCTCATACAACATGTACCAATCGAGTCTCTTGCAGTATGTACAAACCTATTCACCTTCAGTGTGTATCAGTACTATAATATTTTTTCTTTATTTTTCTCGGGACATGGGCATCGCTGGCAAGATTGGCATTAATTGCCCATCTCTAGTTGCCCTGACCAAATGGCTTGCTAGGTCACTTCAGATGGCAGTTAAGAATCAACCACATTGGTGTGGGACTGGAGTCACATATAGGCCAGCCCGGTTAAGGACGGTGGGTTTGCTTCCCTAAAAGGATATTAGTAAACCAGATGGAATTTTATGACAATCTGACAGCTTCATGGTCACTCTTACTGGTACTAGCTTTTTATTTTCAGATTTTATAAACTGAATTCAAATTCTCAAACTGCCATGGTGGGATTTGAAATCACATTCTTTGAATTATTAGTCCAGGCCTCTGGATTACTAGTCCAGTAACATAATCACCACATTACCATACCCAAATATCTCTTACAGTACGTACCCGTCCCACCGCGGGTCCGCCGCCCCACTGTCCCGCCGCGTAAAAGGGAAAAGACTGGCGAAGGCAAATGTGGATCCCTTACAGACAGACGGGAGAATTTACAATGGGGATTAAGGAAATGGCAGAGAAATTGTTTTTTGTGTCTTCACAGAAGAAGAAGACACAAAAAACCTCCCCAGAAATACTAGAGAACCAAGGGTCTGGCGAGAATGAGGAGCTCAAGGAAATTAGTATTAGTAAAAAAAATAGTATTAGAGAAATTAATGGAACTGAAAGTCGATAAATTCCAGGGACCTGATGATCTACATCCCAGGGTTTTGAAAGAGGTGGCTCTAGAGATAGTGGATGCATTGGTTGCCATCTTCCAAAATTCTATAGATTCTGGAATGATTCCTGCAGAATGGAGGGTAGCAAATGTAACCCCACTATTTAAGAAAGGAGGGAGAGAGAAAACAGGGAACTACAGACCTGTTAGCCTGACATCAGTAGTAGGGAAATTGCTAGAATCTATTATAAAGGATGTGATAACAGGACACTTAGAAAATAATAATAGGATTTGGCAGAGTCAAAATGGATTTATGAAAGGGAAATCATATTTGACAAACCTATTGGAGTTCTTTGAGGATGTAACTAGTAGAATAGATAAGGGGGAACCAGTGTATGTGGTGCATTTGGATTTTCAGAAAGCTTTCAATAAGGTCCCACACAGGAGGTTGGTGAACAAAGTTAGAGCACATGGAATTGGGGGTAATATACTGGCATGGATTGAGAATTGGTTAACAGTCAGAAAACAGAGAGTAGGAATAAACAGGTCTTTTTCAGGTTGGCAGACTGTGACTAGTGGGGTACCGTAGGGATCAGTGCTTGGGCCCCAGCTATTCACAATCTATATCGATGATTTGGATGAGGGGTCCAAATGTAATATTTCCAAGTTTGCTGATGACACAAAACTAGATGGGAATGTGAGTTGTGAGGAGGATGCAACGAGGCTTCAAGGGGATATAGACAGGCTAAGTGAGTGGGCAAGAACATGGCAGATGGAATATAATGTGGAAAAATGTGAAGTTATCCACTTTGGTAGGAAAAACAGAAATGCAGAGTATTTTTTTAAATGGTGATAGATTGGGAAATGTTGATGTTCAAAGAGACCTGGGTGTCCTTGTACATGCGTCACTGAAAGCTAACATGCAGGTGCAGCAAGCAAATAGGAAGGCAGATGGTATGTTGGCCTTTATTATAAGAGGATTTGAGTACAGGAGTAAAGATGTCTTACTGCAATTATGTAGGGTCTTGGTGAGATCGCACCTGGAGTACTGTGTACAATTTTGGTCTCCTTACCTAAGAAAGGTTGTACTTGCCATAAAGGGAAGACAACAAAGGTTCACCAGACTGATTCCTGGGATGGTGGGATTGTCGTATGAGGAGAAATTGGGTAGACTAGGTCTGTATTCCATAGAATTCAGAAGAATGAGAGGTGATCTCATTGAAACATACAAAATTCTTACAGGGCTCGACAGGGTAGATGCAAGGAGGATGTTACCCCTGGTTGGGGAATCTAGAACCAGGGGTCACAGTCTCAGAATAAAGGGTAGGCCATTTAGGACTGAGATGAGAAATTTCTTCACTCAGAGGGTGGTGAATCTTTGGAATTCTCTACCCCAGAGGGCTGTGGAGGCTCAGTCACTGAATACATTCAAAACAGAGATCAATAGATTTTTAGATATTAAAGGCATCAAGGGTTATGGGGATGGTGCAGGAAAATGGCATTGAGGTAGAAGATCAGCCATGATCTTGTTGAATGGTGGAACAGGCTCGAGGGGCCGAATGGCCTACTCCTGCTCCTATTTCTTATGTTCTTATTTCCTGCCAGGGCTGGGCCCGCCATCTCCCCGCCGCAATCCATTTTTCTGTAGTATGAACCAATCTGTTCTCGTGCAGTGGGTACCAATCTTCGCTCTTGCCTTGTGTACCAATGTACTCTTCTGCAGTACATTCAAATCTATTCTCCTCCAGTGTACACCAATCCACCCTCCTGCCCTCCTGCAGTGTATATCAAACCACTTTCCACACTGTGCACCTACCTGCTGTTCTGCAGTGTGTACCAATCTACTCTTCTACCGTGTATACTCTTTTACACTCTATACTAATCCACTATCCAACAATGAACACAATCTATTCTCCTGCAATATGTACCAATCTGTTCTCCTGAATATATACCAATTCATTCTTTTATAGTGAGCACTAATCTACTGTCCTGCCACATTTACCAATCTATTCACCTGCAGTCTATCCCAAACAACGCTCCTACAGTTGTACCATTCTAGACTGCTAAAGTGCATACCAATCCACTGTCTTAGTGTGTAGTGAAGTACTGTATTCTTGAACAAATACAAATCTACTTTTCAACATCATGCACTGATCTTTCACCAATGCCTTGTAATGATCTGCTTTCTAACATCATACCTTTTACCACTCTAACTTCAACAGATTGCACTCTTCTACTTTTCAACAGCCTGTTCCATCTACTCTCAGATTTGATTACACAGGAGTGACAATGTTGAGAGTTCTCTCTCCACTTAAGCAGCCTATTATTACGCTGTCTGCCATTATATTCCCCTTCCTTCGACGCCAACACAAGAAAGTACACCACCAATCTTCCTCCTTTTGTCCCATCGCTATTCATGTCCTAAGAGTTAAATCTGTCCCATTCTTCTTCAGCGATGTTCATTTTGTTTTCAATTATACAATCCCCACCACTTAGACCATCTGTGCTTAACACAGAATCATAGAAAGTTACAGCACAGAGGGAGGTCATTTGGCCCACCGTGTCCATGCTGGCTGAAAAAGAGCTATCCAACTTAATACCTACCCGACAATGTGGAAAATTGCCCAGGTGTGTCCTGTACACAAAAAGCAGGACAAATCCAATCCGGCCAATTACCGCCCCATCAGTCTACTCTCAATCATCAGCAAAGTGATGGAAGGTGTCGTCGACAGTGCTATCAAGCGGAACTTACTCACCAATAACCTGCTCACCAATGCTCAGTTTGGGTTCCGTCAGGACCACTCGGCTCCAGACCTCATTACAGCCTTGGTCCAAACATGGACAAAAGAGTTGAATTCCAGAGGTGAGGTGAGAGTGACTGTCCTTGACAACAAGGCAGCATTTGACCAAGTGTGGCACCAAGGAGCCCAAGTAAAATTGAAGTCAATGGGAGTCAGGGGGAAAACTCTCCAGTGGCTGGAGTCTTACCTAGCACAAAGGAAGATGGTAGTGGTTGTTGGAGGCCAATCATCTCAGCCCCAGGACATTGCTGCAGGAGATCCTCAGGGCAGTGTCCTAGGCCCAACCATCTTCAGCTGCTTCATCAATGACCTTCCCTCCATCAAAAGGTCAGAAATGGGGATGTTCGCTGATGACTGCACGGTGTTCAGTTCCATTCGCAACCCCTCAAATAATGAAGCAGTCCGAGCCCGTATGCAGCAAGACCTGGACAACATCCAGGCTTGGGCTCATAAGTGGCAAGTAACATTCGCGCCAGATAAGTGCCAGGCAATGACCATCTCCAACAAGAGAGAGTCTAACCACCTCCCCTTGACAGTCAACCATCGCCGAATCCCCCACCATCAACATCCTAGGGGTCACCATTGACCAGAAACTTAACTGGACCAGCCATATAAATACTGTGGCTACAACAGCAGGTCAGAGGCTGGGTATTCTGCGGCGAGTGACTCACCTCCTGACTCCCCAAAGCCTTTCCCCCATCTACAAGTCACAAGTCAGGAGTGTGATGGAATACTCTCCACTTGCTTGGATGAGTGCAGCTCCAACAACACTCAAGAAGCTCGACACCATCCAAGATAAAGCAGCCCGCTTGATTGGCACCCCATCCACCACCTTAAACATTCACTCCCTTCACCACCGGCGCACTGTGGCTGCAGTGTGTACCATCCACAGGATGCACTGCAGCAACTCGCCAAGGCTTCTTCGACAGCACCTCCCAAACCCGCGACCTCTACCACCTAGAAGGACAAGAGCAGCAGGCACATGGGAACACCACCACCTGCACATTCCCCTCCAAGTCACACACCATCCCGACTTGGAAATATATCGCCGTTCCTTCATTGTCGCTGGGTCAAAATCCTGGAACTCCCTTCCCAACAGCACTGTGGGAGAACCGTCACCACACGGACTGCAGCGGTTCAAGAAGGCGGCTCACCACCACCTTCTCAAGGGCAATTAGGGATGGGCAATAAATGCTGGCCTCGCCAGCGACGCCCACATCCCGTGAACGAATAATAAAAAAAAATAATCCCAATTTCCAGCACTTGGTCCATAGCCCTGTAGGTCACGGCACTTCAAGTGCACATCCAAATACTTTCTAAATGAGTTGAGGGTTTCTGCCTCGACCACCCTTTCAGGCAGTGAGTTCCAGACCCCCACCACCCTCTGGATGAAAACATTTCTCCTCAGCTCCCCTCTAATCCTTCTACCAATTACTTTAAATCTATGCCCCTGGTCACTGATGCCTCTGCTAAGGGGAATAGGTCCTCCCTATCCAGTCTATCTAGTCCAGTCATAATTTTATATACCTCAATTAAATCTCCCCTCAGCCTCCTTTGTTCCAAAGAAAACAACCCCAGCCTATCCAAACTTTTCTCATCGCTAAAATTCTCCAGCCTGGCAACATCCTTGTAAATCTCCTCAGTATCCTCTCTAGTGCAATCACATCTTTCCTGTAATGTGGTGACCACAAATATACGCAGTACTCAAGCTATGGCCTAACCAATGTTTTATACACTTCTAACATAACATCCCTGCTTCAGCTAATAAAGGAAAGTACCCAAATATGCCAGTTTTACCACCTATCTACCTGTCCTGCTACCTTCAGGGATCTGTGGACATGCACTCCAAGGTCCCTTTGTTCCTCTGCACCTCTCAGTCTCCTCTCATTTATTGTGTACTCCCTTGCTTGTTTGCCCTCCCCAATGCATTTCCTCACACTTCTCCAGATTGAATTCCATTCGCCACTTTTCTGCCCATCTGACCAGTCCATTGATATCTTCCTGCAGTCTACTGCTTTCCTCCTGACTATCAACCACACGGCCAATTTTTGTATCATCTGCAAACATCTTGATCAAGCCGCCCACATTCAATTCCAAATCATTAATATATACCACAAAAAGCAAGGGACCTAGTACCGAGCCTTACGGAACCCCACTGGAAACAGCCTTCCAGTCACAAAAGCACCCATCAACCATTACCCTTTGCTTCCTGCCACTGAGCCAATTTTGGATCCAACTTGCCACTTTCCTTTGGACCCCATGGGCTTTTACTTTTTTGACCAGTCTGCCACATGGGACCTTGTCAAAAGCCTTGCTAAAATCCATGTAGACTCCATCAAACAGGCTACCCTCATCAACCCTCCTTGTTACCTCCTCAAAAAATTCAATCAAGTTGGTCAGACACGACCTTCCCTTAACAAATCCAAGCTGACTGTCCTTGATTAACCTATGCCTTTCTAAATGACAATTTATGCTGTCCTTCAGAATTGATTCCAATAATTTGCCCACCACTGAGGTTAGACTGACTGGTCTATAGTTACTTGGTCTATCTTTTTCTCCCTTTTTGAACAACGGTACAAGGTCAGCAGTCCTCCATCCTTCGGCTTCACACCTGTCACCAGGAAAGATTGGATAATGATGGTCAGAGCCTCTGCTATTCCCCCCCTTGCTTCTCTTAACAGCCTGGGATACATTTCATCCTGGCCTGCAAATTATCTACTTTCAAAAGGTGCTGAACTCTTTAATACTTCCTCTACCACTATGTTTAATCCATCTAATATTTCATACTCCTCCCTCCTCCTCCTCCACTACAATCTCTGCATCATCCCCCTTTTACGCAAAGTATTCATTAAAAATCATACCCACATCTTCTGCCTGCACGCATCGGTTACCTTTTTGGTCTCTAATAGGCCCTACTCTTTCCTTAGTTATCCTTTTGCTCTTATTTATAAAACATTTTTGGGTTTTCCTTAATTTTATTTGCCAGTATTTTTTCATGCCCTCTCTTTGCTTTCCTAATTTCCTTTTTAATTTCACCCCTGCACTTTCTATATTCCTCTAGGCTTTCTGCAGTATTGAGCTCTCCGTGTCTGACATAAGTTTTCCTTATTTGCCTTATTTTATCCTGTATGCATCTTGTCACCCAGGGGGCTCTAGATTTGGGAATCCCACCCTTTTTCCTTGTGGGAACATATTTACTCTGAACCCCTTGAATCTCCCCCTTGAATGACTCCCACTGCTGTGACACTGATTTACCTTCAAGTAGTTTATCCTGAACAGTTGCCTATAACGGGCAAGTGTCATCACCACAGGCGCCATTTAAAAAGGCACCGCTTAAAACACATTAAGCAGGAGGACTATTTCAGGCAGTTTCAATCTGCTGTTCGCATCTCGTTAAAGTGCAATTACCCTAAGTGATTGTCTGTCATTAAGTCCTATCTGCGACTTGGATCAGACAGTCCCGCCGCCTCCAGTCCCCCGCGGGGCCTCTAGAACTCCTACGAGCTCTTCTTACCGCCACCGGTTGCCGGGTTAGATCCGGCTTTCTTGGGCAAGGACGTGACCTGGTCCGGATGTCGAGCCAGGACGCCACCCTAGACGATGGCGACACCACCCAATAGCTTGTCCAGCTCTTCGTCATTGGGGATGGCGAGCTGCAGGTGGCAGCGGGGCGGGGATGATGCCCGACTTCTTGTTGCCCGCCAACTCCAGGGTCTCGAAGATCCCGGGCGGCCGTGACACTCTCGCACCGGATGGAGATGAGTACTCTTAAAATCTTTTGGTTACACCGTCCACCGCATTTAGCAGGCAAATCCTATTGATGTTAACACGCCCGATATAAGCAATAGCAGACTGTACTGGCATTGCCAAGTTATAAACCAATGGAGATATTAACATTAACACAAAGATATAGTTTAATGCATCGTGTGTGTGTCTATTCTTGATGTTGTAAATCTGTTCCTGGCCATTATAAATAACAAATTTGAACTTCCTTTCCTACTCTCCTTGCCAGGAGATGGCTAACCGGACAAAATATGCTGTGTCAAAATTGCCACGTACTTAGCTTCCTCTGGTTAGAAACAATAAACCTTTCTGTTTCTCCAATTCCTCTGCATTTAATAAAACTTGTGGTCAGTGTGACACAACGCAACTCTGCACATTAAAATCATTCAGCCAGCACTTTACTGCAATCTACTGTAAATCTGAACATCCCACTCAACAGATTGTCTCATTCACTGCAGTAATCCTGCAAGTCATGGACCAGAGCCCCACATGAGGAACACAAAGAAAATGATAAATTACAGAGTCCTCAGCACAGAAACAGGCCATTCGGCCCAACTGTTTATGCTCCACACGAGCCTCCACCCACCCTACTTCATCTCACCCTAGCAGCATTCTCTGTCAAGTACTTAACTAGATTCCCCTTATTGACTGATGACTTCATCTAAAGCAAAGATTCAAGTAAAGAAACCAATTGAACTGAAACTAAAAAAAAAATCTCTTTATTACAATATCACCACCTCTGAGGAACAGGATAAGACGAACAAGTCTGTTCTCTTTACATGGGTTGGCCCTTCCCACCCCTTTCGCACCATTCCAATCAATTATCCTCTCTTCAAGAACATGTAGAATCGTTTCTTGAATCCATTACAACAGCTCACTTCAGTGGCCTTCCTTGGTAAGTTACTCCATGGGCTCGAATTTAGCAGGCCTGCGGGTTCCCAGCGGGTGGTCCTCCGGGAGCGTCGAAAACGCGGACGGCTAATCGTGTGCGTCCCCCACGCGATCGCGCGATAATTGGACCGATTAAGCCCTGCTTCCGGGTTTTGCGCTCCCCAGCTGCGTGCCGGCCGGCTGCGCATGCGCAGTACCGTAAACGCGATGTAGGAGCTCCAGTTAAAGGGGCAGTCTCCCAAAGCCCCTCCTGCTACAAGCAAGCGGTTTGAGACGATGGCTCAGCAAAGGGGAAAGGCTGCGCCCCGTTTTTCAGACCTGGCACTGCAGCTGATGCTGGAGGGCGTGAGGAGGAGGAGGGAAACACTCTTCCCAGAAGATGGACGCAAGTTCCCTGCCGCCGCAACCAGGAAGGCATGGGCAGAGGTGGCGGCGGAGGTGAGCAGCAGGGGCAACACCCCAAGGACTTGGGAGCAGTGCCGCAAGCGCTTCAATGACCTGACTAGGTCTGGCAAGGTGAGTACACCAACGCACCCTCCCACATCCCGTCCCCACCATCACGCCAAGCAGATCACAACCCCCTCCTGCACAGCCACCACTGCGCTCCATCAGCAATCCTCACAGCCACTCATTCACCATCCTCGCCGTGCACGCAAGTACCCACCGTCCCTGATCCCACCCGAACACTACCACACACCCCAATCCCCATGCAATGGGATGGGCACGTGGCCCACGCTTCCTCCCATCCATCCGCGCCACGCTCAACCCAACCACACCGATGCTCGATGCGTCTCACGATGCAATACGCACCCACTCACACATCTGTGTTTTGCCTTCACAGGAGAAGAGAAGCAAGAACAATAGGGAAAGGGCACGCACCGGAGGTGGGCCGCCGCAAGTGGTGGAGCTCACCGACGCAGAGGTGGAGGCGCTCGACCTCGCCCGCACGCAACATTGCCTGTCGGTGGCCGATGGCGAGTGTGTCGCTGCCGAAATGGCCGGTAAGGGAAAGCTGACACTCAACACCCATGATCGCGAGTTACCGTCTCATCACCTGCCATCAGGCGCACTGTCAAGTTGGTCCACATGCCTCAAAGTGCCCTCTGTTCTCTTGCAGGTCCGTCTTTGGGTGAAGCGATCGTGGAGGGCGATTCCTCAGAGGACATGGCGGTCTC
Source organism: Heptranchias perlo (assembly GCF_035084215.1). NCBI lineage: Eukaryota > Metazoa > Chordata > Chondrichthyes > Hexanchiformes > Hexanchidae > Heptranchias > Heptranchias perlo. The sequence continues at coordinate 70,241,211 of NC_090335.1, forward strand.
TGAGGGTGCATCGTCACATCAGAGCCAACCATCCACCAGCGCAGAGACACGCACCTCGGTGGGTCCCCCTCGCCAACTAGTTGGGGTAGCACTTGGTGAGTCACCGCGCACGAGTGAGCATGAGCAGACCCTGGTGGCAGGGGCAGCCGCGGAGGGTCCGCGACGGAGGGAGCACTCATCTCCAGGCTCTGCTCAGCCGGACCCAGATGCTGAACCCAGGGGGCCACCAGTGAAAAGGAGAGTCGTCGAGGGAACCAGCTAATTGCTGAGGTACTGGCAGAGGTGCCGCGCGCATTGTCCACAATAGCGCAGGCGATGGAGGAGTCCACCTCCTGCATGTGGGCATTGGTGGCGCAGGCACAGGAGGGTACCGGCGACACAGTGTCGCAGGTAGGTGCGGGACTGTCTGCGGTGGAGGACAGGCTGGCCTCCCTCGAGCGTCACGCACAGCTCCAGATCGAGTCCATGCAGGCCCTGACAACGTCTGTACGGATTCAGGGTGAGCAACATTCCGACGCCATCAACAGGCTGAGGGATACACTAGGGGTGGCCTTGCAAGGCCTCACACATGCCATCCAAACTGCCGTCCAGCAGGGTGGAAGGGGTGATGTGGGCCGAGGCCAAGAGAGGGATGATGGTGACCGGGGACATGGAAGCGGGGACGCCTCTCAAGGCGCCCCCACGTCCCACCCGTCGCCCACCTCTCAACCAGTACCCGCAATGGTGCCTCCTCTCCAGGTGGCCGAGTCTGCCCCTGCCCCGGTGCAGGAGGAGCAGTCTGTGGAGGTGCCGTCACGGGCACCGAAACCCAGGGGCCGTCCGCCAAAAGCATCTACCCGGTCAAGGCAAGAAGACGAGCAACCTGCCACTACCTCTGCTGGAGCCACAGGGGTAGCACCACGTAGGGGTTCCCGGAAAACAATTGCAAAGGCCTTATAATCACAAAGGGAAAACACCAGGGTGTTTATTATTTCGTACTTTTTTTCTTATATAATGTCACATTCGAGATATTAAATAGTCTATTCTCACCACTCCTGCCACCTCTCGTCCATTCTTCCGCGGCTTGTGCAATAGTTGCGTTCCGTGGAGGCCATCATGACGGCGAACACCTGCTGCCACCCATTGGGCACACTGCTGTGGGTGCAGGATTACTGGCAGCACTCTTCAGTGGAGGGGGCTAGTATGGCCGCTCGCATGTGCAGGTGAGGAGATGCGAGCGCCTCGCAGTGTGTGACTCTAGGAGAACCGTTGACGTATGAGTGCCTCCCTGGCCCGGCGACCATCCCGGTGAGTCGCGGCTCGGCGCATGGGTCGTCCAACATCCTCTGGCGCGTCCTGCTCCTCCTCCTCCTCCTCCTCGCCCTCGCCTTCCTCAATGTGGGTGGCGGGTGTGGATGGGGCCTCCTCCAGCGGCACCCCTCTCTGTTGGGCCATGTTGTGCAGGGCACAGCAGACAACTATGATTCGTCCCACTCTGAATGTGTGTATTGCAGCGTTCCCCCAGAACGATCAAGGCACCTGAAGCGCGTCTTGAGCAGCCCTATGGTCTGCTCAATTGTAGACCTGGTAGCAGTGTGGCTGTCATTGTACCGACGCTCCGGCTCGGTGATGGGGTTCCTCAGAGGTGTCATGAGCCACGTGTGGAGGGGATACCCCTTGTCGCCGAGGAGCCAGCCGTTGCCGGCGTTGGGTGCCTGCAGGATGGGCGGGACGGCGGACTCCCTGAGGACGAAGGCATCGTGGCAGCTGCCGGGGTATCTGGCGCACACGTGTAGGAATCTCTGGCGGTGGTCACAGATGAGCTGGGCGTTCATGGAGTGATACCCCTTCCTGTTGATGAACAGCCCTGGCTCATGCGGAGGTGCCCGTATTGCGATGTGGGTGCAGTCGATTACACCCTGCACCCGTGGGAAGCCGGCCATGGCATGGAATCCAACCGCCCTCTCCATCTGGCTGCGCTCGTCCATGGCGAAGTTGATGTAGTGGGAGGCCCTGCGGAACAACCCATCGGTGACCTGCCTTATGCACTTGTGTGCAGAGGACTGACAGACCCCGGTGATGTCCCCGGTGGCACCCTGGAAGGAACCGGATGCGAAGAAGTTGAGGGCAGTGGTGACTTTGACGGCGACAGGTAAGAAGATGCTGCTTGGTCCATCAGGGAGCAGCTCGTCGTTAAGGAGGCTGCAGATGTCGGCGACTACCTGGCGATTGACTCTGAGCCTCCGTATGCACTGCTCCTCGGAGAGGTCCATGAAGCTGAGCCTCGCTCTGTACACCCTGTGCGGAGGGTAGTGCCTCCTGCGACGCATCTCTCTCTGCGGTTGCCCTCCCTCCTGCTGTGCAGGTGGGTGTGCCGCAGCACCGTGTTGGGGGGCCCCACCTCTCCGAGGCGGACGGCGTGGACTGCGAGGCTGCTGGGGCTGGTCATCCTGTTCGTCCTCCGACGATGTCAACGCACCACCCATCTGGCAGGTGTTGGTCTGAGGGGTTGTGCAGGGTCGGTGGGTGGGTCCTCGGACTGGGGCTGCGGTTTCGTGTCGGTCTGTCCTCTGGCTTGGCGGGGGGTGGTGGAGGGCAGGGGTTGCCCTATGTGACGCGGTGGCCTCCTGCGTGGGTGAGGGCTCTCCCCCGTGGAGCGCACCTTGGCACCTGCCACAGGCTGCTGGCTGCAACACGCCTGGTTTGAAAGGTACTTTTTCCCCAGTGTGGGAAACTGACTGCGTTGAACCTAAAATCCCACACTTCCTCTTTTGACAGCTGCTTCAGCTCATTAACTGACCACAACGAGCAAGGTAAGTACTCTCAAGTGGAACCCCGCTGGCTTTAATTGCCTGTGGGATTCCCACCAGCGGGGCTTGCGCGCGCAGCCCCGCACGTCAGCGCAGTACCCGGAAGTGGCCGGGATTTCTGCGCGATCCGGTCACGTGACCGGATATCGGGATTTTCGGGGCCAACCCGCTGGAAACCCGCCGGAAACGCGATCGGAAAATCGAGCCCCTTGATTCTACAATCATCAATGGTATAAAAGTCCTACCCTGATGTCCTTTCTCACTTAAAATGTACTTATTTTTAAACGTGCATCCCATGGTATTTGGACCATTCACCATAATAAACAGTTTCCTTGGCCATGCAAAGGCCATTTCCACAGTCTGAGTGAGTAGCGGCACTCAGAGGGAGAGCGAGTCATGGGCCTGCAATTTTAGGTCCTTTAATTTTAATGAACCAAAGACAGTGGACCCCAGGCTTATCTTTTCCGACCTACATTCCTATGAATGCCTCTCATTGCCATGAGTGTCTGATCACTGAATCACTGTAACAAGATCTTTCCCTCCCATACAGTAAGTCTGAGCTGATGTATAGTAATCCTTCCTGTGGTGTTATTCACTATATCTACACACAGCTTCTTTCTGTTCCCTAGTAACACTCAGTGGGGGAAATTGTGACTTCAGGTGATAGTGTAAAAGGGCTGATGTCGATTCAGCCGCCCGTTAGATATCTCTCTCGATTTGAAGTCAACGGAAAAGAAAATCAGGAAATGCATAACGGACGGGTGAATGGATATCGCCCGTTTTACACTATCACACAAAGTTAAAACTACCCCCAGTAATACTACAGACAAATTTCCTTCAGCACATACAATAGTTTCACAGGAAAGCTTTAAACCTAGCCCAGAAGTAATCCTTTGATAACACCCAATATTCCTGTACACAGGGTCCCCCATAATATCCCAGCAGTAAATTTCAATGCACACACATACAGAGGAGTAATGTGGAACGGGAGAAACTCTACAGATCCTTTCCTCAGGAGATGAAATGAATTGGAGAGAGTTCATTGTACATAGTTTGTGGAAAGAATTGGATTTGACAGGCCAAACACCTTTTCTTCTTTAATCACTTTTCCAAACCCATGAGGCGTTCTTACAGTAATTTCTTCCCAACATTAAAGGAGAACATTATGATACCAAAATATTTTAGAGATATCATAATTTCAGAAGTAAGGAAATTATTCTTCAATGCTATGGAAATATTACAGTTTTTATTCCAAGATGAATCCCGTTTGGCAATTAATCTGGACTTTGGTTCAACTGTACATTTATGAAGGATTCCTACCCATGGGATCATAAATAGAAAACAAAGAATTGATCATAATTTACCGATAAACAGGAGAAAAGTATCACAATAATAAAGTATAAAAGATGCCACTCCAACTACCTAGGCTCTGTCGCACCCATAAAGAAATCTATATTAATATTTCTTGGTCACCTTAGCAGAGACACCCATATTGATGTGCCTCCATGCCTCCATGCCAACACGACAGAAACACTCATTAACATGTGGCTGATCTCCACTCAGGCAGAAATACATGACTTGCTTGCCTGTGACAGAAACACCCATGTTCATCCTTGTGAATATTATTTTGTGCCCATTTGTGCTCATGAACATTGTGCCACATCACCTCTACCTATACCATACCTGTGGCAGAAGCTGTGACAATTAATTCCTTTTGAAAAAGGAACTGGAAAAATATCTACCTGGCAATGGGACTGGAGCTTATAAGGATAGTTATAGATTGAAGTGATCAAAGTGTATGATGTAGCAGCCATTACAAAGACCAGGCTACAAGCTGGGCATGACAGGGAGCAAAATATCTCAGATATTTAGAAAGGACATTGAAATTGGCATAGGAGGAGGAAGAGCAATATTGATAAAAGACACAAACCGATCAGTTTAACATCAGTTGTAGGGAAGTTATTGGAATCTAACATCAGGGACAGAGTGACTGAGCACTTGGACAATTATGAGCTGATCAAAGAGAGTCGGCATGGATTTATGAGGATAGGTTATGTCTGACTAATCTAGTTGAATTTTTTGAGGAGGTCACTAGCTGAGGATGTTGTCTAAATGGACTTCCAGAGGGCATTTGATAAGGTTCCACACAAGAGATTATTAGCAAAAATGAAAGTGCACAAAATTGGAGTTAACTTTGTGACATCGGCTGGTAAGTGGTTGGGAGATAGGAGACAGAGTCTGTGTCAATGACATGGATGAAGGAATAGTGAGTTGTATATCCAAGTGTGCAGATTACACTGTTCGGAGGCATAGTAAGTTGTGTAGATGGGAGCAGGAAGTTCAAGGGGACGTAGACAGATTAAGTGAGTGGGCAAAACTGTGACAGTTGGAATTCAATGTGGGGAAGTGTGAAGTCATCCACTTTGTATCTGAGCAAGAAAAATCAAATAGCAAGAAAAACGTATTGAGTGTCCATGTACACAAATTACTAAAAGCTAGTACACAGATACAAAAAGTAATCAAAAAAGGTTAATGGAATGCTGGTCTTTATCTCAAGATCAGACCCTAGCATTAAGTTTTGGGTACCGCACCTTCGGAAGGATATATTGGCCTTGAAGGGGTACAGCCCAGATTTGCACCAGGGCTTAAAGGGTTAAATTATGACGGCAGACATAAACTTGGTTTGTATTCCTTTAAGATTAGAAGGTTGAGGGTGATCTAATTGAGGTGTTTAAAATGATAAAGGGATTCGATAATTACTTCCTCTGATGGGGGAAATCCAGAACAAGGGGGCCCAATCTTACAATTAGAATTAGGCCATTTAGGAGTGAAATCAGGAAGTACTTATTCACACAGAGGGTAGTGGAAATCTGGAACTTTCTCCCCCAAAAGGCTATGGATTCTGGGTCAATTAAAATTTATAAGACTGAGATAGGTGGATTTTTGTTAGATAAGGGAATCACGGGATATGGAGCAAAGGCGGGTAAATGGAGTTGAGATACAGATCAGCCATGATCTGATTAAATGGCAGACCAGGCTCAAGGGCCAGAATGGCCGACTCCTGTTCCTATAAATGCTCCATGAGACACAATGATTCCTGTGCTTCTGCGGGGGGTGGGGGGAAGAGGAATGTTTCTAAATAAAAGACCTAATGGGCAACCTGGTCAATGGCACCCACTGTTTAACACAAATTGGACCAAATGTAAAGGGCCCAGATGATGAAGTAAAGAACGAGATATATCGGACTTTTATCTTAATGATACAAGCTGAAGATGTTAGTGATTCATTGCTGGTCCCCTCACAGATCACAAACTGACAATCCGCAAGGTATGAGCTTTATCCTTTGTTGCGAGAGATGGCCTGAGACACAATGCAGGGCCTGGATGGCCACCAGACCCAACAACAGAGTCTTTCTGAGCTGCCGGAAGGAAATCTTAGTACATTTTTATTGCCACTTCATGGTCCCTTAGGGGAGCACAAAGCCAGAAATGCAGGCTATTGAAAATAGCAGCACGTCATTCCTTGTAGCCATGGAGTGTGAAGTGAAGGCCCTGCTGCTACAGGTAGAGGCTGACCTCTGACGCATACCGCATGTCTTTGAATGCTTGAGTTGCACCCACTCCTATTTACAACTGAGCTTTTGAATTGAACCACAGAAAATAACTGGGTTTCCTTTCTCATTGGCCCGTCGCCTCCTCAGGACAGCTAGGGATGAGCAATAAATGTGGCCTTGCCAGTGTCCTACATTGTAAGAACAAGCAAAAACAAGATACTGGCAAACCCCAGTACCTCAACCCAGTGGTCATTCTTCATGTGATCCCAGTCCATTGGCACGTGTTATCAAGCATTTTCGGAACATAGGAACATAGGAACAGGAGGAGGCCATTCAGCCCCTCGTGCCTGCTCCGCCATTTGATAAGATCATGGCTGATCTGTGATCTAACTCCATATACCTGCCTTTGGCCCATATCCCTTAATACCTTTGGTTGCCAAAAAGTTATCTATCTCAGATTTAAATTTAGCAATTGAGCTAGTATCAATTGCCGTTTGCGGAAGAGAGTTCCAAACTTCCACAACCCTTTGTGTGTAGAAATGTTTTCTAATCTCGCTCCTGAAAGGTCTGGCTCTAATTTTTAGACTGTGCCCCCTACTCCTAAAATCCCCAACCAGCGGAAATAGTTTCTCTCAATCCACCCTATCTGTTCCCCTTAATATCTTATAAACTTCGATCAGATCACCCCTTAACATTCGAAACTCCAGAGAATACAACCCCAATTTGTGTAATCTCTCCTCGTTACTTAACCCTTGAAGTCCGGGTATCATTCTAGTAAACCTACGCTGCACTCCCTCCAAGGCCAATATGTTCTTCCGAAGGTGCGGTACCCAGAACTGCTCACAGTACTCCAGGTGCGGTCTAACCCGGGTTTTGTATAGCTGCAGCATAACTTCTGCCCCCTTGTACTCCAGTCCTCGAGATATAAAGGCCAGCATTCCATTAGCCTTATTGATTATTTTCTGCAACTGTTCATGACACTTCAATGATCTATGTACCTGAACCCCGAAGTCCCTTTGGACATCCACTGTTTTTAACTTTTTACCATTTAGAAAGTACCCTGTTCTATCCTTTTTTGGTCCAAAGTCGATGACCTCACATTTGTCTGCATTGAATTCCATTTGCCACAGTTTTGCCCATTCACCTAATCTATCAATATCGATTTGTAATTTTGTGTTTTCATCTACACTGCTTACAATGCCACCAATCTTTGTGTCATCGGCAAACTTAGATCTGAGACTTTCTATGCCTTCATCTAAGTCGTTAATAAATATTGTGAATAATTGAGGCCCCAAGACAGATTCCTGCGGGACTCCCCTAGTCACATCCTGCCAATGTGAATACTTACCCATTATCCCTACTCTCTGTCGCCTTTCGCTTAGCCAACTTCCTAACCAAGTCTGTACTTTTCCCTCGATTCCATGGGCTTCTGTCTTAGCTAACAGTCTCTTATGTGGGACCTTATCAAATGCCTTCTGGAACTCCATATAAATAACATCCATTGACATTCCCCTGTCCACTACTTTAGTCACCTCTTCAAAAAATTCAATCAGGTTTGTCAGGCACGACCTACCTTTCTCAAATCCATGCTGGCTCTCTCTGATTAACTGAAAATTCTCGAGGTGTTCAGTCACCCTATCCTTAATTATAGACTCCAGCATTTTCCCCACAACTGATGTTAGGCTAACTGGTCTATAATTCCCCGGCTTCCCTCTCTCTCCATTCTTAAAAAGCGGAGTGACATGTGCAATTTTCCAATCTAAAGGGACAGTTCCTGAATCTAGAGAACTTTGAAAGATTATAGTTAGGGCATCTGCAATGTGCTCACCTACTTCCTTTAAATCCCTGGGATTCGAAACCATCTGGTCCTGGGGATTTGTCACTCTTTAGTGCTATTATTTTCTTCATTACTGTTGCTTTACTTATGTTAATTTTATTGAGTCCCTGTCCCCGATTCAATATTAGTTTTCTTGGGACTTCCGGCATGCTATCCTCTTTTTCGACTGTAAATACTGTCGCAAAGTAATTGTTCAACATGTCCGCCATTTCCCCATTGTCAATGACAATATCCCCACTTTCAGTATTTAAGGGGCCAACACTGCTCCTGACCACCCTCATTTTCCTAATATAACTGTAAAAGTTCTTCGTATTGGTTTTGATATCCCTTGTGAGTTTCTTTTCATACTCTCTCTTTGTAGTTCTTACTATCTGTTTTGTGACCCTTTGTTGATCTTTGTATCTTTCCCATTCGCCAGGATCTGTGCCATTTTTTGCCTTTTTGTATGCCCTTTCCTTATGTCTTATACTGTCCCTTACCTCTTTAATTGTCCATGGCTGTTTTTTTTGGCAAGTAGAGTTCTTGCCCCTCAGGGCTTTAAAACGATTCTGTATCGCGTTAAATGTTTCTTTAAACATTTCCCACTGATCATCAGTCGTTTTACCCATTAACAGATTTGCCCAGTTTACTGCAGACAGTTTCTGTCTCATCCCATTGAAGTCGGCCTTACCCAAGTCTAGAATCTTAGCAGCTGACTCACTTTTTTCCCTTTCAAACACTACATTGAACTCGATCATGTTATGATCACTATTGGATAGATGTTCACGCACAGTTAAGCTGTTAACTAAATCTGGTTCATTACTCATTACTAAATCTAGTATGGCTTGCCCCCTTGTTGCCTCTAGGACATACTGCTGTAGAAAACTATCCCGGACACACTCAAGAAATTCACTACCTTTCTGACAGTTGCTAGTCTGCTTTTCCCAATCTATATGAAGGTTAAAGTCTCCCATTAAGACCACTATGCCTTTGCTACATGCTTGTCTAATCTCTGCATTTATACAATCTAGCACTTCAGAGCTGCTGCCAGGGGTCCTATATACAACTCCCACTATAGTCTTAGATCCTTTCCTATTTCTCAATTCAACCCATAAGGTCTCTGTTGGCTGCTTACCTCTCGTTATATCCCCCTTTATCATTGAAGTGATTTCATCTCTAATCACTAAGGCTACTCCTCCTCCTCTTCCATTTTCCCTATCTCTCCTGTAGACCTTATAACCCGATATATTTAGTTCCCAATCCTGACCATCCTGCAGCCATTTCTCCGTAATAGCTATCATGTCATACCCTCCAATTTGAATTTGAACCTGTAGTTCATTTAATTTATTCCTTATACTCCGTGCATTTGTATATAGAACTCTTACTTGGGCCACACACCCTAGCCTGACCTTCAGCTTTGATGCTGGGTTAATCGCCTTACGCCTTCTAGTTTTCACTTTATCTGTAGTGCCAAAAGTACACTTTCTTTCTGCTGCTCTACGCTTTTCCCTTTCACTTGTTCTTGAACAACTGTACTATTTATATTGTAAATTTCCCCAGGGTCTTTCCCTCTCTTGCTGCTCTCAACTTTACTCCCTTCTGACTCCCCGCTCACGTTCCCATCCCCCTGCCACTCTAGTTTAAACCTTCCCCAACAGCACTCTCAAACACCCCCGCGAGGACATTGGTCCCGGTCCCTTAATCTGAAATATTTCAGGGCAAAACAAGGACTACGCTTTAAGTAATTTCTGCCGCCCTTGCAACCAAAAGTACTTGCATAGGAATAATGCCTCTGATGTGGTACTTTGCATACCAGACAGCCATATCTATCCTCCCCAGCCTGGGGAAAGCAAACTAGCAATAACAACTAAAGTCGCCCATCACATCTCAGATATTAAAAATATATATAAACCTCCTTATGATTTGCATTGTGAGGGATCTGATATTTGCTGCAATCGGCGCCTGAAGTCGATCTCCCTCCTCAGGGCTTTAACGTTCCCAGCAGTATTCTGGATTGCACTGCCACTTGTGTCGAGGCCCACCCAAAGCCACCTTGCATTGAGGCAAATGCAATCTAAACCTTTCGCTTTCAGGTGCGCCTCTCCAAATTACTTGCTGCTTCTCTTCCAGTGGCAGTCAGCAGTGGAGCTTGACCATGCGACATTTCAGAAAGGAGTTAAGCACAGCCAAGTGCTTGAGCAACTTGAGGCCACCGTCAACCATAGCTTCTTAATCTCAGCATTTGGTGTGCCTGCAGTACAGGTAAGGTAGTGTAGTGGTCATATTACTGGATTAGTAACCCAGTAGCTTAGAGTAATAACTCAACAAATAGGAGTTCAAATCCCACCATGGGCAGTATGATATATAAAAATTAAAGACTAGTATCAATAAAAAAAAGTGATCATGAAGCTGTCTTCCCCCCTTGGGGAAGGAAACCTATTGCCCTTACCTCGTCTGGCCTACATGTAACTCCAGCACCACACCAATGTGGTTGACTCTTAACTGCATCTCTGAAGTGGCCCAGCACACCACTCATTTCTATCAAACTGCTATGAAGAATAACTCTTTACCTAATAGCATTGTAGGAGCACCTTTGCCATAAGGATAGTGGTCCAAGAAGGCAGCCCGCCACCCCCTTCTCAAGGTTAACTATGGATGAGCAATAACGCCCACATCCTGAGAATTAATACAAGAAAGTGAACACAATATTGACTATTAAATGGATATTGACGACTAATTCTGACCCAATGATTTCAAATAGTGGTCGATTTGGTGAACAATGATCAGAAGTGTCAGGTTTTATGGATCAGCCATGGACGTAAGGTCATTCACTGGCAGCTGAGATTTGTCCTAACGTTGCATTTTTTTTTTGCGTGTTGCCTTTCCCCCCGGCTGATGTTATTGCAGCTGTGCTGTGTGGATGTGGTGTGCGCAGAGTAACTTCACAATGTTGCCACCGCCTGGTGAATAACTTTCTAAACATGTGATGATGCGCAGACAGACAAATGGTGACTGAATTATCCCACTCAACTTCATGAACTCAACAGTGATTCAAAGCAAAAGAAACTAGGTCATTTCCCAGGATCAGACATAAGAGCTTCGAAATTCAAAAGGATTGAATCTGCTAAAGCCATTAAAGGAATACTCCAGTATTTGATTGCAGAATGGTTTTATCCTAGACTTTACTATAATAGACTTACCGCAATGTTAATATATCTCCTCCCACATCAACGACGTAACTTCATAGAATCGTTACAGCACAGAAAGAGGCCATTCCGCCCATCGAGCCTGTGCCAGCTCTTTGCAAGAGCAATCCAGTTTGTCCCATTCCCTCGCTCTTTCCCCATAGCCATGCACATTTTTTCCCTTCAAGTATTTATCCAATTCCTTTTGGAAAGCCACAATTGAATCTGCTTGCATCACCCTTTCAGGCAGCGCATTTCATATCATAACTATTCGCTGCGTAAAAGGTTTTTCCTCATGTCACCTTTGGTTCTTTTGTCAGTCACCTTAAATCTGTGTTTCTCTAGTTCTCGACCCTTCTGCCAATGGGAACAGTTTCTCTTTATTTACTTTATCTAAATCCTTCATGATTTTGAACACTTTTATCAAATCTCCTCTCAACCTTTTCTGCTCTAAGGAGAACAACTCCAGCTTCTCCAGTCTATCCAGGTAACTGAAGTCCCTCATCCCTCGAACCGTTCCAGTAAATCTTTTCCGCGGCCTCTCTAAGGCCTTCACATCCTTCCTAATGTGCGGTGCCCAGAATTAGACACAATACTCCAGTTGTGGCCGAACCAGTGTTTTATATAACTTGCTTGCTTTTGTGCTCTATGCTTCTATTTATAAAGCCCAGGATCTCGTATGTTTTTTTAACCAAACCTGTCCTGCCACCTTCAAAGATTTCTGCACGTATACCCCCAGGTGTCTCTGTTCCTACACCCCCTTTAGAATTGTGCCCTTTAGTTTATATTGCCTCTCCTCATTCTTCCTGCCAAAATGAATCACTTCGCACTTCTCTGCGTTAAATTTCACCTGCCGTGTGTCTGCCCATTCCACCAGCCTGTCTATGTCCTCTTGAAGTCTTTTACTATCCTCCTCACTGTTCACTACACTTCCAAGTTCTGTGTCATCTACAAATTTTGAAATTGTGCCCTGCACACTTAAATCCAAGCCATCAATATATATATTAAAAAAATGCTGTGGTCCTAGTACCGACCCCTGGGGAACACCACTATATACCTTCCTCCAGTCCGCAAATCAACCGTTCACCACTACTCTCTGTTTCCTGTCACTTATTCAATTTTGGATCCATGCTGCCACTGCCCCCTTTTATTCCATGGGCTTCAAATTTGCTGACAAGCCTTTTATGTGGCACTTTATCTAACGCCTTTTGAAAGTCCATATACACAACATCAACCTCATTGCCCTCATCAACCCTCTCTGTTACCTCATCAAAAAACTCAATCAAGTTAGTTAAACACAATTTGCCTTCAACAAATCCATACTCACTTTCCTTTATTAATACACACTTGTCCAAATGACTTAATTTTATCCCGGATTATCATTTCTAAAAGCTTTCCTACCACTGAGGTTAAACTGACTGGCCTGTATTTGCTGGGTTTATCCTTACACCCTTTTTGAATAACGGTGTAACATTTGCGATTCTCCAGTCCTCTGGCACTACCCCCGCATCTAAGGAGGATTGGAAGATTATGACCAGCACCTCTGCAATTTCCACCCTTGCTTCCCTCAGCAACCTAGGACGCGTCCCATCCGGACCAGGTGACTTATCTACTTTAAGTACAGCCAGCCTTTCTAGTACCTCCTCAATCAATTTTTAGCCCATCCAGTATCTCAACTACCTCCTCTTTTACTGTGACTTTGGCAGCACCTTCTTCCTTAGTAAAGACATAAGAACATAAGAACATAAGAAATAGGAGCAGGAGTAGGCCAATCGGCCCCTCGAGCCTGCTCCGCCATTCAATAAGATCATGGCTGATCTGATCCTAACCTCAAATCTAAATTCATGTCCAATTTCCTGCCCGCTCCCCGTAACCCCTAATTCCCTTTACTTCTAGGAAACTGTCTATTTCTGTTTTAAATTTATTTAATGATGTAGCTTCCACAGCTTCCTGGGGCAGCAAATTCCACAGACCTACTACCCTCTGAGTGAAGAAGTTTCTCCTCATCTCAGTTTTGAAAGAGCAGCCCCTTATTCTAAGATTATGCCCCCTAGTTCTAGTTTCACCCATCCTTGGGAACATCCTTACCGCATCCACCCGATCAAGCCCCTTCACAATCTTATATGTTTCAATAAGATCGCCTCTCATTCTTCTGAACTCCAATGAGTAGAGTCCCAATCTACTCAACCTCTCCTCATATGTCCGCCCCCTCATCCCCGGGATTAACCGAGTGAACCTTCTTTGTACTGCCTCGAGAGCAAGTATGTCTTTTCTTAAGTACGGAGACCAAAACTGTATGCAGCATTCCAGGTGCGGTCTCACCAATACCTTATATAACTGCAGCAATACCTTCCTGTTTTTATATTCTATCCCCTTAGCAATAAAAGCCAACATTCCGTTGACCTTCTTGATCACCTGCTGCACCTGCATACTAACTTTTTGATTTTCTTGCACTGGGACCCCCAGATCCCTTTGTACTGCAGTACTTTCCAGTTTCTCGCCATTAAGATAATAACTTGCTCTCTGAATTTTCCTGCCAAAGTGCATAACCTCACATTTTCCAATATTGTACTACATCTGCCAAATCTCCGCCCACTCACCCAGCCTGTCTATATCCCCTTGTAGGTTTTTTATGTCCTCCTCACTCTCCACTTTCCCTCCCATCTTTGTATCATCTGCAAACTTTGATATGTTACACTCGGTCCCCTCCTCTAAATCATTAATATAGATTGTAAAGAGCTGGGGACCCAGCACCGACCCCTGCGGAACACCACTGGCCACTGGTTGCCAGTCCAAGAATGAACCATCTATCCCAACTCTCTGCTTCCTGTTAGATAACCAATCCTCCACCCATGCCAGAATATTACCCCCAGTTGACGTTATTTTAAGCATTTCTCACAAAATAAACATTTCCAAATTCATGTGAACCAACCTCTTTCTTCCTGTTCATTCCTCCCTTATTTTCAGTTTTCCCCCCTTCTTTCCTAAAGCCACTGATTTGTGTTGGGATATGGTGCTGTAGAACTGCTGGATCAGTACCACATCCCAATAAACCAGATGTGCACCTAGAGGAGACTCACCTCTGCGGGTCAGCTGCTGTCTCTCGCTCTCTGTCTCTCTCTCTCCGTCTTGCTCTCTGGGTGCCAGCTCATGTGACCATTCAACATATGCGAGCCTAGACAGTGAGTGTCAGCGCACGATTCAAGTATGGAAGGGAACATCAGTGAAGAGCCCCCTCATGTCTTCAGCCCAGGTCCACACCTATCCACATTCCAGCTAGAGTCATTGGATACCAATCAGGAGCTGTAACCCTGGGACGCTGAGGAACATAGGAACAGGAGTAGGCCATTCAGTCCCTTGAGCCTTTTCTACCATTCAATTAGATCATGGCTGATCTGCATCTTAATTCCATTTGCCCACCTTCAATCCATAAACCTTATACCCTCGCCTAACAAAAATCCATCAATCTCAGTTTTGAAATTTTCAATTGACCCCCCAGCCTCAACAGCTTTTTGGAGGAGAAAGCTGCAGATTTCCATTCCCCTTTATGTGAAGAAGTGCTTCCTGACATCACCCATAAACAGCCTAGCTCAGATTTTGAAGGTTATGCCCCATTATTCTGGACTCTCCCACCAGAGGAAATAATTTTTCTCCATCTACCCTATCAAATAACTTCAATCATATTAAACACCTGAATTTAGATCACCCCTTAATCTTCTATACTCAAGGGAATACAAGCTTAGTCTATGCAACCTGTCCTCATAATTTAACCCTTTTAGCCCCAATATCAGAGGTTAATTGTAGCCCCACAACTGTGTTCAGTTAATTTGGCACAGACTAAGGATCAAACTTAGTTTATGTTACATCCTTGTTCATCAGGATGAAAAGTAACATGCATCAGTAAGAGCAATTTACAAAGAGCTGGATTTGGCATGATCTTTTATGAATGATTTGTAGTGGGCCGTATTAAAGTAATTTGCAAAAAGTTGGATTTGACAGACTCCTTTAAGAGTAATTAAAATGAGGGAATCGGCCAAGCAATGGTCTCTGGAAGTGTGTTGATAGTTTATCGGCCAGGACAACATTGGCAATAAATCCTCCCCACACATAAAAGTTTGAAAAGCACTGCTTTAAAGCGTCATTTCTCATCGACCCCTTTAAGAATCAATCACCAAGAGGTGGATTTGAAATGCCAATTACGAACATCTGGATTGACACTCACCTTTAAGGTTAACTTATAATAAGTTGCACTTGACATGCACTTTAAGTTTCTTTCCAAACATCTGGAGTTGACATGCCGCCTTTAAATTATACGTCAAAAGGGCAGAATTTGACAAGCCCAATTAACAACTCCTTACAAAGAGCTGGGTTTTGCATTGCCCTTTAAAAGTTAATTCCTGTCTTGTTGAAAATACTACTTCAAAGTTCACTTGCAACGAATTTGCCTTGACATGCTCCTTTAAGGGTTCACTTACAAAAGGTCTGGCAATGACATGCCCCTTTAAGAAAAAACACATTGTGCACACAGCTGGAGTCACGTTGCACTGAAGAAAGGTGCCCAGGGAAGACAAATTTATCGAAATCACCAACGCTGATTTTATATGCCCAATTTAAATCAACCCCTGTGTACCATTAAAAACATTTCTCCATGGCAACATGTACATTCAAATTGTTTCCCGGAGGGAAGTTTCTTTAAAAAATTAATTCTCGGGTTATGGGCGTCGTTGGCAAGGCCAACATTTATTGACCATCCCTAATTGCCCTTGAGAAGGTGGTGGTGAGCTGTCTTCTTGAACTGCTGCAGTCCGTGTGGTGCTCCCACAATGCTGTTAGGTAGGGAGTTCCAGGATTTTTACCCAGCGACGATGTATCATTATAAGCATCTCTTCCAGCCCCATGGCAATGTTTATCCTTAAAATAATTCCTCTGTCTGCTATTTTAATGACGGCATTAACCCGTTTATTTAAAATTTGATTGTGACGAGGACGGTCGTATGATGTGTTAAGTGCCCTTGCGTTAAGATCACACTGTGTAACTTCAAGGCCTCAGAAATTGATTTGAGGCATCCTTATTGGTGCTGGTATTAAGGCCCTCCACTTGAAAGTGCCCGAGGTCAGTAAAATAACACTAGATTTTCACTATTTGGCAGGAAAGTACTGGGTGTTTGGCGAAGGAAAATTTTTAGCAGGTGTGCTGTGCTGGCTCTCTTTGCGATGCATGATGCAATGCATCTTCGAGTAGCCTGCATACCATCTTGCTGAATGCCTTCCAGCTTTGAGAGCAGGCCGAACGCCAGCTGTTTAAACATGGCAAGAGTGATATCACTTCTAATTCTGCTGAGCCCTAATGCAGAGTAAAAACAGGGATTTAACGTGGCAAATGCACTTTATCCAATTGTCCCCCGATAATCAGCATGGATCATACTCATCTTTTATTAACCTTTTTTAAAATCTTGTACCAGCTTTCTCCTTTCCTCTCCTGAAAGCTCGGCCTCATGTCGGGGTACGGTTTCCGCAGGTACCTCTCATTACCTCAGCCAGTGAGCATTCTTCACGAGAGAATCTCAACCCAGACAGTGAATGTTAGGATGTTGGGAGGTTATTTGTTCACGGGGTATGACCGCTGAACCCTAGCCTTGAATATTTCCTTGCCTAAGATCCAGACATGTACAGGGTTTAGCTGGTAATACTGGAAAGCGATGATGAGTGAGAACCTTGGCCAAATGTTACTTTCTCTAGACTGTTAATTATATGATTTGTATCAATTGGGGTTAATTGTGTTCAGGTGATGGGTATTGATTTGGGACTCACTTGGATCCATTTTATAGGAGAACATATCTAGGGTGTGGGGTGTGTACAAGAGGAAACTCTGTGAATAAAGGCTTGGAAGCAACTAAAGACCAGGCTCTAGTATTCTGTCCTTCACCACATGACTGTCCAGTTTTACATAGAAACATAGAAAATAGGAGCAGGAGTAGGCCATTCAGCCCTTCCAGACTGCTCCATCATTCAATATGATCATGGCTGATCCTCTATCTCAATACCATATTCCTGTTCTCTCCCCATACCCCTTGATGCCTTTTGTGTCTAGAAATCTATCTAGCTCCTTCTTAAATATATTCAGTGACTTAAACCTCCACAGCCTTCTGTGGTAGAGAATTCCACAGGTTCACGACCCTCTGAGTGAAGAAATTTCTCCTCATCTCAGTCCTAAATGTCCTACCCCGTATCCTGAGACTGTGACCCCTCGTTATGGACCCCCCAGCCAGGGGAAACATCCTCCCTGCATCCAGTCTGTCTAGCCCTGTTAGAATTTTATATGTTTCGATGAGATCCCCTCTCATTCTTCTAAACTTGAGTGAATACAGGCCGAGTCGACCCAATCTCTCCTCATACAACAGTCCTGCCATCCCAGGAAACAGTCTGGTGAACCTTCGCTGCACTCCCTCTGTGGCAAGTATATCCTTTCTTAGGTAAGGAGACCAAAACTGCACACAATACTCCAGGTGTGGTCTCACCAAGGCCCTGCATAACTGCAATAAGACATCCTTGCTCCTGTACTCAAATCCTCTTGCAATGAAGGCCAACATACCATTTGTCTTCCTAACTGCTTGCTGCACCTGCATGTTTGCTTTCAGTGACTGGTGTACAAGGACACCCAGGTCCCTTTGTACATCAACATTTCCCAATCTATCACCATTTAAATAATTCTCTGCCTTTCGGTTTTTCTTTCCGAAGTGGATAACTTCACATTTATCCACATCATACTGCATCTGCCATGTATTTGCCCACTCACTCAACTTGTCTAAATCGCCTTGAAGCCTCTTTGCATCCTCCTCACATCTCACGATCCCACCTAGTTTTGTGTCATCAGCAAACTTGAAATATTACATTTGGTTCCCTCATCCAAATCATTGATATATATTGTGAATAGCTGGGGCCCAAACACTGATCCCTACGATACCCCACTAGTCACTACCTGCCACCCCGAAAAAGACCCATTTATTCCTACTCTCTGTTTCCTGTCTGTTATCCAATTTTCAATCAATGCCAGTATATTACCACCAGTCCCATGTGCTTTAATTTTGCACACTAACCTCTTATGTAGGACTTTATCAAAGGCTTTCTGAAAATCCAAATAAACCACATCCACTGGTTCTCCTTTATCTATTCTACCAGTTAGATCCTCAAAAAACTCCAGTAGGTTTGTCAAACATGATTTCCCTTTCATAAATCCATGTTGACTTTATCTAATCCCGTTGATATTTTCGAAGTGTCCTGTTATTACATCCTTTATAATAGACTCTAGCATTTTCCCTACTGCTGATGTTAGGCTAACCGGTCTGTAGTTCCCAGTTTTCTCTCTCCCTCCTTTTATAAATAGTGGGGTTACATTTGCCACCCTCCAATCTGCAGGAACTGTTCCATAATCTATAGAATTTTGGAAGATGACAACTAATGCATCCACTATTTCCATGGCTACCTCTTTTGGTACTCTGGGATGCAGATTATCAGGCCCTGGGGATTTATCGGCTTTCAACATAGACCAGGACGCAGAGGTCAATTGCAGTCCCCCTACCATCACTCCAGGTGAACATAAAAAAAGAAAGACTTGCATTTATATAGCGCCTTTCAGGACCTAAGAAAGTTCCAAAGCGCTTTACAGCCAATGAAGTGTAGTCACTGTTGTAAACGCGGCAGCCAATTTGCACACAGCAAGGACCCACAAACAGCAATGAGATAATGTCCGGATACGGGATGAATTCTCCTGCTCGTCTTTGAAATAGTGCCATGGGACTTTTTCCATACGCCTGAGAGGGCCTCGGTTTAACATTTCTTCCGAAAGATGGCACCTCCAACAGTGCAACACTCCCCCAGTAATGCAGTAGAGTGTCACAACAACAACAGCTTTCATTTATATAGCACCTTTAATATTATTAAACATTCCAAGGCGCCTCACAGGAGTGTTGTCAAACAAAATTTGACTCTGAGCGACATAAGGAGATATTAGGACAGGTGACCAAAAGCTTGGTCAAAGAGTTAGGTTTTAAGGAGCATCTTAAGGAGGAGAGAGAGATAGAGAGGCGGAAAGGTTTAGGGAGGGAATTCCAGAGCTTAGGGCCTAGGCAGCTGAAGGCATGGCCGAAAATGGTGGAGAAATTAAAATCGGGGATGTGCAAGAGGCAAGAATTGGAGGAGCGCAGAGATCTTTGGGCGGTTGTAGGGCTGGAGAAGGTTACAGAGATAGGGAGGGGCGAGGCCACACGGGGATTTGAAAACAAGGATGAGAATTTTAAAATCGAGGCGTTCTGGACTGGGAGCCAATGTAGGTCAGCGGTCTTGGCGATGGAGCGGATATATGGTCGGAATCTCATATTTTGTCATGTCAGCCTAGATTTTGTCCTCATTTCCTACTCCAGGGGCTTGAGCACAACCTTCTGACTCAGAGGCGAGAGTGTTACCACTGAGCCACGGCTGACACCGAAATTGAACTCTGGGCCTTTTAGGTCGGCATAGCTCAGCTATATACTTTTACACCGTACTGTCGGGTGTCCTGGGTAACCTTTTCTGCAAGCTTAGCATTAACCTAGGATAGTATTTTTTTTTATTCGTTCATGGGATGTGGGCGTCGCTGGCGAGGCCGACATTTATTGCCCATCCCTAATTGCCCCTTGAGAAGGTGGTGGTGAGCCGCCTTCTTGAACCGCTGCAGTCCGTGTGGTGACGGTTCTCCCACAGTGCTGTTAGGAAGGGAGTTCCAGGATTTTGACCCATTGACGATGAAGGAACGCGATATATTTCCAAGTCGGGATGGTGTGTGACTTGGAGGGGAACGTGCAGGTGGTGTTGTTCCCATGTACCTGCTGCTCTTGTCCTTCTAGGTGGTAGAGGTCGCGGGTTTGGGAGGTGCTGTCGAAGAAGCCTTGGCGAGTTGCTGCAGTGCATCCTGTGGATGGTACACACTGCAGCCACTGTGCGCCGCTGGTGAAGGGAGTGAATGTTTAGGGTGGTGGATGGGGTGCCAATCAAGTGGGCTGCTTTGTCCTGGATGGTGTCGAGCTTCTGGAGTGTTGTTGGAGCTGCTCTCATCCAGGCAAGTGGAGAGTATTCCATCACACTCCTGACTTGTGCCTTGTAGATGGTGGAAAGGCTTTGGGGAGTCAGGAGGTGAGTCGCTGGTAGTTACTGGATGTGTTTAACAGGTGCAGTGCTGATCCCTTAGGCACTTTTACTGCTTCGTTTAAACAAGCAAGTGGATGTCTTGGAGCACAACAGAGCACTGAGCACCTCATCTTTATTTAAATTCCAATTGGGCTTTATGCTGTTCTCTAGGCAGCATTTAAACTGCAGCTGCAGCTCCCGAGAGGAGCTGTCATTAGTGCCATTTCATCATTACTGTGTAGCACTGGGCATGTAAGAAAAGCCATCAACACTAGGGGCATAGTCACTAACACAGGCCTAGCTGTGTGATTATACAGTCTGCACCTTTTAACACAAAGTCACTTAATGCAAATTCTGATCATTTCATATTGTAGCGCTAAATTCCCACTTTGCCAGGTTAATGGTGTGTTTAATTTGAATTATTAGATAATTCAAAATAGACTCACCACAAGGTCTCCTGCTCTAACTCATTCTTCCCAACAATCTTACACCTGTGAAATCCTCGACCTCTTTACCCCTTCCTCTTGTTTTTTTAACTCCGTTTAACATCCGAAAGACGGCACTTCCAACAGTGCAGCATTCCCGCAGTACTGCACTGGAATGTTAACCTAGATTTTGTGCTCCTGTCTCCGAAGTGGGACTTGAAACCACATCCTTATGACTCAGGGACAAGAGTGCTACCAACTGAACCAAGGCTGACACCTAAAAAGCAGCTATCAGTTTTTTATCGGTGTGCCTTCTGTACATGGAATCAGCCAGAACAAAATAATATGTTAGTTGGGATTGAACCCCATGAATAACCCAATCCATATCATTAAGTTCATCACTCTTCCAATTACCCTTTCCCCGATCATGTTCTCCTTCCCTCGTGCTGAGATGTGGTTCACCACCCTCCAGTACATTGGTCAAATAGAAATTCTTCCTGAGGTTGACAATGCAATGGCGGGTTCCCTGGAAAATCAGGCCTGGAAGGCGGAGGCCTACAAACAACCCAAGGCGCCCGGCCCAGGAAGCGAGTGGAAAGAGGGCTGGGAGTGTGTCCACATGTTGTCCCATTAGGTCCCGGACATCCATGAAAATGAGGCGACTACCCCATAATGAGGCTAGCCTTGCTGAACATCAGCCCAGCTGCACAGCACTCATTTGGAACGAGTGTTGAAGTGGAGGCTGCCATAAAAATAAATCTAAACATAAATAATTTGGCCCTGCTTCCCCAGCACCCCTCCCTTCTTGCCCATTACCCCTATGTCTGCTGGCTCCTTTCCCCCGCGCCCCCTCACCCCCAGTGTCTTCCATCCCCCACATTTGGAAATGTGAGGGATGGAAGACAGTACACAACTGCGTGGGATCTCCCGAAACTTGCCCCAATATCTCGATAACCTGCAAAACTGCTTCTCAACAGTTCTTGATCTTGCTCCCCTTTAAATTGACCTGAATCAATAACCTTCTCTGGGAATCTGCTATCCTGTCAGAATAATAGCTTTCTGTAACTCTAACCTTGGTCAAAGCACAACCATCTTCAGCCAGAAGTGCCGAGTGGATAATCCATCTCAGCCTCCTCCCGAAATCCCCACCATCACGGAAGCCAGTCTTCGGCCAATTCGATTCACTCCACGTGATATCAAGAAACGGCTGAGTGCACTGGATACAGCAAAGGCTATGGGCCCCGACAACATCCCAGCTGTAGTGCTGAAGACTTGTGCTCCAGAACTAGCTGCGCCACTAGCCAAGCTGTTCCAGTACAGCTACAACACTGGCATCCACCCGACAATGTGGAAAATTGCCCAGGTATGTCCTGGCCACAAAAAGCAGGACAAATCCAATCCGGCCAATTACCACCCCATCAGTCTACTCTCAATCATCAGCAAAGTGATGGAAGGTGTCGTCGACAGTGCTATCAAGCGGCACTTACTCACCAATAACCTGCTCACCAATGCTCAGTTTGGGTTCCGCCAGGACCACTCGGCTCCAGACCTCATTACAGCCTTGGTCCAAACATGGACAAAAGAGCTGAATTCCAGAGGTGAGGTGAGAGTTACTGCCCTTGACATCAAGGCAGCATTTGACCGAGTGTGGCACCAAGGAGCCCGAGTAAAATTGAAGTCAATGGGAACCAGGGGGAAAACTCTCCAGTGGCTGGAGTCATACCTAGCACAAAGGAAGATGGTAGTGGTTGTTGGAGGCCAAGCATCTCAGCCCCAGGGCATTGCTGCAGGAGTTCCTCAGGGCAGTGTCCTAGGCCCAACCATCTTCAGCTGCTTCATCAATGACCTTCCCTCCATCATAAGGTCAGAAATGGGGATGTTCGCTGATGACTGCACAGTGTTCAGTTCCATTCGCAACCCCTCAGATAATGAAGCAGTCCGAGCCCGCATGCAGCAAGACCTGGACAACATCCAGGCTTGGGCTGATAAGTGGCAAGTAACATTCGCGCCAGATAAGTGCCAGGTAATGACCATCTCCAACAAGAGAGATTCTAACCACCTCCCCTTGACATTCAACGGCATTACCATCGCCGAATCCCCCACCATCAACATCCTGGGGGTTACCATTGACCAGAAACTTAACTGGACCAGCCATATAAATACTGTGGCTACGAGAGCAGGTCAGAGGCTGGGTATTCTGCGGCGAGTGACTCACCTCCTGACTCCCCAAAGCCTTTCCACCATCTACAAGGCACAAGTCAGGAGTGTGATGGAATACTCTCCACTTGCCTGGATGAGTGCAGCTCCAACAACACTCAAGAAGCTCGACACCATCCAAGATAAAGCAGCCCGCTTGATTGGCACCCCATCCACCATCCTAAACATTCACTCCCTTCACCACCGGCGCACTGTGGCTGCAGTGTGCACCATCCACAGGATGCACTGCAGCAACTCGCCAAGGCTTCTTCGACAGCACCTCCCAAACCCGCGACCTCTACCACCTAGAAGGACAAGGGCAGCAGGCGCATGGGAACAACACCACCTGCACGTTCCCCTCCAAGTCACACACCATCCCGACTTGGAAATATATCGCCGTTCCTTCATTGTCGCTGGGTCAAAATCCTGGAACTCCCTTCCTAACAGCACTGTGGGAGAACCGTCACCACACGGACTGCAGCGGTTCAAGAAGGCGGCTCACCACCAACTTCTCAAGGGCAATTAGGGATGGTCAATAAATGCCGGCCTTGCCAGCGACGCCCACATCCCGTGAACGAATAAAAAAAAAAAAAAAATTTTGTACGTATGTGCTGGAACCCTAGTACTTTGAAGCCAAGAGTCTCCCGGGTCGGTATCGCTCAGCTCCACACTGTACCAGCAAAACCATCAGGGCTCCTTTCTGTACAGCTTTCTAAAGTGAGAATCATCAAACTCCATTCACCTTATGCTGAAGCAAGCCTCAAGGTCAGGTCCTTGGAATACCAGCTTTTATAAAGCTGCTTTTCACACCTTTCAGAGCCTCTCTTGTAACGCGAGACACTGGTGTGGGGCGATTATCCAGTGCCTCTCTTGTAACAGGAGACACTGGTGTGGGTCGATTATCCAGAGCCTCTCTTGTAATGGGAGACACTGGTATGGGGCGATTATCCAGAGCCTCTCTTGTAACGGGAGACACTGGTGTGGGGCGATTATCCAGAGCCTCTCTTGTAACAGGAGACACTGGTGTGGGGCGATTATCCAGAGCCTCTCTTGTAATGGGAGACACTAGTATGGGGCGATTATCCAGAGCCTCTCTTGTAACGGGAGACACTGGTGTGGGGCGATTATCCAGAGCCTCTCTTGTAACAGGAGACACTGGTATGGGGCGATTATCCAGAGCCTCTCTTGTAACGGGAGACACTGGTGTGGGGCGATTATCCAGAGCCTCTCTTGTAATGGGAGACACTGGTGTGGGGCGATTATCCAGAGCCTCTCTTGTAACAGGAGACACTGGTGTGGGGCGATTATCCAGAGCCTCTCTTGTAACGGGCGACACTGGTGTGGGGCGATTATCCAGAGCCTCTCTTGTAACAGGAGACACTGGTGTGGGTCGATTATCCAGAGCCTCTCTTGTAATGGGAGACACTGGTGTGGGGCGATTATCCAGAGCCTCTCTTGTAACGGGAGACACTGGTGTGGGGTGATTATCCAGAGCCTCTCTTGTAACAGGAGACACTGGTGTGGGGCGATTATCCAGAGCCTCTCTTGTAATGGGAGACACGGGTATGGGGCGATTATCCAGAGCCTCTCTTGTAACGGGAGACACTGGTGTGGGGCGATTATCCAGAGCCTCTCTTGTAACGGGAGACACTGGTGTGGGGCGATTATCCAGAGCCTCTCTTGTAACAGGAGACACTGGTATGGGTCGATTATCCAGAGCCTCTCTTGTAATGGGAGACACTGGTGTGGGGCGATTATCCAGAGCCTCTCTTGTAACGGGAGACACTGGTGTGGGGCGATTATCCAGAGCCTCTCTTGTAACGGGAGACACTGGTGTGGGGCGATTATCCAGAGCCTCTCTTGTAACGGGAGACACTGGTGTGGGGCGATTATCCAGAGCCTCTCTTGTAATGGGAGACACTGGTGTCGGGCGATTATCCAGAGCCTCTCTTGTAACAGGAGACACTGGTGTGGGGCGATTATCCAGAGCCTCTCTTGTAACGGGAGACACTGGTGTGGGGCGATTATCCAGAGCCTCTCTTGTAACGGGAGACACTGGTGTGGGGCGATTATCCAGAGCCTCTCTTGTAACGGGAGACACTGGTGTGGGGCGATTATCCAGAGCCTCTCTTGTAACGGGAGACACTGGTGTCGGGCGATTATCCAGAGCCTCTCTTGTAACAGGAGACACTGGTGTGGGGCGATTATCCAGAGCCTCTCTTGTAACGGGAGACACTGGTGTGGGGCGATTATCCAGAGCCTCTCTTGTAACGGGAGACACTGGTGTGGGGCGATTATCCAGAGCCTCTCTTGTAACGGGAGACACTGGTGTGGGGCGATTATCCAGAACCACAGTCCTGTATTTGGCAGCGTGCTGTCCCATTATTATGATCAAAGTGCATTGGGATGCTGCCTAGCCCACTTGATTCGGGTCACAGACACTGAAACAAACAAAGTTTTTAATCTCAGAAGAAGGGCCTTTTTGTAGAGGGGCTCACCTCCGCGTTTAATGCAAGCTGCCAGCTTTAAAATTAGTTCAACCGTTGTTGTTTTCTGCAACATTTGTCAGAATCGCAAGGCGTGGGTTCGTGGGAGGTCATGCCAGGGTCAATTTCACAACAAAGACTAATGGCGCCAGCTTTGGTTTGGCCCGGGGGGGGCTGACAGACCTTGGACAATGGCCCAGAATTTGCTGCCAAAATAACGGCGAGTTTAATGGCGCTCGCCTTTATCAATGTGTGAATCATCCAGCAACTTGTGGCGAGGAAGAGATACGCCGTGAATTGCGAATCGTCACAAGTTGCTGGAAGATTTGTGCCGCTCCGCCGTTAGCCTCACAAAAACAACAGCTCACCCTCAACCTCCCCGTGAGTTTCATGGAATTTCTACATTTGGGCATTAATTGTCAATTAAAGTCGTCGCAGAAAGTTAGGGCTGTTACTTAACAACGTAAAAACCTTTTTAATGAGGAGATTTATATTCCTGCAATGCCAATCAATCTCTCCGGCCCAGAAAGGGAACAATTTAAACTGTGGAGTTTCATTCCTACGGGTCGTAAATTGTTAGAGATTTTTAAAATTAAACATTTTAAATTTAATTTTTTTTTTCTTACTTTTCCTTTCGGTCTCTTTTTTCTTTCTCTCTTAATCCAATCTTTTTTTCCCTTTCTTTACTTTTCTTTCCGTACCTGATTTGATTCTAATTCATCCTAATTCCTTCTCCGTTGTTCCTCTGTTTCTTTCTCAATCCTTAAATCTCATTGGTTAAGGAGACAGACTGTTGGTCCCGTCTCTCACCGAGGTCCCAGATGCCCTGTTGCCCTCGCTGCGCTGTTATCAGCTCGCACTTCCAGTAACTCACAGGGCACAACATTTTCGAGCTGAAGGGTGAGGGAAAAATGTAAGTAATGGGGCACACCACGAGCTGCTCTGCTCCAGGAAAATTCTGAGCCAATGTGTTGAGCATTGCTTGTGGGTAACCAGAGCTGCGGCCTCTCCACATTGACCGTTTAAGTGAGTCAGCGTTACATTTCACTGGATTGTCTGGCCTGAAGGGTTGAAGGAATGTTATTTAACATTGAAGTTACAACACAGCCATAATGCAGGCTGAATCCAATTGCATTGCTCTGAAACAAAGTATAGCTGAGAATTTCCTCAGTGGCCCTCCCACTTCACTGGAAGTATGCCTCAGCACTGTGGGAGCATTCAAACGTGGTCTAACATCCTATGACCTAAGTGCATAAACATCAGAAGATTAAAGTATTTTCTTTCCTCAGCAAAGCCACATAGAAGGTGCAGACTCAAATCCCATCAGTCTGTGGTATAGTGTGTTGCAGTATTTATGGCATTGCTTGGGATTGTAGCCCTCAGCAAAAATTTAGCAAGTCACAACTGATGTAAGCAAACTATTTTTTCAATGGTACATTAGTTTAAAGAGGCTGGGTGCTGTACTGAGTTGTAGAGGATTCTGGGTTTCTGGATTGAAGGTACCGTTGCCTGTGCGGGGATAGATGACCTGGGTGACCATTTTAGGTTCTGGGTGATGGAGGTGTGCCCTTTGACCTCTGGGATCTGGATTAGAATCCAGCACAGGTTCCGGCGATGAGAATTATATTTCTCCAATAGCTTGTGGGGGTCCTAAATAATTGGCTTTCAGCAGTTCAATAACAACAACAACTTACATTTATATACCAGCTTTAACATAGTAAAACATCCCAAGGCACTTCACGGGAGCGTTATCAAACACTGAGGTTTGGACAGGTGACCAAAAGCTTGGTCAAAGAGGTAGGTTTTAAGGAACGTCTTAAAGGAGGAGAGAAAGGCAGAAAGGGAGAAAGGGAATTCCAGACTTTAGAGCCTTGGCAAATGAAGGTACAGCCACCAATGGTGGAGCGATTAAAACCGGGGATGCGCAAGATGCAAGAATTGGAGGAGCGCAGAGATCTCAGAGGGTTGCAGGGCTGGAGGAGGTTACAGAGATAGGGAGGGGCGAGGCCGTGGAGAGATTTTAAAACAAGGATGAGAATTTTAAAATCGAGGCGTTCCCGGACCGGGAACCAATGTAAGTCAGTGAGCACAGGGGTGATGGGAGAATGGGACATGGTGCGAGTTAGGATATGGGCAGCAGAGTTTATGAAGGGTGGAAGATGGGAGGCCAGCCAGGAGAGCATTGGAATAGTCCAGTGTAGAGGTAACAAAGGCATGAATGAGGGTTTCAGCAGCAGATGAGCTGAGGCAGGGGCAGAAATGGGCAATGTGACAGAGGTGGAAGTAGGCGGTCTTGGTGATGGAGTGGATATGTCAAATAGGATTCCAATGTTGCAAACGGTCTGGTTCAGCCTCAGACACCGGCCAGGGAGAGAGATGGAGTCAGTGGCTAGGGAACGGAGTTTGCGGCGGGGACCAAAGACAATGGCTGCGGTCTTCCCAATATTTAAATGGAGGAAATTTTTGCTCTTCGGACAAGCATTGTAACAAATGAGAGACAGTGGAGGGGTTGAAGGAGGTGGTTGTGAGATAGAGCTGGGTGTCATCAACAAACATGTGGAATCTGACGTGTTTTTGGAGGATGTCACCGAGGGGCAATAGGAGGGGGCCAAGGATAGATCCTTGGGGGACTCCAGAGGTAACAGTGCGGGAGTGGGAAGATAAGCCATTGCAGGGGATTCTCTGGCTACGACTGGATAGATAAGAATGAAACCAAACGAGTGCAGTCCTACCCAGCTGGACGATGGAGGAGAGACTTTGGAGGAGGATGGTGTGGTCAACTGTGTGAAAGGCTGCAGACTGGTTGAGAAGGATGAGGAGGGATAGTTTACCATCATCATAGTCACATAGGATGTCATTTGCAACTTTGATAAGGGCTGTTTCAGTACTGTGGCAGGAGCAGAAGCCTGATTGGAGGGATTCAAACAGGAACAGGGGAAAGATAGGCACGGATTTGGGAGGCAACAACACGTTCAAGGACTTTGGAGAGGAAATGTAGATTGGAGATGGGGCGGTAATTTTCATGGACGGAGGGGTCAAGGGTGGGTTTTTTGAGGAGGGGGGTGATAATGGCAGATTTGAAGGGGAGGGAGACAGTACCTGTGGAGAGGGAAGCATTAACAATATCACCAATATAACATGGGGGCAGGAAGGTGAGTTGGGTGGTCAGCAGTTTAGTGGGAATAGGGTCAAGGGAGCAGGAGGTGGGTCTCATGGTCAAGGTGAGCTCAGAGAGGGCATGAGGGGAGATAGGAGAGAAACTAGAGAAAGATGCGAGTTCAGGGATAGGACTGTAGAGGAAGTTTGGCTTGGTGGGCTAGGGGATGGGAGTGAAGCAGCAGAGGCAGCTGAACGGATGGTCTCAATCTTAGTGACAAAGAAGTCCATGAGCTCCTCACACTTTTAGTTGGAGGTAAGGGTGGAGGGACCAGGGGAGAGGGGTTTAAGAAGACAGTTTGTAGTGGAGAAGAGAAGTCGAGGGTTATCTTTGCATTCCAGGATGATCCTGTGGTCCAGCCAGATCTGGCGATGAATGGGTAAACCAGTTGTCCACCATAAATGCTTAAGTTTGCGTTCCAACCTAACTGTTCACAGTCACTACTACCCCCTCACTACTACCTCCAGAGTCCACAGCGAATCTGTCTTTGGCCCCCCCCTCCTCCTCGTTTATATGCTGCCCCTTGGTGACATCAGCTGCAGACATGGGATTAGCTTCCACAGGTGCGTAAACAACACAGAGCTCTATCTTTCTACCATCTATCTCGACCCCTCCACTGCCTCCGTGTTGTCAGACTGCTTCTCCAATATCCAGCCTTTGATGAGTTGCAATTGCTTCCAGTTAAACATTGGGATGACTAAAGTCATTGTCTTCGACCCCCGCCACAAACTCTGTGCTCTCACCACCAATTTCATCTCCATCCCTGGCCATTGTCTCAGGTTGAGCCAGATTGTTTGCAACCTCGGCATCCCATTCTACCCTGAGTGGAGTTTCTGACCCCAAATACTCTCCATCACAAAGACTGCTGACTGCCACGTCCATAACATAGCCTGTCTCTGCCCCTGCCTCAGCCCACCTCATCCATAACTTTGTCACCTCAACTATTCAAATTGGAGGCTCTCCTGGCCGGCTTCCAATTTTCCAGCCTCCATAAATTTCAGCTCATCCAAAAATCTGATGCCTGTTACCTATCCCACACCAAGTCCCGTTCATCCATCACTCTTGTATTTGCTAACCTACTTTGGCCCCCAATCCACCAACACCTCAAATTTTAAATTCTCAGCCTTATGTTTAAATCCCTTCATGGTTTTGCCCCTCTCTCCTCCAGCCCTACAATTCCCACCCAGATCTCTCCATTTCTCTGACACTAACGTTTAGTGCATTCTCCTCTTCCTTCACCCTACCATTGGCGGCCGTGCCTTCAGCTTCCTAGGCCCCATGCTCTGGAATTCCCTCCCTAAACTCTTCTGTTTTTGAACCTCCCTCTCCATTTTTGAGACCATTCTGAAAGCCTACCTCTTTGACCAAGTTTTGGTCACCCATACTAATATTTCCTTCTTTGGATCAGCGTCCACTTTTTTTTTTACTGATTACCCCTCTGTGAAGCACCATGGGACATTTTTCAGCGTTAAAGGCACTACATTAATGCAAGTTGTTGTTGTTTTCTGCCTTTCTCCTTTTTCCCACTTCCACTCTATCTCTTCTTCTCTTCCCCTTTCCCTTTCTCCTTACCCTCTTTCTACTTCCTCATCCATCTTTTTCTCTTTACTTCCTTTCTTTGTCCTCGTGCCTTCTACTCTCCCTTTCTTCCCCTCTATCTCTTCCTTTCTCTCTCTTTTCTCTCTCCCACTTGCCTTTCTCTCTGCTCCCTTCTTCACCCCCTCTCCTCCTCTCAATTTCCACTCTCTCTCTTACTCACACCACAAAACTAAAATACTTGAAGCTAGTGTCATACTGGTAGAAAGTCCAGTTACTCTCTAATCCAGTCTCTGCCCACTCTAAAAGGGCTGCAGGGGGAGGGAAGAATAGGCACTCATTATTCCAATTTCCTGTTGGTTCAAAAGATCTAATGCTCTTTGTCTTCAGACACAAGCTCTGTTGTTAAGTCTACATTTCAGACTGGGTTGGCATTCGAATGTCTAAGCCATGAGATATTGCATTATCTCCAATGTCATTATCCACTGCAAAGCATGAGGACGTTAAAAAACATAACATCCTACGAGCAAATGACAGACAAAGACATTTTGTTGCTCCTTCTTTTAATCTTTACCAGACATTAATTAAACATTATTCAGACAGGCAGGACGGGGCTGTTAATGTTTGAAAGAAGTTGTGGTATTTTGTTGTATTGGATTACCTCATGGATAATCATTAAAACCCTCAACGTTTGTCAAATTATAAATATTTTATATGCCTCTGCTCTTTCTAATTGGACAGATGGTGAGTCAACTGAAATGTCTGCCTCTGAATGGGGTCATGTCTGCCAGTCTTGCAATTCCGTTGTTCCCCTAGACTGACCACTTTAAAAAAGCAAGAATCACTGGGTTATTTTTATCGTTACTAAAACCTCAACACCAATCTAAACCATTCTGAGCAAAATATTTCACAACTTTATCACAATAGTGCAAAGGAAAACATTCATAAAATAACTATCTTCTTTTTAATCAGCTGCCCGTTCCCTCTGTTGAGTGGTTAGTGCCGACCCTTCAAACAGATTGAAACATCCAGGGCTGCTTTGTCATGGTGCAAATAGAAAGAATGAACTTGTATTTATATACCGCCTTTCACCTCAGGACGTCCCAAAGTGCCTTACAGTCCATGAAGTACTTTTGAAGTGTAGTCACTATTGTAATGTAGGTAATGCGGCAGCCAATTTGTGCACAGCAAGGTTCACAAATAGCAATGAGACAACAACCAGATAATCTGTTTTAGTGATGTTGGTTGAGGGATGAATATTGGCCAGGACACTGCCAATATTGGCTGCCCCTGCCCTTCTTTGAAATAGTGCGATGGATCTTTTACGTCCCCCTGTTGAGGTAGTAATCAGATCATCCATGATCTTATCAAATGGCACAGCAGGCTCAAGGGGCCAAATGGCCTATTCCTGCTCTTAATTCGTATGTTTGTATGTAGGACAGATGGTGCCGCGGTTTAACTTCTCATCCAAAAGACAGCACCTCCGACAGTGCAGTGCTCCCTAAGTACTGCACTGGAGTGCCAGCTTAGATCTTGTGCTCTGACTCAGAGGTGAGAGTGCTCCCAGCAGAGCCACGGCTGACACTGAATGGTCAGACCTCACTTGGAATACAGTCTGCATTTCTGGTCATCACACTTCAAAATGACCTATGGCCACTGGAAAAAGTGCAGAGAAGAACAGTAAGAATTAACTCAAGAGTTGGAGGACTAAAAACACAAAAGATCTTCTCCCTACGTCCCATTGAGGTATATAAGTATCAAGCCACAGTCCATAAATTCATGAAAAATAAATTTAGATCAGACCTGAGAAAAAATGTATTCAGTCAAAAAGTGCTTGAAATGATGTATTAAGTAAGGCAATGGAGTCAGGCTTCAAAGCTTTGAGGGGAGTTTGTTCCTCGGCTGAGTGAGTTGGAAAACCAGACAGAGGAGTAGTGGGGTCAATAATCTTTCTCATGCTTAACATTTCCTTATGTTCTTTTATCAGAGGTAAGGTGGTATTTGGAGTATATCAAAAGTTTTGTAGGGAGAGGTATGGCAAAATCAGTGTTATAATGAGGATTGTGTATTATCTCACGGTATAGTAGTGAGGAGGTGAAGGTATACCAGAGAGGGAGTGTGATTATATCAGAGAGTGTTACAGTGAGAGGTGTGGCTATATCAGAGAGTGTTATCGTGAGGGGTGAGGCTATATCAGAGAGTGTTATAGTGAGGTATATGACTATATCAGAGAGTGTTATAGTGAAAGGTGTGGCTATATCAGAGAGTGTTATAGTGAGGTGTATGACTATATCAGAGAGTGTTATAGTGAGGGGTGTGGCTATGTCAGACAGTGTTGCAGTGAGGTGTATGAATATATCAGAGAGTGTTATAGTGAGGGGTGTGGCTATATCAGAGAGTGTAATAGTGAGGGGTGTGGCTATATCAGAGAGTGTAATAGTGAGGAGTGTGGCTATATCAGAGAGTGTTGTAGTGAGGGGTGTGGCTATATCAGAGAGTGTCATAGTGAGGGGTGTGGCTATATCAGAGAGTGTTATAGTGAGGGGTGTGGCTATATCAGAGAGTGTAATAGTGAGGGGTGTGGCTATATCAGAGAGTGTAATAGTGAGGGGTGTGGCTATATCAGAGAGTGTCATAGTGAGGGGTGTGGCTATATCAGAGAGTGTTGTAGTGAGGGGTGTGGCTATATCAGAGAGTGTAATAGTGAGGGGTGTGGCTATGTCAGACAGTGTTGCAGTGAGGTGTATGAATATATCAGAGAGTGTTATAGTGAGGGGTGTGGCTATATCAGAGAGTGTAATAGTGAGGGGTGTGGCTATATCAGAGAGTGTCATAGTGAGGGGTGTGGCTATATCAGAGAGTGTTATAGTGAGGGGTGTGGCTATAACAGAGAGTGTAATAGTGAGGGGTGTGGCTATATCAGAGAGTGTCATAGTGAGGGGTGTGGCTATATCAGAGAGTGTAATAGTGAGGGGTGTGGCTGTATCAGAGAGTGTCATAGTGAGGGGTGTGGCTATATCAGAGAGTGTCATAGTGAGGGGTGTGGCTATATCAGAGAGTGTTGTAGTGAGGGGTGTGGCTATGTCAGAGAGTGTGGTAGTGAGGGGTGTGGCTATATCAGAGAGTGTCATAGTGAGGGGTGTGGCTATATCAGAGAGTGTTATAGTGAGGGGTGTGGCTATATCAGAGAGTGTTATAGTGAGGGGTGTGGCTATATCAGAGAGTGTAATAGTGAGGGGTGTGGCTATATCAGAGAGTGTTATAGTGAGGGGTGTGGCTATATCAGAGAGTGTTATAGTGAGGGGTGTGGCTATATCAGAGAGTGTAATAGTGAGGGGTGTGGCTATATCAGAGAGTGTTATAGTGAGGGGTGTGGCTATATCAGAGAGTGTTGTAGTGAGGGGTGTGGCTATATCAGAGAGTGTGATAGAGAGGGGTGTGGCTATATCAGAGAGTGTTGTCGTGAGGGGTGTGTCTATATCAGAGAGTGTTATAGTGAGGGGTGTGGCTATATCAGAGAGTGTTGTCGTGAGGGGTGTGTCTATATCAGAGAGTGTTATAGTGAGGGGTGTGGCTATATCAGAGAGTGTAATAGAGAGGGGTGTGGCTATATCAGAGAGTGTTGTCGTGAGGGGTGTGTCTATATCAGAGAGTGTTATAGTGAGGGGTGTGGCTATATCAGAGAGTGTTGTAGTGAGGGGTGTGGCTATATCAGAGAGTGTAAAAGAGAGGGGTGTGGCTATATCAGAGAAAGTAATAGTGAGGGGTGTGGCTATATCAGAGAGTGTCATAGTGAGGGGTGTGGCTATATCAGAGAGTGTAATAGTGAGGGGTGTGGCTATATCAGAGAGTGTCATAGTGAGGGGTGTGGCTATATCAGAGAGTGTAATAGTGAGGGGTGTGGCTATATCAGAGAGTGTAATAGTGAGGGGTGTGGCTATATCAGAGAGTGTCATAGTGAGGGGTGTGGCTATATCAGAGAGTGTTGGAGTGAGGGTTGTGGCTATATCAGAGAGTGTAATAGTGAGGGGTGTGGCTATATCAGAGAGTGTCATAGTGAGGGGTGTGGCTATATCAGAGAGTGTTATAGTGAGGGGTGTGGCTATATCAGAGAGTGTAATAGTGAGGGGTGTGGCTATATCAGAGAGTGTCATAGTGAGGGGTGTGGCTATATCAGAGAGTGTAATAGTGAGGGGTGTGGCTGTATCAGAGAGTGTCATAGTGAGGGGTGTGGCTATATCAGAGAGTGTTGTAGTGAGGGGTGTGGCTATATCAGAGAGTGTAATAGTGAGGGGTGTGGCTATATCAGAGAGTGTCATAGTGAGGGGTGTGGCTATATCAGAGAGTGTTATAGTGAGGGGTGTGGCTATATCAGAGAGTGTAATAGTGAGGGGTGTGGCTATATCAGAGAGTGTCATAGTGAGGGGTGTGGCTATATCAGAGAGTGTAATAGTGAGGGGTGTGGCTGTATCAGAGAGTGTCATAGTGAGGGGTGTGGCTATATCAGAGAGTGTCATAGTGAGGGGTGTGGCTATATCAGAGAGTGTTGTAGTGAGGGGTGTGGCTATGTCAGAGAGTGTGGTAGTGAGGGGTGTGGCTATATCAGAGAGTGTCATAGTGAGGGGTGTGGCTATATCAGAGAGTGTTATAGTGAGGGGTGTGGCTATATCAGAGAGTGTAATAGTGAGGGGTGTGGCTATATCAGAGAGTGTTATAGTGAGGGGTGTGGCTATATCAGAGAGTGTTGTAGTGAGGGGTGTGGCTATATCAGAGAGTGTAATAGAGAGGGGTGTGGCTATATCAGAGATTGTTGTCGTGAGGGGTGTGTCTATATCAGAGAGTGTTATAGTGAGGGGTGTGGCTATATCAGAGAGTGTTGTAGTGAGGGGTGTGGCTATATCAGAGAGTGTAATAGAGAGGGGTGTGGCTATATCAGAGAAAGTAATAGTGAGGGGTGTGGCTATATCAGAGAGTGTCATAGTGAGGGGTGTGGCTATATCAGAGAGTGTAATAGTGAGGGGTGTGGCTATATCAGAGAGTGTCAGAGTGAGGGGTGTGGCTATATCAGAGAGTGTAATAGTGAGGGGTGTGGCTATATCAGAGAGTGTAATAGTGAGGGGTGTGGCTATATCAGATAGTGTCATAGTGAGGGGTGTGGCTATATCAGAGAGTGTTGTAGTGAGGGGTGTGGCTATATCAGAGAGTGTAATAGTGAGGGGTGTGGCTATATCAGAGAGTGTCATAGTGAGGGGTGTGGCTATATCAGAGAGTGTTATAGTGAGGGGTGTGGCTATATCAGAGAGTGTAATAGTGAGGGGTGTGGCTATATCAGAGAGTGTCATAGTGAGGGGTGTGGCTATATCAGAGAGTGTAATAGTGAGGGGTGTGGCTGTATCAGTGAGTGTCAGAGTGAGGGGTGTGGCTATATCAGAGAGTGTCACAGTGAGGGGTGTGGCTATATCAGAGAGTGTTGTAGTGAGGGGTGTGGCTATATCAGAGAGTGTCATAGTGAGGGGTGTGGCTATATCAGAGAGTGTAATAGTGAGGGGTGTGGCTATATCAGAGAGTGTTATAGTGAGGGGTGTGGATATGTCAGAGAGTGTAATAGTGAGGGGTGTGGCTATATCAGAGAGTGTAATAGTGAGGGGTGTGGGATATATCAGAGAGTGTTATAGTGAGGGGTGTGTCTATATCAGAGAGTGTTATAGTGAGGGGTGTGGCTATATCAGAGAGTGTTACAGTGAGGGGTGTGGCTATATCAGAGAGTGTTATAGTGAGGGGTGTGGCTATATCAGAGAGTGTTATGGTGAGGGGTGTGGCTATATCAGAGAGTGTTCTAGTGAGGGGTGTGGCTATATCAGAGAGTGTCATAGTGAGGGGTGTGGCTATATCAGAGAGTGTTACAGTTAGGTGTATGAATATATCAGAGAGTGTTATAGTGAGGGGTGTGTCTATATCAGAGAGTGTTACAGTGAGGGGTGTGGCTATGTCAGAGAGTGTTACAGTTAGGTGTATGAATATATCAGAGAGTGTTACAGTGAGGGGTGTGGCTATGTCAGAGAGTGTTACAGTTAGGTGTATGAATATATCAGAGAGTGTTATAGTGAGGGGTGTGTCTATATCAGAGAGTGTTACAGTGAGGTGTATGAATATATCAGAGAGTGTGATAGTGAGGGGTGTGGCTATGTTAGAGAGTGTTATAGTGAGGGGTGTGGCTATATCAGAGAGTGTTCTAGTGAGGGGTGTGGCTATATCAGAGAGTGTTATAGTGAGGGGTGTGGCTGTATCAGAGAGTGTCATAGTGAGGGGTGTGGCTATATCAGAGAGTGTTGTAGTGAGGGGTGTGGCTATATCAGAGAGTGTTATAGTGAGGGGTGTGTCTATATCAGAGAGTGTTCTAGTGAGGGGTGTGGCTATGTCAGAGAGTGTTATAGTGAGGGGTGTGGCTATATCAGAGAGTGTTCTAGTGAGGGGTGTGGCTATGTCAGAGAGTGTTATAGTGAGGGGTGTGGCTATATCAGAGAGTGTTATAGTGAGGGGTGTGGCTATGTCAGACAGTGTTGCAGTGAGGGGTGTGGCTATATCAGAGAGTGTTATAGTGAGGGGTGTGTCTATATCAGAGAGTGTTACAGTGAGGTGTATGAATATATCAGAGAGTGTAATAGTGAGGGGTGTGGCTATATCAGAGAGTGTTGTAGTGAGGGGTGTGGCTATATCAGAGAGTGTTATAGTGAGGGGTGTGTCTATATCAGAGCGTGTTACAGTGAGGTGTATGAATATATCAGAGAGTGTGATAGTGAGGGGTGTGGCTATATCAGAGCGTGTTACAGTGAGGTGTATGAATATATCAGAGAGTGCAATAGTGAAGGGTGTGGCTATATCAGAGTGTTGTAGTGAGGGGTGTGGCTATATCAGAGAGTGTCATAGTGAGGGGTGTGGCTATATCAGAGAGTGTGGTAGTGATGGGTGTGGCTATGTCAGAGAGTGTTATAGTGATGGGTGTGGCTATATCAGAGAGTGTGGTAGTGATGGGTGTGGCTATGTCAGAGAGTGTTATAGTGATGGGTGTGGCTATGTCAGAGAGTGTTATAGTGAGGGGTGTGGCTCTGTTCGAGAGTGTTGCAGAGAGGGGTGTGGCTATATCAGAGAGTGTAATACTGAGGGGTGTGGCTATATCAGAGAGTGTTACAGTGAGGGGTGTGGCTATGTTAGAGAGTGTTGTAGTGAGGGGTGTGGCTATATCAGAGAGTGTAATACTGAGGGGTGTGGCTATGTCAGAGAGTGTTGTAGTGAGGGGTGTGGCTATATCAGAGAGTGTAATACTGAGGGGTGTGGCTATGTTAGAGAGTGTTATAGTGAGGGGTGTGGCTATGTTAGAGTGTGTTGTAGTGAGGGGTGTGGCTATATCAGAGAGTGTAATAGTGAGGGGTGTGGCTATGTCAGAGAGTGTTATAGTGAGGGGTGTGGCTATGTCAGAGAGTGTTATAGTGAGGGGTGTGGCTATATCAGAGAGTGTAATAGTGAGGGGTGTGGCTATGTTCGAGTGTGTAATAGTGAGGGGTGTGGCTATGTCAGAGAGTGTTATAGTGAGGGGTGTGGCTATGTTAGAGAGTGTTATAGTGAGGGGTGTGGCTATATCAGAGAGTGTAATAGTGAGGGGTGTGGCTATGTTAGAGTGTGTAATAGTGAGGGGTGTGGCTATATCAGAGAGTGTTATAGTGAGGGGTGTGGCTATGTCAGAGAGTGTTATAGTGAGGGGTGTGGCTATATCAGAGAGTGTAATAGTGAGGGGTGTGGCTATGTTCGAGTGTGTAATAGTGAGGGGTGTGGCTATGTCAGAGAGTGTTATAGTGAGGGGTGTGGCTATGTTAGAGAGTGTTATAGTGAGGGGTGTGGCTATATCAGAGAGTGTAATAGTGAGGGGTGTGGCTATGTTGGAGTGTGTAATAGTGAGGGGTGTGGCTAAGTCAGAGAGTGTTATAGTGAGGGGTGTGGCTATATCAGAGAGTGTAATAGTGAGGGGTGTGGCTATGTTAGAGTGTGTAATAGTGAGGGGTGTGGCTATGTTAGAGAGTGTTATAGTGAGGGGTGTGGCTATGTTAGAGAGTGTTGTAGTGAGGGGTGTGGCTATTTCAGAGAGTGTTATAGTGAGGGGTGTGGCTATGTTAGAGAGTGTAATAGTGAGGGGTGTGGCTATATCAGAGAGTGTTGTAGTGAGGGGTGTGGCTATATCAGAGAGTGTTATAGTGAGGGGTGTGGCTATATCAGAGAGTGTTATAGTGAGGGGTGTGGCTATATCAGAGAGTGTTATGGTGAGCGGTGTGGCTATGTTAGAGAGTGTTGTAGTGAGGGGTGTGGCTATTTCAGAGAGTGTAATAGTGAGGGGTGTGGCTATGTCAGAGAGTGTTATAGTGAGGGGTGTGGCTATATCAGAGAGTGTTATAGTGAGGGGTGTGGCTATATCAGAGAGTGTTATAGTGAGGGGTGTGGCTATATCAGAGAGTGTTATGGTGAGCGGTGTGGCTATGTCAGAGAGTGTTATAGTGAGGGGTATGGCTATATCAGAGAGTGTTATAGTGAGGGGTGTGGCTATGTTAGAGAGTGTTATAGTGAGGGGTGTGGCTATATCAGAGAGTGTTATAGTGAGGGGTGTGGCTATGTTAGATAGCGTTATAGTGAGGGGTGTGGCTATGTTAGAGAGTGTTATAGTGAGGGGTGTGGCAATATCAGAGGGTGTTGTAGTGAGGGGTGTGGCTATATCAGAGAGTGTTGTAGTGAGGGGTGTGGCAATATCAGAGGGTGTTGTAGTGAGGGGTGTGGCTATATCAGAGAGTGTAATAGTGAGGGGTGTGGCTATATCAGAGAGTGTCATAGTGAGGGGTGTGGCTATATCAGAGAGTGTTGTAGTGAGGGGTGTGGCTATATCAGAGAGGGTAATAGTGAGGGGTGTGGCTATATCAGAGAGTTTAATAGTGAGGGGTGTGGCTATGTCAGAGAGTGTGGTAGTGAGGGGTGTGTCTATATCAGAGAGTGTTATCGTGAGGGGTGTGGCTATATCAGAGAGTTTAATAGTGAGGGGTGTGGCTATATCAGAGAGTGCAATAGTGAGGGGTGTGGCTATATCAGAGAGTGTTATAGTGAGGGGTGTGGCTATATCAGAGAGTGTAATAGTGAGGGGTGTGGCTATGTCAGAGAGTGTGGTAGTGAGGGGTGTGGCTATATCAGAGAGTGTAATAGTGAGGGGTGTGGCTATGTCAGAGAGTGTTATAGTGAGGGGTGTGACTATATCAGAGAGTGTAATAATGAGGGGTGTGGCTATATCAGAGAGTGTTA
The DNA here is from genome assembly GCF_035084215.1 of Heptranchias perlo. NCBI lineage: Eukaryota > Metazoa > Chordata > Chondrichthyes > Hexanchiformes > Hexanchidae > Heptranchias > Heptranchias perlo. The sequence continues at coordinate 70,280,848 of NC_090335.1, forward strand.
TAGTGAGGGGTGTGGCTATGTCAGAGAGTGTTATAGTGAGGGGTGTGACTATATCAGAGAGTGTAATAATGAGGGGTGTGGCTATATCAGAGAGTGTTATGGTGAGCGGTGTGGCTATGTTAGAGAGTGTTGTAGTGAGGGGTGTGGCTATTTCAGAGAGTGTAATAGTGAGGGGTGTGGCTATGTCAGAGAGTGTTATAGTGAGGGGTGTGGCTATATCAGAGAGTGTTATAGTGAGGGGTGTGGCTATATCAGAGAGTGTTATAGTGAGGGGTGTGGCTATATCAGAGAGTGTTATGGTGAGCGGTGTGGCTATGTCAGAGAGTGTTATAGTGAGGGGTATGGCTATATCAGAGAGTGTTATAGTGAGGGGTGTGGCTATGTTAGAGAGTGTTATAGTGAGGGGTGTGGCTATATCAGAGAGTGTTATAGTGAGGGGTGTGGCTATGTTAGATAGCGTTATAGTGAGGGGTGTGGCTATGTTAGAGAGTGTTATAGTGAGGGGTGTGGCAATATCAGAGGGTGTTGTAGTGAGGGGTGTGGCTATATCAGAGAGTGTTGTAGTGAGGGGTGTGGCAATATCAGAGGGTGTTGTAGTGAGGGGTGTGGCTATATCAGAGAGTGTAATAGTGAGGGGTGTGGCTATATCAGAGAGTGTCATAGTGAGGGGTGTGGCTATATCAGAGAGTGTTGTAGTGAGGGGTGTGGCTATATCAGAGAGGGTAATAGTGAGGGGTGTGGCTATATCAGAGAGTTTAATAGTGAGGGGTGTGGCTATGTCAGAGAGTGTGGTAGTGAGGGGTGTGTCTATATCAGAGAGTGTTATCGTGAGGGGTGTGGCTATATCAGAGAGTTTAATAGTGAGGGGTGTGGCTATATCAGAGAGTGCAATAGTGAGGGGTGTGGCTATATCAGAGAGTGTTATAGTGAGGGGTGTGGCTATATCAGAGAGTGTAATAGTGAGGGGTGTGGCTATGTCAGAGAGTGTGGTAGTGAGGGGTGTGGCTATATCAGAGAGTGTAATAGTGAGGGGTGTGGCTATGTCAGAGAGTGTTATAGTGAGGGGTGTGACTATATCAGAGAGTGTAATAATGAGGGGTGTGGCTATATCAGAGAGTGTTATAGTGAGGGGTGTGGCTATATCAGAGAGTGTTATAGTGAGGGGTGTGGCTATATCAGAGAGTGTTGTAGTGAGGGGTGTGGCTATATCAGAGAGTGTTATAGTGAGGGGTGTGGCTTTATCAGAGAGTGTTGTAGTGAGGGGTGTGGCTATATCAGAGAGTGTTATAGTGAGGGGTGTGGCTATATCAGAGAGTGTAATAATGAGGGGTGTGGCTATATCAGAGAATTTAATAGTGAGGGGTGTGACTATATCAGAGAGTGTCATAGTGAGGGGTGTGTCTATATCAGAGAGTGTAATAATGAGGGGTGTGTCTATATCAGAGAGTGTAATAATGAGGGGTGTGGCTATATCAGAGAGTTTAATAGTGAGGGGTGTGTCTGTATCAGAGAGTTTAATAGTGAGGGGTGTGGCTATGTCAGAGAGTGTTATAGTGAGGGGTGTGGCTATGTTAGAGAGTGTTGTAGTGAGGGGTGTGGCTATATCAGAGAGTGTAATAGTGAGGGGTGTGGCTATATCAGAGAGTGTTATAGTGAGGGGTGTGGCTATGTCAGAGAGTGTTGTAGTGAGGGGTGTGACTATGTTAGAGAGTGTTGTAGTGAGGGGTGTGGCTATGTCAGAGAGTGTAATAGTGAGGTGTGTGGCTATATCAGAGAGTGTAATAGTGAGGGGTGTGGCTATATCAGAGAGTGTTATAGTGAGGGGTGTGGCTATGTCAGAGAGTGTTGTAGTGAGGGGTGTGACTATGTTAGAGAGTGTTGTCGTGAGGGGTGTGGCTATATCAGAGAGTGTTATAGTGAGGGGTGTGGCTATGTCAGAGAGTGTGGTAGTGAGGGGTGTGACTATGTTAGAGAGTGTTGTAGTGAGGGGTGTGGCTATGTTAGAGAGTGTTGTAGTGAGGGGTGTGGCTATGTTAGAGAGTGTTGTAGTGAGGGGTGTGGCTATGTTAGAGAGTGTTGTAGTGAGGGGTGTGGCTATATCAGAGAGTGTAATAGTGAGGGGTGTGGCTATGTCAGAGAGTGTTGTAGTGAGGGGTGTGGCTATGTCAGAGAGTGTAATAGTGAGGGGTGTGGCTATGTCAGAGAGTGTAATAGTGAGGGGTGTGGCTATGTCAGAGAGTGTTCTCGTGAGGGGTGTGGCTATATTAAACTATTGTAATGAGTGAGTGTGGTTATTTCAGAAAGAACTGTAATGAGAGAGTGTCATTATATCAGAGAGTGTTGTAATGAGTGTGGTTATATCAGAAAGTGTTGTAGTGAACGGATGCGGATATATCAGAAAATATTGTAATGAGAGGGTCCGATTGTACTCGAAGTGTTGCATTGAACAATAACATCTGCTTGCATTTATATAACACCCTTAACATGGAAAAAGGTCCCAAGATCACTCACAGAGATGGAAGTAAAAAACAAAGGGGCGATTAGGAGGGGCTTCGTCAAAGAGGGCCTTAAAAAATAAGAGGGAGATGGAGAGACACAGGGATTCAGGAAAGGAATTCCAGAGTGGAGCCCAGTTGACTGAAAACACAACCAACAATGATAGGGCAAAGGGAGAGAGGGATGCACAAGAAATCCAGAATCTGAGGACCAGGAAGGGTAGGGGGAGGGTTTGCAGGATTGTATGAGATTATTGAGGTCGGAAGGGACCTCAATAATCTCATACAATCGGACAAAACAGAACTATTCACCCTTGTGCATTGCCTTAGTGCCTATTGTTCGTGTGCCTTTACCTATCCTGGTGCTCCTACAAGCGACCACATGCATCGAATCATGGAAAGATTGGAACACCAGGATGGGAATTTTAAATCTGAGGCGACCAGAAGTCAGTGTAAGTCAGTGAGGACAGGGGTGATGAGCAAGTTGGACTTAGTGAAGGATAGGATTCTGGCAACAGAGTTTTGGATGAGGGTAGAGGATGGGAGGCCAGCCAGGAGACCATTGGAGTCAGAGGGCGTTAATTTGGGCCATGTAGCGCCCATTGTTTCAGCACTACACGGCCCAAATTACCGCCCGTTTCCAGAGTGACGTGCGCCGGACGCCATCTTGGTGTCGGAGTTAGCGCATACGCAAATACCGAACACTGGAATCATGTAAAATATGGAGAAAATGCGTGCAATCAGTGTGCAATGCTAATTGAAAGTGATAGACACCATTTTCGACCTTAGCACTCAACTCAGCGCAGACCATCTGAATATGTCTTACAATGCCCGAAGGACTCCCCACCAGTGTTATTTTAAAGGGGCCATGCAGGTGTTGCTAGTTAGTTGCTGGATTATTGCTTCTGGCTACTGGAGAAGTGGGAAGTGTTTTTTGAAGCTCCCTATTCTGATTGAGAGTTCCTGGAGTACATTTGAGAGTGGTTCGGCAGGTACTGCCTTACGGGTCAGAAAGTTACAACCGTAGTTGAACAACATTCCTACCAACCATGGGTGGTCTGCTAGGGCTCCCGCTGGGCATTGAGCATGATTGGAGCATGCAGAGAGGCCACGCGCAGCAGGTCAAGCTGCAAGGAGAGGGAGGATGAGGAGGCGCGGGCACTGAGCAGGAGGCCCTACCCAACGAGAGCCTTCTGGGACCACGTCTCTTACCTCAACACGACCGAGGAGGATTGCATCCGATGCCTAAGGTTCACCAAGGAAGCCGTGACCGATATCTGTCAACTGATGCTGCCACAACTGCAGCCTCAGAGCAGGGCAAGGACAGCAGAACAAGCAAGCACGGGGATTCGCTCGCAATGCTGGCTTCCCCATGGTGCAGGGTGCCATTGACTGCACACATATTGCCCTGTGTACCCCGCACATCAACTCAGCCATCTTCATCAACCAAAAGGGCTTCCACTCCCTCGATGTGCAGCTGGTGTGCGACCACATGCATCGAATCATGGAGGTCGATGCCCGCTACCCTGGGAGCAGTCACGACGCCTTCGTCATGCGGCAGTCCAATGTGCCAGCTATCTTTCATCCAACTCGGCAAGTCAAAGGCTGGCTACTGGGCAACAAGGGCCATCCCCTCACGCCATGGCTCATGACACCAGTCAGGAACCCACGCACACGTGCACAGCAGGCCTATAATGGGAGCCATGCTGCCACACACAACATCGTGGAGCACACCATAGGCCTCCTCAAACAACGCTTCCGCTGCCTGGACCGGTCTGGAGGAGCCCTGTAGACTCCCCTGAGTGGGTGGGCAGATTTGTGGTGGTCTGCTGCATGCTGTACAACCTCGCCATCATGAGGGACCAGCCTGTGCCACCAATGATTGGAGAAGAATCTGAGCCAGAGGTGGAGGAGGAGGAGGCTGAGGCGGAAGAGGCTGAGGTGGAGAAGGAGGAAGAGGCTGAGGAGGAGCAGGAGGAGGGGTTGGAGTTGGAAGAGGAAGTGGAGGAAGACACAAGTGTGCAACAGGAAACCACACGCCTTGTCTGCAAGGGCTCTGCGTGCTCGCCTGATCCGTGCCCGCTATCAATAATTGGAACTACATCCCCCAACTCACCAACAGTCCTACATTCCCCACCTTTCCGCTCCCACAAGACAATCAAATCGGCCTTCATCTGATTACACATTGGTGTCCCCTCTCAGATCATTGCATAAATAAAAACCACCACCAAATGCAAAATCAAAGTCTCATTTATCAATGAATAAATGAAATTATGCAAACAAAACAGAACTATTCACCCTTGTGCATTGCCTTAGTGCCTATTGTCCGTGTGCCTTTACCTATCCTGGTGCTCCTACAAGGTACTTCCTCAGTGGCTGGAACATGGGTGGTGGGAGGCTGCTGGCCTTCAATGGAGGAGCGTGTAGATGGCCTTAAAGGACGACCTCGAGCAGCTGTGGGCCTGGAGGGCCCGGCTTCAGACTGCACCATCTCAGCATGGGCTACAGCAGTCTGGCAACAACAGAGGCACTGGCAGAGTGGCAGGGGTGGGAGCAGGAATGCTGTTGTCCTGAGACAGGACATCAGGTCCGACTGCCATGGCGCTACTGCCACTCGCACGGGGCGGCGCCTCAGCAATACTGGTGATCAGCTGGAGAACGGATTGCTGGAGTGATGTGACGCCCTGGAAGCCCTGCTCCACAGTGGTCCCCAGACCCATGATAGCAGCAGTCTGAGCTTCCAAGGCAGCAGTCAAACCTTGGATGGCAGATGTTTGTGCTGCAATGGATGCTGTGACATCAGACGCTGCATCATGGTGGGTTCCACAGGTGTGCTGATGGAGGTGACCACCATTCCATGTGGGAAAGGATGGGCTCGAAACTCTGTGCAAAGCCCTGCACAAGTTGGAGCTGGACTCCTCCATGCCCCTTGCCATTGTGTGCAGGCTTTCCGGCAGGTTTTCCAGTGCCCCGAGCATTTGTTGGTGTACGTCCATCAGCCATCTTCTGTCACCTGGCCCATCGAAGTCCTCATCTGACTCCTCTGCAGCAGAACTAGTGAGCGACCTCGCCCTCCAGTGAGTTGGCTCCTGTGGTATCCATTCCCCCCGCCCTGGCTCCTGCGCACTTGTGCTCGGTGTCTCACCACGTGCAGATTCCTTCTCTAACCTAACCTCTAAAGGACGCGCAGTGTCAGTGTCTGAGCTGGTGGATGCGAGTGTCAGATCGAGTGACAGTGTGGCTCCAGTGTTCCCTCCTCCTCGCACGGTGACGTCACATGTTCTTGGGTATCTGCAATGACAAAGGGAAACAGGTTGAGTTGTGGAGTGGGGAGAGGAGCAAGTAAGAGGTGTGTGCTGACAGCATGTGCAGCACGTGAGTCAGAAAAGATTATGGGAGGAGGGAGATGTGGAAAAGGAGAAGGAGCATTAGATATGCAGAGATCCCCTTCATCGGGACCTCCAGCGCGGCATGTTGTGACGGCTGCAGCGACGGCCCGCCCAATGATCCTAAGCACTGTCTCCTCTAGGGGGGTGAGGACGTGTAAACGTGCCTGTCCACCCTCAGATCCCTCCTGCTGCTGGCTGTTATGCGCCACCTTCTCCTGCAAGGCAGAGGACAGTGTGTCAGTGAGTCTCCTGCAAGGTGTTTGGGCGATGTGCCTATTGTGGTCGAATAGCTGCCAGTTTGTGTGACTTTGGAGTGATGGTTGTGTGGCCTAAAAGTGTGGTACTACGTGCAGGTGAGATGCAGCATGCCAAGTGCAGCATTGCGTATGGATGGGCAGTGTTTGTTGGTGAGTGACGGGCCACTTGATACTTGCATTCACTCACCTTGACCACTCGTGTCAAATCATTGAACTTCTTTCGGCACTGCACCCGTGTGCGTGGTGCAATGCTCCTGGCGTTTACTTCCTGTGCCACAGCCTGCCAATGCCTACAGAGCTGCAGTCTGGAGGGTCTCCAGCCACCCTGCGGGTACATGTTGGCCCTCCTTTCGTCCACGCCTTCCACCAGGGCCCCCAGAGCATCATCAGAGAAGCATGGGGCCCTCTCTCGTGCCGTTGCTACTATTCGCGTGGCCATCTTTCCCTCCTCCGAGTAAGCGGTGTACCTGCCATTTGAAATGTGCACCTGCGCCTTTAAGAGGTGCAGGCTGCTGATGACGTGCGCTGTGCACGCCCCATTTCAAACTTCCTCATTCTCCGTGCAGCCTCTCAGCAGCGCGGGTAGCGCTGGCTGCATGGAGCTATCATGATAATTAGCAGGCAGCACGATGTTCACATGCTGCCTGCGTAGGGTCCATCGGGTGGAGGGTACTAGCGCATCACGCTACCCCCGCCCGAAAACGACCCTTAACAAATTTTTCCCACATCAAGTCAGAAGATAACAAAGGCATGGGCAAGTGTTTCAGTGTCAGATAACCTGAGGTAGGGGCAGAGTGCTTTAGTAAGGAGGTGTGCGGTATATCAGAGAATTATCGTTAAAATGACATTTCTTGTATCTGTCATCTACTGTCTCTCCATTTTCTTCTTCCCCGATGATGAATTTTAATCTTGGTTATTCTTCCAATTACAGTTTTGTCCTCAATCAGATTCTTCCAGAAATGCTCTGATGAATTTTGAAGAAAGAAAATAATTTGCTGAGACACTCCCCACACCACTATAAACCCCTGAAAATAAAAGTTATCACATAAAACTGAAACGTCACCACACGATGACAAACTTACCCATGAACCTGGCTTTAACAGCCACGCCCCACCCCCCTCCATTGTAAAATCCCTTTTGTAAAAGAACAAAATTCACATGCCCGAGCGTCCATTTAGATGTGTAACACTATGGCCAGGAATTTCCTCGTAGCTGCTACTGCTCCAGCATTGTATCTCTGGTGGAAGTGGAATGGAAAGCTGGGGCTACAACGCAAGTGCAAAGAAATGGGCATTTTAATACAACAGTGCCTTGGAGAGGGTGAAGAGGTGGTTTACCAGAATTATACCAGGGATGACGGGGCTCCAGTTTGTGGAGAGATTGGAGAAGCTGGGATTGTTCTCCTTAGAACAGAGAAGGTTAAGGGAAGATTTAATAGAGATGTTCAAAATTATGAAAAGATTTTGAAAGAATAGATAGGGAAAAGCTGTTTCACTGGCAGGAGGTTGGTAACCAGAGGATACAGATTGAATATAATTGGCAAAAGAACCAGGGGGGGAATGAGAAGAATTTTTTTTACTCAGTGAGTTGTTATGATCTGGAATGCGCTGCCTGAAAGGGCGGTGGAAGCAGATTCAATAGTCATTTTCAAAAGGGAATTGGATAAATACTTGAAAATGAAAAATTTACAGGGCTAAGAGGAAAGAGCAGAGGGAGTGGGACTAATTGGATAGCTCTTTCAAAGAGCCGGCTCAGGCATGATGGGCCTAATGGCCTCCTGTGATGTATAATTTTATGATTCTATGAGTGCCTAGACTCCTATGGTCCTTCCTCGCTCCTTTCCGATGCTTCGGTCATAGCAGTGGACCATCCCTCTTCCTCCGTCTGTCTGTGTTTTATCAGCACTCCTGGCCCACTCCTTCCCACTTTCCACACAGCAACAGTGGCCCAACCTGCTATCTGGGGTCCTTTTGGCTGTCCGCTCCCTGCAAGGCATCGTGATTGCTGAAAGAAATAGAGAAAAATGGCCTTGCAAACTCGGAAAGGGGAAGAAGATGAGCAAGGAAGAAAGGAGAAGTGAAAAGAAGTGAGAGGAAGAAAAAGTGATGCAGTAGGGGAAGAGGGGAAGGGAGCTGAGGGAGGAGAGAGAAAAAACAGAAACGTAGGAGAAGAGGATAGAAATGAAAGAGAGACAGAGAGTGAGGGGTTGCATTGAAACAGTGACTGCACCCACTCCAGGAAACTGAAAGCAAGAAGCAATGGTCACCAACCTCTCCTCTGCCTCATTTCCGTCGGTGAAGTGGGGCCGAAGAATTTCAGCCTCATGCAGTGTGGTGGGTGGGAGGAGGGAGAGGCATGCGGGCCCTCTTGAAGGGACAAGGGATAGGCAGATTGGCCCTCTTAGATGGAGAGAGGCAAACTGAAAGGAAGGGAAACCCTGCCGAAGGAGGGAAAAAAAGAGGGAGACAGATTCCAATGGAGGCCAGGTTCATGGTGGAAGGGGAGGAAATGGAGCGAGAGAGAGAGAGAGAGAGAGATACCCTTGTAAGGATGAGAGAGTGTCACAGTGGGAGACAAAGAAGCTCCCATTTAGAGGGCATAGGAGAAAGAGACCCTGTTGTGCAGTAGGCTAGAAGAGATGGAGAGATACCTTGTTCTGTGGAGGGGAAGGAGACTCTCCAGAGCAATGGAGCGAAAGAAAGAGAGAACAACCCTTTTGAGCAGGGCACGAAGGAGGGGAGAGAGAGAGCGACCCGGCTGGGAGTGGAAGGAATAGTTACTGTCAGGAGTCACTGTCCCCCCATACATTTTAAAATAGTAAACCCTCCACATCACCATGAGTAACATCACGAACATTTTAAACATATCATGCAATTATTTAACAGAAATGTTAATTCCCCCGGTCAAAAGAAAGCAAAGCAACGGTTAATATGACACTTTTGGAAAAGTAGTTCCAAGTTTTGCAAAAGCCAGCCATTCATTCAAGGTGTATAAAACAGCGGAAGTTTTGACCTCCTTTAGTTGGATGAAAGTCCCTCTACTTAATGATCTGGACAACAACAGTGGCATTATTATGAATGGAATCCAGGAAGGCCTTTCAATGTGAAGGTTACCCAATGATTCACAAGGCATAACTACTGAAGGAAAACAAAGCTTGAATTGTTAGGCCTTGCTGACATAATCTGTCCACTCTCTGACACTGTTTAAGCAGCCATCATGTTGTGGTTTGAGTTGCTTTCCCTATTCAGTTACAAAAAAAAATAACAAATAGTGGTTTTAGTCTTGTGAGCAGTATGACATGAAACTCAAAGATAAAGTTCATTATCGAACAACAGCATGAGTTATATCTGAGCACAGAATGGCAGCCTTGTAATGTTCAGCAGGTAGACTCGGCATGTGCTGAAAACTTGGCAGCACTGAGGAAAGCTGATTGCCATTCATTAGTGCCCAGGCTGCCACACAGCAAGAAGCTGCAGAGCAGGTTGTGGTCTATGTCCTGCTGTGCGAGTGAAAAGCTTCACCAGCAGCAGGAGTTAGTCTCTGGCCTCTGCCCAGGCTATTTGCTGTTAGTCACTGTGAATCAGGTGTGTAGCGGCATAAATTATTCTTCCTGGTGATGGCCAAGTTCAACTTAGAATGCTGGTCCAGAGCATTACGTTTAGGCCAAAAGAAACCGCCATCAATGCAGTGCTCCCTCAGTACCACCCTGAAGCATCAGCTTGAATTATGTACTCAAGCCTGGGTGTGGGCCAATTAACCCACAATCTTCTGACTCAGAGGAGAGAATAGTACCACTGAGCTAAGTTGATGCTACCATTTGGAATGAGTTGCCAAGAAGGATGGCTTAGACCAGGGCCACGATTTTGACCTGGAGCCGGGAACTCAGCCAGTAAGCCCGGAAGTGAGTTGAGTGCGTCGGAATCTGCGATCGCAACTCAGTTGAAGGTAATTATTTTCACCTCTAGGTTTCCCATGTGAAAGGCCACCAGATTTGAAAGTCTGGTACCCTGTTGGGAGGGAAAGCAGCCATGAATCGGAGAGGAGGGAGATAGAGATCGTGGGCCATGAAGGGCATCTGGGGTCGGTGGGGGGGGTATGATGCCGGAGGTGGAGGTCAGGGGGTGTGGGGCCGTGGAGAAGATCGCGGGCCGGGAGGTCAGACATCAGGAGAAGACTCGGAAGTTGAACATCAGGAGAAGACTTGGAAGTAGCAAGGGATCTCCCATAGGGGGGGGTCTCTAATCGGGGGCAGGGTCAGACATCGGGCGGGAGGGGGTTGGCCGATCGTGGGGGTCCGATCAAGGTAGGGCCGAAGGGAGCGCTCCTCCTCCTCCTGGTCCACAATCAGTGCTATAAAGGCACTCACCTCATGGATCCGGCCCTTCTCGCCTCCTTTTCACTGGCGAGACGAAGTAAAATTTGATTCAGGTTCAGAATCAACAAAAAATTACCTACCTCAAGTATTTCAAGTAGCTAAATTGCCCCTTTAACAATCCGCCCACTGGCAATGATTGGGAACCCGACTTCTGGGTTTCAGCTGCGGGCGTGCATCTAAACGTGTCCACGTTAAACCCGAAAGTTGGAGCCGGGCTGCGGTCGGGCTGCGAAAAGATACTAATTTTATCTCCCACCTGCCCCCAACCCACCTGTTCTTGGGGGTTAAAATTACCTCCCACGGACTCATTTAAACACTAGCTAGATGCTGTAATAGGAAGATGATAGGGTTGGTCTTCTGGAGGGATGAGATCAAATGAGGGAAAGGCTTTTTACATCTGAACCTCTTGTAATCTGCACATTTTTGTGGCAGAAGGGGGCATGGTTAGGAAGAGGTTGCAATTGTTTTGTTCACTTTGCCCAGTAATTTCACAAGTGTAAACACAAGGCTTGGAATAGGTCATTAGATTCAACAAGCACATTCCTTTTTTTAATATAGATCGGAAGCAAACCTACCCACCTTCTCACCGTCCCTCAGTCACTGCTGTGTCCAAAAAGGTATCCAGTAGACTCCTGAACCCATTTATATTGTCCTCTGAAATGACCTCTGGCAACTTATTCCACAAGTCTATTAACATTTGTGAAAGAAAGTTTAACCTGACTTCCTTCTTACTCCTAATTGCATAGGTCCAGAAATCACACTGTGGAACACTAACATATAGACATTTAACAAGAAAGAGTCTAACCACCTCCCCTTGACATTCAACGGCATTACCATCGCCGAATCCCCCAACATCAACATCCTGGGGGTCACCATTGACCAGAAACTTAACTGGACCAGCCACATAAATACTGTGGCAACAAGAGCAGGTCAAAGGCTGGGTATTCTGCGGCGAGTGACTCACCTCCTGACTCCCCAAAGCCTTTCCACCATCTACAAGGCACAAGTCAGGAGTGTGATGGAATACTCTCCACTTGCCTGGAGGAGTGCAGCTACACCATCCAGGACAAAGCAGCCCGCTTGATTGGCACCCCATCCACCACCCTAAACATTCACTCCCTTCACCATCAGCGCACCATAGCTGCAGTGTGTACCAGCTACAGGATGCACTGCAGCAACTCGCCAAGGCTTCTTCAACAGCACCTCCCAAACCTGCGATCTCTACCATCTAGAAGGACGAGGGCAGCAGGCACATGGGAACAACAACATCTGCACGTTCCCCTCCAAGTCACACACCATCCCGATTTGGAAATATATCGCCGTTCCTTCATCGTCGCTGGGTCAAAATCCAGGAATTCCCTACCTAACAGCACTGTGGGAGAACCTTCACCACACGGACTGCAGCAGTTCAAGAAGGCGGCTCATCACCACCTTCTCAAGGGCAATTAGGGATGGGCAATAAATGCCGGCCTGGTCAGCGACATCCACATCCCATGAACAAATAAAAAAAAATGCTCATCTGAAATTTCACTTTCCACTATTTTGGTGAAGCCGTTGGTTGATCTGTTTAAATACATGGGTCAACGCCTTTGCTAAACTAGCAGAGAAAAGGATTCCAGATGAATGTATTATGTCTGTACAATAGTATTCCTTGGCATAATCTCACAGCCCTAGTCTTTAACTTGTTCCCCCAGGCAATTGAACTCTGCACGAGCCATGGTGAACAATTTGTCTGGATCAACTTTGCCAATCCCACTTCATAACCTCAAAATCGCCAGCTTGAAGTCTCCTCTCTCCCCCAAAGAAAACAAGCTCAGCTTCTTTAACCTTTCCTGATTTTGTTGACCATCTCAGTATATCCTCAAGGGCAATCCTTCCCATGATTAGATAACAAGAATCGCACACAATACTCTTTAACTTGCTCAACCTTTTCTTCTTTCTATAGTCTACAACCTTTTAAAACCCAATGATGTGTTTTAATCATTACTTACATAGAATTACATAGAATTTACAACATAGAAACAGGCCATTTGGCCCAACAGGTCTATGCCTGTGTTTATGCTCCACACGAGCCTCCTCCCTCCCCTCTTCATCTCACCCTATCAGCATATCCTTCTATTCCTTTCTCCATCATGTACATATCTAGCTTCCCCTTAATTGCATCTATGCTATTCGCCTCAACTACTCCTTGTGGTAGCATGTTCCACATTCTAACCGCTCTCTGGGTAAAGAAGGTTCTCCTGAATTCCTTATTGGATTTATTAGTGACTATCTTATATTTATGATCCCTAGTTATGGACTCCCCCACAAGTGGGAACATCTTCTCTACGTCTACTTTATCAAACTTAGTGATTCATGCTGCGTTATCTCTCACCATTTTCAAACTTGCTAATGTCCTTTGGGACTTGGGGCTTCACCAAGGCTTTTCAATAGAAAAAGTGGGATCGGATTAATGCCTTATACAGATAAATATAACAGCCAAGGCAAATGTGTTCCTAGAACCAGGCAATTATTGCCTGAAGATGGCAGCATTGATTCTGTCTAAAGAACTCCGCAAAGCAAGAAAGCTAAAATGCATCAAAGCATCCATTGGCTGCTCTATTTTCCATGTTTCAGCTGACTGGATTATTTGTCTGTTAGCTGAAAGGTTTATTTGCCTGCAGTGACCTGCACAATTCAGCGCGCCCCGTCCTCCCAGCATTGATGACTGCCTCCGTTTTCTCCACGTTTGCTTTCCACGTTGGTTCATAACATTGCAGCAAAGCTGAGAGGGTCACATCTGGATCTGGATTATGAAACACATCTGCCCTCTTTATTCCATGGCTGCGAATGCTGTACTCCATGAGCAGAAATAACTCACGAGAGATGAAGCCATTAATGAATTATGATGGCCCTAATGTGGAAATAAGAGTCCTAATGCTATGTCAGTCCGCAGGTATTTTATTTACCTCTGTGGGATGTCCTTAGCACTTTTTTTTTTCCAGATGCATTTTTGCAATTAGTCCAAGAAATCAATGGGGATCTCATTTGCTTGTTGTGATATGACCCATGTGGTTATTTGTCTACACCCCTGTTGTAATTATTCTGTAGCAGAGCTTGGCTGGGTATTGGATACAAGCTGCCAGATCGTGTACTCGCAATGGATAATTGCATGCTGTTTGGCAATTTATAATCAGTGTTCGACTCCAACATGATCAGTTAATGAACGTCCCAGTAGACTTGATGGAACAGGGAGTTGCTTGCTATTCTTTCACTTCTGGGACTATGCGTTCCATTCCAGCTAGGTCAAGAATGTGAAAGTGTCCTCTCTCTGCTGGCTATAGGAGTCTCGTGTTAAATGAGTTTGGGATAGTTTTTGACCCCGTTTCTCTTATTTTATTATTCATTTTTGGGATGTGGGCATCATTGGAAAGGCTGGCATTTATTGCCCATTCCTAGTTGCCCTGAAAAGGTGGTTAGCAATTTGAAATATCAGCCCACACAACGGCTTAAACCCATAAACTTCTGATTCTGAGGTGAAAGTGTTACCAACTGAGCCAAACTGACTCTGAGCTGAAGTTTATGAGGATGGGAGGCCGACCAGGAATAAATTGGAGTAATTGAGTCTGGGGGTAACAAAGACATGTATGAGATGGGCTGAGGTATCGTGCTCTATTGAACTGTGTGGGACTACCACTACTTTATCCTTAACTGAGATCTATAAACACTTTTTAGCATGAGTCATTTCATAGAAATCAGTCATGGAAACCATGGCCGAGGGCACTAAGGCCAGTTATAGCCCCTTCAACCATGAGTCTGAGATCAGTTAAATCAGCACAGTCCTGTGAATCATTAGAGGACCTACCTGGTCACCATGACTTAGCAGCACACCATGCAATGCATTTATCCACTGTGGCTCCAGGAATTGGGTGACACCTAAAAGCCTCCTTTCATGACTTTGAGAAGCATTGAAAGTACAGTAGACATCAATATTGATATATTATATCTCTGTATAGGCACACTTTCTATAAAGGAACAGGTAATTTGGAAGCAGTCAAATTAGCCTCATATCCAATTTTGGGCTTGCTTGTTTTTGGATTTTGCATTTGCCCCTCATCCTCAAGGAAACTATGCAAAATTCACCCAAGTAGATGACACAGGAATCCTGCCTCTAACAACATGCATGCAAGATAAGCAGCATCTTACCGTATACTCATGAATCTATTTCTTGCATGGACTTTGTTACGCCTCTTAGGTTTATCATTACAACAGCCATACTACAACAACTTGCATTGATATAGCACCTTCAACGTAGTAAAACGTCCCAAGGCGTTAGCAAACATAATTTGACACCGAGCCACATGAGATATTAGGACAGGTGACCTAAAGCTTGGTCAAAGAGGTAGGTTTTCAGGAACGTCTTAAAGGAGAAGAGAGAGGTAGAGAGGTGGAGAGGTTTAGGGAGGGAATTCCAGAGCTTGGGGCTTAGACAGCTGAAGGTACGGCTGCCAATTGTGGAGCGGAGAAAATCGGGGATGCATAAGAGGCAAGAATTGGGGGAGCGCAGAGATCTCGGGAGGTTGTAGGGCTGGAGGAGGTTACAGAGATAGGGATGGGCGAGGCCATGGAGGGATTTGGAAGAAAGGATGAGAAACTGTGCAGAAACTGCAAAGAAGAAAGCCTGAAATTTTTGGCCCCCTCCCATCATGGACATGCTCTGCTACATACTTGCCTCCCTCCCTCCACCTCCACCCACCACCTCACCCAGAATTTTACGAACAGCAGGCCTGCATCCTCCATATTTGGGCTGGTGCATCAAATGATATTAAAATGAGGAAAATTCAGCCTCCGCTGAGTTTGCTGTCACATTCTCTGATGGAACAGTGGGCACAAAGGCTGCCTCTTAGGCCCCAACATTCAAGGATAATCGAAGGGATGAAAAGAATGGTGAGGGCAGCAAGGCTGTGTGTTATAGCTCTCCAATCAATACTACACACAGGAGCCCAGAGCACAGGAAGTCATTTTTCAATAATTTTTTTTACGTCACTCTATGGGAGGCCTCCATTCGTGGAAGTATATATTAATGAGAGTGATGGTGGAAAGGATCTGTGTATGGGGCTGGAGGGTGGGGGAAAAAAAAGTTCAAAAAAGAACTTGCATCATGTCTTCGGGACATCCCAAAGTGCATTCACAGCCAATGAATGACTTCTTCTGACATGTAATCACGATTGTTTTGTAGGCAAACAAGACAGCCAAACAGCAGAGTCCCACATCAGCAAATAAGATAAATGACCAGTTAATATGTTTTGGTTGAAGAAAGAACTTGCGTTTATATGGCGCCTTTCATGTGCTCCAGACATCCCAAAGTGCTTTATAGCCAATGAAGTACTTTTGAAGTGTAGTCACTGTTGTAGCCTAGGAAACGCAGCAGCCAATTTGCGCACAGCAAGGTCCCACTGTAGATTCCATCACCAGTCGGTGCCTCGAAACAATAGTTTGCAGGAGGCATAATTCAAACAATGAGAGTTGGATGATATAGTATTTTCCTTCCAATGCAAACTGAAGCATCATCTGAGTGGTAATGCCTAGAATATTACAAATCACATTTAGTTTTAGTCACTTGGATTCATACTTACAAATACTAAAATTCATACAGAAAACTCCTAGGTCCTGAAATTTCCCTCAAAGATGAAGGGACTGGAAATTGTTAAGGCATTTGAAACGGCGTCCTTTGTAAAGGGTTTGCTGAGGGCACCCAGATTGTTCTTCTGGGGGTGGGGACCTGATATCCACCATCAGCCTTCTTAATAACTTGTTCCTATTTTGAATACCTAACATTCTGCACCTGAAATTGGGTGCACACTCATTTGAGGGGTGGAAATTCTTCTTCTCTCAAAGGCCTGCAGCAGCTTAAAGGCCTATTAGTTTGGAGGCTGGCAGCAATGGCGAGATAGACTTAATCTAGCTGATGGCTGGAGCCCATAAAGGAACTCAAAGGCTTTTGTTGTGCACCAGACCTGGTTGATCTGGAATTGGCGATGGTCTGTGTGGCAAGTTGCACCGGCAATTCATGGGTAAGTATGTAGGAACAACTGGAGGAAGACGCATTTTTCCACAATGACGCCATGGCAATGCTGTTTCAGGAAGTGGAGCGCAAAAGGGAAATATTATTCATGCTTCACGGCCAACAGGTCTCCAGAAATGTCTCTTGAAGAATTTGGCAGGAGGTAGCAGGAAGGGTCAGTGCCAAAAGCGCAGTGCAGTGAATTTATCCACAATCACACAAGAAGTTCCACAATCTCACTAAGGTAGGCAGGGGCACCGGGCCTTCTTATTTATGTTCCCCTACAATTAGCACCTCTTACACATTCATTCCTTCCCTTTTCCTCCACTTTCCCATGGATAACTAGGTAACTGCACAGCATCCTTGCTATCCCCTTGCTTGCCCTGCCTCATGTCCTTCTACGTAACTTTGCCCAGGAGAGCTTATTGACAACTTCACACAAGGAGGTAGCCAGATTCAATGCAGACATTGTCACCTTGTCTAGCCCTGGGTTTATTTTTTTCTTTTACAGAAGAAAGCAGCACTCAACCAGTGGGAGATACGGCTACCGGAAGGGGAAAATTGCCCTCCGAGATCTGATCTCATTTGAGAAATAGGCCCTACAAATTCAGAGCCGGGATTTGCAGGAGGAAGCAAGAGATGGAGAAGCAGAAGGAATGTCCCTGGCTGAGGGTTAGTTCTACCAGGATCGTCCCTTGGCACTGCAGCCTAGATATTGCCGCAAGCATTTCCAGACAATCTGCAACATATCAGCAGCACCATGTCAGCAGTTGGCAGGAATCAGCTCTTCACTAATCTTCTAAATACAAACAGGAGTTGGCCATTCAACCCCTTGAGCCTGTTCTGCCATTCAATCAGACCATGGCTGATCTGTGTCTCAACCCCCATGTACCCACCTTTGCTCCATATCTCTTGATGCCCTTACCTATCAAAAATCTATCGAAAGCTTCAATTGACCCAGCATCCACAGGCTTTTGAGGGAGGAAGTTCCAGATTTCTACTACCCTCTGTGTGAAGAAGTGCTTCCTGATTTCCCTCCTGAATGGTCTAGCTCTAATTTTAAGATTATGCCCTCTTGTTCTGTTGTTCTTCATCAGAGGAAATAGTTTCTCTGTATCTACCCTATCAACTCCTTTTATCATTTTAAACACTTGATCAGATCAGCCCTTAATCTACTATATTTAAGGGAACACAAGCCACGTTTATGCAAGCTGTCCTTATAATTTAAACCTTTTAGCCCCGGTATCATTCTGGTAAATCTGGTAAATCCAAGGCCAATATATCCTACCTGAGGCGCGATGCCCAGAAATGAATGCAGCACTCCAGACAGGGTCTGACAACTTTTTTCAGGACATTTCACCAATAGTTTCCTCTTTGCGACTCTGCCAGAATGGCAGAAGAAAATGCAGCCAGACCAACCCACCAGCAGACAATCAGCACCTCACCCAACATCTCATCACTGCATCTCACTCGGGCAAGCACCAGCACAGTGAGGGTCTAGGTATTCAGTTTGAGGGGGGCACCTCGGGCACAAGCGAGCAGGAGCTGGACGAGATGGTCTCAGAGGATCAGAAGGCACTTGAACGGATGTTGAGGTCGAGTCCCTCGCTAGCTGCTGAGGCTGGGATCCAGAACCTTGGGGCCCAGCTTTTAAAAGTCAAATGCAAAAGTGATTGTTGGGGTTTTTTGGTGGATCTGCCTAGGGGCTGTCAATACATGGTGGCAAGTGTGGAGGAGTCTACAGCCTGAATGGGTGGAGGGCTCAGGCACACCATGGAAATCATGCAGCCAGCCTCGGAATGAGTTGCAGCATCACCTGTAGAGCAGCCCCTCACACCAGAAGCATTAGACATCTCAGCGCTGGGCCGCAATCTCATCTCCTCTTTTGGTAGGGCAGCTGATGAGCTTGAACATAGAGATGAGAGATGGGTATGGGCTTCTGTAATGACATTGCTGCAAAGGGGTCTGATCTCCCCTCCAAGTCACCAGGCACAGTGACATAGAGGTTGGGATCAGAGGAAGGCCAGATCTGTCAGCAAATGAGTTTGCAGTCTGCCCAGAAAGAAACTAGTCTGATCCTCACCCCACCCCAATGATTTCATAGCAGCTTGAAAACAGGCAGGGTCAGGGAATTATAAAGTCAACACATTTTACCTCATGCTTTCTGCACTCAGATCGCAATTTTCTTTAGTGATTCTAACTAGTTATGTATTTAAGCAGAGCATTTTGATTACCCATGTAGCAGTTGGGCAGGATGTAACAATCCCAGAAGACTCTTAAAACAACATTGCCAATATACTGAATATTACATTGTCCACAGAGTTTGGGCCAAGCTTGGCCAGAATCATTTCCCAGAAGACTCTAAGTCTGACAGAGAAAAAAAACTTCCATCTCATCAGTACCAAATGGACATGCAGCCCAATGTCAATCTATGCATTCTGTCAGGTGAATTTGTTGGTTTAAATGTGATTTGTATTGGTTGTTTTGGAATGATTTCCAATGACCAATTTGGTAGCAGTGTATGAAAGGATTTACCACATTGCAAAGAGTGTCTTCTTTCAATTCTGTCCCATGTGCCAATGCTACACAACCAACACCTCGTAGTTCTAAAATGCAGCACAAGGTTTCCAAAAAGGCACACTCCACACAATATTCACTCTTGTCATCCTAGCAGAACCATTAATTATGTGTTAATTGATATTCTCTTACAAAGAGCCTGATGAATATTTGGTTGGGAGTGAGGGTTACTTATAAGAATGAGTACAAACAGAGATGATGGAATGTCGTGTAGAACATGATGGTTCTGAGGTGCTGGGAGCATGGACATGTGATGCCAACAGGGTGAGTATGAATAATGAAGGATGATCAATCAGGTTGACATTCTGGAGGTTTTGCTTGATTCATTGATTGGGGAGGCGGAGAGAAACTTTTCAGAACCTTCCCATATTTAAATTAGATGGTTTGGTTGAAATCAACAATGCTGCAGATTCCACACAGCCAATGGAAGGATTGCAATTTTCTCAGTCCCAGCTCTCTTATGGCCTTGGGGAGCTTGATGAACAATATAAAGGGAACTTAACTCCATGCCAACCAGTACTATAGTCTGTGAAAGGATTGGCTCTGATTGCTTTTCCTCCTTATGCTTATAATTGGCTGCCGCATTTGCCTACAAAACAGTGACTGCACATCAAAACTAATCTATTGGCTGTGAAGCACTTTGGGACTTCCTCAGGACATAAGGCTCTATATAAATGCAAATTCATTCATTTATTCTTTCACTCTTTCTTTCAATCGTTCATGTGCACCCGTTGATTAGTTTACTAAGATAACTCACTTCCTTTAGTATCAGGTGACAAACAGGGTTCAATGGCAAACAGGACAGATGTCTCATGAATATAATGACGTATTTACGTGGAGGGATGTTGAATGAGCATCTAATAAAAACATCAATAATTGACTCACGGTTACACTTGATGTGGGAGCACATGGAGTGAACCAGTTATAAGGGGAGTAATTTTAACTTTGGGCAATAGTTTAAAACGGGCGATGTCGAATTGCCCGCCTATTATACATCACACTTGATTTTTCCTTCACTGACTTCAATGGAAAGTAAAATCAAGCTTGGTGTATAACGAGTGGCCAATTCGATATTGCCTGCTTTACACCATTGCCCAAAGTTAAAATTGTCCCCTAGGAGTTAGATCGGACAGAGATTAGAAGAAACTGAAGGCAACTTCTCTGGGTTGGTCCTTTTTTAATTGCTGCAATAAAATTAACGTCTTGTTGCTGAGAGTACAAAAAGTTTAGGAGATTGGACTGCAGTGCTAACTAATAAGTCACAAATTTGTATAAGTTAATACATATGACTAAGTCAGTCGTGGCTCAATTGGTACCATGCATGCCTTTGAAGGTTGTGGGTTCAAGTCCCATTCCAGAGCCTTTGAACACATATTTTAGGCTGTCACTTCAGTGTAGTTCTGAGGGAGTGCTACAATGTCGGAGGTGCCGTTTTTCATATGAGACATTAAACCGAGGCCTCAGGTGGACATAAAAAGATCCCATGGCACTATTTTGAAGAAGAGCAGGGGAGTTCTCCGCAGTGTCCTGGCCAATATTTATCCCTCTACAGATTCTCTGGTCATTATCTCATTGCTGTTTGTGGGATCTTGCTGTGTGCATTTCTTACATTACAACAGTGATTACACTTCAAAAGTACTTAATTGGCTGTGAAACACTTCGGGATGTCCTGAGGTTTTTCTTTCCTTTCACATGCCTTTAAACATCTATGTGTTAAATTGTATCATTTAGCACTCTCGGTGCTAGGCATAGCAGTAGACGGTATTGGGAACTTGGATGCAGGAGTTAGCGTGGCCCGATTCACGGCCCGGACGCTGTTTGTGTCCGTTCATTGTCAGCAGATCGTATGGAATGTGCATCAAGCACGCTGACCTCGAACCTGGTTGATGGTCCACACAATTTTCTTAAGATGTACAGATGGCAAAACATCTTAGCTGCAAATCATGGTGCTCATCCTCCTCTCCCTGAAATCCCGGCACATAAAACTCTAAACCACGAGCGGAGCACTGAAACATAAAATGTGCCTCTCCCTGTCTCACCTGAGGAGATAATTACATGGGTGCTAGCTGTTCCCTTGGTAGCTGACTCACAGGGTCGTTCTTCAACTGTGAGCCTGGGAATTGAGTTGGCATGGCATTCTGCCATGAAGTCATCACAGAACTTCAGGGATCTAGGCTGACAATCCAATGCAAGAATGAGGGAATGCTGCGCTGTCGGAGGTGCCGTCTTTTGGATGAGATGTTAAACCATTCCCTTTAAGGTGGATGTAATAGATCCCATGACACTATTCAAAGTAGAGCTGGGGAGTTCTCCCTGGTATCCTGGCCAATATCAACATCTCCAAAACACGTAATCTGATCACTGCTTTTTGTGGGACCTTGCTGTGCGCAAATTGACTGCCGTGTTTCCCACATTACAACAGTGACTCACTTCAAAAGTATTTCATTGGCTGTAAACCACGTTGAGATGTCCTGAGGTAGTGCAAGGCACTATATAAATGCAAGTTCTTTCTTTCTTTCTTTCTTAGTGTATACAGGGAATTGAATCTAGGACCTTTTCATCTTTTTTTTTTATTCGTTCATGGGATGTGGGCGTCGCTGGCGAGGCCGGCATTTATTGCCCATCCCTAATTGCCCTTGAGAAGGTGGTGGTGAGCCGCCTTCTTGAACCGCTGCAGCCCGTGTGGTGAAGGTTCTCCCACAGTGCTGTTAGGAAGGGAGTTGCTATGTTGCTTTATGGTATATCAGTTGGTTCCTTTACCCAACGGGCAATGAGGGGAAGCCATTAATTTCTATATCTCAGGGAACAGCTCCAGGTAACAAGACTATCTGAAAGTGAGTTCCACAGGCAGGGAAAGCAGTGCCTGAAGCTTTGCCAAAAGGCTAATCTTTCTTTGCCTGCAAGTTGATTTTTCCTCTCCGAGAAGCATGAGGTTTGGCTGAGGAACAAAGCGAGAATCTGAACTGGCTGCGTGTTGTGAGGTCGTTGCTGAGCCTATGAGGAGAGCGACCGTCAGTGGTTCACAGCTCAAAGCGGGAGCAGCCAACGCTGTCAGAAACCATCAAGGGCCTTCGGCCTAAATCGTGTTTTGAAAGCCGGTCGGTTCCAATTTGTGCAGCATCGCTTGTGTGAGGATTACAGAGATGGAAAAGCAGTTTGGGGTTTTATCATGCCTGGATTTTGAATGCTGCTTTCAAAGGCAAATACAAATTCAGAGATTTAACATATAGAATCATAGAATCCTACAGCACAGAAGAAGCCCATTCGGCCCATTGTGCCTCTTTGAAAAAGTTATCCAATTAGTCCCACTCACCCGCTCATTCTTCGTAGCCCTGCAAAAATTATTTTCTTTTTAGAAATATCAACATCCCTTTTGAAAGTTATTGTTGAATCTGCTTCCACCGCCCTTTCAGGCAGTGCATTCCAGATCATAACAACTCGCTGAGTAAAAAATTTTCTCCTCATCTCCCCACTGGCTTTTTTGCCAATTATCTTAAATCCGTGTCCTTTGGTTACCGACCCTCCTGCTAATGGAAACTTGTTCAATTTTTCTTGCTCTTTTTTCTTCTCCTCTCATGAAGATGGTAACCATGAGGTAGGAACGCAAAAACAGGAGCAGGCCATTCCGCCCCTCGAGCCTGTTCCGCCATTCAATTAGATCATGGCTGATCTGTATCTTAACTCCCACCTACCTGCCTTCATTCCATAACCCTTAATATCCTTGCCTAGCAAAAATCTATCAATCTCAGTCTTGAAATTTTCAATTGACCCCCAGCTTCAACTGCATTTTGGGGGAGAGAGTTCCAGATTTCCACTCCCCTTTGTGTGAAGAAGTGCTTCCTGACATCTCCCCTGAATGGCCTAGCTCTAATTTTAAGGTTATGCCCCCTTGTTCTGGACTCCCCCACCACAGGAAATAGAATCATAGAATCATAGAAAGTTTACAGCATGGAAGCAGGCCATTTGGCCCATCGAGTCGGTGCCAGCACTATGCAAAAGCAATCCAGCTAGTCCCACTCCCTCACCCTATCCCTATAGCCCTGCATTTTTTTTCCTTTCAAGTACTTATCCAGTTCCCTTTTGAAAGCCTTGATTGAATCTGCCTCCACCACCCCCTCAGGCAATGCATTCCAGATCATAACCACTCGCTGTGTAAAAACGTTTTTCCTCATTTCACCTTTGGTTCTTTTGCCAATCACCTTAAATCTATGTCCTCTGCTTCTTGATGCTTCCGCCAATGGGAACAGTTTCTCTCTATCTACTCTGTCCAGACCCTTCATGATTTTGAATACCTCTATCAAATCTCCTCTGTTCCAAGGAGAACAAACCCAGCTTCTCCAGTCTGTCCACGTAGCTAAAGTCCCTCATCCCTGGAATCATTCTAGCAAATCTCCTCTGTACCCTCTCTAAGGCCTTCACATCCTTCCTAAAGTGCGGTGCCCGGAACTGGACACAATACTCCAGTTGAGGTCAAACCAGTGTTATATAAAGGTTCACCAGCTCATCAAATAGTTTCTCTCTAACCATCCTATGAACACCTTACATCATCATAAACACCTGAATTAGATCACCCCAAAGTCATCTAAACTCAAGCGAATACAAGTCTAGTTTATGCAACCTATCCTCATAATTTAAACCTTTTAGTCCCAGTAGCATTCCGATGAATCTCCAAGGCCAATATATCCTTGCTGAGGTGCCCAGAACTGAACTCAGTACTCCATATGCGGTCTAACCAGAGCTATATACAACTGTAGCATAATTTGCAACCCTTTGTATCCCCCTGTGCATAGTTAGTCAGGCCTACACATATCATGTACAGTTAGTTAGGCTTTCAGATAGTGTGCAGAGTTAATCAGGCCTTCATAAGGAAAGGAAAAAAAACAAATCAAAAAACGTATCCTTTGGGGCCTCTTCTGGCCCCAATTCCTCTTCCGCTAGTTTGGCCTTGCGAGGAGGTCACAGCAGCTTCCCTGCGCAGGCCTCTGATTAAAATATTAGTCAGGCCCCATTGTCATCGTCAAAGGCTGATCTGCATATTTAAAGAAAGACCCCACTGGTTTTCACCGCGTGTTCTTCTTGTCTGTTCAGAAGAGTGGGTTAAAATCCCAGCCCCTGTGAGATCAGTGGGGGACCTCGTCAGGTGAGTCCCACAGGGTATTTTAACCTCCTGCCCAACAGTGCCCAAACTGTTTCCGTCGGGAGGACAAGGTTAAAAGCTCCTCTTAGGATGTTGCCTGGTATGAGGAGATACAAATACAAAGAAAGACTAAACATTTGGGGCTGTTTTTGTTAGAACATAGGAGACTATGGAATGATTTGATAGAGGTGTTTGAAATTATGAAAGGATGGAACAGAGTAGATAGAAACAGACTGTTTCCCATGGTTCAGGAATCTAGAAGTAAGGGACATTGATCCTTCCATTCCACCTCCGTAATGTTGCCTGTCTCCCCCCCGCCTCAGCTCATCTGCTACTGAGACACTCATCCATGCCTTTGTTACCTCTAGACTCGACTATTCCAAAGCTCTCCTAGCCTGCCTCCCATCATGCATCCTCTGTAAACTTAAGTTCAACCAAAACTCTGCTGCCCATTTCCTAACTCGCATCAAGTCCCATTCACCCATCACCCCTGTGCTCGCTGGAGTACATTGGCTCCCGGTCCAGGAACGCCTCGATTTTGAAATTCTCATCCTTGTTTTCAAATCCCTCCATGGCCTCTTCCCTCCCTATCTCTGTAACCTCCTCCAGCCTTACAACCCTCCAAGATCTCTGCGGTCCTCCATTTCTGATCTCTTCCACGTCCCCGATTTTAATCACTCCACCATTGGCAGCCGTGCCTTCAGCTGTCTAGGCCCTAAACTCTGGAATTCCCTCCCTAAGCCTCTCCACCTCTCTACCTCTTTCTCCTCCTTTAATGTGGAGATGCCGGTGATGGACTGGGGTTGACAAATGTAAGGAATCTTACAACACCAGGTTATAGTCCAACTGTTTTATTTGAAAATCATCCTTTAAGACGCTCCTTAAAACCAACCTTACTGTCGGGATATCTCTTTGTGTGGCTCGGTGTGAAATTTTGTTTGATAACGCTACTGTGAAACGCCTTGGGACGTTTTACTACGTTACAGACATTATATAAATGCAAGTTGTTGTTGTTGATATAAGATTAACTGTAAGAGATTTAGGACAGAGAGCAGGGGGAACTTTTTCACACAGAGGGTTGGTGTAGCTGTGGAATGCAATACCAGAGTTAGTGATTGAAGCAGAGACCATGTCAACATTTAAGAATTGGTTAGGTAGGTTATTGAAGGGATATGGGATCAGAGCAGGCACATAGTATTTGAAATATTGCTCACATGGAGGATAAACACCAATACAGACTGGTTGGGCCAAATGGCCTGTTTCCGTACTGTAATTTCTATGTAATATGTAAATAGTTACTACCTTCAGGAAAAGAGGGAAGGAAAATTGCAGATGTGAAAAAGTGAGCTTGTTCTGTCTTCATTGATTGTTCTCGGATAAGGGATTTTCAAGATAGCAGACAGAAGTAAGATGGAGCTCATTGACCCACAGACATTGTCAGTGTGTCCTCCTTGGCCATTAAATGATCCTGTTAAATTTTAATTGAAAATATTATTTAAAGAGAAGTTACAACAAAATTGAAGAGTACTCGCCAAGTATATAAACGTTCCATTCTGAATGTTGTGTAAACCAGCACCTCCTTTAGCTTAGCTAAGTGGTTCTGAGCCAAATCGTTGTCTACTTCCACTGTAACATTACATTCAGAGATCCAAGCTGTCAACTTAAATCGTTCAGCAAAACAGCTCCCACATATTCAGAGATAATTCATCCTCATCAAATATTCAGTTCAAGGAGCCATTTTTTGCCTGGCGTGCCATGACATTTGGTTTAACATATTAACACATCAAAGTTTAAATGTTTATTAAATTTCATTCCGTTCTTTAACTCCAACTGGGCCGCACAACTTACCTCAGTTGAGAATGTAGATGGTCGTCCTCTAGGCCTGTCCCAGTTCTATAAACACGACAGTGACACTTGGGGACATGCAACGGCGGCCCAGTGTGACAACTCTGCCAAACTTCAAAGTCTTAGTCGGCCACGCTCGATCACAAGTGGTAATGTGGCCGAACGGGCTTTCCACCCATCTTTGACGTAGGAACTTAGGAGCAGGTGTAGGCCATTCAGCCCCTCATGCCTGTTCCGCCATTCAATTAGATCATGGCTGAGCTGTACCTCAACTCCATTTACACGCCTTAGCTCCTTATCCCTTGATACCCAACAAAAATCTATCAATCTTGGTCTTGGAAGCTCCAATTGACCCCCAGCATCCACAGCCTTTTGGGGGAGAGAATTCCAGATTTCTACTGCTCTTTGATGAAACTGTTTTCTCCTTGGGGTGGAGTTGTGGGCAAATACTCATATCAGAGGGTTTAATAAACCAATATTTAATACATCAGGACCTACCTCTCGATTCCCATTGGTTCAATGGGCGGGAGCAGAACACTGGGTGTGGATCCCCGCCCATTTTAAACTGCATGTGTGACTTTCGCTGGATGCCAATAGCATGCAAATACATTGGTGATGATTGTGACACGTCATATTGGCAACCCTGAACATTACTTATTGCAGCAGTGCTCAGTGATGCATAATGCATTAAAAAATTGTAAATGGCCACAGCAGTCGGTGAAACCTGATGCAGGGACAATGAATCAAAGCTTCCTCAATGGAAGATTTTTGCATCTTTATCAGAGGCGTTATCATATTTTCATTCTGAGAGGAGGGGGGGGGGGGTTGGGCCCTTCGAGGTGATACGTGCATCCAGTGCCTGCAGCAACGTCCAGTCCCCCCGTCCCCAGGGGACAGTGGCAGGCTCTAAAGCACAGTTAGCAGCACCCACCAAAAAAATACGCCTTCAGGAAATCTCACCGGGCTCAGCACTGTCTAGCTCGGGTGGGTGAAGCGCCCATCCTGCCACACCACCACCCATGATTGAGGTGGCAAAAAAAGATCCCAGCTCTATTGTTAGAGATCGATATTAGGCAAAGCCATTTTCCACAGAGCAGAAGATACTTGGAGCAGATTCAGATCAGAAGTAATGTGAGGCCGGGTCATCAAGGTCAGCAAAAACCAGCAGCAAATGACTGGCTTTCTTTTATACTTTGAAGCGTGACTTTTGAAGTGTGACTGACACAAGGCTTTTATATATAGGTAGATGGGGGTAAGAATGGGATTGAAGGTTAAGAGAGCAGACTATGGAATGATTCAACTCAAAGGAATGGAAATAGGGTCAGATTGAATATTGTAGATTGCAATGTTAGATTGATATCCTGTGGGTTTTTTAAAAAAACCCTGCAAATCTTCTGCTCATTAAAGCAAAGGATGTTAGTTTCCATATTGAGTACCCAGTGACAGTATCAAGCACCCCCCAGGTCAGAATGAAAGCTCCCTCTACTCTGCACAAGCAACGTACCTCAGGCACAGCACTCATCTTGAATCATTTCCATTTTCCTCTCTAAATAAAATTGCCAGTTCAATGCGAATCAGGTAGATTTTGGTCTGGGCCTGTTTTCGCTGATCGCCCGAACCAAGAGGCCCGAGGATCGATGGAAATTGAGGAAGGTCTATAACATTGCAAACCAACCTGGTCTAGGTGGAAAAAACAGACTCAATCAGCTAAATAACCCTTTCTTCACCCATACATCCTTATACTTTTTCCATGTGGGATAATACACGAAGGTGGGAGCAGTATAATGTAAGGTAAGAAAGGCACTTCCTCCTCACTCCCCATATTGCCCCCTTGTCCCTCTTTAATTCCTTTGTTATTTAAAGAGGGTCACTATTTTGAGGAAGGAATAAAGTTTGGAAGAATCATATGTCCCAATGATATCATGTATAAGAAACTCAGTGCTGTTCCTATGGCAACAAGTGCTTACATTTCTATAATATTTCTAATCTAAAGAGAGATGTGTCAAAGCACAGAGGGAAAACCTGGACATCGAATGGGAGGGGAGAAACGGAAAACAAAAAATTTGCAAGGAGACAATCGAAGAGAATGCGATCAAGACATTTGAAAGCAGGGAGTGAGATGGAAAAGGTGGAGGGAGTTGCAGAGGGCAGGGGCATTGTAGCCGAGGGAGTGACCACCAATGGTGCAGTAGAGGACCTATGGACAAGGGGTAACTTGGCATCAGAGGAGTGGAGGGTCCATGCGACGATATAGGGAGAGGGTTTCACGAAGCCACGGAGGGATTGCAAAAGAGATGATGAGGACCTTGGCGTCAATTCGTTAGAGAATGGGAAGTCAGTGGAGGTTGAAGAGGACAGGGGTGATGGAAGTACACATGAGAATATTGGGCGCAGCATTCTGAATGAGTTGTAATTTGTGATGGGCGGAGGCCGCCAGGGGAGCATTAGAGGAGTTAAGCCTTGAGCTGGTGAAGGGGCAGATTGAGGTTTTGGCAGTGGCTGGGGAGAGGCAAGGGTAGAGGGGAGCATGGGTGAAAAGACGAGTGACATTTTGTCAATACAGTTAGCATCATTGGCAGGACATATTTGTATTTCTGGAACATCAACAGAAGCACAGAGCCTTGCTAATAACTTTACAACGATGAGAGCATTCCTTCACTGGTTACCATGGCAGCAGGTTCAGCCAAGCGGCCATATTATCCTACCCTTGGCTAAGGACCACCACTTCAGGAGTTACAAAAAGAGTTATTTTCTTCAATATATATTCGGTCAGCTTTTCAATTTAATTTTGCTTGAACTGCAAGCGACTTTACGAGACTTATTAAACGGGTCTTTCTCTTTTTAATTGTAAAATCCTGCATGAAAGTTGAGCTGATATGTTGGAAATTCCATTGAAAAAGAAATAACCCGACATATTGCAAGGGGAGAGAGACGGGGAATGACAGCCATGCAAATGTTTTCCTCAGTGTCGGCCCAGAGAGGGCCTGCCAAGTTCTGTTAAAGTCTCTCAATTTACTAAAGAATAAAAAAAAGAAGAAATATAGAAAATCTGACGATCTCCCGCAGGTGCTGTAATTAAAATTATCCCTTGCCTCACCCATGAATTCAGGATCCTTCTAAACTGGTCATTCATCATTTTTTTGCTTGTTTAAAATTATTCTAAGTGTTGCACCTATTTCCTTGCTCATTTAGAAGGAATGCAGGCCCTGGAGTATTTTGAAGCCCCAGTCCTGCGCCAGATGGGCTTTTAATGCTCTATGTCTGCCAACAGCACAGTTTCCCCCACTCTCCTTCCCCCCCTACACCTCCGCCCCCCTACTCCGCGCCCCCCCTCCCACCACTCAGTCGGACTGCATCAGGTGATATTGGCCCAACTATCCAAACAACCACACCACGGAAGGGCATAGGGGCTGGAGAAGCAAGGCAGGACTACTCAAATATGCTTTAAGGCAAGTCGAGCAGAAAATACTTGCAGCTGAAATAACAGCCACCGAGCCACGTCTTGTTGGTAATGAAATGAGTTGCCTTCCCTGTGCAGATCTGACATCAGCTGGACCACAGTTATGGAACTCCTAAGGGTCATAAACAAGCTCCCCCCTTTCACATGTGGGTAGAGTGCGTTCAAAGGTAAATGTGAAGCATAATCTGCCGTTACCTGTGGAAGCATCTCTGCCTCGCTGTAATATTTCTGATTTATCTTCCTGCCTTGATGTATCAGAGGACATGTCACTTGATCTCTCATAAAAACATCTGAAAAATATTCACTAAATCCAGAAGTAGAAATAAAGCAGAGAGTTGTGGAATGGGTATGACGTATTTCCTTTGGAACTGTAATATTCTGTAATATTGGCCCAGTTGGAATAGGTGGCCACACACATTGGGAAGTTTTTTAACATCGCTTTATTTCTGCCCCAGCAGACTGGTCGGGCTGGTATACTAAACAGTTGGCGTAGATCTGAAGGACTATCGGCTTCACATTCACACAAACTGTCTTCTGGTGTCATTCCAGTATTATGTCACCCAACTTGTATTCCGGCTGAAATAAAAACATGGAAAGCTGGAAACACTCAGCAGGTCAGGCAGCACCTGCGGAGAGAGAAACAGAGAACGGGGGCAATTTCAACCTAACCCGCCTATCGGGAAACTAATGGATCGGGGGCAACACTGGCTTTACACCCCGCCCGATTTTACTCTCCATTGAAGTCAACGGAGAGTAATATTGGACGGGGTGTAAAACCGGCATTCCACCCGATCCTGTAAGATTCCTGCCGGCGAGTTAGCTTAACATGACCCCTGTTAACGTTTCTGACCGATGAGCTTTCATCAGAACTGGAAGGAACTCTTCTTTCTCTCTCCACAGATGCAGCCTGACCTGCTGAATGTTTTCCAGCATCCTCTGTTTTTCATTTCAGATTTCCAGCATCAGTAGTATTTTGTTTTTGTTTTTCAGCTGCTTCTACATTTCGGCTCCCAACATGTGGATTTCCGGTAGCCAATGGCAACACAAAAGCACACTTGCCATATTGACTAAGGCAGCAACCTTCATTTAAATGCTGCAAGCAGGATCATCAATTGAATCGGATGGTGGTCAACATTGGTAGAGTTTGCCGCTTTATGGGAGACGGCAAATCTTCGAGAGTGCCCGCCTCTTTAGACGCTTGTCGGTTTCAGGCTGCAGATTAGAAGCGGAAAATGGGACAAGTGGGTCAGGGACCCCAGTGGAATTAGTTCCCACCCAATTTTCAGCTACTGCCAGTCCAATATCACCGCATAACCAGCGGAAAAGCAGAAGTCCTGCTTCAAAATATGTAAAGCATGTAAAAGTAGGTCCATTTTCTCCCACTCAATTACTCTTGGCCATATTAGAGGAAGACCACTTAACATTAGTCTGTCTGATATCTTAATACAGTTCTTATCCCAGCTCCTAGCTCCACATTAAAACTAGGGGCCGCTGCCTGCCAAGCTCACCACCCCCCATCCTGTCGCTGTCTACCCCATAGGCCTAGAAATTGGTTCGATCCCTGAGCCAGTATGGGTAGGCCTGAGGCCCACCAGATATTGGGCCTTGGGCCTTATTTACATCAGACCAGTGAGCTACAGACATATCTTCTGATGCCTATAGCAAAATGATGACTGGCGTATATCCAGTTCAGAATGTGCGCCTGTAAGACGAACACAGTGTCATTGAATTCGAGGCCTAGGTTTATCCACTAATAATTCAGGTTGTGTCACTGGCAGTGATCCTCAGGTAGGTCCTGGAAGAGGGGATAAAGAAGATTAACCAATGAAGTCAAATGCAAATGAAAATCGGACAGGGTATTTGACAGGTGACTGATCTTCTATTGCCCATTTTAGGAAGGAACATATAGGAACAGGAGTAGGCCATTCAGCCCCTCAAACTTGTTCCACCATTCAGTTAGATCATGGCTGATCTGTGTCTTAACTCCATCTACCCGCCTTGGTTCCGTAACCCTTAATAACCTTACCTAACAAAAATCTATCAATCTTACTTTGAAATTTTCATTTATCCCCCTGCCTCAGCAGCCTTGTGGGGAGAGAGTTCCAGATTTCCACTACTCTGTGTGTGAAGAAGTGCTTCCTGACATCACCCCTGAATGGCCTAGCTCTAATTTTAAGGTTATGCCCCCTTGTTCTGGACTCCTCCACCAGTCGAATAGTTTCTCTCAGCAATCCTATCAAATCCTTTAATCATCTTAAACACCTCAATTATATCACCCCCTAATCTTCTATACTAAAGGGAATACGAGCCTAGTCCATGCAACCTGTCCTCATAATTTAACCCTTTTAGCCCCTGCATCATTCTAGTGAATCTATGCTGCACCCCCTCCAAGGCCAATATATCCTTCCTGAGGTGCGGTGCCCAGAACTGAACTCTGTACTCTAAATGGGATCTAACCAGAGCTTTATATAACTATAACGTAACTTCTGCCCCTGCCAAAATTGAAAGATCCGCCCAGGGCGCCTGAATGTGTTCCACTCACCAGCACTAACATCTCTCACTGCAATTGGCACACTTTGTTAAAAAAAAGAAAGTCAAAAACAAATTACTGGGTAAGCTCTCGCTGCGGGGAATGTTTGGATGTTAGAAATAGAAAAAGGTTTGCAGACAACTATAGAATGAAGCATTCGGCCCAAAGGCAATATTTACAATTGGGAAGTGGTAGACCCTCATCATCTGACTAAATAAAAAGTCTTGTAATGGCCCCTTTAGCCATTTACACATTCAAAAAGTTTCACTTTTGTTTAGGACTTTGCCGACTCATGAAGAGGCAAAGAACTCTGGGCAGAATGTTCAATTTGACTTAACTATTTCTATTAACAACAAAATCAAGAACTTGCATTTATATAGTGCCTAAAACGTCCCAAGGCGCTTCACAGGAGCGTTTTCAAACAAAATTTGACACCAAGCCACATAAGGAGATATTAGGACAGGAGACCACAAGCTTGGTCAAAGAGGTAGGTTTAAAGGAAAATCTTAAAGGAGAGAGAGAGAGGCGGAAAGGTTTAGGGAGGAAATTCCAGAGCTTAGGATCTGGGCAGCTGAAGGCACGGCCGCCGATGGTGGGGCGATTAAAATCGGGGATGCGCAAGAGGCAAGAATTGGAGGAGCGCAGAGGTCTCGGAGGGTTGTAGGAGTGGAGGAGGTTACAGGCGTAGGGAGATAGGGAGGTTAGGGCTTTAATTCAGCATGAATTAAGATTTAAAGCATGGTTGCTTTATATATATATATATATATATATATATTTGAGAGAGATTGTCGCACTAAAGTATTTATTTATATTTTCAAAGGATAACCTGTCTGAATTTGGATAGAGACAGTTAGAGGTGGTGACCTTCTCTCTCCTTTTATGGCAATTGATTTTAAGAGATTAGTCAAAAGTGATAGTGCATTTGTATATTTTGGATGGTTAACTGTTTGTAGATGCACAGTGCAGCAGTGCAGTTCCAGAACAATGCATTTTCGGACACGTGGTGCAGTACAGTTCTGCTGGAACTATTTGCAGATACATAGTTCAGTAAAGCAGGTTTGAAGCTATTGTTTTTTTTCAGAGACCCAGTTTTAATAGCAATTGAAGCAAATTTTACAGCTACACATAAGTTGTTACTATTCATGTTATATCCTTTTCAGGGTGTTTTTCATACTGCGTCTCCCTCTCAACCATTTTATTTGCCTTTTTTTGCCCGTTAGATTCCTCCAGACCACATCTGAATCCTCTAAGCTTCTCCCAGGCCTCTACCAATGCTGCTAGGTGTCCAGGAACAACACTGTTTGATTGGCTGAATTCTTCTTCCTCATCGTATGAAATCCCTCTGTTCAGGCAGCCAAGCTGAGGCTGTGTAGGGGGTGGTGGTGTGTGTCAGCTTCACCTCTGGCTTCTGAGCGGTTCGAATCGCTCCCACTCCCTGGGTTCTAGACCTTGGACTTATTTGGGGGTTGTGACAAAGTGCAGCAGACAACTGGTTTTGGTGCAAGAAAAACTGGGTTTATTGAAGTCACAAATGTACTTATAACATTAGGATTACACTGAGATTATATAGACCTACAAAAGTACACTTCGTTAAGAATGGGGAACACACGGCATAACGAGGGAAAATCACACTACTAATCCCCTTACCCTTGTCCCACCCCCAAAACCTAACTAAATTGAACTAGGAGAGGTCAGGGATCATGCTCACCAACCAGGGTTCCTTGACAGTTCGAAATCCAGCCAGGTAAGCCGGTTGCAGTTTTGGGGTACGCTCTTTGTGTCCTTTGGGGCCTGCCGTCCCCATGTGGTCCTGGTCTGTGGAATCTGCGAAGGTTCTTCAGTTGGGTGGAGTCCGCTGATGCGGTAAGGCGCGGTTGTGGGTGGTCGATCTTCGTGGAGGGCTGCAGTTGCGGCCTTGTTGTCTTCGATTGAGCCTGCCACGCCGTGCCCCTCGCCGTGATGTTGCCTGCGGGCCTGCGAACCTCCGGATCTCCTTCCTCCGTTTAGCTCAGCTACCTCTCCCTGCTTAAACTCTGCTTAAAGACTGCTTAAAACCTGCCCCCTTCGTAACTGGTGGCCCAGTTATACTGTTTTGCGAATTTCTTATCTGAGCGCCAAATCAAGGTTAGTTCTTTGTCTGATTTTGGTGGGCTTCTTCAGGTGATTGTTGTCTCGTTGTTTTTAATGGGCTCGCATAATGTTTATCGTTGCCTTCCTGCCCCCGTAACTAGTCTTGAACTGAAAGCCATTGTATATGTGAAGTCTTGATGGGCTTGCATAATTGCTCCATTGTTGCCTTCCTGCCTTAGTAGTGATTATTTATGCAAGGTTTTGATGGGCTTTAGTTTCGTGTAAGATGAAGTCTTTCTCTGGGTTGATTGTTTTAAAGGGAAGAATGTGTATTCTGTCTCCTCTCGTTGTCTGGTTTCAGGCAACAATCCACACTGCACCCAACAAGCCCGAGCATGTCAAGTCCCAGGCCCTCATGGGCCTAACCTCCTGTCTGCAGGGTTCCACATTTAACCGAGCAGTTGGGTCCTCTGCCATAAAAGTCCAAAAGTCATATCCTCGTTGATGATATGAAAAATGTGGGAATTTTGAGAACCCTTCAACTGTGAGCTCTCTAATAAGGAGGTGACTCATGCTAGGTCGATATGATACCAGCTGCTCTCTGGTGCTTTGTCCAAGTGTCCATTCTTCATGTGTGCATCTGGAAAATCATTACTGTCAAGTTGTTCAACCACGGTGAACCCGTGGCTAACTAAAGAAGTTAAGGATAGCATTAGATTGAAAGAAGAGGCCTATAATGTTGCCAAGAGAGTAGTAAGCCTGGGGATTGAAGAGTTTTAGAAACCAACAAAGGATGACCAAAATATTGGTAAAAAGGGAGAAAATAGAATATGAAAGTAAACTAACAAGAAATATAAAATGCAGCTGTAATGCAGTTGATTTGTGTCTTTGTTCAGCTTGTTAAAAACCCAGAATGAATTCCCCTGAGGCCTTGGTGGATACCGAGCCATAACTGGCTATAACCTGATGGGTGTGGTCTGACCTAACTCAGCTGGGGCAGCGGTTGGTCAGCTCCCTTGGGTTAGGGGAATATCAGCCAGTGTTCCCACTTCTGATTACTGTGATCCCTGCTGTAAGGTGCTACTGACCAGACTTTGAGTGAGAATAAAATCAAGCAATATTGTGACGTCCTTCATGGTTCAGTAGTCTGCTTAAACTCATTGACTGGGCTTACATATCCGGAATGGCCTCATGGGTGAGTTACTAATCCTGGGGATTGGGAGAGTTTTAGAAACCAACAAAGGATGACCAAAAAATTGATAAAAAGGGAGAAAATAGAATATGAAAGTAAACTAGCAAGAAATATAAAAACAGATTGTAAGAGACTCTACAAGTATGCAAAAAGGAAAAGAGTAGCAAAAGTAAACGTTGGTCCCTTAGAGGCTCAGACAGGAGAAATTATAATGGGGAATCAGGAAATGGCAGATGCGTTAAACAAATATTCTGTATCTGTCTTCACAGTCGAAGACACAAAAAGCATACCAAAAATAGTGGGGAACCAAGGGGTAAATGAGAGTGAGGAACTTAAAACAATTAATATCACTAGAGAAAAAGTACTGGACAAACTAATGGGACTAAAAGCCAACAAATCCCCTGGACCTGATGGCCCACATCCTAGGGTTCTAAAATAGATGGCTGCAGGGATAGTGGATGCATTGGTTGTGATCTTCCAAAATTCTCTAAATTCTGGAATGGTCTCAGTGGATTGGAAGGTAGCAAATGTAACCCCACTATTCAAGAAGGGGGGGAGAGAGAAAACAGGGAGCTACAGGTCAGTTAGCCTGACATCAGTTGTCGGGAAAATGCCGGAATCCATTATTAAGGAAGTGGTAACAGGACACTTAGAAAATCATAATATGATTAGGCAGAGTCAGCATGGTTTTATGAAAGGGAAATCATGTTTGACAAATTTATTAGAGTTTTCTGAGGATGCAACTAGCAGGAAAGATAAAGGGGAACCAGAGGATGAAGTATATTTGGATTTTCAAAAGGCATTCGATAAGATGCCACATAAAAGGTTGTTACACAAGGTAAGTGCTCATGGGGTTGGGGGTAATATATTAGCATGGATAGAGGATTGGTTAAAGGACAGAAAACAGAGAGTAGGGATAAATGGGTCATTCTCAGGTTGGCAGGCTGTAACTAGTGGGGTGCCGCAAGGATCTGTGCTTAGGCCTCAGCTACTTACAATCTATATTAATGATTTAGATGAAGGGACCGATTGTAATGAATCCATGTTTGCTGATGATACAAAGCGAGGTGGGAAAGTAAGCTGTGATGAGGACACAAAGAGTATGCAAAGGGATATAGACAGGTTAAATGAGTGGGCAAGAAGGTAGCAAAAGGAGTGTAATGTGGGGAAATTTGAGGATATTCATTTTTGTAGGAAGAATAAAAAAACAGAATATTTTTTAAATGGTGAGAAACTATTAAATGTTGGTGTCCAGGGAGTCTTGAGTGTCCTTGTACAAGAAACTCCAAAAGTTAGTATGCTGGTACAGCAAGCAATTAGGAAGGCAAATGGCATGTTGGCCTTTATTGTAAGGGGGTTGGAGTATAAGAGTAAGGAAGTCTTACTACAGTTGTACAGGGCATTGGTGAGACCTCACCTGGAGTACAGCATACAGTTTTTGTCTCCTTATCTAAGGAAGGATATACTTATCTTGGAGGTGGTGCAACAAAGGTTCACTAGATTAATTCCTGGGATGAGAGGGTTGTCCTATGAGGAGAGGTTGAGTAGAATGGGCCTATATTCTCTGGAGTTTAGAAGAATGAGAGGTGATCTCATTGAAACATATAAGATTACAAGGGGGCTTGACATGGAAGATGCTGAGAGATTGTTTCCCCTGGCTAGAGAGTCGAGAACTAGGGGGCATAATCGCAGGATACGGGGTCGGCCATTCAAAACTGAGATGAGGAGGAATTTCTTCATGCAGAGGGTTGTGAATCTTTGGAATTCTCTACCCCAGAGGGTTGTGGATGCTGAGTCATTGAATATATTCAAGGTTGAGATGGATAGATTTTTGGACATCGGGGGAATCAAGGAATATGTGGATCAGGCGGGAAAGTGGAGTTGAGGTCGAAGATCAGCCATGATCTAATTGAATGGCGGAGCAGGCTTGAGGGGCCCTGTGACCTACTCCTGCTCCTATTTCTTATGCTCTTATGGTGGGTGGGATGGGTTGTCACAGCTAAAACTGACCCTACGATTACCCTGCACCCACATCTGCAACAGTTTTCTACATTATCGGCAGCTGAAAACCTTGGTTCATTTTTCACTTTCGTGGGCCGGGAAACCTGAATCTAATTACAATCCCTCCCCCAATACCACCACCATTTAGGCTGAGATCAATTATTCAGCACAGACCAAATATGGAAAACCTGGATGTTCCTGATTCAAATAGCTCAGTACATGTGCCTACCGAGTCTTTGGGCGTAATTTTGACATTGGGCGAGAGTGTAAAACAGGACATATTGGATCAATTGCTTGTTATACATCGCTCCCTGATTTTCATCAGTGGAAATGAAAAAGGGGAGAGAAGTGTAATGGGCGGTTGATCGGATATCGTTCGTTTTACACTATCGCCCGAAAGCAAAATTAGCCCCATTGAGAGACTGTGCTTCCTTTTACATAGAATACCATAGAATTACATAGAATGTACAGCACAGAAACAGGCCATTCGGACCAACAGGTCTATGCCGGTGTTTATGCTCCACACGAGCCTCCTCCTTCCCCTCTTCATCTAACCCTACAAGCATATCCTTCTATTGCTTTCTCCCTCATGTGTTTATTAAATGCCTCTATGTTAGTCACCTCAACTACTCCTGTGGTGGAACTTTCCACATTCTATTCACTCTCTGGGTAAAGTAACCAAAAGTAACCAAACTATTGACAGTGGTGTATGGTCATGGTGCATTGTTCTAGCAGTGTACTTCAGCATAGAGAAAGACATTCCCACTGTCAATTTCCTTTGAAATTAGACTCTTCGAATATTAGCAAACAAATACTTCATGAAATTGGTATGAAATTCCATTGTCAGCCATTTCAATGTAGGTTCTAACCGGTTTCTTATTAAATGGACTGACATATTCTTTAAAATGACTGGTGAAGGAACGATGGGTGAATGGATTGAGCTTTCACGTACAGGTATCTTAATAGCCAAATTTCAAGGCAATATTTGCAGTGTATCCAAAAAACAGGATGTTTCTGAGACAATTGAGACGCCAAGTCTCAAAGCAAATATCCAGACTTCTGAAAACTGTACTTTTAATCACTTTGAATTAAACCTATACAAACATACCAGATGGAGAGAGTTGCTAAGAAATGAGACAACGCATTTCTATATTGCTGCCTCTGGCTGCTGTTTATTACTGTTAGATG
Organism: Heptranchias perlo; assembly: GCF_035084215.1. NCBI lineage: Eukaryota > Metazoa > Chordata > Chondrichthyes > Hexanchiformes > Hexanchidae > Heptranchias > Heptranchias perlo. Next base: position 70,319,407 of record NC_090335.1, read on the forward strand.
AAAGCATGTCCCAATGTTGTAAGCCTGGGGAAGCATTATATAAAAATTGTGTCTTGTACTAATGTCACTTACAATTACATGCAACAAGATCGGATTATTGCTGACAATAACCAGGGGCAACATTATTAAAGTTCCAAAGAATTTTACATTATTTCATTCTTTTCAGTTGTCATTGCAGCACATATTATACAATGCCCTGTTGAAAAAATATTGTTATATGAAATTACTTATAGAAATATTACGCGCACTTGTACCTTCATTGCTGACTCCCTGAACCAGAACTAATGTGTGAGTGTCTTCAGCTCCCTACTTTCACTTTGTTTTGTTTACTCGTTTTGTCTAGGATCAGACCGTTTTAACAAGCTCGATCATGGTCGGCCTTTTGCTTGCTGAGCCTGTTTAATGCCTTGTGACAGGTTCATTGCAATCACAGTCAGACGGTAACTTTAAAGTCCCATTGATACATCATATCAGTGTGGGTCGATATCCTGACAGGTATTCCGATGCTGAATGTAATTTGCTGTTAGAAAACAAGATGATTTTTTGCTCCCTCCCCCCCAGAATGAAATTCCAATTAAAGCTTTCAGCCATCATCTCGGAGTTATCCATTCTCAAGTGAGGCGCTGCCAGGATTTCTGTATAAACAATAGTTGAGCTCAGTTAAGCTCATTGGAAGGTTGAGTTCAACTTGGCCTCAGTACTGCAGAGTTAGGATGAAAGCATGTCCCAATGTTGTAAACCTGGGGAAAAAAATATCAGCCAGCGTTCCCACTCCAGATTGCTGTCCAGTGATTCTTCATGAGCGTGGATATTTCGTGAGGACAGGAGTGATCTTGTCTATGATGCCCCTGTCAGAGGCACCACCACCTATAATGAGTTGGAGAGGCGATCAGGACAATTTCAGGATTTGGAGCAGTTGAGAGTGAGATGTAAGTCATGGAAAATTTAAATAGGACACATTTTTCTCATTCCCACTCCATCACCCCCAATGGATGCACCTGTGGTCAAATCATCTGCCAACACTCACTATCAAGGATCACAAATGAAGAGGGGCTGCATTGGCGAGGTACCAGTGGACTGTTGGTTCCCCTCAAACTCTAGTAACAGTGGGCTCCTTCAGGAAAGCGTAGCATAAAAGAAAGAAAGACTTGCAATTATATAGCCTTTTATGACCTCAAGAACAACAACAAAAACTTGCATTTATATAGCGCCTTTAACATAGTAAAACATCCCAAGGTGCTTCACAGGAGTGTTATCAAACAAAATTTGACACCGAGACACATAAAGAGATATTGGGCTCGATATTAGCACCCGCTATTGGGTGCGTTCCTGGCGGGGGGGCTCCGAAAATCGGGGAATCCTGGAGCGGGTCGGGAGCCCGGCTACAACCCGCCCACTTCCGGGTTCCCCACTGACGCGCCGACGTGCGCGCGCAGCCCCCACAGGTGGGAATCCCGCAGGCAATTAAAGCAGGCGGGGTGCCACTTAACAATATTTATCTAGGTATTTCAGGTCATTAACAGACCTGATTAAGGGAATATGTGAGGAGGGGTGGGATTTTAGAAACAACTGGGACTGTTTCCCATACTGGGGGAAACACTCCCAGTTGAAATGGACGTGTTGCAGCCATCAGCCTGTGGCAGCTGCAAAGGTCCATTTGACAGGTTGGGGGGGGAGACCCTCACTCATTGCAGGAGGCCACTCTGTCACTTGGGACAAAGTTTGGCCTCCACCACCCTCCGCCTGACAATCAAATTCACCAATTTGCACACTTACCCCGGGGCCCAGAGGCATGTACCTACCTTGCGGACCCCCTCAGATGTACATCTTCCGGATGGGGGCCGCCGTAGCTGCAGTCATGACCTCCTTGGAGGGCAAAAAACATCACCAGCCTCGTCGGCCAAGCCGTCCACCTCTGACACGTGGAGCTCCACAACACAGTGCTGTGACACATCCACCTGCACAGCAGGAGGGAGGGCAACCGCAGAGAGAGATGCGTCGCAGAGGGCACTACCCTCGCCACAGGGTCCACAGACCAAGGCTCAGCTTCCTGGACCTCTCTGAGCAGCAGTGCACACGGAGGCTCAGAGTCACTCGACATGTAGTCGTGGATATCTGCAGCCTCCTTCATGCCGAGCTGCTCCTGGCTGGCCCGAGCACCATCTTCTTACCTGTCGCTGTCAAAGTCACCACTGCCCTCAACAACTTCTCCTCCGCATCCTTCCAGGTGCCACCGGGGACATCACCGACGTCTCTCAGTCGTCTGTACAAAAGAGCCCTGCAAATACACCTACACCCACTCTGCAGTGACACAATGGGTGGCATCAGGAAAGGGCATTATTGCACAAACCAGACAAGATTCGCAATGACGTGGCAGTAGTGGTGCCAATATAATATGTGATGTGAGTTGGTCAGAAATCAATAGACGTAAAAACCATGACAAACCCTCAAACAACCTTGTGCATCCCCTTCAAGCTCACAACACATTTGCCTTACGCTTCCTACTGCACATATGTGATGCATGCCCTGTGGCTGCAGCACAGGTAGTGGCAGGTTGAGTGCGGCTGACCGTGAAAGAGATGCATGAGAGGGTGAGTATGAGATAGAGCCATGAGATTGTATGAGGATTGGGTTGAGTGGTAGTGGCGGGATGAGTACTGGTGAGGTGAGTAAGTGCAGGTAAGACGAGGATGAGGTTTGAGTGGGTGTGAGGGGTGATGTGACAGAGTAGTGTTGGCAGTGCAGAAGAGATGTGGGGTGGGGCCGGTGATGTGGCAGACGGAGTGTAGGGGAATAAGTAAGTGTACTCACTTTGGCTGACCTACTTAGGTCATTGCAGTGCCTCCTGCACTGTATACAGGTGGACGATATGTTGGTGGTGCAGGTAACCTCCTCTGCCACCTCGAGCCAGGAGGGATAGCTTACCATGGTCACAGTCACATGGGATGTCATTTGTGACTTTGATAAGGGGCATTTCAGTACTGTAGCAGGGCCAGAACCTGATTGCAAGGACGGTCCAAAGAGTTTTACAGCCAATGAAGTACTTTTGAAGCGTAGTCACTATTGTAACGTAGGAAACGTGGCAGCTAACTTGCACATAGCAAGGTCCCACAAACAGAAATGTGATAACAACCAGATAATCTGTTTTAGTGATGCTGGTTGAGGGATAAATATTGGCCAGGACACCAGAGAGAACGGCCCTGCTTTTCTTTGAAATAGTGCCATGGGATCTTTTATATCCACCTGAGAGATCAGAAAGGGCCTTGGTTTAACATCTCATGCAAAGGACAGAACCTTCGACAGTGCAGCACTTTCTCAGGACTACACTGAAATATCAGCCTAGATTATGTTGTCAAGTTTCTGGGGTGGGATTTGAGCACAGAGACCTTCTGACTCAGAGGCGTGAGCGATACCACTGAGCCACGGCTGCTACCACAATGCAAATTGAAGATAAGGACACACAATGGCGAATGCCATCGGAGGAAAAAATAAAACGTAGCACATATGGAAATTTACTTTGGAAAAGGGAAAAGTCTAATCTTACATTATTCAAGTGCTTGTGGCCTCTTAGGCTTGGCATAACTCCAAATGTAATATTATAGGGCTTGAAGATTGGAAACACAAATGTTCAATAAAAAGTAGATTTTAGAGGGTTTATAAAGGAATAGAAAGATTTAGTGCTGCATGATTGTAAAATGCGAATGGCATCTGCTGTCAAATTTCATGGAGCAGCTCAGCTCTTCGTTTTCAGTTCCAATTGGGCTCCAGGAAAGTTACAAGCAACAGAAAATGAGCAACAGGGTATTACTCCATTATCATTGCCACCCCCACCTAGTGCAGTTAGAGAAAGCCCTCCAGCCACATAAACACTGCAGGAAAAACCTTTAAGATACAGCAACTAATTTGTATTTTGGAATGGCATGCTACCATGGCCTTACACCAGCTTTTTCTTGTCCTATTCCATTTACATGGAATGCCACACCTCAGACAGTTCCCGATAAATCTCTCCATCTGTTTCTAAGAAAACATCAAGACTTCATCATAAAAAATATTACTTTCCTCTTAGGCAAAAGAGAACTGGGTCGATTTGTCACCTCTTTTCCCAAATGCCCGCCCTTATAAATGCCCCAGTGCCTCCTTCCTTGGGGAGGAAAGTGAGATTTATTTCGGGTTAAGATGGCTTCAAGGTGACATGCCTGTCACTGGAAGCTTGGAACCAACTCAATTGTTAATGGCTGACTTGGCAATCCAATGCTGTAGCCAGGCAGATCTGTGGTGCTCTATAGCACTGTTGATGATTGACCAGCGAGCCACACTCACTAGTGAAACCCAAAGGTTTTGTTAATGTCACTAAGGACTGGGATTCTACCCTCTTGGCTCCAGGTAGCTCCGCAAGCCAATGTCCTAACAGGAATGGTTGTCCTACTCAAAAAACAGCGGGAAGCTGACCAGGTACTCTGTACTGGTAGACAGCATGGTTTCAGCTGCCTAAACCTCTGCAGTGTCCCTAAGCCTTGTCTCGGCTAATCTGCACTTCAGCTCTCTAGATTTAGGTGAGTAGGTTGTGTCCTTACAAGGAGAAAAGGTGGACTCCATAATCAGTTGAACAGAGCTCTACCTGCAAGGAGCTCTCGGCAGCCTTAAACATGGCGGTGATCTTCTCTGCGTAGCAGACGCCTGGCTAGCTGAAAAACAATGCCCCACTGCCATAAGCATTTGGTCAAAAAGCACCAGACCCAGAAGTTCTGATAAATATTGAGCAATGGTGGACATGCCAAGATGAACTAGCAAATGTCTACTCAGATGGTTTGAGAGAGAAGCAAATATTGTCCACCCGAATAGGAGGACCTGGCAAAACTGGCTCCCTACCATTCTATGTACCACTGGCCTTATCTTATGCTTGTGTGTCGCTCTCACCTCTGAGTCTGAAGGTTGTGAGTTCAAGCCCCACTCCAGTATTTGAGCACATAATTTAGGCTGACGCCAATGCAGTACTGAGAGAGCCCTCCATTGCCAGAGGTGCCCTTTAGATGAGACATTAAACTGAGACCCCGATCGAAGTGGATGTAGAAGATCCCATTGCACTATTCAAAGAAATAGGGGTGTTCTTCGGGTATCTGGATACTCAGTCAACAGCAGCAAAACAGATTAACTGGTCCTTTATCACATTGCTATTTGTGGGACCTTGATGTGTGCAAATTGGTTGTTGCTTTTGTTTGTATAACAACAATGAACACACTTCCAAAGTAATTCACAAGCACTTTGGGACATCCTGAGGACGTGAACACACAATATGTGAAAGTAGACGAGGGCCAGCCCAAGTGATTGACAGCCGAGAATAATTATCCTTCTGCTCGATTGGCCAATCTACTGTGGCATCCAGTAGAGTCCTGTCATTGGATGTCAATCAAACACTGTAACAATTTATCTATGCAAGCCCACTGTGGTTTAATGATAGGGTTTAACCAAACTAATTTTATAATATGCTCATACTTCTTTTTCCTCATTCTATCTATCTATCTATCTGCCCATCTATCTGTAATATATTAACATTGGCATATCAGTGACACCACAGTTCCTTATTCAACAACAGTAACAACAGGTATTTATATATCATCCTTCATATAGAAAATGTCCCAAAATACTTTACAGGAGGATCAAAAAATAGACTAGATAAAAAAATGTGAACAGTTGTTCATGCTGTTTCTCCAGGGTTTCCACCAATATTCTGCCAAAGTTACCGTGGGAAATCAGGAGAATACCTGTAGAAATTACTGCCGAGGGAAGAAAGAAAGACTTGCGTTTGTGTCGCAACTTTCACAACCTAAGGATGTCCCAAAGAGCCAATGAAGTACTTTTGAAGTGTTGTAACGCAGAAACACGGCAGCCAATTTTGTGCAGAACAAGGTCTCACATACAGCAATGTGATAATGACCAGGTAATCTGTTTTTAGCGATATTGGTTGAGAGATAAATGTTGGCCAGGGCACTGGGGAGAACTCCCCTGCTCTTCTTCAAAATAGTCATGAATAGTGTCATGGATCTTTTATGCCCACCCGAGAGGGCAGTCAGTTAACTTCTCATCCAAAAGACAAGTGTTTCCGTGTGTGACGGAGGCAGAGGCAGAGTTGAGAAAGACAAAGGCCGTTACAGCACAGAAAGAGGCCATTTGGCCCTAAGCCGGTGTTTATACTCTGCACGAGCCTCTTCCTAACTCTAACCCTATCGACATCCTTCTATTCTTTTCTCCCCCTTGGGTTTATCTAGCTTTCCCTCGAATGCACCTGTGCTATTCGCCTCAACCACTCCTTGCAGTAGCGAGTTCCACATCCTCACCACTCTGAGTACAGCTAGAATTGACATCAATTATATAACAGAGATAAAAATAATCACCCAACCCTCATCATATGACACCAGGTAAAAAGCATCAGAGTTCTAGCCACTGTGGAGAAATTTAGAGTGTGTGTGAAGGAGGTCCATGATAGCACATGCAGTTTTCAATCTGTTCTTGAGGAATCCAAAGTATACAGTTACCAAGCCATGAAATTTCACAAGTGGTGGAAAATATAAAACTGTTTCATTTCTTCAACTTTAAACCATCAAATAAAAATTCTCAGTGTTGGAGATCAGATGTTTTTTTTCTCTTCTTCAGATAACCGTGCCAGCACTTTTTAGGCGACTTATTACATCAAAACTGCAGCACAGAAACAGGCCATTCGGCCCAATTGGTCTATGCCGGCATTTATGCTCTATACGAGCCCTCTCCCTCCCTACTTCATCTAACCCTAACCCTATCAGGATACCCTTCTATTCCTTTCTCCCACTTGTGCTTATCTAGCTTCCCCTTAAATGCATCTATTCTATTCGCCTCAACTACTCCTTGTGGTAGCGAGTTCCACATTCTAACCACTCTCTGGATAAAGAAATTTTTCCTGAATTCCCTATTAGATTTATTAGTGACGATCTTATATTTATGACCCCTAGTTTTGGTCTCCCCCACAAATGGAAACATTTTCTCTACCAAAATGTACCATCTCACACTTATCTATATTGAAATTCATTTGCCAATTACACATCCATTCTGCAAGTTTATAATTATAATTATTAATGTCCCCTTGCATTTTGACACATTGGGCTCGATTTTAAAACTGAGCCGGGAAGAGGGCGGAGAGGTCAAATTGAGGAAGGGAAACCCATTAGTACGGGTATCTCGGACGTCCTTACGATTTTGACGTAAGGATGTCTTTTTTTTTGTCGGTTTCCCGTCCGATTGACTGGCCTGATTGACAGGTTGGTCTCAGTCGGACTGGAGACCAGCCAGGGAGAGGACATGTTCAGGTAAGTCTGCAGGGAAGTCTTTGGTTTGTATGGACGGGGGGCATGGGTGAGAATGGGGGCATGTGGCCTGGGGCATGGGGGCATGGTGGGCACAGGTTGGCATGTGTGGGCACAGGTTGGCACAGGGTCATGAGTCATTGGGGGAGGGATTGGGGGTCAGTCACCGGGGGGGGGGGGGTGTCGGGATCGGGGGTCATAGCGGGGGTCCACGATCGTTGAGGGGGAGGATCGAGGGTCAGGGGCAGGAGAATTGGAGTTGGAGGATAGGAATGGGGTGGAGAATCAGGGTCAGGAGTTGGAGGGGAGGACCGGGGTCGGGATCGGGTGTCCGCAATCGTTGGGCGGTCGGTGCAGGTAGGCTTGTTGGGCCTGGGGGAAGCACTCCTGCTCCTCCGGGCCCACAAGTTGTGCCTTTCTAGGTACCTATCTGTTAGTCTCAGGCCTTCTCAGAAACGGGAGAATTTATAATGGGAAACAGGGAAATAGCAGAGCAATTAAACAAATACTTTGGTTCTGTCTTCACGGAAGAGGACACAAATAACTTCCCAGAAATGCTAGTGAACCAAGGGTCTAGTGAGAAGGAGGAATTAAAGGAAATTAGTATTAGTAAATAAATAGTGCTGGAGAAATTAATGGGACTGAAAGCCGATAAATCCCCAGGATCTGATAATCATTATCCCAGAGTTCAAAAAGAGGTAGCCATGTGGATGCATTAGTTGTCATCTTCCAAGATTCTATCGATTATGGAACAGTTCCTGCAGATTGGAGGGTGGCAAATGTAACCCCACTATTTAAAAAAGGAGGGAGAGAGAAAACGGAACTACAGACTGGTTAGCCTAACATCAGTAGTAGGGAAAATGCTAGAATCTATTATAAAGGATGTGATAACAGGACACTTAGAAAATAATAATAGGATTTGGCAGAGTCAACATGGATTTATGAAAGGGAAATAATGTTTGACAAACCTTTTGGAGTTTTTTGAGGATGTAACTGGTAGAATAGATAAGGGAGAACCAGTGGATGTTGTTCATTTGGATTTTCAGAAGGCCTTTGATAAAGTCCCACATAAGAGGTTAATGTGCAAAATTAAAGAACATGGGATTGGTGGTAATATACTGGCATGGATTGAAAATTGGTTAACAGACAGGAAATAGAGAGTAGGAATAAATGTTTTTTTTCGGGGTGGCAGGCAGTGACTAGTGGGGTACCGCAGGGACCAGTGCTTGGGCCCCATTTATAAATCAATGATTTGGATGAAGGAAACAAATGTAATATTTCCAAGTTTGCTGACGACACAAAACTAGGTGGGATCATGAGTTGTGAGGAGGATGCAAAGAGGCTGTAGGGTGTTTTGGGGTTGTTCTCACCCGATTGATCGGTGCAGATATCTGGTCCCTGGTCTAGCCAAGGAACACTTATACCTCACAGATCGGGGGTTCAGGAAAACGAGACTTATGCTAACGCACCCGGTGATGGATCACGTAGCTGAATAGCACAGAGAACACACAAACTTGGTGTTTGAATTGAATTGGAATGTTGGTTTTATTATACTGTCCAACACGAAGAAAATAATGATAAAAACGGTCCTACACAGTACACTGAGTTACACACACCCACTACAGTACTTTATCCCGCTAAACTAAGAGGTTGGTGGGGACCCTGGAGACACCTATCATACACACACACACACGTATGGTCGAGGCTCACCAATCCTTAGCACTTGCAGGTCTGGCTGACCAGTTCTCTCATGTAGGGTTCGTTGGTTTCGCTGGAGAGCTCGGGTGAAAAGCTAGAGAGCAAACCAAGAGAGCAAAACATGAGAGAGCAGAACAAGAGGGAGCAAAAGAAAGACTGCAAAACAAGAGGGCAGAACAAGAGGGAGAGGGGTTTCGAGCTTCCACTTATATATCCCTCTCTTACTATGGTCTTCATCACTTAAATGAGGCACTTCTATGCCTGTTTAAACAGTTCTTACAAAGTCCTTAAGAATCTTTGATGGCTTTTGATGGTCCCTCATCATGTTGCAATTGCTTCTCTCGATGGGCCATTGTTCATTCCGATTTGTTGAGCACTTGCCACACACGGCTTCCTTTTCATCCCACGTCCCAGGTGTTGATCGGTTTCGCTTGAAAACAAAGACGTGGCCCCGCCATGTCTGGAGCAGTCGGCTCTCTCAATGGCCGAATGTCTCTCGAATTAATGCTGAGCGTTGACCACCTGCTGTAGGTTTTGCATTAAAACAGAGACATGTCTGAAGCAGTAATTCTCCCACATTCCACTATGTGTGTTGTTGATTCGTCTGGTGACCTCTCACCTATCCTTCCATCTTAGGATTTTAGTCAATGGCCAAAGTTTTACATCCTCAGGGAATTCTTACAAGGCTTCAAGGTGATTTAGACAAGTTGAGTGAGTGGGCAAATACATGGCAGATGCAGTACAATGTGGATAATTGTGAATTTATCCACTTTGGAAGGAAAAACAGAAAGGCAGAGTATTATTTAAATGGTAATAGATTAGAAATGTTGATGTACAAAGGGACCTGGGTGTCCTTGTACACCAGTCACTGAAAGCAAACATGCAGGTGAAGCAAGCAGTTAGGAAGGCAAATGGTATGTTGGCCTTCATTGCAAGAGATTTGAGTACAGGAGCAAGGATGTCTTACTGCAGTTATACAGGGCCTTGGTGAGACCACACCTGGAGTGGTCTCCTTACCTAAGAAAGGATATACTTGCCATAAAGGGAGTGCAGCAAAGGTTCATCAGGCTGATCCCTGGGATGGCAGGACTGTCATAAGAGGAGAGATTGGGTCGACTCGGCCTGTATTCACTCGAGATTAGAAGAACGAGAGGGGATCTCATTGAAACATATAAAATTCTGACAGGGCTAGATAGACTGGATGCAGGGAGGATGTTTCCCCTGGCTGGGGGGTCCAGAATGAGGGGTCACAGTCTCAGGATACGGGGTAGGAAATTTAGGACTGAGATGAGGAGACATTTCTTCACTTAGTGGGTGGTGAACCTGTGGAATTCTCTACCACAGAAGGCTGTGGAGGCCAAGTCACTGAATATATTTAAGAAGAAGCTAGATAGATTTCTAGACACAAAAGGCATTAAGGGGTATGGGGAGAGAGTGGGAATATGGTATTGAGACAGAGGATCAGCCTTGATCATATTGAATGGCGGAGCAGGCTCGAAGGGCCGAATGGCCTACTCCTGCTCCTATTTTCTATGTCTCTATGTTTCTCACCTCTTTTCATGAGGCATAAAACAGAAGGCCCGGGAATCCCGGCCACCAGGTTTGAAACCGGGAAGTCTAGAATAATGGAGGCCCGAAGCCTCCTTGAAAGGTCTTAATGCCTGACCCGTCTCCTGGGAGCCGGTTGGCCGCCCGCCCCTCTTCCCGCCCCAGTGAAAACCGGAAATGGGCAGATTGGAGGCGGATCCGAAATGGTGGCAATTTTCAATGCCCCCCCTCTCCCAACCCACCCGTTTTTCACAATTAAAGTTGTACCCATTCTTTCTTTGTATTAACTACACCTCCCAATTTGGTATCGTCCGCAAATTTTAAGATTGTACTTCTGATTCCCGAATCCAAATCGTTAACGTAAATTGGGAACAACAGTGGTCCCAGCACCAATCCCCATGGAACACCACTTCCCACCTTTTGCCAGTCTGAGTAATTACCTTTAATCCCTACTCTGTCAGGGGAGAGGTAGCCAACTTATTATCCATTCTGCTACCTGTCCCCTGACTCCACATGCTCTGACCTTAGCCATGAGTCTACAATGCCAGTACCTTATGGGTACATGGGATCAGGATTACTGCTCATGTAGTGGATAAACATTAACATGGGCTGCTTGGGCCAGACAGCCTGTTCCTATTTTGCAATTTCTATGTAATTAAACAGGTCATGTCTTTATTGGCGGTTTTGGAGAGAGAGACATTGCATACACTGATTTATTTAAGCAATAAATAAAATACTTTATTGGCTTTAGGGAGACCACATACAAATTTCTTTCTAAATTGTTTGACTGCATAGAGGGTTGTTTTTCAAACTGGAGGCCTGTGTTCAGCGGTGTGCCTCAGGGATCGGTGCTGGGTCCGCTGTTATTTGTTATTTATATTAATGATTTGGATGAGAATTTAGGAGGCATGGTTAGTAAGTTTGCAGATGACACCAAGATTGGTGGCATTGTGGACAGTGAAGAAGGTTATCTAGGATTGCAACGGGATCTTGATAAATTGGGCCAGTGGGCCGATGAATGGCAGATGGAGTTTAATTTAGATAAATGTGAGGTGATGCATTTTGGTAGATCGAATCGGGCCAGGACCTACTCCGTTAATGGTAGGGCATTGGGGAGAGTTATAGAACAAAGAGATCTAGGAGTACAGGTTCATAGCTCCTTGAAAGTGGAGTCACAGGTGGATAGGGTGGTGAAGAAGGCATTCAGCATGCTTGGTTTCATTGGTCAGAACATTGAATACAGGAGTTGGGATGTCTTGTTGAAGTTGTACAAGACATTAGTAAGGCCACACTTGGAATACTGTGTACAGTTCTGGTCACCCTATTATAGAAAGGATATTATTAAACTAGAAAGAGTGCAGAAAAGATTTAGTAGGATGCTACCGGGACTTGATGGTTTGACTTATAGGGAGAGGTTGGATAGACTGAGACTTTTTTCCCTGGAGAGTAGGAGGTTTAGGGGTGATCTTATAGAAGTCTATAAAATAATGAGGGGCATAGATAAGGTAGATAGTCAAAATCTTTTCCCAAAGGTAGGGGAGTCTATAATGAGGGGGCATAGATTTAAGGTAAGAGGGGAGAGATACAAAAGGGTCCAGAGGGGCAATTTTTTCACTCAAAGGGTGGTGAGTGTCTGGAACGAGCTGCCAGAGGCAGTAGTAGAGGCGGGTACAATTTTGTCTTTTAAAAAGCATTTGGACAGTTACATGGGTAAGATGGGTATAGAGGGATATGGGCCAAGTGCAGACAATTGGGACTAGCTTAGTGGTATAAACTGGGCGACATGGACATGTTGGGCCAAAGGGCCTGTTTCCATGTTGTAAACTTCTATGATTCTATGATTCTATGGTCCATCTTTCCCCCATTGCCACATACCACCACATTTGTTATGTGTGACATGTAAGGCATCATGCTCTGGCATCATATCTGTATTATCCAAGCATTAGTGGCTCACGTCAACCTGATTAGCTGAAATTCTGCATTCATAAAAGAGCAACAAATGAGGATTCCGTAACTATAGAAACTGAAGAAAATCTACCAATTAAAAAAAAACGCAATCAAATAGTCCAAAATGATTTTTCAGCAATCTTTTGTCAACCATATTCTTTTCAAACAAAATCAAATATCTGTGGTTCAAATAAGGTTTTCACAGTAATGTGATTAAACTACAACAATTTGCATTTATATCGTGCCTTTAAAGTAGGAAAATTTCCCGAGATGCTTCACAAAGGCATGAGGAAGAAACAACGCCAAGCGAAAGAAGGAGCAATTAGGCATGGTGACCAAAAGTTTCATCAAATAAGTGGTTTTAAGGAGGGTCTTAAAGAAGCAGAGGGAGTTGGAGAAGTGGAAGAATTTAGGGAGGGAATTCCAGGGTATGGGGCCTAGGCGGCTAAAGGCATAGCTACCAATTCTGGTAGGGGTGGAGGTTTGCAATGATGCGGAGTGGAAAGTAGGCAGTCTTTTTCTTGTCCTTCCTGACCCAATCTCCCACCCCCGTTCCTAGACGTCCCCCTTCATCGCTTACCTGAGGGCTGCTGCTGGTGCCACAGTGACTTCCCCGCTCAGTCGCTCAGTGTTGAATTAAAATTGCAGTCGGGTCCCAATGACATCATCCAGATCCGATATACATATGTAAAGAAGGACCCCACTAGCTTTAGACAGGTGTCCATGCCGCCTGCTCAGGAGAGCAGGTTAAAATCATAGTCGGTGGAATGCTGGTGGCTCCAGGTCAGGTAAGTAACTCGGGGCATTTTAACTGCCTACCCGCCCAGTTTCTGCTGGGTGATTACAGTTGCCCCCCTTCCTTGTCTTCTTGCTCATGTGGACATTAAAGATCCCATCGTACTATTTGAAGAAGAGCAGGGGTTTCTCTCGATATCCCAACATTGAAGGAAAAATGTACTACCAATTCACCAGTCTTCGTGTCAATCGAAGTTATCAGTGTTAAGTCAAAGTGGGCTGCAGGCCTCACTTCTGGTAGTGCTCCACTGTCAGTTCTTTCATCTATGAGAACAAGCATATGCTACTTGTACAAATTAGCTAGTTCAGTGAAGAAATAATTCAGTACCTCAGGGTGAAGACAACAGTTATGTTACACTGTTGGGCTGGGAAAAATGTCATTATGTATTGGCATACCTGCCTGCATATGATAGTGGCCGAAAGCAGCAAGAGAATAAAAACAATAACTTGCATTTATATAGCGCCTTTAACTTAGTAAAATGCCCCGAGGCGCTTCACAGAAATGTTATCGAACGAAATGTGACACCGAGCCACATAAGGAGATATTAGGACCAAAAGCTTGGTCAAAGAGGTAGGCTTTAAAGAGCGTCTCAAAGGAGGAGAGAGAGGCGGAGAGGTTTGGGGAGGGAATTCCAGAGCTTAGGGCCTAGGCAGCTGAAGGCATGGCCACCGATAGTGGAGAACCGGGCATCTCTTGCCAGAGAGCATGATTACCTAAATCCATTGGTGTCGGTAATGGCACTGAGAGTAATTTACATCAATTGGCACAAAGGCTCATAAGAACCTCAGTGCCAAGAGGGGAAAAGGAACAACAAAGGATGAAAACCATTAAGAAATGGCTAGGATAGATTTGTCTTTATATTGCTTTATCCTTTCCATGACCTCCTAGATGTTTACCACCACCTAGCAGCCCTGTATGCCCATTTAAAATGGGCATTCCTAGCAACAGGCATCCTGCATGGCACAATAGTAGAGACTGGTATCGGGCCTGACAGACCCTCTAATACATATTAAAATGAATTGCCCGCCTGTTTGAGGCAGCTGCTTCTACCACCTACGGAAAATGTGTCGCTGGTGTGTTTAAGACAGAGCAGGACTTCACCGGATTTTCTTCATCCAGTCTTCCCTATATTGCCTGAAAATCACATGGTACGGCTGAGGGAATTCCTGCCTTGACTGTCTTGTGCGCATTTCCTGCATTTTCATGTTTTTATTACTGGATGGTGAATCCACTGCATTAATGCCACCTGGATTAAAATGAATCAGGGAGACTGGGTGTGTAGTGTTCATGCCTTTACCTTGCACTTCTCTCATCTGGGTTCAAAGTCACCCCTTAATAATGGGATGAAAGTTTTGTGTCCACTGTCTGTAAGGGATCCTACGTGAAATAGCAACATAGGAATTGCTAGACGAAGAAAGACCATGTTCCATCTAGTTTGCCTTCTACCCTCCCGGTAGTGGTATGATACAATAACAATGGAGTTGTTGACTGATCATGACAATCAATCTCCATCAATTAGTCTACAATAGATCCAGACATGAAGCAAAGGAAACTCCAGTGGTGGAGAGCTTTGGAAACCATAGGTGCAAAGTCACCAGTTCCTTCCAAGCATGCTACACTTACCACATGTCATGTCTCAAATGACTCATATATTGCATCCCAAAATGTTATTTTCTGACATGAGTTTGAGCAGTCTGCACACACCTGATGACGTAGGCCCACAGTACAAAAGTGTCCTGAATCTAACATTAAAATTTCCCTCAGAAAGGTCACAGGTGTGGAAAATAGAAAATTGTTACATTTATACAGAGTTGGGAAGTTGGGAGTGAGGCATGCAATGCTTTCATTTTGCATCTAACCCCGACCTAGCATTGCCAACTCTCCAGGATTGTCCTGGAGTCTCCAGGAATTTTAGATTAATCTCCAGGACACTGCTGTGAGCAACCCTCGAGAAAAACATTGGGGTATTAAAAAAAATTGTATCTGCTTTTAATTTTCTTTGAACACTTTGGTTTATTAGTTCTAAAAATATTGGAGATGGGGGATAAAAAGGCTGTTTGACCGGGGGTAGGAGGATGGAGGTCATGTGATGAAACCTCCAGGGATACGTCCAACCAGAGTTGGCAACCCTACCCTGACCTGATAGTGCTTGTCACCGACACTGGCTGCTCAAAATGGAAAGTATTCCTTCGATCCCTTAACTTGATGAGCGCAAAATTAAAAAGAAAAACGTTAACAAGGGAAAGGAGCCAGAAACCTGAGGAAAAGGTCAAATCAAAAACCGCAGACAAGCCACAAAGTGCCAAATGACAGTGCGTGTATGTAATAACAGTGACTATGTTTTAATATAAAATACTACAACTCTTTGGTTTAGAACCTATATTGCTTTGGTAGACACACCCTAGGCTAGTGGGTTTTGGCACTGAAACTACTCGAGTCTGGAGGCTATACCACTTTGTCAAACTGTAGTGTGAGGACTCTAGATACCAGTGGTATTCACGGTGGGTGTAGCCCTACCCAGTGCTCTTTATTTAAAACTCAAATGTCCAAGCTGCCGCTTCTTTTCTCTCCACTATCCTGCCTTGGAACCATTTCCCACTTTGAAGGCACTATATAAACACAAGTTGTTGTTGTTGAAAGCTCTATTT
Organism: Heptranchias perlo; assembly: GCF_035084215.1. Classification (NCBI taxonomy): domain Eukaryota; kingdom Metazoa; phylum Chordata; class Chondrichthyes; order Hexanchiformes; family Hexanchidae; genus Heptranchias; species Heptranchias perlo. The sequence continues at coordinate 70,335,378 of NC_090335.1, forward strand.
TTAGGAGAGAGTTAGACAAATTGTACATCATTTGTGATTTTGTTTCTTTAAAAAAACACTCTTGGTCCCAAAACTTCAAGTTGTAGTTTGAACCTTTGAAGCGCGCAGATGCAGTATACGTTTAAAAAAGTAAGAATTAGACATTACTGTCGGCAATGTATCGTATGAACATTTAATCATAGAATACAGAAAGAGGTCATTCGGCCCATCGTGCCTGTGCCAGCTCTGTGAAAGAGCTATCCAATTAGTCCCACTACCCTGCTCTTTCCCCATAGCCCTGAAAAGTTTTCATTTTTAAGTATATATCCACGTCCCTTTTGAATATCGGGCCAGGACCTACTCCGTTAATGGTAGGGCGTTGGGGAGAGTTATAGAACAAAGAGATCTAGGAGTACAGGTTCATAGCTCCTTGAAAGTGGAGTCACAGGTGGATAGGGTGGTGAAGAAGGCATTCAGCATGCTTGGTTTCATTGGTCAGAACATTGAATACAGGAGTTGGGATGTCTTGTTGAAGTTGTACAAGACATTAGTAAGGCCACACTTGGAATACTGTGTACAGTTCTGGTCACCCTATTATAGAAAGGATATTATTAAACTAGAAAGAGTGCAGAAAAGATTTAGTAGGATGCTACCGGGACTTGATGGTTTGACTTATAGGGAGAGGTTGGATAGACTGAGACTTTTTTCCCTGGAGAGTAGGAGGTTTAGGGGTGATCTTATAGAAGTCTATAAAATAATGAGGGGCATAGATAAGGTAGATAGTCAAAATCTTTTCCCAAAGGTAGGGGAGTCTATAACGAGGGGGCATAGATTTAAGGTAAGAGGGGAGAGATACAAAAGGGTCCAGAGGGGCAATTTTTTCACTCAAAGGGTGGTGAGTGTCTGGAACGAGCTGCCAGAGGCAGTAGTAGAGGCGGGTACAATTTTGTCTTTTCAAAAGCATTTGGACAGTTACATGGGTAAGATGGGTATCGAGGGATATGGGCCAAGTGCAGGCAATTGGGACTAGCTTAGTGGTATAAACTGGGCGACATGGACATGTTGGGCCGAAGGGCCTGTTTCCATGTTGTAAACTTCTATGATTCTATGATTCTATGAAAGTTACTATTGAATCTGCTTCCACCACCCTTTCAGGCAGTGCATTCCATTTTTAATGCACTCGTAAAATTCCTCTTCCCACTACTTTACCAGCTCAGTTAAAATAAACAGGTTAACTCCTTAAAACGGCGGAGACTGGAATTTGATATGAGTGTACTAACGGTTCTTATGATAACATTGTAATTTCTACCCTTAAATCTCTGGCTTGGGCTTTCCCACACTTAAAAGGGACTGGGATGTTCTGCACCCACAGTCCCCAGCCCACAATTTCTGCCCATTCATTTAACACAGGCTGCGGAGTGTCGACATAGAAAATCCCCAGCCGATGGGTTTTCATCTCACTGATTTAAAAATTTTCATCCTCATGTTCAAATCCCTCCTTGGCCTCACCCCTGCCTATCTCTGTAACCTCCTCCAGTCCTACAACCCTCTGAGATCTCTGCGCTCCTCCAATTAAGGCCTAGCACAACCCCGATTTCTGTTGCCCCTACATTGGCAGCCATACCTTCAGCTGCCTAGGCCCTAAGTTCTGGAATTTCGTCCCAAATCTCTCCTCCTTTAAGATGCTCCTTAAACCTCCCCCTTTGACCAAGCTTTTGGTCACCTGTCCCATTATCTCCTTCTGTGGTTCAGTGTCAATTTTTGTCCGATCACATTCCTGTGAAGCGCCTTGCGACATTTTACTATGTTAAAGGCGCTATATAAATGCATGCGGTTGTTGTTAATCTCAATCGGTTCGCCCTGATACACAGATTTATTTCCATGCACTACCTTTTAAATTCTAGGGTCATTGTGTCACATTTCTTTGTGGATTTTCCATTCTAAGCTTTAGCTGAAATGAATGTCCAAATGTCAATCATAAGACATGAAGAAATCGCCTTTTTTAGAGATCAAAACCTCAGACTTTATCTGATACTGGTCACTTCCGGTTTGTATATTCACTTCCGGTACAGTTGAATATAAAAACTGACCGAAGGGTAAAATGTTAGAAACAAACAACAGGCCATCGGCACCTCAGAGAGAAAAGACACTTTAAAGTTCAGTCATCTCAATGGGATATATCTTCCTCCAGTCCCTAACGTCAGAGAATAGAGACGCTGTAAGGGTTAAACAGATTTCCGGTTTTAGAATTGCTAATGGGTTTGCAGGTCCGGGGATTCTTTGACGACAACTTGCATTTATATAGCGCCTTTAATGTAGTAAAATGTCCCAAGACGCTTCACAGGAGTGATTATCAAACACAATTTGACGTCGAGACACATAAGGAGATATTAGGACAGGTGACCAAAAGCTTGGCCAAAAAGGTAGGTTTTCAGGAGCATTTAAAGGAGGAGAGAAAGGGGTTGCGAGGTGGAGAGGTGTAGGGAGGGAATTCCAGAGCTTAGGGCCTAGACAGCTAAAGGCAAAGCCGTCAATGGTGGAGCGATGGAAATCGGGGACGCGCAAGAGGCCAGAATTGGAGGAGCACAGAGATCTCAGAGGGCTTTAGGGCTGGAGGATGTTACAGAGATAGGAAGGGGCGAGGCCATGGAGGGATTTGAAAACAAGGATGAGAATTTTAAAATTGAGGCATTTCCGGACCAGGAGACAATGTTTTAAAAATTATTATTTCTGGGGTGGGGGGAGATTGAGAGAGGGCTTCATCATTTTATCAGTTCTGCTATTTTTATAATTAAAAGTTGAGGTGAAATCACACTGGGCAATATAAGCAACCAAACAGATTAATACATTCATATGAAATTCCTGTGTCTGCTATTTTAATGCAGAAAGATGAATTGACACCTTCAGTAAAATAGCAGAGGAGTTATAAACTAATGTAGGATAGTGCAATTTCACCCCAAATGTAGGAGACATGCAACTTTTAAATATGTTAGCCCTAAATTACCAAGGTAGTTAACTACTTGCCTGTGGCACTAACTTCCCTATTTAACTTTCCTCATGGTCGTCACTCCATAAATGTTATTTTGCTCCACAATTATACCTAATCCAACATTATAGAAACATGTTTATATATATCTTCCTCATGCACCCCCAGCTGTAGAAAAAGAAAATGGGTTATTTCCCTTTCTGTTTTCAACTGTTCCGCCTTGTGGTGCCTTACATAGAAACATAGAAACATAGAAAATAAGAGCAGGAGTAGGCCATTCGGCCCTTCGAGCCTGCTCCACCATTCAATATAACCATGGCTGATCCTCTATCTCAATACGATATTCCCGCTCTCTCCCATACCCCATTCTGTGTCTAGAAATCTATCCATCTCCTTCTTAAATATATTCAGTGACTTGGCCTTCACAGCCTTCTTTGGTAGAGAATTCCATTGGTTCACCACCCTCTGAGTGAAGAAATTTCTCCTCATCTCAATCCTAAATGTCCTACCCCATATCCTGAGACTGTGACCCCTTGTTCTGGACCCCCCAGCCAGAGAAAACATCCTCCCTGCATCCAGTCTGTCTGGCCCTGTCAGAATTTTATGCATTTCGATGAGATCCCCTCTCATTCTTCTGAACTCTAGTGAATACAGGCCGAGTCGACCCAATCTCTCCTCATACGACAGTCCTGCCATTCCAGGAATGAGTCTGGTGAACCTTCGCTGCACTCCCTCTATGGCAAGTATATCCTTTCTTAGGTCAGGAGACCAAAACTCACACAATACTCCAGGTGTGGTCTCACCAAGGCCCTGTATAACTGCAGTAAGACATCCTTGCTCCTGTACTCAAATCCTCTTGCAATGAAGACCAACATACCATTTGCCTTTCTAACTGCTTGCTGCACCTGCATGTTTGCTTTCAGTGACTGGTGTATAAGGACACTCAGGTCCCTTTGTACATCAACATTTCCAATCTATTACCATTTAAATAATACTCTGCCTTTCGGTTTTTCCTTCCAAAGTGGATAACTTCACATTTATCCATGTTATACTGCAAATGCCATGTATTTGCCCACTCACTCAACTTGTCTAAATCACCTTGAAGCCTCTTTGCATCCTCCTCACAACACACAATCCTACTTAGTTTTGTGTCATCAGCAAACTTGAAATATTACATTTGGTTCCCTCATCCAAATCATTGATATATATTGTGAATAGCTGGGGCCCAAGCACTGATCTCTGCGATACCCCACCAGTCACCACCTGCCACCCCGAAAAAGACCCATTTATCCCTACTCTCTGTTTCCAGTCTGTTAACCAATTTTCAATCCATGCCAGTATATTACCCCCAATCCCATGTGCTTTAATTTTGCACACTAACCTCTTATGTGGGATTTTATCAAAGGCCTTCTGAAACTTCAAATACACCACATCCACTGGCTCGCCCTATCTATTCTAAGAACATAAGAACATAAGAAATTGGAGCAGGAGTAGGCCAATCGGCCCCTCGAGCCTGCTCCGCCATTCAATAAGATCATGGCTGATCTGATCCCAACCACAAATCTAAAGAACACAAGAAGTCGGAGCAGGACCCGGCCACATAGCCCCTGGGCCCTCTCCGCCACCCACAGGGCATTGACCGATCCGAACTCAGCTTCATGTCCAATTTCCTGCCCGCTCCCCATAACCCCTAATTCCCTTTACTTCTAGGAAACTGTCTATTTCTGTTTTAAATTTATCTAATGATGTAGCTTCCACAGCTTCCTGGGGCAGCAAATTCCACAGACCTACCACCCTCTGAGTGAAGAAGTTTCTCCTCATCTCAGTTTTGAAAGAGCAGCCCCTTATTCTAAGATTATGCCCCCTTAGTTCTAGTTTCACCCATCTTTGGGAACATCCTTACTGCATCCACCCGATCAAGACCCTTCACAATCTTATATGTTTCAATAAGATCGCCTCTCATTCTTCTGAACTCCAATGAGTAGAGTCCCAATCTACTCAACCTCTCCTCATATGTCCGCCCCCTCATCCCCGGGATTAACCGAGTGAACCTTCTTTGTACTGCCTCGAGAGCAAGTATGTCTTTTCTTAAGTATGGAGACCAAAACTGTATGCAGTATTCCAGGTGCGGTCTCACCAATACCTTATATAACTGCAGCAATACCTCCTTGTTTTTATATTCTATCCCCCTAGCAATAAAAGCCAACATTCCGTTGGCTTTCTTGATCACCTGCTGCACCTGCATACCAACTTTTTGATTTTCTTGTACTAGGACCCCCAGATCCCTTTGTACTGCAGTACTTTCCAGTCTCTCGCCATTAAGAAAATAACTTGCTCTCTGATTTTTCCTGCCAAAGTGCATAACCTCACATTTTCCAATATTATATTGCATCTGCCAAATCTCCGCCCACTCACCCAGCCTGTCTATATCCCCTTGCAGGTTTTTTATGTCCTCCTCACTCTCTACTTTCCCTCCCATCTTTGTATCATCTGCAAATTTTGATATGTTGCACTCGGTCCCCTCCTCCAAATCGTTAATATAGATTGTAAAGAGTTGGGGACCCAGCACCGACCCCTGTGGAACACCACTGGTTACTGGTTGCCAGTCCGAAAATGAACCATTTATCCCAACTCTCTGCTTCCTGTTTGATAACCAATCCTCCACCCATGCCAGAATATTACCCCCAATCCCGTGATTTTTTATCTTAAGTAATAATCTTTTATGTAATCTACCAGTTACATCCTCAAAAAACTCCAGTAGGTTTGTCAAACAGATTTTCCTTTCATAAATCCATATGGACTTTGTCTAATCCCATTGATATTTTCTAAATGTCCTGTTTTCACATCCTTTATAATAGACTCTAGTATTTTTCCTACTACTGATGCTAGGCTAACCGGTCTGTAGTTCCCTGTTTTCTCTCTCCCTCCTTTTTTAAATAGTGGGGTTACATTTGCCACTCTCCAATCTGCAGGAACTGTTCCATAATCCATAGAATTTTGGAAGATGACAACCAATGCATCCACTATTTCCATGGCTACCTCTTTTAGTACTCTGGGATGCAGATTATCAGGCCCTGGGAATTTATCGGCTTTCAGTCCCATTAATTTCTCCAGCACTATTTTTTTTAGCTATTACTAATTTCCTTTAATCCCTCCTTCTCACTAGACCCTCGATTTTGTAACATTTCTGGGAAGTTATTTGTGTCCTCTTCCGTGAAGACAGAACCAAGAATGCCGTCTTGTGGCCGCTCATACCATTCGTTCTTCACCTCATGATTCAACTGATTACGCCCCAGACTCTGGAATTCCCTCCATAAAACCTTTCTGTCTGTCTACCTCTCTCTCCTCCATTAAGTCGCTCCTTAAAACCTACCTCTTTAACCAAGCTAGTGGTCTCCTGTCCTAATATCTCTTTCTTTGTCTTGGTTTTAATTTTTTTTCTGATTACACATCTGTGAAGTGTCTTGGGATGTTTTACTACATTAAAAGGCACGATATAAATGATTGTTTTTGATGATGATAGTGATGATGATTAATGGGCCTAAAAGAGTCTCTGTGAAGATTAGTCTGTTGCTTAGGTCGTAACTGAGCACAATGTCTCGTTGACTTATTACTGTGATTCCTCAAGTTCTCCTAGTTTCCATCTTTGTTGCTCAGCTCCTCCAGGTTTTTGTATTTAGTTTGATTCTGTAAGTTCTGCGAAAATTTGATGCTGTACATCTTGTTCTTTGCATGCTGTCCTGATGAAGCAAAACAGGGAACAAAAAATATTATCTTACTGGCTTCCCAGAAACCTCACAGTTCAACATTAACCAGATTGCTATGCAGAAAAACAACAAAAATCTTTTTTTTTTGCCCCCCATTTTTCTGCCCCTTTCTCTTGCAGTTGCTGATTCTTGCTGGGGAGCAGTTCTAAACCTCACAGAAATGGCCATTCTTCATGTGTAAGCCTAGGAAGTGATTCTCGGCAGGCTATTTGACAGTGCCAAGCCCAATCCTCTCCTCGACCAACATACAAACTTTCGGAACATAGGAACAGGAGTAGGCCATTAAGCCCCTCGAGCCTGTTCCACCATTCAATTATACAATGGCTGATTGGTATGTTAACTTCATCTACCCACCTTGGTTCCATAACCCTTAATAGCCCTACCTAACAAAAGCCTATTAATCGCAGTTTCGACATTTTCAATTGACCCCCCAGCCTAAACAGCTTTTTGGGGGAGAGAGGTTCAGATTTCCACCACCCTTCATGTGAAGAATTGCTTCGTGACATCAACTCTGAACGGCCTAGCTCTAATTTTAAGGTTACACCCCCTTGTTCTGGACTCCCCCACCAGGTGAAATAGTTTCTCTCTATCTACCCTATCAAATCCTTTAATCATCTTAAACACCTCAATTGGATCATCCCTTGATCTTCTAAACTCAAGGGAATACAGGTCAACTCTATGCAACCTGTCTTCATAATTTTACAGTGGGGGTCATTGATATCAATGAAGAATGGCCAGTCAGGTTAATATTTGTCCTCCTTAGGCCAGTACTATGTAATAATTCACTAACCTGTTGAACCATGAAGCTGCAAATTAATTCTTAAGCAAAGTCTTTTGGATGTTTAAACCACTCAAGAAATGTATATTCAGAAGGATGTAGTAATTGAAAACTATGAGAAAGGCTTCAGGAAATTGGTCTGGTTTTGTTTGGAGTCTTTAAGGTCAATTGATCAAAAGCTTTTAAGATTATGAAAGGAACTGACAAAAGTGATCCAGGAAAAGTGTTCACTAAAGTGAAGGACTGAATACCAGGGAATGTAGATTAAAAACCAATAGAGTTGTGGAATCCAGTTAATGCGGAAGGCTATTGATGCGCACAATACAAATCGGTTCAAGAGGCAGCTACATGGTTTTGATAGAGTAGATAAGGAGAAACTGTTTCCACTGGCAGGAGGGTCAGTAACCAGAGGACACAGATTTAAGATAATTGGCAAAAAAAACAGGGAGGAGATGAAGAGAATTTTTTTTACTCAGCAAGTTGTTATGATTTGGAATGCACTGCCTGAAAGGGTAGTGGAAGCAAGTTCAATAGTAACTTTCAGAAGGGAACTACTTAATCTACTTAAAAAGAAAAAGCTTGTAGGGCTATGGGGAAAGAGCAGGGCGGTGGGACTAATTGGATAGCTCTTTTAGAGAGCCGGCACAGGTACGATGGGCCGAAAGACCTCCTTCTGTGCTGTGTGATTCTATGATGAAATGGTGTTTCTGAATAGAGAATTGGTTGTGCAATCTGGCGATAAGAATTCCTCTGGTTGCCATGTGTCATAAATGCATTTCGAAGGAATTCTTTTAGAAGAGGTTTATAATTTCGGAGGAAATACCGAACAAAAGAATTCTTCATCAATTCATTTTTGATGCCGCTACATGTGACGAACAGAAGAATGTCTCCTCCCCACCCCCCCCCCCACCCTGCCATTATCATGATGGGAAGGTCAAGAGGTAGATTTGATCTCTGAGTCTTGCTGGGTTTAATGGCTTTTTCCTGTTCCTATTGGTATGTTCTAATTAACTGAATGTACTGAAGATGACAATTACTTTGCTTTGAGGGTTGATAATAAACACTGAGTTTCTGTCCTGACACGACGATGATGATTTATATTTAAAAAATCCTAGAATGGCTACATTATAATTTCCTGCGATAATCGGATTCAGATGTGCGATTCCCTTTCTCCTGTGTGTGATTTCCGGTTTAGATTGCTAGCCAGATCCGCACTGCGGCTCAACTGCATTGGCAGCGAGAAGCATTGGGAAAAAGAACAAAACAAATTAAGAAGGAATATAGGAACGGGAGTAGGCAAATTTAGGACTAAGATCATGATGTTTTTCACACTAAGAGTGGTCAACTCATGGAATGAACTTCCAGGTCGGACAGTGGAGGCTGAAGCCCTCTGTTGTGGGGGGGAGGGGATTGTAGACTCTTTTCTGGAGAGATGTTGGAAGAGACCAAATCCATATCTTTCTTGCAATCTTGTGAAATGAATTGGCAGTCTCACTGGGAATGGTTGGCTGGCTTTGTCCACAGGAGGCAGTTCCTTCACACACTGAGCCACACACAGTAGCTGAGGGGTCAAGACCAAGGAGCCATAGATACAAGATTAAATGTAAGAAATTTAGAACTGAGGGCAGGAGAAACTTCACACAGAGAGCCTCGAGGCTGTGGAATTCACTTCCAGGGTTAGTGGTTGAGGCAGAAACTGTCAACATTTAAGATTAGATTGGAGAGGTGGATGAAGGAAAAGGGGTTGAAGGGATTTGGTAACAGGGTGGGTAACTGCGATTAGAACTATTTGCTCATGTGGAGAGTAAACGCTGGCATGGACTGGTTGGGCTGAATGGCCTGTTTCTGTGTTGTAACATCACTGTATTTCTATGTATTGAAGGAACTGAGAAAGTATTCTATGCAAATGAAATTATCAACTACAGTATAAGATAAAATTCTCACTTTGCTGAGTTCATATTCCTTATTTTATAGATTTTATGTTTAAAGGCAATCCATTTCTTTCTGTAATGACATCAGGTCCTGTCTGTTTCCTCACAACTTCCAGTATTTTATGTGGAAATAACAGATTTCTGTGATGTGTGGTTTTTTACATTTTATTTTACAAGCGTTGTATAATTCACTTTAATCACAGGCTGGCCAATTTAATTATAAGTACATAACGCACTAAAAGTTACATAATAAGTACAATGGAACCCAATTCTGTGGAGAGGGCTGGGCAGACATAACCAATGCCTGGGACTAAGGTTACAGCAAATCAAAACCGTAAGTCTTTAGAAACCACCCACAATTTGCTCTGTGCACGTTATAAACTACTTTCTGGCTTTCCTATCCCTTGCGCACAAAAGAAATCCCCGCCCCACCCTCCATGTCTTAACGTTGCAGTAGACCTTTGAAGGAAAGGCTAAAGAGGAATGAGATCTGAACCATGAACAACTTCTTCGCGGAAGCATTTCTGTCCAATGGATCCAAAAACCCAATGTTCAGCTGGTGGTAATGTTTGCACAATCCAAGTCTTCTACTCTCTGAGGCAATCCCCACAGTGGATTACCCCCAGTGCCACGCGCTAGTGAGTACAGAAATAGGAAGATAAGGCAGGTTAATGCGTGGCTAGAGGCATGGTGCAAGAGGGAGGGCTTCAGATTCTTGGGACATTGGGACCAGTCCTGGGGCAGGAGAGATCTGTTCAAGATGGACGGGTTACACCTCAACCGAGCTGGGACCAATGTCCTCGTGTGGAGGTTCAATAGGGCTGTGGGGGAGGGTTTAAACTAATTTGGTGGGGGATGGGGACCAGGATGTAGCATTAGAAAGGAGAAATAAAGTGCACAAAGGATTGGGAGAGACAGATAGCACTAGAGTAAGAAATAGTACAGTATTAGGTGGGATCAGACTAAGAGGGGATATGAGAAGGACTAAAGATAGGTTTAGAGTGCATGTGTGTGGTAAATAAGATTGGTGTGCTGCAGGCACAAATAGCCACATGGAAATATGATGAAGTGACGATATCAGAGACCTGGCTCAAAAAAGGGCAGGATTGGGTACTAAATATTCCTGGAGACAATGGAAGGGAAAAAGGAAGGGGTGCGTGACAGTATTGATTAAGGAGAATCTTGCAGTGCTGGAGAGAGAGGATGTCTTTGGGGGTCAAGGATAGAATCTATTTGTTTAGAGTTAAGAAACAATAGAGGTGCCATTACATCACTAGATGTATTCTATAGGCCACCAACTAGTGGGAAGGATATAGAGGAGCAAATTTGCAGGGAAATTACAGAGAGGTGCAAGAACTATAAAATAGTGATAACAGGGGACTTCAACTATCCTAATATAGACTGGGATAGTAAAGAGCAAAGAGGGGGAGGAATTCCTGAAGGAGAATTTTCTTGATCAGTATGTTTCCAGCCCAACGAGGAAGGAGGCATTGCTGGATCTGGTTCTGGGGAATGAGATGGGTCAAGTGGAGCAAGTGTCAAGAGGGGAACATTTAGGAAACAGTGATCATAGCATCATAAGGTTTAGATTAGTTATGGAAAAGGACAAGGAGCAATCTAGAGTAAAAATACTTAATGGGAGAAGGGCCAATTTCAGTGGGTTGAGAACGGATCTGGCCCGGGTAAATCGGAATCAAAGATTGGCAGGCCAAACAGTAAATGAACAATGGGCGGCCTATAGAGAGGAGATGGTTCAGGTACAATCTAGGTACATTCCCATGAGGTGGAAAGGTAGGGCAACCAAAGCCAGAGCTCCCTGGATGATGAAAGAGATAGAGAGTAAGATGAAGCAGAAAAAGGGGGCGTATGACAGATGTCAGGTTGATAATACAAGTGAGAATCAGGCTGAATATAGAAAGTACAGAGAAGTGAAAAAGGAAATAAGAGGGGCAATGAGAGAATATGAGAATAGACTGGCGGCTAACATAGAAGGGAATCCAAAAGTCTCCTATAGGCATTTAAATAGTAAATGGGTAGTAAGGTTGGTGGGGGGGGGTGGTGTGGGTAGGGTCGATTAGGGACCAAAAAGGAGATCTACGCAGGGAGGCAGAGGGCATGGCTGAGGTACTAAATGAGTACTTTGCCAAGGAAGAAGATGCTGCCAAAGTCACAGTAAAAGAGGAGGTGGTTGAAATACTGGATGGGCTAAAAATTGATCGAGAGGAGGTACTAGAAAGGCTGGCTGTACTTAAAGCACCCAGTCTGGATGGGATGCATCCTAGGTTGCTGAGGGAAGTAAGGGTGGAAATTGCAGAGGTGCTGGCCACAATCTTCCAATCCTCCTTAGATATGGGGGTGGTGCCAGAGGACTGGAGAATTGCAAATGTTACACCCTTGTTCAAAAAAGGGTGTAAGGATAAACCCGGCAACTACAGGCCAGTCAGTTTGACCTCGGTGGTGGGGAAGCTTTAAGAAATGATAATCTGGGACAAAATTAATAGTCACTTGGACAAGTGTGGAGTAATAAAAGAAAGCCAGCATGGATTTGTTAAAGGCAAATCATGTTTAACTAACTTGATTGAGTTTTTTGATGAGGTAACAGAGAGGGTTGATGAGGGCAATGAGGTTGATGTTGTGCATGAATTTTCAAAAGGTGTTTAATAAAGTGCCACATAATAGGTTTGTCAGCAAAATTAAAGCCTATGGAATAAAAGGGGCAATGGCAGCATGGATACAAAATTGGCTAAGAGACAGGAAACAGACAGTAGTGGTGAACGGTTGTTTTTGGGACTGGAGGAAGGTATACGGTGGTGTTCCCCAGGGGTCGGTACTCGGACCTCTGCTTTTTTTGATATTTCTGTCCAGGGTAGAATTTCAAAATTTGCAAATGACACAAAACTTGGAAGTGTAGTAAACAGTGAGGAGGAGAGTGATTTTTCATTTTATTCGTTCATGGAATGTGGGCATTGCTGGCGAGGCCAGCATTTATTGCCCATCACTAATTGCTGTTGAGGAGGTGGTGGTGAGCCGCCGTCTTGAACCGCTGCAGTCCGTGTGGTGACGGTTCTCCCACAGTGCTGTTAGAAAGGGAGTTCCAGGATTTTGACCCAGCGACCATGAAGGAACAGCGATATATTTCCAAGTCGGGATGCTGTGTGACTTGGAGGGGAATGTGCAGGTGGTGTTGTTCCCATGTGCCTGCTGCCCTTGTCCTTCTAGGTGGTAGAGGCCGCGGGTTTGGGAGGTGCTGTCAAAGAAGCCTTGGTGAGTTGCTGCAGTGCATCCTGTAGATGGCACACACTGAAGCCACTGTGCACCGGTGGTGAAGGGAGTGAATGTTTAGGGTGGTGGATGGGGTGCCAATCAAGCGGGCTGCTTTGTCATGGATGGTGTCGAGCTTCTTGAGTGTTGTTGGAGCTGCACTCATCCAGGCAAGTGGAGAGTATTCCATCACACTCCTGACTTGTGCCTTGTAGATTGTGGAAAGGCTTTGGGGACTTAGGAGGTGAGTCACTCGCTGCAGAATACCCAGCCTCTGACCTGCTGTTTTAGCCACAGTATTTATGTGGCTGGTCCAGTTAAGTTTATGGTCAATGGTGACCCCCCAGGATGTTGATGGTGGGGGATTCGGCAATAGAAGTGATCGACTCCAAGGGGACATAGACAAGTTGGTGAAATGGGCGGACACATGGCCAATGAAATTTAAAGCAGAGAATTGCGAAATGAAACATTTTGGCAGGAAGAATGAGGAGAGGCAATATAAACTAAATGGTACAATTCTAAAGGGGATGCAGGAACAGAGGGACATGGGGCTATATGTGCACAAATCTTTGAAGGTGGCAGGACAGATTGAGAAAGCGCTTAAAAAAGCATACGGGATTCTGGGCTTTATAAATAGAGCCTTATAGTACGAAAGCAAGAAAGTTATGATGAACCTTTATAAAACACTGGTTTGGCCACAACTGGAGTAATGTCTCCAATTCTGGTCACCGCTCTTTAGGAAGGATGTGAAGGCCTTAGAGGGGGTGCATAAAAGATTCACGAGAATGGTTCCAGGGATGAGGGACTTCAGTTATGTGGATAGACTGGAGAAGCTGGAGTTGTTCTCCTTAGAGCAGAAAAGGTTAAGAGGAGATTTGATAGAAGTGTTCAAATTCATGAAGGGTTTGGATTAAGTAAATAAAGAGAAACTGTTCCCATTGGCGGAAGGGCTGAAAATCAAAGGACACAGATTTAAGGTGTTTGGCAAAAGAACCAAGGGCGACATGAGGAAAAGCTTTTTTATGCAGCGAGTAGTTATAATCTGGAATGCGCTGCCCGCAATGATGGTGGAAGCAGATTTAATCATGGCTTTCAAAAAGGAATTGGATAAATATTTGAAGGGAAAAAAATTGCAGGGCTACGGATAAAGAGCGGGAGAATGGGACTGATTGGATTGCTCCTATAAAGAGCCAGCACAGGCTGGATGGGTCAAATGGCCTCCTTCTGTGCTGTAACCATTCTATGATTCTATGAAGGGAACAGGGTGGGTAAATACGATGAGTATTATTTGCTTGAGTGGAGATTAGATGTCGACATGCACTGGTTGGGCTGAATGGCCTTATGTCAAGTTCTAATTTCTATGTATTTCTATGTATTTATAATACAAAAATATTGGAATTCCCATTGGAATGCCCATTAGGCAAATCATAGGTGCTGCAGCTAGAAATATCTCAGCCAAAATTCTTGCCAAAACTTAGAAAAAAATCTGGTTTCAAATTCCTTCCATCAGAAATGATAGGTCTCCCTTTAAAAGCTGATTTCCTATCAGCACCCAACTCCCTGCGAAACTACCGCACTGAGGATTTCTGGTGAGACAGTCGGGAGATTGGACATGAGCTCATCGCCTTGTCATTTACACTCATTATAATATTGAAATGAAATGCTCATCTTCACTTGTCTAACATCCCCATAGAATTGTACACTCACCACATTATGGACAGAGACCCAGCAATCGGCATTTTCCAACCTCCCTCGCCCATTCCAGTGGTGATTATCAGAAAATATATCCTCTTGTCTCATAATGCTGTCAAGTTCCTGAGAAACCTAATGAATGCTCCTTTGAACAGTCCCGTTTTGATTTTTGAAATTGCAAACATGTCATCCTACACTTTTGTCCTCCTCCTTATATGGTGCATTGAAATCAAGCCTCATTGCCCAGTCTCCTGACTCAAGTCTTGATCTCAGAATGTCAATACTGAGGAACTCCTTACCTCCCTCAGTCTTTCCTTCCTCCTACAGTCCACAGAGTTTAAAATCCAAGGTTAGCATCATCTAACTACAACTTTTTGATTAGTGTTCTCTCTTTCACGTTGGCGGTATCTTGCCAAGGCCTTTCTCCTGGTTTCACAGGGATGGACTTTGGAACAGTTTGGCAAAGGATGGAATCTGGGATAGTTAATATGAGAAATGAAATCAGAAAGTTCCACTCTCTCAGCATCTGAAAGAGAAAAGGCAGGTCAATGTTCTAGGTGGACACCCATGGACTGTAGCGGTTCAAGAAGGCGGCTCACCACCACCTTCTCAAGGGCAATTAGGGATGGGCAATAAATGCTGGCCTTGTCAGCGACGCCCACATCCAATGAATGAATAAAAAAAATCCTTCATCAGAGACGGCTTACATGGAAAAGGAAAAAATATTGCATTTAAAAGAAAAAGAAAGACTTGGATTTATCTACCGCCTTTCACAACGTCCCAAAGAGCTTCACAGCCAATAAAGTACTTTTGAAATGTAGTCACTGTTGTAATGCAGGAAAAGCAGCAGCCAATTTGCGCACAGCAAGCTCCCACAAACAGCAATGAGATAATGACCAGGTAATCTATTTTTAGTGATGTTGGTTGAGGGATAAATATTGGCCAGGACACCAGAGAGAACTCCCTGCTCTTCTTCAAAATAGTGCCATATGACCTTTTGTGTCTCGCTGAGAGGGCAGACAGAGTCTCGGTTTAACATCTGAACTGAAAGATAGCACCCCCAACAGCACTGCACCGAAGTGTCAGCCTGAATTGTGTGCTCAAGTCTCTGGAGTGGGACTTGAACCCACAACCTTCTGTCTCAGAGGTGAGAGTGCTAGCACCGAGTCCTGGCTGACACAGTTGTGTAATATTGACTGCATTGTCACAAGGAATGGTTTACATAGAGAGTGTTGCATCTTCCCGCCTCTTCTCACGTGGCGTGAAGCAGAAGGTCCGGGAATCCTGGCCCCCAGGGGTTAAAAATTAAAAAAGCAGCCCCTTTGAAAGCTTTCAGTGACTGACCCACCTCCTGAGAGCAGTTGGTCACCTGCCCCTCGTCCCGCCTCCGTTAAAAGGGTTGGAGGCGAGTTGGGGGTCTGGTTTTAGTTTTTTACAATTTTTACCTTCGCACCCGTTCGTGGGGTTAAAATTTAGGCCCAGATGTTAGATGAACCAGATAGCTGAGATTCCATGACGTTACTTTTTGGACTCCTGTTGGTGGAGTTGAATTGATGCCAGAGACCATGTCATTGCTAAAGGGGCAACATTCCACCAATTTTGCTAAGTTTAGTGAAAAAGTGGATGTTGGTGAAACGTAGTGTGATGGTGAAGGAAAGCACCAACAGGTGACTTGTCCTTGTTCAGCGCCGATCAAAGCATTCGGCCCCCTTCAAACAATCAGTTCAAATATCTAGCAAAGTGAGAAAACAGCTCTAACTTTTGCTTGAAGGTCATTGAGGGTGAAGAGCTGCAGAGTCAAATAGAAAACTAAATATGGGCATGTTTTAGTGCTCTCAGCGAAGAGCTTCAAGCGATAGGAGCGCATGCCAGGTATTTGGGTGCAGGCCCGATTCGTAACCTGTGTGTTTTTTTATCCACTCAAATGAATAGAGTGAGGATTGTGAAGGTCACGGATTATGGATGTGTCTCCATTCCCAAAGTACACTCCTGCCGCACAAAGCTCTCCACCAGGAGCGCTAAACCCGAAGATTTGACCCATGTTTTACTCCAATCTCTCTGATGACTCCTCAGGAACTGCACCAAACTGGTCAAATATGGGATTGGCATTTCATTGTGAAGCATTTCCTCTTTAAGCAGAGTCTGTTTACAAGGCGGCCGATGTCGGAGCCAACCATTTGAGCAGGTTTGAAGGCTCCAACAATAAACAACAATAACAACTGTACCAGCCGCTCAGAAGGCGGTCCATGCTCAACTTTGCAACGGGAGCTCAACAATCCCCCTTTCCCTCGGCCCATTTTATAAACTTAGTATTGAGTCCTTTTAACATTCTGAAAAAGCCGACTCCCATCCACAGAGCCCTAAAATAACAAAATGGCCATGGAGCAGTGCGCAGAGGACAGAGCAGTTCACTTGATCGACACCCCAGCCACTGGACTCAATATCCACCCCATCCAACAGTTGCAATATACACAAATTACAGGTTACATAGGAACAGGAGTAGGCCATTCAGCCCCTCGAGCCTGTTCTGCCATTCAATTAGATCATGGCTGATCTGTATCTTAACTCCATTTACCTGCCTTGGTTCCATATCCTTTAATACCCTTACCAAACAAAAATCTACCAATTTCAGTTTTCAAATTTTCAATTGACCCCCAGCCTCAACAGCTTTTGGGGGGAGAGAGTTCCAGGTTTCCACTTCCCTGTATGAAGAAGTGCTTCCTGACGTCACCCCTGAACAGCCTAGCTCTAATTTTAAGATACTGCCCCCTTGTTCTAGACTCCCCACTGGAGGAAATAATTTCTGACTATCTATCCTATCAACTCCTTTAATCATCTTAAACACCTCAATTAGTTCACCCCTTAATCTTCTACACTTGAGGGAAGACAAGCCTAGTCTATACAACCTGTCCCTAAAATTCAACCCTTTTGGCCTCTGCAGCAACTCACCAAAGTTATTTCAACAGCATCTCCCAGCCTGCAACTTCTACCACTGAGAAGGTCACAAGCAGCAATGTCATGGGCACTTCATTATCTCCCCTTCGAGTCACTCATTATCCTGCTTTGGATGGGTATCGCCATTCCTCCATCGTCACTGGGACAATATCCTGAAATTCACAACATGACACCACTGTGGGAGCACCTTCACCTCAAGGACTACAATGGTTCAAGGAAAAGGCCCACTACCACCTACTCAGGGCACCTGGGGATGGGCAGTAAATATAGCCTCGCGTCTAATGGACACAGTGGGGTAGATTTTTGACTTCACGGCCTGGACGGTAATCTGGTGGAGTGGAATGAAAGTCAGGCAGGTTTTATAAAAGGTGAGCAATGCACCCCGGCAGATTAATGCCCAGGTGGTGAAGGCAAAAATCTACCCCAATCTAATTTTTTTCTTTGTATTTATTTCGGGATGTGGGCATCGCTGGCAAGGCCAGCATTTATTGGCCATCCCTCGTTGCTCATGAGCAAGTGGTGACACAACTGAGTTGCTTGCACAGCCACTACAGAGGGCAGTTAAGAGTCAGCCAGACCAGGTAAAGGTGGCAGGTTTCCTCCCTAAAGGACATTAATGAACCAGTTGCGTTTTTATGACAACCTGACAGCTTCAAAATAGTAATAACAGCTTTTTATTTCCAGGTTTTATTTTTAAACTGAATTCAAATTCTCAAACTGCTATGGTGGGATTGAAACTCACATTCTCTGGATTATTAGTCCAGTTACATAACCACTACATCACCGTACCCACAAGATTCGACAGCTTTCAAATTTAACTTGCCAGCTGCGCCTTGCACACTATCGGTGTCAGTATCAGACCAATAGTAAAAAGAAAGACTTGCATTTATATAATGTCTTTGACGACCTCAGGACGTCCCAAAGCGTTTTGCAGTCAATAAATTACTTTTGAAGTGTAGTCACTGTTGTAATATAGGAACTGCAGCAAGCTCCCACAAACAGCAAAGAGATAAATGACCAGATAATGGGCTCAATTTTAAAGTGAAAGTCTGGGTGCGTTGGGAGTGGAGGGCAAAGAAAATCGGAGAAACCTGGAGCGAGCAGTATTCCCGGCTCCAATCCTCTGAATAACGTGCAAGACCCAGAGTCATCTGGGTGCGTGCGCCGTTCCCGAACCTGCAAGTCCCGCCGGCAATTAAATCCGACAGGACGATATTGAAACAAGCAAATGTACCTCACTGAGGTACTTTACTTTTGGCGTATCGGCCACTTAAAAAGATTTTGAACTTACCTGGGCGGCTTTCCCGCGGCTTCTGATTCAAGGGCCGGATCAATGAAAAATAAAGTAAATAAATTAAATAAAATTACATTTCCTATTGTAAAAAAATAAATAAACATACCTTGCAAACGATGTCACCTGCACCCCCCTGCTCCGATATCCGATATCTTCTACACGCCCCCTCCTTCCGATGTCCGGTGTCTTCTCCTCCCCCCTCTGATCTTTGTCCCCTCCCCCACTCTCTCTTACAACGGCCAGTGGGGTCTCTCTCTCTCTATCTCTCTTTCTTCCCCTCCCCCGCCTTGGATTTGCAGCTCCTGTCGGCAGCCAACCTGTCAATCAGGCTGGCTGCCGGGCGCGAAACCCGGAAGAGGCTTTAATTAGCCTCGTTAGGGTTGCAATCTCAAGCCGCCTACTTGCCTTCTGGGTTTCGCGCCCGCAAATCACCCTCCCCCCGCCCCCACTGCCATCCCGCTGCCCTTTTAAAAATGAGCCCAATATGTTTGCTTTGGTGATGTTGATTGAGGGATAAATATTGGCTTGGACACTGGGGAGAACTTCACTGCTCTTCTTCAAAATAGTGCCATGGAATCTTTTACATCCACCTGAAAGAGTAAGCGGGGCCTCAGTTTAACATCTCATCCTGAAGACAGTAACTCCGCAATACTGCACTGGAGTGTCAGCCTAGAGTTTGTGCTCAGGTCTCTGGAGTGGAACTTGAATCCATGATAGCGAGGTTGCTACCCACTGAGCCACAGCTGACACCATGTGTAATAGAATCATATCCAACATTTTATTCTGTATAACTTAGTGCCTTGCAGTACATACATTACCAAACAACTCTCTCCTAAAGAGCAAAAGAAAAAGTCCCAGCAGGAAAGCTGTCTGGCACAAAAAACAATTAAAATGTAATAGACGCTATCACTAGCCAACCAGCTTCAGGCCTGTGTGAAAATATTCCTCATCATTTTATCAGGCAAGATTTCTATATCGCTGGAGTCTGAGCATGGGGCAGTTTGCCTTTCCTGGAGTCCCCGTTGTCCCACACTTTCTGAATTCCTTCACAGCAGCTGTTGGGAACACGTGTCCCCATGTTGGAAGTACCTGCTCACACACCTTAACCAATGTTATTTTAGGCACTCTTACAATCTGGTCAAATGCCGTCTGTGATTCCCACAGCTCCCTTATGGCAAATTAAAAGGCTCTATTCATCATGGAGACCTCGCAGCTGTCGAGGTTTTGCTTGGCCTCCCATTACCACAATCGGTGTTCTGTTTATTGCTACCCTGAAGTCAGGAGTGCTTTAGGGTGATGTAATCATGCATTCCCCTCTCCACCCACCTTTCTGAACATACTTCATCGACTCACACCTCATTGGTTCACCAGCCCCCTCCCCCCTCTCCGCGCTTTGACATTACTATCACAATAATACTGTTGAGTAACTTTCATGTTAGGTTCTGATTTATTTTTATTTAGTTACTTAAACTATTTATACTCCTTGACGTGAGAGAAATTAGTGCTGCAGAATGGAACATTTTCTTTTTCAGGCAACCAGTGTCACCGTATCCAGGTCGGACACAGCTCAGGTATTGAGTTTCCTCTATCCTGCTCCAATGACATTTCTCAGCCCCGATCTAAAAGCAACACCCCACTTATTTTCTGCTGCAGTGTGACAATTTTCCATTGCCCCCACCTTATGTCCTGTAACCTCTCCAAGTGAGGCTACCACATTAGTGGCAGTTTTGTGCTGTGGGTCTATTCCCACTAGGAATTTGCCCAACTGATGTTGCCAACTGTGTTTGGATGTATTCCTGGAGGTTTCGTCACATGACCCTGCCGCTGTCAACCCCCACGCTCCCGCCATTGGCCACCTGACACGTCCTTCCTCAAGGCGCATCGCCTTCCCATGGCCAATTGGAAAGCGAACAGTCTCTCCATTACCCGATTGGATGGTTCTTGACTGTCAATCAAACAGTCTTTTCTTCCCCTCATCTCTAATATTTTTATAACTGATAAACGAAAGTGTTCAAAGGAAATTAAAAAAGTATTCTTGTTATTTTTCTCTAGGGTTTCTGGAAGCAGTGTCCCAGAGATTAATCTTTAATTACTGGAGACTCCTGGAGAGTTGACAAACCCTCTGCCCACCCCATGTCACTTAGCACCCTTACAACAAGTCTCCCACCAGACTGGGCTGGATTTGAAACCCAGCTCTCAATGCATCACTCACTCTCAATAGGTTCCACTGGGTGGAAAATGGGTCATCATCCTCACATCCACCTCAGCACCACCTCCATTTCAGAAGCCATCAAACAAGGAAATCAGGTGCTGAGCTGTTCTGTCACTTGCCTGTAGACTCATGCCTGCACATTGGGTTTTCTTTCCCATCATATTTCCCTGTCCCCTCTTTGCCCCCTCCTCCCCACACCCCTGTCTCTCAGCCTCGTGATTCTAGACACATCACCCACATTTCCACTCTTCTCCACACTGATCTTCTCCGAGCTGCACTTCAAAAATTCAAGGACACCGCAGATTTTCCTCTTGCTGTCAAATTAAAGTCTTTGCACACGACTTACCTGTGCACAGTTGAGGTGCTCTTGCACCCTCTGTAAACTTGAGCTCATCCAAAACTCTGCTGCCCGTACCCTAACTCGCACCAAGTCCCGTTCACCCATCACCCCTGTGCTTGCTGACTTACACTGGCTCCCGGTCCAACAACGCCTCGAATTTAAAATTCTCATCCTTGTTTTCAAATCCCTCCATGGCCTCGCCCCCCTCCCTATCTCTGTAACCTCCTCCAGCCCTACAACCCACCAAGATCTCTGCGCTCCTCCAACTCTGGCCTTTTGCTTATCCCCGATTTTCGTCACTCCACCATTGGCGGCCGTGCCTTCGGCTGCCTAGGCCTTAAGCTCTGGAATTCCCTCCCTAAACCTTTCTGCCTCTCTATGTCTCTCACCTCCTTTAAGATGCTTCTTAAAACCTACCAAGATTTTGGTCACCTGTCCTAATATCTCCTTAAGTGGCACGGTGTCAAATTTTGTCCTGTGAAGCGCCTTGGGACATTTTACCACGTTAAAGGCGCTATATAAATGCAAGTTGTTGCTGTTGTTGTACAACCCTTTCTTGTCCACATACCTGAGCTCTAGTGTGCTTAACTGCACCGTCTAACGCCCATCTCCTTACATTTTCTCGTGTCTTTTGCTTTTGTTTCATTCATTGACTTGTATTGCTTGGAGTTGAATTTTTAACATAACTTAGGTTGTCAGTATCTGCTTGCCCAATTCAGGTCACTTGGCACGTTGGTCATGGTATGCATCTTACCCACACTATTTTCAAACTCTGTGCCAACTATGACTGTTATGCTGCCTTTAAACTATCTGGCCTCAATGCGGATGCTGATCACTTCAGCAACCTCAGATGCGCATGCTTTCAAGAACCCAGTGTAACTCTGCCTCTGAAATTAACATTTTCTTGCCCTTTCTCCCCTCCTTTTCCTGAAGGAGCTGACTGTGCCTGAAGTACGATTCCTAGGGGTGGCCGGTGGCCCTCCAGCACCACACCCTACTGCCCGTCCTTTATACGGGAATCTGGAGACTGAGTGCCAACCAGCTATTCAACTGCAGGTGGCATCACAAGCAAGCCTGAATTTTTTTGGCCCCTCCCAATGCCCAGGAGCACTGGGGCCATTGTAGCATCCCAATCGCTGCTCCCACTGAACTATGATCCTGATATAACGCTAATCCAATCATAGTGGCGACCATCACATTGCAATGATGAAGGCTAATTGATCATGGGAATGTAGCAGCAAAGTTGGATAATACCTCACACTTACTCTCTCATAGAATAAAATTGGAAGTTGGTCGTGGGGATGGGGAGGTGGTGTTTGATTGGGTTCAAGCCATTTGGCCCATTGAGCCTGTGCCACCATCTAGTTACGGATGACAGCTCTATCTTTTTAATTCCTCTTCCTTTCACCATTATCCCTCGAGACCCTTGTGATGGAAGAGCAGCTGCAGCTTGACACAAATTGTAAAATCTTATTTCTTTTCCACATAAAACTTTAGATTAACCAAAATACTAGGAATTTAAACAGGTGACTTTAGATAGCCATACCGTTAAAAGGTTTCCTGACCTTCCATTACTGGGCCAGAAAACTGGTATTATGATGCCATACAAATGAGGGAAATACGTCAAATGATGTACTTCCCTTCATTTGCACCACAGCAACACTGGGTGCAAGGAATGCCTGTTTGTCCTTAACACCAAGCCGTGCCAAGGGCCTCAGGGAGGGAGATTTAAAATTTAAATGGTCTGCTTTCGCACTGAAGAATGATTCATTACATTACCAAAACCAGCATTTTAAAAGTAAAAGTCAGAATTTTACCCTGGGAGTATTGGGGCCTACTTACACTGCAGCATCCACCTGAAATATTTAATTGCCCCTGACCCCAGGAGTTGTGCTGGGGTCAGAGACCAAACCAACTGGCAGGTAGTGATCCTGCCCCCGTTGAGGATTTGCCGTCCCTGTGGCAGACAGCAAATTGGGGGCCTTTTTATCTTTGTAGAGAAAAAGATGACGCACAAACTCTGTCTGGGGATATAGACATTGCTATATGGGCTGTCTGGACTTGCCAAGTTCCCAGAGGGGGAGTCGTCATATTTATTTCATCAGAAATTACCTCATGTCTTTGAACTGAAATGTAGGCAAGTTTACAATTGGGGTAGGAGACAAAAGTTTTTCGTGGGTTTCTCCTCATTGTCTGTCATAACTCTAGCGTACGATCTGCGGAAACCCCAGAGAAGGGTAATGTAAGTAACTTTCAAAATGGAATTGGATATACACTTGAAAAGGAAAAATTTGCAGGGCTAGGGTGAAAGAGCAGGGGGAGTGGGACTAATTGGATAGCTCTTTTTAAAACACAGACAGGATGGGCCTCCTTCTGTGCTGTCTTCTGCTATGAAATGGCATAAATAACGTTTAGACCATTTCTCTGGGGTTTCTGCGGATCTTCTGCCAAAGTGATGTCAGACAATCAGGATAGCCCACGCAGAAAATCAACTGCAAAAGCTCCGTCAAAGGAATGTCACCCCGGTTGAAATTCCAGTTTGCTTTATTTTTGGTCTTGCTTTGGTAAATATTCAAGGAGCTGCTTACTTGCTGTTTTCTTTTGCTTCTGTGTAATCATATTTTAAGTAAATACATTCTGATTTAGCCTGTGTTTAAGTTTGAATGTTATGATCTGGCTGTGTGTCATTTTTTGCCATTCAAAGTAGGCAGGAGAGAGTGGTGGTCATGTCATGCAATCTCCAGTGTGAAAGACCCCAATAAAAGGGTAATTGTTAAGTCTTGTAGCACACTATTCCCTTCACACCACAAAGTGGCAAATTTCGGATCATAGGAGACATAGGTCTGCTTATGGTAACTGGCTCTTTGCTGTGGACCTGAGTTAAGAGTGTTGGGAGAAAGTCTGAACTGTAATAACCCTTACTTCCTAAATAAGTGGCTGTCTCCTTTTTAAACACCTCGTTTGATTCTGCTTCTGTAGCCTGATGGGACCGTTCCTTTTGCATTCTCACTTTGTATGAAGACTTTGTTTCTAGATTTGGCTGAGTTAATATTTCCAGATTACATCCCTTTGTTCATTCAGCCAAAGAGTTTAAATCCAGCCTTGAAGAAATTGTACATTGTGAGGTTGATAGCTGAAGGCAACATATCTGATCTATTTTAATTTTTTCAGTTGTATAAGATTAATATGGCAGTAATAAAGATACTTGTGATATCTGAAGTTTTTCTGTTGTAATCACAAGATGAAGCACGCTATTTGGCCCATTTGATCTTATCCTCCCAGAATATCAACCCATAACAAACATCTAGCTGTTTCATAAATGAGTTCAGTATCCTGGCCTCAAACATCCCTCCTGGAAACCCATTCCAACCACCCTACAACAACAGTGTCTTGCATTTATGTAGCAGCTTAATATAGTAAATGTCCCAAGGAGCTTAACAAAGGCGAGGGAAAAAAATGAGAAAATATGAATAAAAGAACAGATGCTCCACCATGGTATGAGTTAGGAAACATGACCAAAAGCTTGGTTCAAATGATGGGTTTTGAGGAGAAATTCCGAGGCAGAGGCGAGGGAACAATTGAGGGGAAGAGATACCATGAAGGATGGTCGGCCACAAGAGCTGAGAGCCTGAAAGTAAATTACTGAGGGAGCTAGAGTTTACCAAGATGGATGGTGAGTGTTCAGGGAAGGCAGGACAGGATGGGTAACAAAGGAAATGAGGAAATGTTCAGAGAAAGCCTTGCCAATCGCGGAGCTCTCATAAGTGGAGATACCATGAGAGATGGTGAGGTTGAGGGGATGGTCACAGGCGTGGATGGGGGAGTTTATATGAAGGGTGAGATTGATCAAGGACAGGAGAGCAGAGAAGCTGTGGGAGAGGGGGTTACGGGTGTTTAGGTGCAAGATGAAATAATTGAGGATAAGTCGTCCTTTGGTTGTTCTTTGAGGGAGGGAGGAGATCTCATTGAGGGAGGGACGAAAGTGGGTGAGGTGCTCAAAGAAGGTACCAGAAGTGCAGCAGGAGATGCCAAAGTGGGACTTGAGTGCAGCAAGTGATTGAATGTGTAGTCGGTGGGAGGTTTCAGTGAGAAGGAATCATCAGCTGTAAGACAGGTTTCTGTCAGTGCCAGAATGTTGATAGGTCGGACGTAGACTGATGACCACAGGCAGGGTCAGAGGGGAAGGCTGTGGAAGGGGCAAGAAGGATTTGCTGAGGATACCTTAGGGTTTGTCTTGGCATCACATTGCATGGGCTGAAATCTAAAAAAAAACAAATGGGACAGCTCAGGGAACCTGAACCTTCCTGGATCATTTGACACTCTAAAGATTGGAATGTTGTTGTGTATTAAATCATACCTGTTGAGACAGTTATTGTCTGTATTAATAACTGAAGCACTGTATTTCGCCTCAATAATTGTGCCATTCATTTTTTTACTGGTTGAAAAGCTTAATTTCTGACGACAGCAACATTGGCTCACCTGTTCTTTCTTCCTTCACAGGCATCAGTACTTGACTTGATGGAATCTCAGTGATACTCCAGCCTGTGTCCATCACATTAAATTCTTCTACACCTGCTCAGTTTGACACAACGAAGGTAGTCTTAAGGTTTCTGCTACCAGTGGGAGCCCCACCCACATATTGAGAAATTGCAGGCACACTGACCAGAATTTTCCACTCATTTTGGCCCACGATTTCCCGATATACACACGTTGCCAACTCTGGTTGGACATATTCCTGGAGGTTTCATCACATGACCTCCTATCTCCAACCACACCGCCCCCACGCTCCTGCCATTGGTCGCCTAACACAGCCATACTTGTGGTGACCCGCCTTCCCACAGCCAATTGGAAAGCGAACAGACTCTTCATTACCTGATTGGATGATTCTTGACTGTCAGTCAAGCAACCTTCTTTCCCATATCCAATATTCTTGTAACTAATAAACAAAAGTGTTCAAAGAAAATTTAAAAGACAAACAATTTTTAATGACCCCTGTGATTTTTCTCCTGGGTTTTTTTTTATTCGTTCATGGGATGTGGACGTCGCTGGCGAGGCCAGCACTTATTGCCCATCCCTAATTGACCTTGAGAAGGTGGTGGTGAGCTGCCTTCTTGAACTGCTGCAGTCCGTGTGGTGAAGGTTCTCCCACAGTGCAGTTAGGTAGGGGGCTTCAGGATTTTGACCTAGTGACGATGAAGGAATGGTGATATATTTCCAAGTCAGGATGGCGTGTGACTTGGGAGGGAACGTGCAAGTGGTGTTGTTCCCATGCACCTGCTGCCCTTGTCCTTATCCCAAACCCATAGAAGTCGGGGGTTTGGGAGGTGCTATCGCAGCAGTGTTCTGGAGATTAATCTTTAATTCCTGGAGACACCAGGGCAATCATGGAGGGTTGGCAACTATAGGATGAGGGGTGGGGAGTGGAGGGTGGGAGAGTGGAATTACAGACAAACTCTTTATGTTCAGTAATAGTACAGTAATAGTAAATTACAGACAAACTATGTTCAGTATCATAGAATCATAGAAAGGTTAAATCATGGAAGGAGGTCATTCGGCCCATCGAGTCCGCGCCAGCTCTATGCAAGAGCAATCCAGCTAGTCCCACTCCCCCACCCTATCCCCATAGCCCTGCAAATGTTTTATTTTCAAGTACTTATCCAGTTCCCTTTTTAAGGCCATGATTGAATCTGCCTCCACCACCCCCTCAGTCAGTGCATTCCAGATCCTAACCACTCGCTGTGTAAAAAAGATTTTCCTCATGTCACTTTTGGTTCTTTTGCCAATCACCTTAAATCTATGCCCTCTGGTTCTGGACCCTTCCACCAATTGGAACAGTTTCTCTCTATCTACTCATGATTTTGAATACCTCTATCAAATCTCCTCGCAACCTTCTCTGTTCCAAGGAGAACAACCCCAGCTTCTCCAGTCTATCCGTGTAACTAAAGTCCCTCATCCCTGGAATCATCCTAGTAAATCTCTTCTGCACCCTCTCTAAGGCCTTCTCATCTTTCCTAAAGTGCGGTGCCCAGAACTGGACACAATACTTCAGTTGTGGCCAAACCAGTGTTTTAAAAAGGTTCATCATGACTTCCTTACTTTTATACTCTATGCCTCTATTTATAAAGCCCAGGATCCCGTATGCTTTCTCAACCTGCCCTGCCACCTTCAACGATCTGTAATAGTACTGCTGACTCACTTGTTGCGTTCCAAGCCCCCTGTCCTCTCAGGGCGCACTGTCCTATCATATCCAGCCATCACCCGCGCAAATACTGGTACTTCGGTGGGTCCTATGAGACAGTTAGTTGGGTTACCACCTGGTGATTCACTACTCACAAGTGAGCACGAGCAGTCGCTGATGGCAGGGCCAGCTGTGGAGAGTCCGCATCGTGGGGGCGCACTCCTCGCCAAGCTCTGTTCAGCTGGACACGGATGCTGAACCCTGGGGGCCATCATTGAGAGTGAGAATAATCGAGGTACAGCTCCACCTTTGCAAGGTAATGGAAAAGGTGTCACGCACACTCTCCACAATAGGGGATAGGATGGAGGACTCCATCACTAGTGGACTATTGGCGCAGGTAAGTGCGGGAATGTCTGCAATAGAGCTTCAAGCACGACTTTCTAATCATAGAAGTTTACAACATGGAAACAGGCCCTTCGGCCCAACATGTCCATGTCGCCCAGTTTATACCACTAAGCTAGTCCCAATTGCCTGCACTTGGCCCATATCCCTCTATACCCATCTTACCCATGTAACTGTCCAAATGCTTTTTAAAAGACAAAATTGTACCCGCCTCTACTACTGCCTCTGGCAGCTCGTTCCAGACACTCACCACCCTTTGAGTGAAAAAATTGCCCCTCTGGACCCTTTTGTATCTCTCCCCTCTCACCTTAAATCTATGTCCCCTCGTTATAGACTCCCCTACCTTTGGGAAAAGATTTTGACTATCTACCTTATCTATGCCCCTCATTATTTTATAGACTTCTATAAGATCACCCCTCAACCTCCTACTCTCCAGGGAAAAAAGTCCCAGTCTATCTAACCTCTCCCTATAAGTCAAACCATCAAGTCCCGGCAGCATCCTAGTAAATCTTTTCTGCACTCTTTCTAGTTTAATAATATCCTTTCTATAATAGGGTGACCAGAACTGTACACAGTATTCCAAGTGTGGCCTAACTAATGTCTTGTACAACTTCAACAAGACATCCCAGCTCCTATATTCAATGTTCTGACCAATGAAACCAAGCATGCTGAATGCCTTCTTCACCACCCTATCCACCTGTGACTCCACTTTCAAGGAGCTATGAATCTGTACTCCTAGATCTCTTTGTTCTATAACTCTCCCCAACGCCCTACCATTAACGGAGTAGGTCCTGGCCCGATTCGATCTACCAAAATGCATCACCTCACATTTATCTAAATTAAACTCCATCTGCCATTCATCGGCCCACTGGCCCAATTTATCAAGATCCCATTGCAATCCTAGATAACCTTCTTCACTGTCCACGATGCCACCAATCTTGGTGTCATCTGCAAACTTACTAACCATGCCTCCTAAATTCTCATCCAAATCATTAATATAAATAACAAATAACAGCGGACCCAGCACCGATCCCTGAGGCACACCGCTGGTCACAGGCCTCCAGTTTGAAAAACAACCCTCTACAACCACCCTCTGTCTTCTGTCGTCAAGCCAATGTTGTATCCAATTGGCTACCTCACCTTGGATCCCATGAGATTTAACCTTATGTAACAACCTACCATGCGGTACCTTGTCAAAGGCTTTGCTAAAGTCCATGTAGACCACGTCTACTGCACAGCCCTCATCTATCTTCTTGGTTACCCCTTCAAAAAACTCAATCAAATTTGTGAGACATGATTTTCCTCTCACAAAACCATGCTGACTGTTCCTAATCAGTCCCTGCCTCTCCAAATGCCCGTAGATCCTGTCTCTCAGAATACCCTCTAACAACTTACCCACTACAGATGTCAGGCTCACCGATCTGTAGTTCCCAGGCTTTTCCCTGCCGCCCTTCTTAAACAAAGGCACAACATTTGCTACCCTCCAATCTTCAGGCACCTCACCTGTAGCGGTGGATGATTCAAATATCTCTGCTAGGGGACCCGCAATTTCCTCCCTAACCTCCCATAACGTCCTGGGATACATTTCATCAGGTCCCGGAGATTTATCTACCTTGATGCACGTTAAGACTTCCAGCACCTCCCTCTCTGTAATATGTACACTCCTCAAGACATCACTATTTATTTCCCCAAGTTCCCTAACATCCATGCCTTTCTCAACCGTAAATACCGATGCGAAATATTCATTTAGGATCTCACCCATCTCTTGTGGTTCCGCACATAGATGACCTTGTTGATCCTTCAGAGGCCCTACTTTCTCCCTAGTTACTCTTTTGCCCTTTATGTATTTGTAGAAGCTCTTTGGATTCACCTTTGCCTTATCTGCCAAAGCAATCTCATGTCCCCTTTTTGCCCTCCTGATTTCTCTCTTAACTCTACTCCGGCAATCTCTATACTCTTCAAGGGATCCACTTGATCCCAGCTGCCTATGCATGTCATATGCCTCCTTCTTCTTTTTGACTAGGGCCTCAATCTCCCGAGTCATCCAAGGTTCCCTACTTCTACCAGCCTTGCCCTTCACTTTATAAGGAATGTGCTTACCCTGAACCCTGGTTAACACACTTTTGAAAGCCTCCCACTTACCAGACATCCCTTTGCTTGCCTACAGACTCTCCCAATCAACTTCTGAAAGTTCCTGTCTAATACCATCAAAATTGGCCTTTCCCCAATTTAGAATTTTAACTTTTGGGCCAGACCTATCCTTCTCCATAGCTATCTTAAAACTAATGGAATTATGATCACTGGTCCCAAAGTGATCCCTCACTAACACTTCTGTCACCTGCCCTTCCTTATTTCCCAAGAGGAGGTCAAGTTTTGCCCCCTCTCTAGTCGGGCCATCCACATACTGAATGAGGAATTCCTCCTGAATACACTCAACAAATTTCTCTCCATCCAAGCCCTTAATGCTATGGCTGTCCCAGTCAATGTTGGGAAAGTTAAAGTCCCCTACTATTACCACCCTATTTTTCTTGCAGCTGTCTGTAATCTCCTTACATATTTGCTCCTCAATTTCCCATTGACTATTTGGGGGTCTGTAATACAATCCTATCAAAGTGATCTCGCCCTTCTTATTTTTCAGTTCTACCCATATAGACTCAGTGGGCGAACCCTCGGATATATCCTCTCTCACTACTGCCGTGATGTTCTCCCGAATCAAGAACGCAACTCCCCCTCCTCTCTTACCTCCTGCTCTATCTTTCCTATAGCATCTGTACCCTGGAATATTTAGCTGCTAGTCCTGCCCCTCCCTTAGCCATGTTTCAG
The DNA here is from genome assembly GCF_035084215.1 of Heptranchias perlo. Classification (NCBI taxonomy): domain Eukaryota; kingdom Metazoa; phylum Chordata; class Chondrichthyes; order Hexanchiformes; family Hexanchidae; genus Heptranchias; species Heptranchias perlo. The sequence continues at coordinate 70,365,976 of NC_090335.1, forward strand.
TAATAGCTATAACATCCCAGTCCCATGTGCCCATCCATGCCCTGAGTTCATCTGCCTTGCCCATCAGACTTCTTGCATTGAAATAAATGCAGTTTAATCTAACCTTCCCTTGGTCTTTGCCGTGCTTTCTCAGACCATTTGTCCGGTCATGTTTTGTACACTCTCCCTTACTGCCTTTTGTTTCTGTCACCACTTTACTTCCCACTGACTTCCTGCATTGATTCCCATCCCCCTGCCACTTTAGTTTAAACCCTCCCCAACAGCACTAGCAAACACTCCCCCTAGGACATTGGTTCCAGTCCTGCCCGGATGCAGACCGTCCAATTTGTACTGGTCCCACCTCCCCCAGAACCGGTTCCAATGTCCCAGGAATTTGAATCCCTCCCTCTTGCACCATTTCTCAAGCCACGTATTCATCCTAGCTATCTTGTCATTCCTACTCTGACTAGCCCATGGCACTGGTAGCAATCCTGAGATTACTACCTTTGAGGTCCTACTTTTTAGTTTAACTCCTAACTCCCTAAATTCAGCTTGTAGGACCTCATCCCGTTTTTTACCTATATCGTTGGTACCTATATGCACCACGACAACTGGCTGTTCACCCTCCCCCTCCAGAATGTTCTGCAGCCACTCCGAGACATCCCTGACCCTTGCACCAGGGAGGCAACATACCATCCTGGAGTCTCGGTTGCGTCCGCAGAAATGCCTGTCTATTCCCCTTACAATCGAGTCCCCTATCACTATAGCTCTGCCACTCTTTTTCCTGCCCTCCTGTGCAGCAGAGCCAGCCACGGTGCCATGAACCTGGCCGCTGCCACCTTCCCCTGGTGAGCCATCTCCCACAACAGTATCCAAAACGGTATACCTGTTTGAGAGGGGGATGGCCACAGGGGACCCCTGCACTACCTGCCTGCACCTCTTACTCTTCCTGGTGGTCACCCATTCACTTCCTGCCTGTACTGCCTTTACCTGCGGTGTGACCAACTCGCTAAACGTGCTATCCACGAGTTTCTCTGCATCGCGGATGCTCCACAGTGAGTCCACCTGCAGCTCCAGCTCCGAGATACGATCGGTCAGTAGCTGCAGGTGGACACACTTCCTGCACACATGGTCGGCAGGGACACTGGTAGTGTCCATGACTTCCCACAACTTGCAGGAGGGGCATATCACGGGTGCGAGGTCTGCTGCCATGATTTGCCTTAGCTTAGTTACCCCTTTTAAATTACGTTGAAATTTGAAAATGTTAACTATACCAGGGACCTAGGTTCACTAAAAAAAAACTACCTGCTATAAAAGCTGCTTAGTTTCCCAGCTCTCAGTTTAAACCAATGCCCTAATTTAGAGAAGAAAAAAAAACAGTAATACTCACCAACCAATCACTTACCTGCTGTCCTGTGACGTCACTCCTTGGTTTTCTGTTGTTGTTTTTGATCCGATCAGGTCCGCCGCCGCTCTGGTCTCGGGCCTCGGGCCGCCGCTCTTTATATCCCTGCTCTCGGTCTCTCTCCTCTGCTCCCGATCAGGTCCGCCGCCGCTCTGGCCTCGGGCCTCGGGCCGCCGCTCTTTTATCCCCGCTCTTGGTCTCTCTCCTCTGCTCCCGATCAGGTCCGCCGCCGCTCTGGTCTCGGGCCTCGGGCCGCCGCTCTTTATATCCCCGCTCTCGGTCTCTCTCCTCTGCTCCCGATCAGGTCCGCCGCCCTTTTATCCCCGCTCTCGGTCTCTCTCCTCTGCTCTGCTCTCGTTCAGGTTCGCCGCCGCTCTGGTCTATTCAGGCCATGACAATGGCCGTGCGGAATCTGGATGCCAACAAATCTGCCACCTTGAACAGGCAGACAGAAACATCATATCCATGGCCTTAGAAAGCGCCACATCTCCTCACCAGCCTGCTGTCCAGCAATGCTGCCTCCTCTCCCGATGTCCGAGTCTGCCCCCGCACAGGTGCAGGTGGAGTAGTCTTTGGCCAGGCCCTCACGGGCTCCAAAATCTAGAGGTCATAGGCCAAAAGCATCTCATCAGTCAGGGCATGATTCTCATAGAATCATAGATTCATAGAAATTTATAGCACAGAAGGAGGCCATTCGGCCCATCGCAACTGTGCCGGCCGAAAAAGAGCAATCCAGCCTAATCCCACTTTCCAGCTCTTGGTCTGTAGCCTTGTAGGTTACAGCACTTTGAGTGCATATCCAAGTACTTTTTAAATGCAGTGAAGATTTCTGCCTCTACCACCCTTTCTGGCAATGAGTTCCAGACCCCACCAACCTCTGGATGAAAAAATTTCTCCTCAACTCCCCTCTAATCCTTCTACCAATTATTTTAAATCTATGCCCCCTGGTTATTGACCTCTCTGCTAAGGGACATAGGTCCTTCCTGTCCACTCTATTCTAGGCCCCTCATAATTATATGCACCTCAAAGAAAACAATCCCAGCCAATCCAATCTTTCCTTGTGGCTAAAATTCACAAATCCTGGCAACATCCTCATAAATTTCCTCTGTACCCTCTCTGGTGCAATTACATCTTTCCTGTAGTGTGGAGACCAGAACTGTACGCAGTACTCTAGCTGTGGCCTAACTTGTATTTTATACAGTTCTAGCATAACCTCACTGCTCTTATGTTCTATGCCTCGGCTAATAAAGGAAAGTATCCCGTATGCCTTCTAAACCACCTTATCTACCTGCCCTGCTACCTTCAGGGATCTGTGGACATGGACTCCAAGGTCTCTCTGTTCCTCTACACTTCTCAGTATCCTCCCATTTATTGTGTATTCCTTTGCCTTGTTTGCCCACCCCAAATGCATTACCTCACACTTCTCCAGATTGAATTCCGTACGCCACTTATCTGCTCACCTGACCAGCCCATTGATCTCTTCCTGCAGTCTACAGATTTCTTCCTCACTATCCATCACAAGGCCAATTTTTGTATCATCCTCAAATTTCTTAATCATGCCCCCTATATTTAAGTCTAAATCATTGATATATACCACAAAAAGCAAGGGACCTAGAAATGAGCCCTGCGGAACCCCACTGGAAACAGCCTTCCAGTCACAAAAACACCCATCAACCAGTACCCTTTGCTTCCTTCCACTGAGTCAATTTTGGATCCAACTTGCCACTTTCCCTTGGATCCCATGGGCTTTTACTTTTCTGACCAGTCTGCCATGTGGGACCTTGTCAAAAGCCTTGCTAAAAATCCATGTAGACTCCATCAAACAGGCTACCCTCATCAACCCTCCTTGTTACCTCCTCAAAAGAATTCATTAAGAACCATACCCAAGTCTTCTGCCTCCACACTGGTTACCTTTTTGGCCTCTAATGGGCCCTACTCTTTCCTTAGTTATCCTCTTGCTCTTTGTGTATTTATAAAACATCTTTGGGTTTTCCTTGATTCTACTTGCCAATATTTTTTCATCTCTTTGCTTTCCTAATTTCCTTTTTAATTTCACTCCTGCACTTTCTATACTCCTCTAGGCTTTCTGCAGTATTGAGCTCTCAGTATCTGACATATGCTTCCCTTTTTTGCCTTATCCTACTCTGTATGCTGCTTGACACCCAGGGGGCTCTAAATTTGGGAATCCCACCCTTTTTCTTTGTGGGAACATATTTGCTCTGAACCCTCACTATCTCCTCCTTGAATGCCTCCCACTGCTCTATCACCTTCAAGTAGCTGTTTCCAGTCCACTTTTGCTAACTCTGAGCAACCTGCCACTACCTCTGCTGAAGCCACAGGGAATGTATCACATTAGAAGCACTAGGAAGAGGAAGGCTAAGGTTTTGTAATCGCCAATGGTATGCCAAAGGGCGTCTGATGGAATTTCATGTTTTTCATTTACATTTGTTTTTTGTTAAATGCACATTAAATGTTTTAATTGTCACCACCACTGCCGCGTCTTTTCCATTCTTGAGTCCCTTTTGTGAAAGTGCCCTTTCATGCTCTTCATCATGAACTCCGAGACTTGACGCCACTCATTGGGCATACAATGGGTGTAGACATGGTTGAAGGTCTGTTTTGTGCAAACAGAAGGTGGGGGTAGGAGTGGGGGCTGGTAGTTGTGGTGGTGACGGTGGTTATTCCAGGCGGCCTGAGTAGTTCACTATCTTCACAGATCTCATGAGTGAATCCCGAGCATCACGAGCTGCCAATGTGTGCCGCTGCTCTGGCGATGGGTTTCCCATCTTAGTCATCCTCCTCCTTCTCCTCCTCCTCATCCTTTTCTTCAATGTTGTGGGCCGATGAGGATGCTTCATTAGCGCATTCGAGCTCCTCCACCTGGAACCCTCCCTGTTGAGCGATGTTGTGTAGGACGCAACACACGACTATTATTCTGCACACCCTCGCCGGTGAGTACTGAAGGGCTCCCCCAGATCGATCCTGGTACCTGAAGCACATCTTCAGCATTCCTATGGCTTGTTCAATAACAGACCTGGTGGTGATGTGATTGTCGTTGTACCGCTGCTGTGCCTCGCTGATGGGGTTTCTCAGAGGTGTCATAAGCCACGTCTGCAGGTGTTGTCCCTTGTCTCCAAGGAGCCAGTCCTCTTGTGTGAGGAAGCATATGTTGGACTTGCACAAAATGAAGGAATCGTGGCAGCTGCCAGGGAATTTGGCACACACCTGCGGAAACCTCTTCCAGTGGTCGGAAACCAGCTGTGCATTGATGGAGTGATATCCCCTTCAGTTTATGAACAGTCCTGGCTCATGTGCAGGTCCTTGGATTGCTACGTGTGTGCAATCAATTGTGCCCTGCACCCGTGGGAAGCCAGCCAGAGAGTTGAAACCCACTGCCCTCTCAGTCTGGCTGATGTTGTCACTGGGGAAGTTGACGTAGTCGGATGCCCTGGCAAACAAGCCATCCGTCACCTGTCGTATACACTAATGTGCAGACAACTGAGAGACCCTGGAGATGTCAACTCTGGTGCTCTGGAAGGATCCGGAGGTGAAGAAATTGAGGACAGTGGTTACCATAACTGCAACGGGCCACCAGGCCCAGCCGGGAACAACTCTGCATGAAAGAGTGTGCAGATGTCTGCGACGACCTGGCGACTCAATCTGAGCCTTCGTAGATACTGCTCCTCAGAGAGGTCCAGGGATCTCAGCCTCTGCCTATACACCTTTTCTCGTGGGTGGTGCCTCCTGCGACCTCGGCCCCTCCGTTGGTCCCCTGTCTGCTCTTCTGCAGGTCCTTGTGGCACACCTCTGTCTTGTGCACCTGCAACTCCCAGAACTGCACGCTGTCCCTGCCGCCGATGGAGATGTGCCTCCTCCTCAGATGTATTGTACGATTGCGCCCCCCCTCCCCCCATCCTGATGTTATCAGTTTGAGGGGGTCCAAAATGTTGCTAAATATGTCTGAACATAAGAATTCTCAGTGTGAACAAAGAAATCTCAGTCGAAGCACAAAGAGCTCCCAGCCAAAAGTTTGCCTGAGAGAACTGATTGCCCTGCTGCAAAAACTCACCTTTTCTTCACGTGTCAATCACTAGTTTAAAGGCCCAAATGAGGATTGGCTGCAACTCGCCTCCGTTTCCATAGCGTTTCAGAGGCCACGGGAGACATGTTCAGAAGAAGTTAAAATGGTTTGTGTAACTGAACGCACAAACAGTTAATCCCTTTAAGTGGTTTAATTGCCTAAATTGGCCCTTTAAATATCGGCCTGCCGACTAAGTGCCGACAGGGCTTCCGGGTGTCAGAAGCACGCCCATCCAAACGTGTCTGGGTCAAACCCGGAAGTGGGCGCGTTGGAGACAGGATGCGGTCCCGCTCCAAAAAATTAGCATTTTCACTGCCCGCCCGCCCCCAACCCACCCGTTCTTGGGGGTTAAAATTTACCCCATAATCTCTTAAAGAGGAAGTTCTGAGTAAGAAAACCTACAGGTCAGTAATCTCACTGATCAGTTATTACTCCTTGAACGCCTCCTTCACCCACAAGGCCAGTTCTGATGAAAAGTCCCACCTGAAACAGTAACCTGTTTTTCTTCTTTTAGATGCAAGCTGATTTTTATAACCTTTTAGCTGTTTTCCTTTATAGTTGTAAACAATTTTACAACACCAAGTTATAGTCCAACAATTTTATTTTAAAATTCACAAGCTTTCGGAGGCTTCCTCCTTCCTCAGGTGAATGTCATGAAATCCTCGAACCTCTCGCATTTATAAATCACAGAACAATACCTGGTGATTACAGATAGTCTTTTCAACTGCCCGTTGCCAAGGCAACCAAAGTGTTCGGACAGATAGGTATTACCTACAGGGCCACTGAATATACAAACGGCCAGAACAAAAAAAAAGACAGAGAGAGAGAGAGGCAGAAACATAGAAACATCCGGAAGGAAAAGACAGCAATTGACCCGTTATATTAAAAACAGTTAACTTTTGTTCGCTGGTGGGGTTACGTGTAGCGTGACATGAACCGAAGATCCCAGTTGAGGCCGTCCTCATGGGTGCGGAACTTGGCTATCAATTTCTGCTCGACGATTTTGCGTTGTCATGTGTCTCGAAGGCCGCCTTGGAGTACGCTTACCCGAAGGTCGGTGGCTGAATGTCCTTGACTGCTGAAGTGTTCCCCGACTGGGAGGGAACCCTCCTGTCTGGCGATTGACAAAGATACCACCATCACACGAGAGGACACCACCCACCAGGTGCATGGTTCATACTCCTGTGACTCAGCCAACGTTGTCTACCTCATACGTTGCAGGAAAGGATGCCCCAAAGCATGGTACATTGGCGAGACCATGCAGACGCTGCGACAACGGATGAACGGACACCGCGCAACAATCGCCAGACAGGAGGTTTCCCTCCCAGTCAGGGAACACTTCAGCAGTCAAGGACATTCAGCCACCGACCTTCGGATAAGCGTACTCCAAGGCGGCCTTCGAGACACAAGACAATGCAAAATCGTCGAGCAGAAATTGATAGCCAAGTTCCGCACCCATGAGGACGGCCTCAACCGGGATCTTGGGTTCATGTCACGCTACACGTAACCCCACCAGCGAACAAAAGTTAACTGTTTTTAATATAACGGGTCAATTGCTGTCTTTTCCTTCCGGATGTTTCTATGTTTCTGCCTCTCTCTCTCTGTTTTTTTTGTTCTGGCCGTTTGTATATTCGGTGGCCCTGTAGGTAACACCTATCTGTCTGAACACTTTGGTTGCCTTGGCAATGGGCAGTTGAAAAGACTATCTGTAATCACCAGGTATTGTTCTGTGATTTATAAATGCGAGAGGTTCGAGGATTTCTTGACATTCACCTGAGGAAGGAGGAAACCTCCGAAAGCTTGTGAATTTTAAAATAAAATTGCTGGACTATAACTTGGTGTTGTAAAATTGTTTACAATTGTCAACCCCAGTCCATCACCGGCATCTCCACATCATGCCTTTATAGTGGTAATGATTATTACTTAAGCCACATAACATTCACTGCACTTCAAAACGTAATTCAATGTGTGAAACGCTTTGAGATATCACAGTGTGATAAGATGAGAAAGAAATAGAAAGAGAAAGAAGGACTGAAAGACAGTCAGAAAGAACTTGCATTTATATAGCACTGTTCATGGCCTCAGGACGTCCCAAAGCGCTTTACAGCCATTGAAGTACTTTTGAAGTGTAGTCACTGTTGTAATGTAAGAAATGCAGCAGCCAATTTGCAAATAGGAAGGTCCCACAAACAGCAATGTAATAATGACCAGATAATCTGTTTTAATGGTGTTGGTTGAGGGATAAATATTGGCCAGGACGCCGGGAAAAACTCCTCTGCTCTTCTTTGAAACAGTGCCATGGGATCTTTAACATCCGCCTGAGAGGGCAGACAGAGCCTCGGTTTGACATCATATCCAAAAGACAGCACCTCTGACAGTGCAGCACTCCCTCAGTACTGAATTGAAGTGTCAGCCTGGTTTATATAATGTAAGTATCACTGGTTTCAATGGCTAAATGACGACATTAATTCCTCATCGATGAGGTTATCATATATCAACTATATGGAACAAAGTAGCCATCATCAACGCTGCCTCAGGATTCAGGTGGAGGTTAGAACATGTTAGCAAGTTTGCTCTGAAACATTTCATGCAGTTGCCTTGCTATCAATTCCAAGATCTAATAGTCGACATTTGATAATCTTCATTTTCGGGCTGTAAACAGAGAATCTTTAAAGTTCAGGGAACAAAACCTGGATTGTTCTTACATATAATCAGATAGAAACTTTAAAAAAAATCTTCTGAATCTTGATCCGTTGTGTTAGTGTGACCCTACGGTTTACTTATCTGAACATTGGTCTTCAGAAAAAAGTGAAAAAGTATTAAGTGTAAGCTGTAGGAATGTAGTTTGGATAGTTGTAGTACAAATATGCTTAACTAGCTCTAAACTGCAATCAGCACATCCTATTTTACCAATTGTACCATGCCATGCCTCTATTTTGAGTATACATAAGAATATTTTCATTGGGTACAATTCTCAGACAGGAATAGACTATTGTGAACTCATCTAGCTTCCCATTAGATTACTTTGAGACATTCCTAAATCTAAAGAAAGAAGTTGCATTTCCATAGCATGACCTCAGGATGGCCCAAAGTGCTCCACAGCCAATGAAGTACTTTTAAAAAGTAGGCACTGTTGTAAACCAGGGAAACACAGCAGCCAATTTGCATTCAACACAGTCCCAAAAACAGCAATGAGATAAATGACCACTTAAACTGTCTTAGTGGTGTTAGTTGAGGGATAAAAGTTGGCTTGGACAATTCTGCTGCTCTTTTTCAATTAGTGCTATGGATTTTTCACAGCCACCTCAGAGGACAGGCAGGATCTTGGTGTAAAGTCTCATCTGAAAGAGGACACTTTGAGCAGCACAGCACTCTTTCAGTACTAGCTGTGGAATGTACTCAAGTCTCTGGAGTGGGGATTAGAACCCGTGACCTTCCAACTCAGAAGGCAAGAGTGCTACCACTGAGCCAAGACTGACACTTAATAACCCAGAATCATATTTGCTGAGAGGAACTTGACGTTTTTTGAACTCCGATGTAGTTTTCTTTGTGCCACCAGAAACTAAAGTACAGATGACCTCTGCTCTGAGTGTGTTGAAATTCATATTAGTTGGCGTGCATTTTCCCATGGGTGTGGCACTGAACATAATAATGAATCTGAAATTGCCCTGCTTGTGTGGTTAGTTTTAAAAGACCACTGTACTGTAGCTGATTGGATTGGAATGCTTGAAGTGAATTTGTGCGTGTTTCTGTTTTTAAAACCCAACTCCTTCCTTAACAGTTCAGTTCTTTTCAGGTGAGCCTTCGAGATCTGTATCAGTTGCTGGCTGGCTCGCTAATAAGGTGACATTGGAGGGAACTTCAAAGGCTTTGGCCAGTGGAGAACCAATAGGAAATTCCAGTCAAACTGTGCGGCAGGGAAAGGTGGAATTTCCTTTAAATACTACGGTTTTATTTTAGCACTGGTGTTTTTTCATTAACTGTACCTTGCAACTATGCTCTTGTGGAGTGCCTCATTCCTTACAGGCATTGTTAGAATGCCAATATTTCAACAGTCCTGATCCTCAAGACCAATGTAAAATCATTTCAAACTGTTACGTTTGCTGTAATTACAGACACCAAAAAAATGTTGTTTTTTCCCTTCCTCACGCTGCTGACTCTGGGATGCTGTCTCACTCTCCAGTTTCTTTCCCGAGTTGCCATTCTTAATGGGTAGGTCAAGGCAGCCAGCACCAGCGAATTATTCAATGCTCGCTAACTTCAAAGTCCAACCTGATCCTGTTTCACCTGACATCTGCAGATGTGTGCTTCTCAGAAAAAGTCACTAGATGGTGATTAGGAACAAGATCCCTGGATTATATACATCCCCCCACCCCCCACCATCCCTAGCCCTAGAGTACTGAGGCCAACTACAGTCCTCCAACTCCTGCCTTAGCTGAGATCAGTTAGCTTAACACAGGGAGAGCTGGAACTGTGGACCATCTGGTCTGTGTGGCTCAACCCTACATCACTTAACCATCAGGGAGCTGAGGTTTAGCTCTTGAGAGTTGCGATTGTGTCTAATAGCCAGACAGTGCTGAGAAATCTGATACCACTTTGGTTTCCTATCGGTCCATCCCACCAGCAAACCTATTAACACTTACATATTTCCTAACAGAAACCAGAAAGATTTGACCCTTTGCAGAATAGATAACACCTGACCAGGACTAAAACATAAATCTTACTTTGATTTTTTTTCTAAATCTTTTCAAATTATTTCAAGTGTATTGCCATTCCTTCATTATCGCTGGGTCAAAATCCTGGAACTCCCTACCTAACAGCACTGTGGGAGAACCTTCACCGCACGGACTGCAGTGGTTCAAGAAGAAGGCCCACCACCACCTTCTCAAGGGGCAACTAGGGATGGGCAATAAATATCGGCTTTGCTAGCGACGTCCACATCCCCAGAATGATTTTTTTTTAAAGTTGCAGAATATCTTTCTTAAAGGAAAGAGGCCTCATTAAATTATTAAGGACCACACTTTATAAAGTCACATTCTATTGATCATCCACTTGCATGTGTACTCACGTGTATATACATCTGAACACACACATACATGTGTGCATACATACTTACAAAGACGTTAGCATCTAATCCGCTGATTTGCTTGGAGAAAATTTGTGGACTAAATTTATTTCCCCAAACTTTCATTTTATTGAGTTTTACAAAATCAGTTCACGCATATATCATTACCGCATTAATATGGAGACAGAAAACCAGAAATTCTGAGAAATCCTGCTCTGTTCATCTAAGTGTTGCAGACCAGAACCTCCATCCACCCATGGACTTCTCCTCCACCCATGGACTTCCCCTCCACCCATGGACTTCCCCTCCACCCAAGGGCTTCCCATCCACCCGTGGACCTCAACATAGACCCTGTCCTTAATCATGTGGAAGGGGACATTTCATTCTTCAGGGTGGGTAGCTCTTGCCTGTAAGAGCACATCAGAGGAGCAAGCAGAAGACTTGACCTCTGCCCCCGTTTCACCCCCCACCTCTCCCCCCTTCCACCTCCCCCCACCCCCCGACAGACTGGAATTTCTTGTGCAAGTTAAATAGGGCGGAATCCCTGAAGAACCTGGTTGCAGACCAAACTCTAGCCCCATCCCAGGGTCTACTATTCTCTATAATGTATACAGGGTCTGCTATTCTCTAATATATTCAGGGTTTTCTGAGGCTTTTTTCTGTTTTTATTCTGCACTTATTTGTTTGTGTCCTCAGGTCATTAGGGTTGCTATGTAGGTTTGAAGACCAAGTGGTCTACTGGGAGAGGAAGGAACAGTGCCAAAGAAAACCTTTGAGCATTTCCAAAAGACTGGACATCCTAGGGCATTTCTCATTTAGAAAACAGCTGGAATAATGACTACAGCACAAAAGAAAAACATTGAATTGCTAGCAAGTTGAAACCTCAACAATAAACATTGCAGATATCTGACTACTGGTGAAGGGTCCCACTTGAAACATTAACCGATCTTGTTCTCTTTCAGAATGTGGCTGACCCGATGCACATCCCTAGCATTTTCTGTTTTTATTCACTATTTTAATGTTGAGACCGTAGAGATCAAATATGAATTTCCCCCAATGATAACTTGAAATCTGACGGTGCGGCCTTTCTGAAAGGCCTTTAATGTGCAATTTTCCTCACAAAATTTCAGTGAAGGAAAAGTTTCACATTTCCCCCAAGTTTGTAACAGCAGAAAACATTGGAAGAAATTCCTCTGAACTTTTGAAATAACCTTTGAGGGTTGTCATGGCCTAAATATGTTTCCACGGCATCGTGCGGAATTGTATGGAGGCGCTTCAACTAGCAATGACTTAATCATTAAAAATGCACAATGTACGAAAACAACATTGCAGAGACCTCTGGAACACTTTATATCCAGTAAAGCCGTGTTAGTATGTTGGCTGTTACATTGCGTTGTCGGAAACAGTAACCCGATGCAGCTGCCTCACGCTAATCCTCTGTGGTAGGATTGCCATAGCAACATGGCAACTTCACCGTTGCTCTACAAATTCAGGAAAGCCTTGTGGTCTTTTCTCTAATCTTTTTATTTTTCCTAACATATAAAAGAAATTACTATCAAGAGTCATTTTCCTTCAGTCTAGACTCTGAAGGCTTCTTCTGTAATATGGGTTTGGCTGATGGCTCTCCTGCCTTGTGGAACAGTCAAACATGCTCGTATCAGCATCATCATAACTAGGGGCAGATTAGCAGGTTCCTATGCTTGGAATGCAAATTTGAATTTTGGATAACAGTGCCGCTGTTGAGAAGATGGAGAAAGAGTTAATTGATCTTAATGATGCCAAATTGCAGTACCTTTTGAGACAAATACCAAGACCCAAGTTCATAATCTAATCTGACACCTCTGTCCGGTACTGAGGGAGTGCTGTATCATCTGAGGTGCCGTCTTTTGGGTGAGGCATTAAACTGAGGTCCTGTCTGCTGGTTCAGGTGGATACTAAGGAGAAGATCAAGGAATTCTACTGGTGTCCTGGTAAACATTCCTTTCTCAAACAAAACCACTAAAAATAAACATTAACTTTCATGTACCTCACTGCTGTTTGCAACTGGCACTGTTACCTGAATAACAACAGTCATTGCAACAAAAAAAAATCATTGTGCGAAGAACTTTGGGATATTTATGAGAGGAATGATAAGATGCTATATAAATGCAAGTGCTTTTCTTCTAGTTGAGAAGGGCTAGGTGTTGTAGCTGAAACAATCAAGAGGTGTGTGGCTTTTAAATCAAAAAGGGAGACATGAGAATAAATGGAACTGAAAGATAAGATGCAAGAAATCAAAGAAAATCGATTTGCTAACATACAACAGCTTAAATTCTCAATATCCTTTCATCAGTTACTTATCCAACATCATTTACTAAAAAATTTAATCAAAAGTCTTCCTTTCTCTTCTAGTATTTTGATATTTTCTATCTAGATGTTAAATGCAAGAAAAGAGGGAGAAAATGTTTTTGAATATAAAATAAAGGCTTTGTTGTGGTATGTTGGCACTACATGTTCATGGAATGCATTCGAGACGGTCTCCGAGAGCAATATGTCATGGAACCAACCAGGGAACAGGCTATTTTAGATCTTGTATTATGCAATGAGACAGGGTTAAGTAGTAATCTCACAGTAAGAGATCCTCTGGGGAAGAGTGATCATAACATGATAGAATTTCACATTGAGTTTGAGAGTGATGTACTTAAGTCAGAAATTAGAGTCTTAAACTTAAATAAAGCCAATTACATAGGTATGAGGGGTGAGTTGGTTAAGGTAGATTGGTAAATTAAATTAAAGGTATGACAGTTGAAAAGCAATGGCAAACATTTAAAGAAATATTTTAATATTCTCAACAAATATCCATTCCATTGAGAAATAAAAACTCCACAGAAAAGTGATCGACCCGTGGCTAACTAAAGAGATTAAGGATAGTGTTAGATTAAAAGAAGAGGCCTATAATGTTGCCAAGAAGAGTAGTAAACCTGAGGATTGGGAGAGTTTTAGAAACCAGCAAAGGGCAACCAAAAAATTGATAAAAAGTAAACTAGCAAGAAATATAAAAACGGATTGTAAGAGCTTCTACAAGTAAGTAAAAAGGAAGAGAGTAGCAAAAGTAAATGTTGGTCCCTTAGAGGCTGAGACAGGAGAAATTATAATGGGGAATCAGGAAATGGCAGATGCGTTAAACAAATATTTTGTATGTGTCTCCACAGTAGAAAAAACAAAAAACATATCAGAAATAGTGGGGAACAAGGGTCTAATGAGAGTGAGGAACTTAAAGTAATTAATATCATTAGAGAAAAAGTACTTGAGAAACTAATGGGACGGGTAGATAAGGTGGTTAAGAAGGCATAGGGAATACTTTCCTTTATTAGCTGAGGCATAGAACATAAGAGCAGGGTGGTTATGCTGGAACTATATAAAACACTGGTTAGGCCACAGCTTGAGTACTGCATACAGTTCTGGTCACCACATTACAGGAAGGATGTAATTGCACTAGAGAGGGTGCAGAGGAGATTTACAAGGATGTTGCCAGGACTGGAGAATTTTAGCTATGAGAAATGATTGGATAGGCTGGGGTTGTTCTTTTTGGAACAGAGGAGGCTGAGGAGTGATTTAATTGAGGTGTACAAAATTATGAGGCGCCTAGATAGAGTGGATAGGAAGAGAGGTCCACAACCAGGGGGCATAGATTTATAGTGATTGGTAGAAGGATTAAAGGGGAGCTGAAGAAAATTTTTTCACCCAGAGGGTGGTGGGGGTCTGAAACTCACTGCCTGAAAGGGTGGTAGAGGCAGAAACCATCATCACATTTAAAAAGTACCAGGATGTGCACCTGAAGTGCTGTGACCTACAAGGCTACGGACCAAGTGCTGGAAAGTGGGATTCGGCTGGGTGGCTCATTTTCAGCCGGCACGGATACGATGAGCTTAATGGCCTCCTTCAGTGCCATAAATTTTCTATGATTCTATGATTCTATGACTAAAAGCTGATAAATCCCCTGGACCTGGGGCCTACATCCTTGGATTCTAAAAGAGGTGGCTGCAGAGATAGTGGTTGCATTGGTTATGATCTTCCAAAATTCTCTGGATTCTAGAACGGCCTCAGCAGATTGGAAGGTAGCAAATGTAACCCTGCTATTCAAGAAAGGAGGGAGAGGGAAAACAGAGAACGAAAGGCCAGTTAGCCTGACATTGGTCGTTGGGAAAATGCTAGAATCCATTATTAAGGACGTTGTAACAGGGCACTTAGAAAATCATAACATGATTAGGCAGAGTCAACATGGTTTTATGAAAGAGAAATCGTGATTGACAAACCTATTAGAATTTTTTGAGGATGTAACTAACAGGGTAGATAAAGAGGAACCAGTGGATGTAGTATATTTGAATTTTCAAAAAGCGTTCAATAAGATGCCACATAAAAGGTTGTTACACAAGATAAGGGCTCATGGGGTTGGGGGTAACATATTAGCATGGATAGAGGATTGGTTAACGGACAGAAAACAGAGAGTAGGGATAAACGGGTCATTTTCAGGCTGGCAGGCTGCAACTAGTGGGGTACCGCAAGGATCGGTGCTTGGGCCTCAGCTATTTACAATCGACATTAACGGCTTAGATGAAGGGACCGAGTGTAATGTATCCAAGTTTGCTGATGATACAAAGCTAGGTGGGAAAGTATGCCGTGAGGAGGACATAGTATGCAAAGGGATATAGACAGGTTAAGTGAGTGGGCAAGAAGGAGGCAGATGGGAGTATATTATGGGGAAATGTGAGGTTATTCACTTTGGTAGGAAGAATAGAAATTTTTTTAAATGGTGAGAAACAATTAAATGTTGGTGTTCAGAGACACTTGGGTGTCCTCGTACAAAAAACACAAGAAGTTAACATGCAGGTACAGCAGGCAATTAGGAAAGCAAATGAAATATTGGCCTTTATTGCAAGGGGGTTGGAGCACCAAAGTAAGGAAGTCTTACTACAATTGTACAGGGCTTTGGTGAGACCTCACCTGGAGTACTGTGTACAGTTTTGTTCTCCTTATCTAAGGAAGGATATACTTGTCTTAGAGGCAGTGCAGCGAAGGTTCACTAGATTAATTCCTGGGATGAGAGGGTTGTCCTATGAGGCCAAGTTGAGTAGAATGGGCCTATACTCTCTGGAGTTTAGAAGAATAAGAGGTGATCTCATTAGAACATATAAGATTCTGAGGGGGCTTGACAGGGTAGATGCTGAGAGGTTGTTTCCCTGGCTGGAGAGTCTAGAACTAGAGGTCATAGTCGCAGGATAAGGGGTCGGCCATTTAAGACTGAGATGAGGAGGAATTTCTTCACGCAGTGGGTTGTGAATCTTTGGGATTCTCTACCCCAGAGGGCTGTGGATGCTGATTCGTTGAATATTGTCACGGCTGAGATAGACAGATTTCTGGACTCTAGGGGAATCAAGGGAAAGGGGGATCAGGCAGGAAAGTAGAGTTGAGGTTGAAGATCAGCCATGATCTGATTGAATGGTGGAGCATGCTCGAGGGGCCATGTGGCCTGCTCCTATTTCTTATGTTCTCATGTTCTTATGTACAATGAGTTGTACCACAGGTTGGTAAGATGTAAAGCCTTGCCTACAATCTACTCCAAGATGGGCTCCCAATCTATGGCCCTGCTGCTAGAGTAAAGCATCAGGAACTTCACTCCAGGGTGGAAGGGAGGGTAAATCAAAGCACCACGAACTGATCATATGAACCTCCTAACAATCACTTCAAGAGACATATTGATATTGACCACCCTCTAAGGCCTGGGAAAAGGTGTGTAGCTTGGCCCGGTGAATGGTAGATGACATGGCCTGGGGAATAGTGTGTGGTATGGTAAGTGCTAGAGAGGACTGAGAGAATGCAACTGGGATGATAACTATTGGAATAAAAAAAAACAAAGAAACTTTGGATACAACCTGGATTATATGTGTGCCACCACCACAGAATGAGGCTTGTGCCATGGTGTACTGGCACAGTTTCAATCTGAAGATAATAAAACACAAATAAGGCTTCTCTTGGTGGCTCAACTGGTGAGTGACTAGGGTGATGGGCCTCAGCCCTCTGGGACAAGGAAGGGGAGGAAGAAAATCAGCAATGTTCCTGTTCCTGATCACTAGTCAGTAACCCCTGTATGTGTGCGCGCATGTGTGAATGCATGTGTGCATGTATACATATCAGGTGCGACTGGAATGCTACAGTTAAATAGTTTCTGGCACTCACTGTCTAGGCTCATATATGGAAAATGGACAATTGGGTGAGGTGCCTGATATAACTGGGCGTGCCCAAGCATGAGCCAACATCTTCAAGGCAGGAAGGGAGAAAATTGGAGGGATCTTGGGATTAAAAGCCAGTTTGAATCCTTCAACGTCTGCCTGCCTTAGTTTTAGCTGTTGGCGCTTTGGGTAGTTTTATTAAACTCATTTGTTCCTGGACAGTCCACCCAGTGGAATATCAAACTGGTTAAAGTGCTTGCAGGAGGAGACAAAGTGTCTGCAAAGGGATATTGACAGGTTAAGAGAATGGGCAAAAATTTGGCAGATGGAATATAATGTGGGAAAATGTGAAGTCATCCACTTTGGGAGGAAAAATAAAAAAACAAAATATTTGAATGGAGAAATACTCCAAAATGCTGCGGTACAGAGGGATTTAGAGGTGTCTTCGTACATGAAACACAAAAAGTCAACATATAGTGCAGCAGGTAATCCGGAAGGCAAACGGAATATTGGCCTTTATTTCCAGGGGGATGGAATATAAAAGTAGGGAAGTCATGCTACAACTGTACAGGGTGCTGGTGAGACCACACCTGGAGTACTGTGTACAGTTCTGGTGCCCTTATTTAAGGAAGGATATACTTGCATTGGAGGCAGTTCAGAGAAGGTTCACGAGGTTGATTCCGGGTATGGAAGGGTTGTCTTATGAGGAAAGATTGAACAGGTTGGGTCTATACTCATTGGAGTTTAGAAGAATGAGAGGAGATCTTATTGAAACATACAAGATTCTGAGGGGACTCGATAGGGTAGATGCTGAGAGGATGTTACCCCTCATGGGGGAATCTAAAACTAGGGGGCATAGTCTCAGAATAAGGGGTCGCCCGTTTAAGACGGAAATGAGGAGGAATTTCTTCTCCCGGGGTCGTGACTCTTTGGAATTCTTTACCCCAAAAAGCTGTGGAGGCTGAGTCATTGAATACATTCGAGGCTGAGTTAGACAAATTTTTGATCAGCAAGGGAGACAAGGGATATGTGGAAAAGGCGGGAAAGTGGAGTTGAGGTAAAAATCAGATCAGCCATGATCTCATTAAATGGCGGAGCAGGCTCGAGGGGCCGAATGGCCTACTCCTGCTCCTATCCCTTATGGTCTTATGGTCAGGCACCTTTGTGAACCGAAGGTAAAAGTGGATTCGTTTCTGTTTTTTTGGCTCTTGTTTCTCAACCCTGTGCGTCAGGAAACATTTCTTCTCTTCAAACACCGTAGGAATCCGAGGCAAGTACTCAGCTACGCAAATGATTGAAAAGAAAAGTGCCTGTTTCTGTCTGCAATGAGGCACAATAATGTTTAGTGATCAAGTTTTAATCTCAGAGTGATGCTTTACTGCAAGAAATCATGGCCAGTCCCGTGTTTGTATGAGTAAAGATTCTTTGTGGACTATGCCATCTCGAGAGACAATCCCTTCTTTTTCTTTTATCGTTAAGCTTGAGATTTACAGCAACAAATACATAAGTTAGATAGGCATCGACATTTGCAGGTGTTGTTTGTGTGTCACAGCCGTAGCTTCATTATCATCATCATACACCCAGAACAAGCTCGGTAACAGCTTTATGATCTTCATCACCATCACCATCGTCACCTTCATCATCCTATATAGGGCAGGGGCTTGATATCAGGATGTTTAATCTATTCACCAGGCAACTCCATCACCAGATACCAATTCTCATGTATAATGTAAGAATGATATCCATTTTAGAATTGTTAACCTGTCCTTTTCTGCCCTCCTCTCCTGAAGCATTTATTTGACCATTTTTCCACACATTTGGACCAAGAGTTATTTTTTGGTGCTGTTTTTAAAGCAAAGCGTGTTTTACACAAGTTAGGAAAAAACCCACCTAGACAAATATAATGGAAGCTGTTTTCCTCAAAGATTGTAAACAATAAGCAATTTGTCAGCTTGTCTCTGTAAGCAATAAACACCTCACACCCGACTTTGGCCGAAAGTGTAAAAGGGTTCTATCAGATCAGCCGCCCATTAAACACCTCTCCTGGAATGGGAGAGATGTATAACAGGCGGCTGATCTGACATTGCCTATTTTACTCTATTGCCCAAAGTCAATCTACCCCACTGTGTCGGGAAGTCATTGATCATTTTTTAGCTGTGAACAGAGGGAAATAAACCACCGATGCATAGGAACATAGGAAGTTAGCTCCAGCTAATGCTAAGACTTAGAGGTTTGAAATGCTGGTTGACTGTTGCAAGTCATCTTGCTATTAAAATAAGATAACCCACTAATGTGGGAGGAGGCTCGTGTAAAGCACAAACACTGGCATGGACCAGTTGGGCCGGATGGCCTGTTTCTGTGCGGTAATTCTATGCAACTCGATGTCATTTAAAAAAAAATCGTTCATGGGATGTGGGCGTCGCTGGCGAGGCCAGCATTTATTGTCCATCCCTAATTGCCCTTGAGAAGGTGGTGGTGAGCCGCCTTCTTGAACCGCTGCAGTCCATGTGGTGAAGGTTCTCCCACAGTGCTGTTAGGAAGGGAGTTCCCGGATTTTAACCCAGCGACGATGAAGGAACAGCAATATTTTCCAAGTCGGGATGGTGTGTAACTTGGAGGGGAACGTGCAGGTGGTGTTGTTCCCATGTGCCTGCTGCCCTTGTCCTTCCAGGTGGTAGATGTCGCGGGTTTGGGAGGTGCTATCGAAGAAGCCTTGGTGAATTGCTGCAGTGCATCCTGTGAATGGTACACACTGCAGCCACAGTGCGCCGGTGGTGAAGGGAGTGAATATTTAGGGTGGTGGATGGGGTGCCAATCAAGTGGGCTGCTTTGTCCTGGATGGTGTCGAGCTTCTTGAGTGTTGTTGGAGCTGCACTCATCCAGGCAAGTGGAGAGTATTCCATCACACTCCTGACTTGTGCCTTGTAGATGGTGGAAAGGCTTTGGGGAGTCAGGAGGTGAGTCACTCACCACAGAATACCTAGTCCCTGACCTGCTCTTGTAGCCACAGTATTTATGTGGTTGGTCCAGTTAAGTTTCTGGTCAACGGTGACCCCAGGATGTTGATGGTGGGGGATTCGGTGATGGTAATGTTTTTGAATATCAAGGGGAGGTGGCTAGATTCTCTCTTGTTAGAGATGGTCATTGCCTGGCACTTGTCTGGCATGAATGTTACTTGCCACTTATCAGGCCAAGCCTGGATATTGTCCAGGTTTTGCTGCATGCGAGCACGGACTGCTTCATTATTTGAGGGGTTGCGAATGGAACTGAACACTGTGCAATCATCAGCGAACATTCCCATTTATAACCTTATGATGGATGGAAAGTCATTGATTCCCATTGACTTCAATTTTACTAGGGCTCCTAGGTGCCACACTCAGTCAAATGCTACCTTAATGTCAAGGGCAGTCACTCTCACCTCACCTCTGGAATTCAGCTCTTTTGTCCATGTTTGGACCAAGGCTGTAATGAGGTCTGGAGCCGAGTGGTCCTGGCGGAACCCAAACTGAGCATCAGTGAGCAGGTTATTGCTGAGTAAGTGCCGCTTGATAGCACTGTCGACAACACCTTCCATCACTTTGCTGATGATTGAGAGTAGACTGATGGGGCAGTAATTGGCCGGATTGGATTTGTCCTGCTTTTTGTGGACAGGACATACCTGGGCAATTTTCCACATTGTCAGGTTGATACCAGTGTTGTAGCTGTACTGGAACAGTTTGGCTCGAGATGCGGCTAGTTCTGGAGCACAAGTCTTCAGCACTACAGCCGGGATGTTGTCGGGGCCCATAGCCTTTGCTGTATCCAGTGCACTCAGCCGTTTCTTGATATCATGTGGAGTGAATCGAATTGGCTGAAGACTGGCTTCATGTGATGGTGGGGATATCGGGAGGAGGCCAAGATGGATCATCCACTCAGCACTTCTGGCTGAAGGTGGTTGCAAAAGCTTCAGCCTTGTCTTTTGCACTCACGTGCTGGACTCCGCCATCATTGAGGATAGGGATGTTTACAGAGCTTCCTCCTCCCGTTAATTCTTTAATTGTCCACCACCATTCACGACTTGGATGTGGCAGGACTGTGGAGCTTTGATCTGATCTGTTGGTTGTGGAATCGCTTAGCTCTGTCTGCAGCATGTTGCTTCTGCTGTTTAGCATGCATGTAGTCCTGAGTTGTAGCTTCACCAGTTTGGCACCTCATTTATAGGTATGCCTGGTGCTGCTCCTGGCATGCTCTTCTACACTCCTCATTGAACCAGGGTTGATCCCCTAGCTTGTTGGTAATGGTAGAGTGAGTATATCACTGTACCGCCAACTCTGGTGGGTCTGTCCTGCCGGTGCGACAGGACATACCCAGGGATGGTGATGGAAGAGTCTGGGACATTGGCTGAAAGGTATGGTTCTGTGAGTATGGCTATGTCAGGCTGTTGCTTGACTAGTCTGTGGGACAGCTCTCCCAATTTTGGCACAAGTCCCCAGATATTAATGAGGAGGACTTTGCAGGGTCAACCGGGCTTGGTTTGGCCTTTGTCGTGTCTGGTTTTATTCTCATTATGACTTTTTGTAGCAAGATTGTACAACTGAGTGGCTTGCTCGGCCATTTCAGAGGGTGATTAAGAATCAACCACTTTGCTTTGGTCTGGAGTCACATATAGGCCAGACCGGGTAAGGACGGCAGCTTTCCTTCCCTAAAGGATATTAGTGAACCAGATGGGTTTCGACGACAATCCGGTAGTTTCACGGCTACCATTACTGATACTAGTTTTTTTTTAATTCCAGATTTTATTTTTAATTAATTGAAATTTAAATTCCCAGCTGCCGTGGCAGAGATTTGAACTCATGACTCCGGATTATTAGTCCGGGCCTCTGGATTACTGTTCCAGTAACATAACCACTATGCTACCGTACCCAATCCAATGTAATGTGGGGAAGCACAGCATGTTCTTTATTTTGTATTATTTAACAAAAATAAGTTATATTGATCAAATTAAGTGAATCCGATCATAACAGCTGTTCTGTACGTTCACCTTACCATGAAATGAAACACCTTATCGATTCAATATCTGGCTTGTCTCACCAAGTGTTAGCTCAGTCTGCTTCAGATTGATTGAAGAAGTACACATAAGAACAAAAGAAGATAAGAAATAGGAGCAGGAGTAAGCCATACGACCCCTCGAGCCTGCTTCGCCATTCAATAAGATCATGGCTGATCTTCGACCTCAACTCTACTTTCCCGCCTGATCCCCATATTCCTTGATTCCCTTAAATTCCAAAAATCTATCGATTTCAGTCTTGAATATACTCAACAACTGAGCATCCCTCTGGGGTAGAGAATTCCAAAGATTCACAACCCTCTGAGTGAAGGAATTTCTCCTCATCTCAGTCCTAAATGGCCGACCCCTTATCATGAGGCTATGCCCCCTAGTTCTGGACTCTCCAGCTAGGGGAAGCAACCTCTCAGCACCTACCCTGTCAAGTCCTCTCAGAATTTTATATGCTTCAATGAGATCACCTCTAATTCTTCTAAACTCCAGAGAGTATAGGCCCATTCTACTCTATCTTTACTCATAGGACAACCCTCTCATCCCAGGAATCAATCTAGTGAACCTTCGTTGCACCCCCTCTAAGGCAAATATATCCTTCCTTAGGTAAGGAGACCAAAGCTGTGCACAGTACTCCAGGTGTGGTCTCACCAAAGCCCTTTACAATTGCAGCAAGACTTCCTTTCTCTTGTACTCCATCCCCTTGCAATAAAGGCCATTTGCCTTCCTAATTGCTTGCTGTACCTGCATGTTAACTTTCTGTGTTTCGTGTACAAGGACACCCAAATCCCTCTGAACATCAACATTTAATAATTTCTCACCGTTTAAAAAATATTTTGTTTTTCTATTCTTCCTACCAAAGTGAATATCCTCACATTTCCCCACATTATACTCCATTTGCCACCTTCTTGCCCATTCACTTAACCTGTCTATATCCCTTTGCAGACTATTTGTGTCCTCCTCACAGCTTACTTTCCCACTTAACATTGTACCGTTAGCAAACTTGGATACATTACACTCGGTCCCTTCATCTAAGTCATTAATATAGATTGTAAATAACTGAGGTCCAAGCACCAATCCTTGCGGCACCCATTAGTTACAGCCTGCCAAGCTGAGAATGACCCGTTTATCCCCACTCTCTGTTTTCTGTCCATTAACCAATCCTCTGTCCATGCGAATATACTACCCAACCCATGAGCCCTTATCTTGTGTATCAACCTTTCGTGTGGCACCTTATCGAACGCCTTTTGAAAATCCAAATATACAACATCCACTGGTTCCCCTTGTCTACTCTGCTAGTTACACCCTCAAAAATCTTACACGTGTGAAAGATATGAGTATCCAATTTAGATTAGAAGGGGTCGCTATTGTTACAACCCCAGGTTATGGTATTGTACAAGTAGATATAGGGCAGTGTAAGTCAATTCCTGTTAAAAGTGAGATGCTCAGCCTGCTTACAGGAGCGAGTGATGCTACTCAACCTGAGAAAGTTTCTATTGACAGACCCAAATTTGTAGCACTGGCATATGACTGTAAATGTGCTGGCAGCTCTTATCGGCTCGAGCAGCCAGAATGAATGAAGGGATGGAGGGATTAGATTACGAGGAACCAGGATGTAAATTGGGCATGTTCTCACTGGAAAAGAGGAAGTTGGGAAGTGATAAGATTGCTGTTTATAGGTTGCTAAACGGATTAGATAATGTAGACCAAGAAAAGCTATTTCGCCTTGTCCAGAATGGCAGAACCAGAGAACATGGCCCGCGCTTAAAGGGGGATAAATTCAAAACTAATATGCGGAAACAATATTTCAGTGAGCGAGTGATCAATCTATGGAGGCTCCCTAGCGAGATGGTGGAAGTAGTTACTATTGATTCATTCAAATACAAATTAGATAGATTTCTTTCAGAAGATAACATTTTGTGCTTCATTATATGATAGTTTGAGACATGACATGTGGTTTGTGTAACATGCTTGGGAGGAACAGGTGACTTTGGACCTATGGTTCCTAAAGCTCTCCACCACTGGGGTTTTCCTCACCTCAAGTCTGGGTCTGCTGTAGACTAATTGATAATTGTAAACAATTTTACAACACCAAGTTATAGTCCAGCAATTTTATTTTAAATTCACAAGCTTTCGGAGGCTTCCTCCTTCGTCAGGTGAACGATGTGACGTTCACCTGACGAAGGAGGAAGCCTCCGAAAGCTTGTGAATTTAAAATAAAATTGCTGGACTATAACTTGGTGTTGTAAAATTGTTTACAATTGTCAACCCCAGTCCATCACCGGCATCTCCACATCATGACTAATTGATAGGGAGTGATTGCCATGATTAGTCAACAACTCCATTATCATTGTATCATGTGACTACCAGGGTGGTGAAAGGCGAACTAGATGGACTTTAGTCTTTTACCGTCTAGCAATTCCTATGTTCCCTCAGGTGCCTTGCCCGACGAGACAAAAAAAGACCATGGTCCATCTAATTCACTCAACAGGTCATTCTTCATGTGTGAGCCATGACGGTGAGTGTCATCATCTCCCTGCAAAAGCAATATCGAAATAGGCAACTCAGTGCACCAATGATAAGTGGTGTATAGTCACATTCTACATAAAACGAAATGCTCCACAGATGTGACTCGTGAAGTTTTTGAGCTAGAAGGGCAAAGGAAGGGGAAACTGTGTTAAATGTCATCTGATTTCTAAAGCTGCAGAATACTTTCAAAAGGAATTTTTTTGATGAAAATTTACTATATATAGCACAGAATGTTTTTTTTTGTATCAGATAAGATCCTGGCAGGTAAAACATGTGGAAATATGCATAATTACCAAAAGGAACGATATTTAAATTGAAGCAGCATGTGCTTTAAATTGTTTTAGCCTCTTGTAGCAAATAACATTTTTTTTCTTCCCGTGTGATAGAGTCATAGAGTCATAGAGTTATACAGCACGGATAGAGGCCCTTCGGCCCATCGTGTCCGCGCCGGCCATCAGCCCTGTCTACTCTAATCCCATATTCCAGCATTTGGTCCGTAGCCTTGTATGCTATGGCATTTCAAGTGCTCATCCAAATGCTTCTTGAATGTTGTGAGGGTTCCTGCCTCCACAACCCTTTCAGACAGTGAGTTCCAGACTCCAACCACCCTCTGGGTGAAAAAGTTCTTTCTCAAATCCCCTCTAAACCTCCCGCCTTTTACCTTGAATCTATGTCCCCTTGTTATAGTACCCTCAACGAAGGGAAAAAGCTCCTCAGTATCCATCCTATCTGTGCCCCTCATAATTTTGTACACCTCAATCATGTCCCCCCTCAGCCTCCTCTGCTCCAAGGAAAACAAACCCAATCTTCCCAGTCTCTCTTCATAGCTGAAGCGCTCCAGCCCTGGTAACATCCTGGTGAATCTCCTCTGCACCCTCTCCAAAGCGATCACATCCTTCCTGTAGTGTGGCGACCAGAACTGCACACAGTACTCCAGCTGTGGCCTAACCAGTGTTTTATACAGCTCCATCATAACCTCCTTGCTCTTATATTCTATGCCTCGGCTAATAAAGGCAAGTATCCCATATGCCTTCTTTACCACCTTATCTACCTGTTCCGCCGCCTTCAGGGATCTGTGAACTTGCACACCAAGATCCCTCTGACCCTCTGTCTTGCCTAGGGTCCTCCCATTCATTGTGTATTCCCTTGCCTTGTTAGTCCCTCCAAAGTGCATCACCTTGCACTTTTCCGGGTTAAATTCCATTTGCCACTGTTCCGCCCATCTGACCAACCCATCTATATCGTCCTGCAGACTGAGGCTATCCTCCTCGCTATTTACCACCCTACCAATCTTTGTATCATCAGCAAACTTACTGATCATACCTTTTACATTCATATCCAAGTCATTAATGTAGATTCTAGTCCTGAGAATTGCTGTTTCTTTCAGGTGAAACTCTGAGTTTTATTCCAGAGATTCCATGCCCTGCATCAATCCTTTATTCAATCCTCGGATGCCGTAATGCTCTAGTCAGACCACAACGTGAGGACTGCGTCCAGCTTTGATCATTGAGGCACAAGGAAGGCATTCAAATCTTGGGTGTAGTATGGTGAAGGTCCACCAGACTGTTCCTAGCACCAGAGCACGGAGTTACGAGCAAAGATTTCAGCATTTTGACAGGAGGGGACCTAACGGAGGTGTATCATTTATTAAATGCTGGAGCAGAGGCAAACCCAGAACAGTACTTCAAATTAAAACATGACAGTGGGACAAGGGGCTACAGGTTCAAACTGACAAATGGCAATTTTAGGATTGATGTCAGGAGGTTTTTCACACTCGGAATGATCAACACATGAAATGGACATTCGGGTGGGGCAGATAAGGCAGAAAGCCTGGAATCATTTGAGAAAACAGGTTTCTAAATAACTAATAAGGTGGGGGAAATGGCTTCCTCATCTGTGTCTATCTTGGAAGGCTCTCTTGGTCAGGGAGATTGAGGAATTGGAGAAAATAAATTTTAAAGCTGTTTATATGAGACAAGTTAGGGATGAGAAGAGACTACATCCCTCTGGTAACCTACCTCTCCCATGTAGCATCCAGTTACATTTTGAGCATGCCTGAGCTTTCTGCCTCTGCTAACCCTCCTGGCAGATTATTCCAAACAAAAGGTTCCTAAAATTTGTTTTAAGTTCACGTTTCCAAGTCTTTGTTATATGTATGTCTCAATCAACGATGTGTGGATCCTGTTTCATGTTCACAGTAGCGCTTGTTGTGTCTTGTTCCTCATGTGACTGCTCTTTTGGCAGCTCCAGTGGAGTTAGAGCAGAGACAGGCGGCTTTGGAACGGTCTTCTGTAATCTGGTCAGCTGCCACTAGACCCATCCTGTATCAGCAATCACCGTGCTTTCCATCAGACTCTCAACTCAGTGCACAGCCTTTTAGACCTACCGTACTTAAATCAGTGCATTTGTCCCTGTGTGTGCAAGTGTGCACACATGGGATCACACTGAAGGTATATTACGTCTATCAGGGTCATACATTGTGTTCCGGCTGTAAGAGTCCATCACAGGGTCTGATGTTCCTTTCTTGAATTTTGTTCTTTACTGTTGCATATCCCCAACTGCATGTTAGGATACTAGGAGATGTCTCTCAATCACACACACACAAAACACACACATATCTAAACACATAGATACAAATATACACAAGGGTATACACAAACACACACACACACACACACAAGACATACACATATATAAGCACATACAGACACACATAGGCACAGTGGAACTAATTGGCTCTTTCAAAGAGCCAGCACAGGCATGATGGGCTGAATGGCCTCCTTCTGTGCTGTATGACTCTACATGGCTGTACTTATCTTTGTACTTGTATGTTTGTGTTGTGTATACACTTGTATGTTTTGCCTATGTGTCTGCACATGCTTATATATGTGTTTTCCGCATGTGTTTGTGTTTGTGTATACACTTGTATGTTTGTGCCTATGTGTGTCTGTATAGGTTTAAGTATGTGTGTGTTTGTGTGTGTATTTGTGTGTCTTGCGTGTGTATGCGTGTCTTTGATTGAGAGATATCAGATTGAGAGACCAGCATGCAACTGGGGATACGGAACACTAAAGAACAAAATTCAAGCAAGGAACCATACGGACTGCAGCGGTTCAAGAAGGTGGCTCACCATCACCTTCTCAAGGTCAAATAGGGATGGGCAATAAATGCTGGCCTCACCAGCGATGCCCACATCCCATGAATGAATTAAAAAAAAGATCAGACTCTGACTGGACTGTAACAGCTGGAACATATTGTATGGCCCTGATAGGCATTGTAGACAATGTATCTTCAGTATATTCCCATGTACCCAATTACATTTCTTGATTAGTCAGGAATGGCACTTTAATTTTTGAAGTATGTTACTGGCATTCTCACATTAAAGGGCAAGGAGTTTATATGCTGGATCTCAATAGCGTCCTGACTATAATATTAATTAAGTGGTTATTTAAGATTATTTTACTTTTCATTATGTTTTATTGCTTCTAATGACTTGATGGAGGGCTGAATATTGTACAGCTCAGGGTGAAGGATGTCTATGCTAAGCAATAGGACCTTTTGTTTGTCACCCAATGTCAGCATCAAGCACTCCAAAGCTCAGAAACTCAATAAAGCTTCCTTTAATGTGCCCCAATAATGTGCCTTAACCCCAACCCTTACCACCATCACACGAGATGACACCACCCACCAGGTGCATGGTTCATACTCCTGTGACTCGGCCAACGTTGTCTACCTCATACGTTGCAGGAAAGGATGCCCCAGAGCATGGTACATTGGCGAGACCATGCAGACGCTGCGACAACGGATGAACGGACACCGCGCAACAATCGCCAAACAGGAGGGTTCCCTCCCAGTCGGGGAACACTTCAGCAGTCATGGACATTCATCCACCGACCTTCGGGTAAGCGTACTCCAAGGCGGCCTTCGAGACACACGACAACGCAAAATCGTCGAGCAGAAATTGATAGCCAAGTTCCGCACCCATGAGGACGGCCTCAACCGGGATCTTGGGTTCATGTCACGCTACACGTTACCCCACCAGCGAACAAATGTTATCTGTTTTTAATATAATGGGTCATTTGCTGGCTCTCTCTGCCTTCCGGATGTTTCTGCCTCTCTCTGTGTTTTTTTTTCTCTGATTTTTTTTCCCTGTTTGTTTTTTTGTTGAATGTGTATTCGGGGGTTCTGCAGATGACACCTCTCTGTCTGAACACGGTGATTGCCTTGGCAACGGGCAGTTGCAGGGGCAGTCTGTAAACACCATGTATTATTCAATATGTATAAATGCGTAGGCTTCAAGGAGATCTTGAAACATTTACCTGAGGAAGGAGAAAATCTCCGAAAGCTTGTGAATTTAAAATAAAATTGCTGGACTATAACTTGGTGTTGTAAAATTGTTTACAATTGTCAACCCCAGTCCATCACCGGCATCTCCACATCATGACTACCATCGACACCACAAACTGCCGGCTCACAGTGGAAAGGATATCCAAGAAGATCGCGCATTTAGACACAGACATCAAGTTTTTACAGAGCTGCAAGAAAGCAGACAAGATCCCGAAAGGACTCCAGATCACGAACCCACTCAAGTCCACATACAACTCGGATTACGCTGAGAGACTCTGCCGCCGTACCTCTCGCACACTCCGCAACCATCTCATACACCAACTCTACAGCAGACGCCACAACCTCGAAACCAAGATAGAGTCCATACTCTCAACCTGTACTCAGGACACAGCAGACCAGCTACGTTATACCGCCAAACAGACGAGGCAACGGAACTACGCTGCCTACATGAAAACCAAGAGCAGGAAGCTTGAGAAACTCGGCATCACCACCAGCAACGACCAAGCTTCCCCTGGTACCACGGTTGCAACCACAGGGAAGTCTATTGTCAATTTATCCGACCACACCCTTCAACCAGACGAAATCGAAGTTCTCAGCCGAGGGCTCAATTTCTGCCCCACTACCAAAATGGACCCCACTAGTCTCGCGGCGGACACAGAGGAATTCATCAGGAGAATGAGGCTCCGGGAATTCTACCACAAACCCCAAGATTTCAGCAGCGAACCCAATGAGACAATCGACGATCCGGAACAGCAGACAGAGGGATCCGCGGTACAGCAACCGAAGAGGAAAGAGTCAAACTGGACTCCTCCGGAGGGTCGCTGCCCTCAGCTGGACATGTATGCTCAAGCTGTCAGGAAATGCGTCAATGCCAGATTCATCAGCCGCACTCAGAAGACAGTCCAGAATGTCACCCGAGCACAACGCAACGCCATCAACGCTCTCAAGACCAACCGCAACATCGTCATCAAACCAGCGGACAAAGGAGGAGCCATAGTCATACAGAACAGAACAGACTATTGCAAAGAAGCATACCGACAACTGGACAACCAGGAACACTACAGACGGTTACCCGCAGATCCGACCAAAGAACACACCCACCAGCTCAACAAACTGATCAAGACCTTCGATCCAGACCTTCAAAGCATCCTACGCATTCTCATCCCACGTAATCCCCGCGTGGGAGACTTCTACTGCCTCCCAAAGATACACAAAGCCAACACACCCGGACGTCCCATCGTATCAGGCAACGGAACCCTGTGTGAGAACCTCTCTGGATACATCGAGGGCATCCTGAAACCCATCGTACAGGGAACCCCCAGCTTCTGTCGCGACACTACAGACTTCCTACAAAAACTCAGTACCCACGGACCAGTTGAACCAGGAACACTTCTCACCACGATGGACGTCTCGGCACTATACACCAGTATCCCCCACGATGACGGCATCGCTGCGACAGCATCAATACTCAACACCAACAACAGCCAATCTCCGGAAGCCATCCTACAACTCATCCGCTTCATCCTGGATCACAATGTCTTCACCTTCGATAACCAGTTCTTTACCCAAACACACGGAACAGCCATGGGGACCAAATTCGCACCCCAATACGCCAACATTTTCATGCACAAGTTCGAGCAGGACTTCTTCACTGCACAAGACCTCCAACCAACACTATACACCAGATACATCGACGACATTTTCTTTCTATGGACCCACGGCAAGGAATCACTAAAGAGACTACACGATAACATCAACAAGTTCCATCCCACCATCAAGCTCACCATGGACTACTCCTCAGAATCAGTTTCTTTCTTGGACACACGAATCTCCATCAAAGACGGGCACCTCAGCACCTCACTCTACCGCAAGCCCACGGACAACCTCACGATGCTCCACTTTTCCAGCTTCCACCCTAACCACGTCAAAGAGGCCATCCCCTATGGACAGGCCCTGCGAATACACAGGGTCTGCTCAGACGAGGAGGAACGCGATGGACACCTACAGACGCTGAAAGACGCCCTAGTAAGAACGGGATATGACGCTCGACTCATCGATCGACAGTTCCGACGGGCCACAGCAAAAAATCGCATAGACCTCCTCAGGAGACTAACACGGGACGCAACCAACAGAGTACCCTTTGTCGTCCAGTACTTCCCCGGAGCGGAGAAACTACGCCATGTTCTCCGCAGCCTTCAACATGTCATCAATGAGGACAAACACCTCGCTATGGCCATCCCCACACCTCCACTACTCGCCTTTAAACAGCCACCCAACCTCAAACAGACCATCGTTCGCAGCAAACTACCCAGCTTTCAAGAGAACAGCGTCCACGACGCCACACAACCCTGCCACGGTAACCTCTGCAAGACATGCCAGATCATCGACACAGATACCACCATCACACGAGATGACACCACCCACCAGGTGCATGGTTCATACTCCTGTGACTCGGCCAACGTTGTCTACCTCATACGTTGCAGGAAAGGATGCCCCAGAGCATGGTACATTGGCGAGACCATGCAGACGCTGCGACAACGGATGAACGGACACCGCGCAACAATCGCCAAACAGGAGGGTTCCCTCCCAGTCGGGGAACACTTCAGCAGTCATGGACATTCATCCACCGACCTTCGGGTAAGCGTACTCCAAGGCGGCCTTCGAGACACACGACAACGCAAAATCGTCGAGCAGAAATTGATAGCCAAGTTCCGCACCCATGAGGACGGCCTCAACCGGGATCTTGGGTTCATGTCACGCTACACGTTACCCCACCAGCGAACAAATGTTATCTGTTTTTAATATAATGGGTCATTTGCTGGCTCTCTCTGCCTTCCGGATGTTTCTGCCTCTCTCTGTGTTTTTTTTTCTCTGTTTTTTTTCCCTGTTTGTTTTTTTGTTGAATGTGTATTCGGGGGTTCTGCAGATGACACCTCTCTGTCTGAACACGGTGATTGCCTTGGCAACGGGCAGTTGCAGGGGCAGTCTGTAAACACCATGTATTATTCAATATGTATAAATGCGTAGGCTTCAAGGAGATCTTGAAACATTTACCTGAGGAAGGAGAAAATCTCCGAAAGCTTGTGAATTTAAAATAAAATTGCTGGACTATAACTTGGTGTTGTAAAATTGTTTACAATTGCCAACCAAAGAAGACGTTAAAGAAAGAAAGAACTTGCATTTATATACTGCCTTTCATGATCTCAGGACTTCCCAAACTCTTTACAGCTAATGAAATACTTTTGAAGTGTAGTCACTGTTGTAATGTAGAAATGCGGCAGCCAATTTATGCACATCAAGTTCCCACAAACAGCAGTGTGATAATGACCAGATCATCTGTTTTAGCAATGTTAGTTGAGGGATAAATACTGACCAGATCACCGGGGAGAACTCCCCTGCTCTTCTTTAAAATAATGCCATGGGATCTTTTACGTCCACCTGAGAGGGCAGATGGGGCCTCGGTTTAGCTTCTCATCCAAATGATGGCATCTCTGACAGTGCAGCGCTCCCTCAGTACAGAGACTGACAGCCTAGATTTTGTGCTCAAGTCTCTAGAGTGGGGCTTAAACCAACAACCTTCCGACTCAGAGGCGAGAGTGCTACCAACGAAGACACAGCTGGCACCCAACTGAACCTGTATGGCATTTTAGTTTCCCATATCAAACTTATGGCCCCACTTGAGTGAGACTCACAAGCTAATTCTAATAACTGTCATATTATATAGGCAGTGTTTTGCTTTTGACCCATGCCTTCTAGAAGTTGTATTTGGACTGTGCAAAGCTCATTTCACATGTAGGACCCTTGCAGTCACAAAAAGGGTAGGCTTTCATTCCATTAAACTGGGATGGATACAAATCCAGGTCCCAGAGGTAAAAGGACCCCTGCACCACCCAGTCCCGGCCCAACCTCAAACAGGGTCTGATTTTAGCTACTTAGGCCTGGATTAATGGACAGGAATTAATGAGATACAAAGATGCCCAAAGCTTCATTTTAATCCTTTCTTACCTAGCTGTTTTCAAACTACATTGCCTTATCCGATTTGTTCCTGCGTAATCTTTCTGTAAGCCATGTGAGCTTTTAAAATCCTGGACAGTTTCCAGTGCCTACATTGCCCATGGACCAGCTGACAGTGGAAATATTTTATCATGAGGTAGAATTTTTCAGGGATCTGACTGACTGCCAACACACTGCTGGCAAATTGCAAAGTGCAAATTCCGTACTTCTGACAGCAACGACTAGCTGAGGGATGGTTCTATAGGCAGCAGTAGTCCTCCAGAGCTTCACACAAGTAACCACACTTGAGCCTAGACAGTGAGCGTTGAGGCTATTTTACCATGGAGGTTATCACAGCTGAGCTTGATCCTGTCCTTGCCAACATCCACACAACGCTCTTTCTAAGAAAAATCCCTGCAGAGTAATCAGAAGCCCAGGGAAGCTCAAGTCATGTGGTGGACGGAGATTCGTTCAGAGGGAAAGTTTGATGGACGATTAAAAGATCAAGGAGACTTGGATGTATTATAGCTATGTGCGTAACTCGCTTGCTCCCAAAATTCCGCGATCTTTTAAACCGTGTAATTGATTTGAGCCAAGAATATGGGTGTATCAACAACAACAACTTGCATTTATATAGCGCCTTTAATGTAGTAAAACATCCTAAGGTGCTTCACAGGAGCGTTATCCAACAAAATTTGACACCGAGCCACGTAAGGAGATATTAGGACAGATGACCAAAAGCTTGGTCAGAGGAGGTAGGTTTCAAGGAGTGTCTTAAACGAGGAGAGAGAGGTAGAGAGGCGGAGAGGTTTAGGGAGGGAATTCCAGAGCTTAGGGCCGAGGCAGCTGAAGGCAAAGCCGCCAATGGTGGAGCGATTAAAATCAGAGATGCGCAAGAGGCCAGAATTGGAGGAGCGCAGAGATCTCAGAGGGTTGTAGGACTGGAGGAGGTTATGGAGATAGGGAAGGGCAAGGAGCAAATGCAGAGGAAACCCCATGCCAGTATCTTTATTACAGCATTGCGCCAGTAAATATCAAAGTTAAAAGGCATTAACAGAACCTGAATGGAAGGCTTCAGGCATTAAAAAATATACCTGAACTTGACATGTAAAAGCAAGACATTGATTGTACCTGAAGTCACACAGACAGGCACAAAGATATACTGTCTTACATTTACTAACAGCCATTATGATACATTAACAAATGGAACCATACAGACAGATACTCAGGCACAATATCAACATGTGCTAAAAATGTTTTGTTATTTGATAAGCAGGGTATGGCATTATAGGTGTTACACATTGAGCCCGTCAGACTGCAGTCAATAAAGAAACTGTTGACAGCATGCATTACCAAAATGTTTTTCATCAGATTGTATCATTTTACTCCAGCTTAAGATATTTGGAGGCTATTTTTGCCAGGTTCGGAGAGGAGAACTCACATGTAGCGCACACAATGTGAAGCAGTCATGTGCTGGGTTTAATGGGTTTGTGTAGGGGTTGCACTATGGAAATCAAACAATTTTTTAGATCAGTCATTTTCGAAAAGGAATTTGAGTTTGGCTGACGAGAAAGGATCAACCAAATACCTAAACGTGGCCAAGTTACACATCTCAACATTGCAGTCAAAGCAGGACTTAAAACTCCTACAAGGTGCATTCACTGATAAATAGCACTGAGGTCATAATAGTCATTGCTCCTCATTCCCTGCACCCTCTATTTAATTATCAGCGGCCCCCCTTTTAGTCACTGCACTCCTGCCCTTTGAAACGTTCTCCATAATTCCTTTCACCTTGCCACCTCCCTCCCTACATTCAAAAGCCTCCTCGATACCCTTCTCTTGAACTGTGCTTTTGCCGTTCCCCTGCTCCCCATTTCTGTTTCCTTTTTCTCGTACTTGTCGACCACCTTTGTCCACATGCTCTCTGAGACATTTTTCTTCACATGAAAGGCACTGCAGAAATATAAGTTGTTGTTGAGGTTTGACTGGATTCCAGCTGGCAATCCTGCACTGTTACATTGGCAAGAAATGATTGCTTGAAGTAAATCTATATAATCTGGTTTTACTATTGGAATGCTCTTGTCAAGAGGCAGTGACAGACTCCGTGCTGTTTCTCTTACCCCCAATCCCCCCTCTCAACCTAGCTCTGAGAAGCCGATTATGTGGATTGTGAAGCTATAGTACCCATGCCGGGCCCATTTCCCGTGCCATAAGACCATAAGACCATAAGAGACAGGAGCAGGAGTAGGCCATTCGGCCCCTCGAGCCTGCTCCGCCGTTCAATGAGATCATGGCTGATCTGATTTTTACTTCAACTCCACTTTCCCGCCCTTTCCCCATATCCTTTGACTCCCTTGCTGATCAAAATTTGTCTAACTCAGCCTTGAATGTATTCAATGGGTCCGATGTTACCAGGGCTGCGGGTTCTCGGCGTGAGTAACGCGCCCGGCGAAATTAGTCTGCCACCCGCGCGATCGCAGCCCAATTAGATCCACTTACCTTGTCTTCCGGGTTCCCCACTGCTGAGCTGCGCGTCGGGCGGGCTGCACATGCGCAGTAAGCTCTGTCAGCTGGAGGAGCTCTATTTAAAGGGGCAGTCCTCCACTGACAGATGATGCAACAAATAGAAAAAATTACAGCATGGAGCAGCCCAGGGGGAAGGCTGCTCCCAGGTTTAATGATGCCTCACTCCAGGTATCAATACATGGGGTGAGGAGGAGGGGGAGGACAGAGATCTTCCCCCCGGCGGGTGGGAGGAAGCGGCTTGCCTCTGCCACCAGGAAGGCGTGGCTCGAGGTGGCAGAGGAGGTCACCTGCACCACCAACATATCGCCCACCTGCATACAATGCAGGAGGCGCTCCAATGACCTAAGTTGGTCAGCCAAAGTGAGTACATTTACTCATTCCCCTACACTCCATCTGCCACATCACCGCCCCCACCCCACATCTCCTTCTGCACCGCCAACACTACTCTGTCACATCACCCCTCACACCCACTCAAGCCTCATCCTCATCTTACCTGCACTTACTCACCTCGCCAGTACTCATCCCGCCACTACCACTCAACCCAATCCTCATACAATCTCATGGCTTTACCTCATACTCACCCTCTCATGCATCTCTTTCACGGTCAGCCTCACTCAACCTGCCACTACCTGCGCTGCAGCCACAGGGCATGCATCAGATATGTGCAGTAGGCAGCGTAAGGCAAACATGTCGTGAGCATGAAGGGGATGCACAAGGGTGTTTGAGGGTTTGTCATGGTTGTTACTTATATTGAATTTCTGACCAACTCACATTACATATTATATTGGCACCACTACTGCCACGTCTTCACGAATCTTGTCTGGTTTGTGCAATAATGCCCTTTCCTGAGGATCACTATGAAGACCCACAACTGATGCCACCCATTGTGTCACTGCAGAGTGGGTATAGGTGTATTTGCAAGGCTCTTTTGTGCAGACGGCTGAGAGACGTCGGCGATGTCCCCGGTGGCACCCTGGAAGGATGCGGAGGAGAAGTTGTTGAGGGCAGTGGTGACTTTGACAGCGACAGGTAAGAAGATGGTGCTCGGGCCAGCCAGGAGCAGCTTGGCATGAAGGAGGCTGCAGATGTCCACGACTACATGTCGAGTGACTCTGAGCCTCCGTGTGCACTGCTGCTCAGAGAGGTCCAGGAAGCTGAGCCTCGGTCTGTGGACCCTGTGGCGAGGGTAGTGCCCTCTGCGACGCATCTCTCTCTGCGGTAGCCCTCCCTCCTGCTGTACAGGTGGATGTGTCACAGCACTCTGTTGTGGAGCTCCACGTGTCAGAGGTGGACGGCGTGGATGGCGAGGCTGGTGAGGCTGGTGATGCTGTTCGTCCTCTGAGGAGGTCATGACTGCAGCTACGGTAGCCCCCATCCGGAAGATGTACATCTGAGGGGGTCCGCAAGGTAGGTACATGTCTCTGGACCTCGGGGTAAGTGTGCAAGTTGGTGACTTTGATTGTCAGGAGGAGGGTGGTGGAGGCCAAACTTTGTCCCAAGTGACAGAGTGGCCTCCTGCAATGCGTGAGGGTCTCCCCCCACTACCTGTCAAATGGACCTTTGCAGCTGCCACAGGCTGATGGCTGCAACACGTCCATTTGAACTGGGAGTGTTTCCCCCAGTCGAGGAAACAGTCCCAGTTTGCTATAAAAATCCCACCCCTCCTCACATAATCCTTTCATCAGGTCTGTTAAGGACCTGAAATACCTAGATAAATATTGTCAAGTGGCATCCTGCTGGCTTTAATTGCCTGTGGGATTCCCACCAGCGGGGGCTGCGCGCGCCCGCCGGCGCATCAGTGGGGAACCCGGAAGTGGGCGGGTTGGAGTCGGGCTCCCGACCCACTCCAGGATTCTCCGATTTTCGGAGCCCCCCCGCCAGGAACGCACCTGATAGCGGGTGCAAAAATGATGCCCTATGACTCAGCCTCCACAGCTTTTGGAGTAAAGAATTCCAAAGATTCATGGCCCTCTGGGAGAAGAAATTCCTCCTCATTTCCATCTTAAACGGGCGACCCCTTATCCTGAGACTATGCCCCTTAATTTTAGATTCCCCCATGAGGGGTAACATCCTCTCAGCATCTACCCTATCGAGTCCCCTCAGAATCTTGTGCCCTACTATCCACCCTGGCAAAGTTTTAACCATTGTGCCCATGCCCTAAACATGATGTTTCGCCCTATACAGTTCCACTGTCTGTGCCAGGGACACCTACCCTGACATAGTTCCCTTATTGATTTGGGAAGGCCACCTCATTCCACAATGCAGGGTTTCTACAGGGATTTATTTTAGTGCAAGTTTGAAAAGTGTAGGACAAAAGTTGGGATAAAGTCAAGTAGTAGTGGTTAAGTGATGTTAAACTTGAGTTTTAAGAGCCTAGAAGGAAGGGGAGACTGAGGGAGATAATTAGTTCTACAGTTTTGAGGTCCTAGAGTAGAAGACAGTGTAGGTGAATCTTGATTTTAACACAGTGAGGATTGAGGAAAAACGTATATGTAAGATGGTATATTTGGAGTTTAGAGGGAGTGAGAGGAATGTTCAGAGGTGCAATGATCATTGTAAAGGTACAAACATTTTGATTCTCAATCACAGCCACATCACATATCAATAACGATATCACTGATGACCCTCAACAGTAAATTGTACTGAAGGGATATTTTAAATGTATTTACTTTGGGAACAGGAATTTGTAGCAATATCCCAAAGATGTGTTGCTACTTATTTAAATCATTAGCAACACAAAAAGTTAATAGCCTAGAAATTGTGTGACACTGGGTACTAAAAATCAGATGCAGTGGGTACAGTGGAGCAGAATATTGGGGAGGAACCCTTTCTGGTTCCCAAAGGGAATTCCACTGGAAGAGTGCAGGCACTTCTTCCATCCACGCCCTCCGCCATCTTGATAACACTTTTGGGGGGTGACTGGCGGGCTTTCCCAAACATCCCACCCGTTATGTCTCCTGTACAGGCAGCAGTATGTACGCCCGCTCGTGGGCCTCATAATGCCGCACTGAAGTTGCAATCAATCCAAGAGCGATCGATTTCTATTTGGATATCGACAGGCCACCTAGGGAGAAGCAAACATAGATGATTGGAGCATGCCCACAACCCCCCCAAAACAGAGCTACAAGGTGCCAGTGCACGATTCCCCCCTATCTGTCAGATGGGCATCCCACCAGCGCAATTAATGACACTACAGCCTGCCCCTAATAGTCAAATGACCCCATTCCTGAGATCTAAGACAGGGTCGCAGTGAGGCCAAATGTGCAGGTTAAAGTCCCACTCCACCATTGCACCACCGGAATGTTTAATCGATCGCCATTGGATTGATTGTCATTTGAATATCGTATTGTGAGGCCCACATATGGCCCTTTACTGCAAGTGGGCATACATACTGCTGGCCGGACAGGAGACATAGTCTGCTAGTCATGCCCCAAAAGTGATATGAGGATGGCAAAGGGCCTGGATGGAAGAAGGCTGATGTTTTTAAGAAACAAATACTACTAAATTTCTCATAGCATTGTCAACATATCCCAAATGGTGACAGAGTTGGGAGGGAGACTTCAGAAACTCACTCCACAGAGACACTTAGAGACCAAAGCCTGCGACTACATCACGACAGTTGACATAGCAAAAATGAATGGGAAATTTTAACATAACAAGTCGCAGTGGTGAATGTTAGCGCAAATGTGTCCCCAGAAATTGTGACAACAGGAAATAAGGTTTGTGGACAGGAATTATGCACCCTTAACAAGACTCTTAGTAATATGTGGATAGCTTTATTTTCCTCTGAGAGAAAACAATGCTCCCAGACTGAGTACAAAAACACCAGCAATAGATTTGAAATATGAATTTTCAAATAGCTCTTCCAGCACCTAGTCCAATAAAATAAAATTGGTCCTCACAGACATCTCTGCTGGAGGCAGCCAAGCCATTCATTAAATTGGGCCCATAGATGGTACACATATAGCTTGCACTGTCTATAGGT
Organism: Heptranchias perlo; assembly: GCF_035084215.1. Classification (NCBI taxonomy): domain Eukaryota; kingdom Metazoa; phylum Chordata; class Chondrichthyes; order Hexanchiformes; family Hexanchidae; genus Heptranchias; species Heptranchias perlo. The sequence goes on from NC_090335.1 coordinate 70,405,130, forward strand.
TACACAGAGATTACCTATATATTTTCTGAATTAGAACACAAATAACCTATCTGTGTTCCTGGGCATCCAGTGATATTGCATCCACTTCAGTAAAATTGGCCAAGGTGTTATCCATGGCTCAGTGGTAGCATCTTGCCTCTAATTCAGAAGATCATGGGATCAAGCCCCACATAATCTAGGCTGACATTTCAATGCAGTACTGAGGGAGTTCTGCACTGTCAGCGGTGCTGTATTTTGGATGAGACATTAAACCGAGACCCCCGTCTGCCCTTTCAGGTGGATGTAAAAGATTCCATGGAACTAGTCAAAGAAGACCAGGGAGTTCTCCCAGTATTGTGGCCAACATTCTTCCCTCTACCAACATCACTAAAAAAACAGGTTATGGTCATTATCCCATTGCTGTTTGTGAGACCTTGCTGTGCGCAAATTTGGCCGCTGTGTTTTTCTAAATTACAACAATGACTACACTTTAAAGCACTTCATTGGCTGTGAAGTGCTTTGGAACATCCTGAAGTCGTGAACGGGGCTATACAAATGCAAGTTCTTTCTTTTAGCTAAGATGCCTGTATGTACCTATAGACTGTGTCCTCACTACTGTATCTGTATGTCTATACAGGCTGTAACCTATCACCTGTACTTCTATATACCTATGGACGACATCTTCACTGCTGTACTAATATGTGCCTACAGCTTGTATACTCATTACTGTAATTAGATATAACTATAGGCTGTTCTCTCACTTTCAAAGCCAAATGCATTTATACTTACAACCTCTACCCTGGACACCATGCTTATATATTCTCTCTCTGTCCCAATGTGTGTATATATATATATATATATATACACACATACCAAGCAAAGCAACCCACTGCTTATCTGTGAAGATTAAAAATGGTAGTACCTGTTCCTCTGATATCTCGGTGAGCTTATCCAGTGAATAGTTAAATCGTACAAACAAAGAAGGTCTCAGGTTTGAACCCTGGTCCGTGCTACGTTTGCTGGACAGCAGTAGGAGTATTGGCCGGAGTACCCCTGGGTGAGGGATGGGAAATTCTGTCAAGGGTCCCTGTTCTGATTGCTGTCCAGCGACCCACCCTGTAAGTGCACATGTGTGGTCGAATAGCCGGGAAGACTTGTACGTGAGCAATGGACACCTGGGCAAAGTACTAGCGGGTGCCTGTAGCTCCGGCAAGGAATCAGTGCCTTCACAAGAAAAGGACGGCAAACTGGTGAGAAAGGAGGAAAAGAAAAGGGTGGCAGCGCAGAACTACAGGGGAGATGAGGTAATCCAAGGGTTATAGTTACAGAAACATTAGCGTGTTGGTAGAAAACAGAGCAGTTGTGACATTGGCTTCGCTGCCAGCATTTCTGACCACAGCTATGCCTGGAATGCCACAGCGAAAAAGACTGGACAAGTTAGGAAAACAGTCAGGAAAGGAAAAACCTCATTCTCTAATTACTTTATTTTTTATCTGATAAATGTTAGAGAAGCAGATGGTTTGTGTTTAATAAAAATAAATCTGAGCGGCTGTCCGTAAACAGCTATGTAAGTGTGTTCAGAGCAGCTGAGATTACAATTGGGGGGGAGGGAAGGGGGAGGAACAGAGGATTAGACATGAAATGTGAAATCATTGGAAAACAAAATAGTTCCTTGTGACCTGTTAGCCCTCCACTCATCCCCTTTTTTCTGGTCAACTTTGCTTCCTTTCTCTTCTGAAGGCCCTTGCCTCTTCCTGGTATTCAGTTCTATGTGAACCTTGCTCAAATTGGATTCTTCCTTTCTGAGCCCAGACGATGATGGGCTGACTCCATGGTCCAGCGTTCCCGGGAAGCACTGGCCAGGAAATCGGTGGGCCTGCAGTGCTTGGTTTTCCATCCATTTGGTGTCAGCCATGCTCAGTTGGTAGCACTCTCGTCTCTGAGTTAGAAGTTTAAGGGTTCAAGCCCCAATCCAGAGACTTGAGAAGCTAATCTAGACTGGCACTCCCTGTACAGTACTGAGTGAGTGCTACATTGTCGGAGATGCAGTCTTTCGGATTAAACTGAGGCCCCGCCTGCCCACTCAGGTGGATGTAAAAGATCCAATGGTAATATTTCGAAGAGCAGGGGAGTTCTTCCTGCCAAGTGTCCTGGCCAATATTTATCCTTCAACCAACGTCACTAAAACAGATTATCTGGTCAATATCACATTGCTGTTTGACGGAATTGTCGTGTGCAAATTGGCTGCCGCGTTTTCTACAGTAACAGGAAACAGAGAGTAGTGGTGAACGGCTGTTTTTCGGACTGGAGGGAGGTGTATAGAGGTGTTCCCCAGGGGTCGGTGCTGGGACCACTGCTTTTCTTGATATATATTAATGATTTGGACTTGGGTATACAGGGCACAATTTCCAAATTTACAGATGACACAAAACTTGGAAGTGTAGTGAACAGTGAGGATGATGGTGATAGACTCCAAGAGGACATAGACAGGCTGGTGGAATGGGCGGGCACGTGGCAGATGAAATTTAGCGCAGAAAAATGTGAGGTAATCCATTTCGGTAGGAAGAGGAGAGGCAATATAAACTAAAGGGCAGAATTCTAAAAGGGGTACAGGAACAGGGAGATCTGGGGGTATATGTACACAAATCATTGAAGGTGGCAGGGCAGGTTGAGAAAGCGGTTAAAAAAGCATACAGGATCCTGGACTTTATAAATAGAAGCATAGAGTACAAAAACAAGAAAGTCATGATGAACCTTTATAAAACACTTGTTCGGCCAAAATTGGAGTATTGTGTCCAGTTCTGGGCACTGCACTTTAGGAAAGAAGCGAAGGTCTTCGAGAGGGTGCAGAAGAGATTTACGAGGATGATTCTAGGGATGAGGGACTTTAGTTACGTGGATGGACTGGAGAAGCTGGGATTGTTCTCCTTGGAACAGAGAAGGTTGCGAGGAGATTTGATGGAGGTATTCAAAATCATGAAGGGTCTGGACAGAGTAGATAGAGAGAAACTGTTCCCATTGGTGGAAGGGTCAAGAACCAGAGGGCATAGATTTAAGGTGATTGGCAAAAGAACCAAAGGTGACATGAGGAAAATCTTTTTTACACAGCGAGTGGTTAGGATCTGGAATGCACTGACTGAGGGGGTGGTGGAGGCAGATTCAATCATGGCTTTCAAAAGGGAACTGGATAAATACTTGAAAGGAAAAACATTGCAGGGCTATGGGGATAGGGCGGGACAGTGAGACTAGCTGGATTTCTCTTGCATTGAGACGGCACAGACTCGATGGGCGAAATGGCTTCCTTCCATGCTGTAACCTTTCTATGATTCTGTGATTAGAACAGTGATTACATTCAAAAATACTTAATTAGCTGTAAAACGGTTTGGGACATCGTGAGATCATGAAAGGCAGTATATAAATGCATGTCTTTCTTTCTTCTTTCTATCTAAATCAATGCATTTGAAAATCAGCCATTGCCAGCCAGCAATTTCCCGGCCAGTGCTCCCTGCAAGCATCATTCCCTGCCAGTTACGACCAATCATAGAATCAGTTCTCAAGTGTCGGCAGGCTATTCTAATATCATAGTTTCATATTATAGAACAGCTCGGAAGGAGGCCATTCGGCCCATCATCCTGTGCCGGCTTTTTGAGTGAGGGCATCACAGCCGAACCTGATCCTGACCTCAGCTGTACGCATGCACTTCCAGTCAGAGTGGCTGGATAACAATCAGGATTGGAAAAACTTGCCTATCTTTTATCTCCCCCTTATTGGCCCAGAGACACTTAGGCCAGCTGGATTCTATGGCTTCTAATCGGCTCATTTAATCTCCCCAAAGTACAGATAAAACTTGCAAGATGGTGAAGCTTTCAGAAGCTTCTCTTTGGTCTTCAAAAGTAATGAAAAGAAACTCCAGGAAACTGATCTAATGTTGCAATCTCCTTGGCTCAACCCTGAGTTGCCACCGCACCCAATGTCCCAACATCACATGAACCATCATGTCCCATAGACCTCCATCAACACAGAGTTACTTAAAATGCATATTAATTAATTTTGTTGGCATTAAAATCAAAAATACTTTGATTTCACCACCAATGTTTATGGCAATGGAAGATCTACGTTTAAAAGTTAGAAACTGCCCTCTCTGCCCTTGTGTATCAAAGCTCTGAACGCTATTGCGTTAAGCCACACAAACGAGAAGCTTCCAGGTTCAATTCCCAGTCTATGCTGAGTTAGCTGATCTCAGCTCAGGCAACAGTTGGGGCATCTGAATTGGCCTCATGATTTCCAGGTGAGGAAGGGGGGGCATCGTCCGGTTTCTCAGGTGATATGTGCCACTGGGATGTTGCAGCCTCAAATTCGAACAACTTGATATGATGGTGCTCTTCAACCTTGAAAAGACTCAGAGGGGACTTTATGGGTATATGAGATACTTAACAGGACAGGGAGAATAAACCCAGTACAATACTGGCAGATACTCCAGGGCAGCACGCCAAGTTGGCACAGGTTGAGAGCAGCTCCAAACCCACATGACCTCTACCACCGAGAAGGACAAGAGCAGCAATGTAGGAACACTGTCACTTCCGGGTTCTCCTCCCACTCACACACCATTCTGTGTCATAATCCTGGAATTCCTAACCAAGCATCATTATGGAAGCATCATCAACAGAAGGACTAGCTGCACGTTTAAGGAAAATGCCAAGACAACCACTTTCTCAGGGCAACTAGCGATGAGCAATAAATGCCACCTTGCCAGTGTCACCCACAGCCCAAGAAAAAAAAGGAAGCACATCTTTACACAAAGGGTGAGAACAGCTGGAACAGGTTGACCGAAAGGGTGGTTGAGGTCAGGAGCATGGATTCATTTAAAATAGATGCTGTAATGATAAGATAATAGGATAGGTAGTCTGATAGGATGAGATCAAATGGGCTGAAGGACCTTCGTTTTCTGAAACTATACACGATGTTGAAAAATGCATTTAGTGTCAATATACATCCTGTTTCTCACACTATAGGGAGAATTTGACAAATATGCATTTCCAGGGTGGAACTTCTCTCACCAGAGCACCTCTCAGGAATTCAGGCAAAGGCGCCCCATAATTTTCTGTCCATTAATTTCTAATTCAAGGGGCGGTGGGGGTGGGGAGGATTACATTGGCCACACTCAAATTTCTATATGTGCTTATGGTGAGGCCATGAATTCATAAAATTATACCTTAAATATCACCACAGCTTCTCTGAGTGACCAATTAGTGATGAATTATGGGTCAGTGCCATGTACTCGTCTCCAGTAGCGACGGTGTTGAGCTGTCAAAGTATCTTAACTTAGAACCTTTAGAAAAATGTCACAGTGGAGGGTGCACATCATCTAACATTCTGCCACCTGGCTCTCATGCAATCAGCAAGAAGAAACAGAGCGGGCTTAGTTCGTTCTAAGGGAGCTGGATTGGAATCTAAATCCCAGGGATGGAGAAGTTCGCTGACGTATTAACGTATATCTTCCTGTCGATTACGCCTCGTGAAATGGGTGTGATCGGGCGTAACTGACGGGGAGTATGGGTGGAGATCGACTGTGCTGGATCTCTGTGCAGAATGCGTGCCTGTTACCCATTTCTGGTTTGGCAGCAGAGGGATCTCCAGCCACAGACTGGCAGAAGTTTCATTGCGACATGGTAATATCTTACATCTGGTGTGATTTTGACATCCATATTTATAAGCCTGGAAGTGTATTCACATCATATCTCCTATATAAATCGAGTTGCTAATCTAGAGTTACTCGGTTCTATCTTTGAATCATATGTCATTTTAAGGATTGGACAGCAAGTTTTGATTTCTGTTTTACAGATCTACTTCCATACATTCTTTTTGCTGTATTGTTTTGCCCAGCTCAGTTGTTGAGGAGGGTTTTTTGCCAATTTTCTTTGCCACCGACAAATTGGGATAATGGGTGTCCCTCTCTCTCTCTATTGATGTTATTTGGAAGAAGAAGAGGAGGAGGAATGGAATGCCAGTGAGATGGTACCAGCAGAGGACTGTGGCATCCACTATGACCCTCCAAAGTGCACGTACTGACTGAGGCACACTTACCTTAATTTGCTCACTTTAATTTGCCTGAGGAATTGTGTCTCTGCAGGCTACAGTTCTCCAGGAGGCTGTGACAGAGTTGTGTCTAAAGCTGCACTTAGTCTCAGCAAGAGCATGGTACTGCCAGTCGTTGTGAAGATAATTTCGGCCCTGAACAGACTCACTCTCGCTCCAGGCTGCTGCAGCAAAACAATAGACAATCTGCAGTGCACAGATGTTTCAAGCAAATGACTAATGCCTAGTCCGCCAGAGGAAGAAACTTCATCACTTTGCTCATGCACAACCGATAACGGCTTTGCAGGGCACTCTCCTGCACTAGCCATCATCTGCTGAAGGTTGCTTGACATTATTTACATTAACTGCAGCAATCTTTAATCTTTGAGGGATACATATTGATCAGGACACCAGGAGAACTACCTTTCTCTTCTTTGAATGGTGCCTTGGGATCTGATATATCCACCTGAGAGGACAGACGGATCCGCTGAATGGTGCATTGATCACTCACATTGATGGCTTCCTCCTCCCATAATCTCTGTGCAGCTTATTGGTGCACTCTGTGGCTAATGGTCCCAAAGAGGGGTCTCTTCCTCCAGTGTACTTCTTCCAATAATATCTCCCAATCCAACATTCTGCGAACAGCACTGCTTCCCGAGGCTCCCAGCGTTAAAGATTAGGGCTAGAAAATGCCCTCCCCTTTAAGCTGCTGCAGGCCTTTAATTCCTGCAAAAGCATACAATTTCCCACCCACAGATCAGTGAGCCCCGATAATTTGGATTGTTGATGATGGGTACTGCTGTCTGCGTGTAAGTGAGGTTGACCTTGTGGGTTCCAGTTGGTTCAGTATAACAACAGTCGGGGGCATGTTAAGGGCACGCCACCCAACTCATGCCCGGTTTGGGACCCGAAAGGAAAACTTGTGCTCATCTGTCACTCAGTTCCCAGCCCCACCCCCCCCTTCCCCATTAAGAGAGAAGACATTTTAATCCCATTGATCAGAACTGGGCTGGGACCCAAATCCCAGCAACAACAGAATCCTTCAACATGTTCTGTCGCTCAGCTCCATGCCATCAGAATAAGCAGATCTTAATCTTAGTTTTTCAGGGATGGATTAGAGCCCAAATCTCAGGGATGATTCATCTGACACATCCAGGCAACGAAAAATACGCGACCATAACAAACTCCAAACACCCTCTCTTTGCGCTGCGAGAGGCCACAGATCAGACAAGACTTGGTTTTCTTGGTCATGCAACCCTGTAAAATCATTGAACGGAAAATCATAGGCAAAGCAAGACACAAGAAAAATGCCATCCGTCTGGATGAGGAGGTCCCAGAAAAGCCAACAGAACAGTTAGCATCCATGGTACCTGCAAATAAGAGACTTGAAGCTCTCAGACTCAAATACCCTATAGAATCATAGAGGGAATTCGGCGTTAGTGCAAAACGGGCAATAGCAAATTGGAAGCCCGTTTCCCACCCTGCCCGATTTGACCTCAATGGAAAAGAAAATCAGGTGTGGTGTAAATCGGCCTGCCGATTCGCTATCGCCCGTTTTGTGCTATCACCTCCATAGAATGTTACAGAAAGTTTCGGCCCATCAAAGTCTCCACTGGTGTTTTTCTCTACGTGAGCCACCTAGTCTAATCCAACTCTCCAGCTCGCTCCCCTTACCTTTCAATGGTTCTCTTTTTCAAGCAACTACCGAATTTCCCCTTTTAAAAGTGTTCTGGAAATGTTCATAATGAAAACAGAAAATGCTGGAAATACTCAGCAGGTCAGGCAGCATCTGTGGAATGAGAAACAGAGTTAACATTTCAGATCGATGACCTTTCATCAGAACTGGAAGAAGTTAGAGATATGACAGTTTATAAGCAAGTGCGGAGCCAGGGAACGGGGTGAGGAGACCAAAGGGAAAGGTCTATGATAGAGTCGAGGGCAGGAGTGATTAAATGACAAAAGGGATGATGGCGCAAGGCAAAAGGGGGTGATAATGGGACAAGTAAAGAAACAAAAGATGGGTTCCAGGAGAGGTGTAAATGGCAACAGCAGAACCATTACCAGCTCCTGCTGTCTGAGAAAATGGAAGCAGTGGTTGTGATCTAAAGTTATTGAACTCAGTGTTGAGGCCAGAAGGTTGTAAAGTGCCTAATTGAAAGATGAGGTGCTGTTCCTCGAGCTTACGTTGAACTTCATTGGAACAGTGTAAGAGGCCGAGGACAGAGAGGTCAGAGTGGGAGTGGGATTGAAATGTTCAATGTTTACAGAGGCCATACAGGGGGCAGTGGGTGAACCTTCTGGTTTCTCTGTTCAGATGCTGATGGGCCTTTTCTGTTTTATTTCAAATATCCCACTGTTTGGTGTGCTGTGCCAATACTATTAAATACATAAAGTAAACATCTTCTTATAGTTATCTGTTGAGATGAACGTGGCCTCGATCCTTGTTTTCTTATCTGAAAGCTGGAAAATTAATTTCTTAACGTTTTGCTAACTCAGGAGGTTCAAATCCATTCCATTCATTGACAGCCTCAACAAGGTCAGCGATTTTTATTTTTAAATTTATATAGAATTAAATGTTTCTTCCGGTGATATCTTTTTAACCAGCTCTGAAGCAAAGCCAAGGGCTACAGCTGTTGGATAGACAGATAACGCAAAGCACATGTCCCCTGTCTAGTTTCTTCCAAACCTCTGTGTCGGACTGTGAGAACCACACAGTGCCTTTTGCTGACATACTTCCTTCCAAAAAAGGCCTGGGGCCTACATCTTGTTTGGACGCTCCCTCTGCTGTCCCTTTCAAACAACTCATGATATTTCATTGAATGAAAGAAACTGCAGCAATTTTTTGTGAAGCAAGGACAAGTGGTCTGAATTTATAGCTTTTTGTACATAAAAAAAACCCTCACTCGGATCAGACTGGCATTGGATTCATCAGCAGCTGTTCGCCATATAATTTGCAAGGTGTACGATAAATAACATGGTCTGCAATATTCTGGAGTATATGTAGCAAAAGCTCTAGAGTATGAGTCTATAACAGGCATTCTAGAAAACCGCTGGTGGGCAACCTGGGATGCATCTATAACAAGCACATGTTGTCGATGGAGCAGGCTTACCACTCATTGGTTTTCAACCGGATGAATTTTTTTTTTGTGTGGGCTGTTTGCAAATTTATAAGATGCAAACCAGACAGCAAAAATGTGATTTCATTTCTAAATGCTCCCACGTACTGCTGCGTGTCGTGAGGTAGAGGGATTAGCTCTTGTTGAGGAATTTTCATCACCAGCAAAGTTCTAAACTCTAGCCATCCCCTTCCTGCCCTGCCTCTGTGTCCTGTCCAGTTTGAACTTGAACACATTTGCAACCTTAAATGGGTGCTTTGGAGCATGGCGGCAGTGATATTTTATCCTCATACATATTCACGCTATTCCATCTTAAAGGGGCTTGATCTTATCACTGACCCTTAAAGGTCCAGTTTAGTTCTGACTTCTATTCCCCAGACAGAAATGTCAAATTGGACCTGGTCATTTCTCCTGCAATCTTCCGTGGTCTGATTTTCTCTTAAGCAAGTTGGGTATGAATGCTGCTTACTGTCAAGATGCAATTACTTCCACTCAGAACAAGTACAAGAACGATAGAACAAGGAAGGCTCAGAGGAGATCTTATTCGAGGTGTTCAATGCTCTAAAGGAACCCTAATAATATGCATGACACAATCACAAACTCTATAATCTGCGGGGCACGGAACCAAGCTCCAAAGAGGGAGGGTGAATAGGCAGTTTCATATTTACTATATTACACAGCGGGTGATCAATTCTACAGGCTATGCGGAGAAGGCAGTGGGAATGAAATGCAACAGAAACCGGATATATATTTAGCATAGAAAGGGATTGAGGGGTATGAGAGATCAAATAGTCAACAGAACTTTTTGGACTTAGGGGCCAGCCATTCCATGTCCATTCCTGCAGCAACTCATCAAGGCTTCTAAACCTGCGACCTCCACCATCTAGAAAGAAAAGGGCAGCAGGTGCATGTGAACACCATCACCTTCAAGTTCCCCTCCAAGTCTCACACCATCCCGACTTGAACATATATCGCTGTTCCTTCAGTGACACTGGGTCAAAACCTAGATCTCCCTACCTAACAGCACCGTGGGAGCACCTTCACCACACGGACTGCAGCGGTCCAAGAAGAAGGCCCACCACCACCTTCTCAAGGGAACTAGGGAAAGGCAATAAATGCCAGTCTTGCCGGCAAGGCCCACATTCCAAGGATGGATTTTTTAAAAAACATACCTATGTCCCTCACATTCCACCCAATAAAAGCTGTTGGCCCAATCTGGCACTAAGTGAAAGGAAGATCACAGCAACTTACGTCTTGTTTGGGTAATAAAACTCCCGGACCATTTTAAAGTAGGAAACAGAAAAGGGGATAAGTAATCCTGTTCTTGAGATTAAAAAATTAAACGATTTTTTAGTGCAGCTGCCTGTGGTATTTATCTTTGCATCTCCCGCAGACAATTTGAGGATTTTTTTTTCAAAAAATATTCATAAACAGCAACAATTGTGCTTTTAATGTAACAAAAAAATGTCCCAACCCACTTCACAGAAAGGCATATGGAGAACAGACCTTGAGCCAAAAGAGGATGAACAGGTGTGACTAAAAGTCAGCCTTTGCTGAGTGGCAGCACTCTCGCCTCTGAGTCAAGTCCAACTCCAGAGACTTGAGCAAATGATCTAGGCTGGCACGACAGTGCAGTACAGTGTCTTTCAGTGAGACATTAAACCGAGGCCCCATCTGCCTTCTCAAAGATCCCAGAGAGCAGGGAGTTGTCCTGGCCAACATTTATCCCTCAAACAACAACTAAAAGGTGCTTTATAAATGCAATTTATTTCTTCTGTTCTTTTTCAAAAGCTTGGTCAAAGACATGAGTTTTGAGGAGGTTTTCAAAAGAGGAAAGAGAGAGAAGGGCCCCGATATTAGCGGGGAGGCAGGATGGTAGCGGGGGGGCAATTGGGCGCGTGGCAAACCCGCATGAACCAAACTTACCGTTTCCGACGCGATCGCACGTTGATTGATAGTGCTTAACGTCTTCTCCTGGTTTCGCACCCGGCAGGGTGGCTGCCATCAGGAGCTGCAATGCAAAGGGTGGGGTGGGGGCGAGAAAGAGCGAGAGCCAGACATCATCTGGTGCTGGAACGGAAAACCGGGGTGGGGGGGGGAGAGGAGAAGATCAGGGTGGGGGGAGAGGGGAAGATCGGGGGGAGAGGGGAAGATCAGGGGAGGAGAGGGGAAGATCAGGGGGAGAGGGGAAGATCAGGGAGAGAGGGGAAGATCAGGGGGGAGAGGGTAAGATCAGGGGGGAGGGGGAAGATCAGGGGGAGAGAGGGGAAGATCGGGGGAGAGGGGGAGATCGGGGGAGAGGGGAAGATCGGGGGAGAGGGGAAGATCGGGGGAGAGGGGAAGATCGGGGGGGACATCGGGAGGGTGAAGAGGGGGGCATCGGGGAGACATCGGGGGAGTGAAGAGGGGGACATCGGAGCGGGAGACATTGGACATCAAAGCAGGTTTCAAAGGCAGGTGCATTTAATGTTTTCACTTCCTTGCATGGTTTTTTATTTAATTTATTTAGTTTCTTTTTCCCTGATCCGGCCCTTCACATTTGATTTAATCAGGCGTGAATCAGAAGTGGTGGGCAAGCCGCCCAGGTAAGTTGAAAATCGTTCTAACTACTTAAACTGTCACAGATAAAGTGCCATAATTACCTCAATGAGGAACATTTGGCTCTTTAACTTTCATCCCGCTGGCTTTAATTGCCGGCGGGACTTCTGTTTTCGGGTCGCCCCCGCGCTCACACAGGTGTGTACCTGGGAAACTCGGAAGTCAGCGGGTTGGAGCCGGCTTCCGAACCCGAACGGGATTTCCGCAATTTACGGAGCCCCCCCACCCCCAACGCACCCACAATTCCCTCCTAAAATCACCCCCACGGAGGGGCAGAGCAGTCTAGGACAGGAATTCCAGCGAGTATGATCTAGAGGCTCTATCACCAATGGTGGAGAGAAGGGAACAAGGGTGCAGTAGAGACTGGAGTCAGAGGAGTGAAGGTTTTGGGGGATGTGGGACAGAAGGAGATTGCCGAGTTAGGGTTTGGCGAGGTCGTGGAGGGATTTAAAAAATGAGGACTGGGATTTTAAATTTGAGGCTTTGAGTGAAGGGCAATGACTGGGGTAATGGGCAATCAGGATTTAGTGGGGTGATGGAAAAGAAAGAATACATGCAGCAGAGTTTTGGACAAGTTGGATAAATGACAGCAGGCCAGTAAGGAGACCATTAGAGTAATGAGTCTGGAGGTAACAAAGGCATGAATAATGGTTTCAGCAGCAGAGGGGCTGAGGTAGTAGCATTGTTAGAGGTGACAGTAAGTTGTTTTTGTGATGTATAAGGTATGGGGGTCTGAAGCTCAGCTCAGAGTCAAACAGGACATCTTGATTGCGAACAGCCTGGTTTAGCCTGAAGTGATGGACAGAGAGGGTGTGGAATCAGTGACAATGCAGTGGAGTCTTTAGCAGAGGGTAAAGACAATAGGGAGTATTCATCACATTGAGCACAGGCAAAAAATGGATGGTTGTGAATTGGTTCCCCCAGGATGCATTCCACTTGATTTTCCTGTCCATTCAAGTCATTGATAAGGAAAGTCTGCCGGGTGCATAATTATCACCACACCCAAAGTGAAAAATGGCTTTACTCTTCCCAATGTTGAGTTTTTTTTGTTTTGTTTTTTTTATTCGTTCATGGGATGTGGGCATCGCTGGCGAGGCCAGCATTTATTCCCTATCCCTAGTTGCCCTTGAGAAGGTGGTGGTGAGCCACTGCAGTCCGTGTGGTGAAGGTTCTCCCACAGTGCTGTTAGGAAGGGGGTTCCCGGATTTTGACCCAGCGATGATGAAGGAACGGCGATATATTTCCAAGTCAGGATGGTGAGTGACTTGGAGGGGAACGTGCAGGTGGTGTTGTTCCCATGTGCCTGCTACCCTTGTCCTTCTAGGTGGTAGAGGTCGCGGGTTTGGGAGGTGCTGTCGAAGAAGCCTTGGCGAGTTGCTGCAGTGCATCCTGTGGATGGTACACACTGCAGCCAGAGTGTACCGGTGGTGAAGGGAGTGAATGTTTAGGGTGGTGGACGGGGTGCCAATCAAGCGGGCTGCTTTGTCCTGGATGGTGTCGAGCTCCTTGAGTGTTGTTGGAGCTGCACTCATCCAGGCAAGTGGAGAGTATTCCATCACACTCCTGACTTGTGCCTTGTAGTTGGTGGAAAGGCTTTGGGGAGTCAGGAGGTGAGTCACTCGCCGCAGAATACCCAGTCTCTGACCTGCTCTTGTAGCCACAATATTTATATGGCTGGTCCAGTTAAGTTTCTGGTCAAGGGTGACCCCCAGGATGTTGATGTTGGGGGAATTCGGTGATGGTAATGCCATTGAATGTCAAGGGGAGGTGGTTAGACTCTCTCTTGTTAGAAATGGTCATTGCCTGGCACTTGTCTGGCGCGAATGTTACTTGCCACTTATGAGCCCAAGCCTGGATGTTGTCCAGGTCTTGCTGCATGCGGGCACGGACTGCTTCAATATCTGAGGGGTTGCGAATGGAACTGAACACTATGCAATCATTAGCGAACATCCCCATTTCTGAACTTATGATGGAGGGAAGGTCATTGATGAAGCAGCTGAAGATGGTTGGGCCTAGGACACTGCCCTGAGGAACTCCTGCAGCAATGTCCTGGGACTGAGATGATTGGCCTCCAACAACCACTACCATCTTCCTTTGTGCTAGGTATGACTCCAGCCACTGGAGAGTTTTCTCCCTGATTCCCATTGACTTCAATTTTACTAGGGCTCCTTGGTACCACACTTGGTCAAATGCCTCCTTGATGTCAAGGGCAGTCACTCTTGCCTCACCTCTGGAATTCAGCTCTTTTGTCCATGTTTGGACCAAGGCTGTAATGAGGTCTGGAGCCGAGTGGTCCTGGCAGAACCCAAACTGAGCATCAGTGAGCAGGTTATTGGTGAGTAAGTGCCGCTTGATAGCACTGTCAACGACACCTTCCATTACTTTGCTGATGATTGAGAGTAGACTGATGGGGCGGTAATTGGCCGGATTGGATTTGTCCTGCTTTTTGTGGACAGGACATACCTGGGCAATTTTCCACATTGTCAGCTAGATGCCCGTGTTGTAGTTGTACTGGAACAGCTTGGCTAGAGGTGCGGCTAGTTCTGGAGCACAAGGCTTCAGCACTAGAGCCGGGATGTTGTCGGGGCCCATAGCCTTTGCTGTATCCAGTGCACTCAGACGTTTCTTGATATCACATGGAGTGATTCGAATTGGCTGAAGACTGGCTTCTGTGATGGTGGGGATATTGGGAGGAGGCTGAGATGGATCATCCACTCGGCACTTCTGGCTGAAGATGGTTGCAAATGCTTCAGCCTTGACTTTTACACTCACGTGCTGGACTCCGCCATCATTGAGGATGGGAATGTTTACAGAGCCTCCTCCTCCCGTTAGTTGTTTAATTGTCTACTACCATTCACGACTGGATGTGGCAGGACTGTAGAACTTTGATCTGATCCATTGGTTGTGGAATCGCTTCACTCTGTCTACAGCAAGTTGCTTCCGCTGTTTAGCATGCATGTAGTCCTGAGTTGTAGCTTCACCAGGTTGGCGCCTCATTTTTAGGTACGCCTGGTGCTGCTCCTGGTATGCTCTTCTACACTCCTCGTTGAACTAGGGTTGATCCCCCTGGCTTGTTGGCAATGATAGAGTGAGGAATATGCCAGACCATGAGGTTACAGATTGTGCTGGAATACAATTCTGCTGCTGCTGATGGCCCACAGCGCCTCATGGATGCCCAGTTTTGAGCTGCTGGATCTGTTCTGAATCTATCCCATTTAACACGGTAATAGTGCCACACAACCCGTTGGATGGTGCCCTCAGTGCGAAGACGGGACTTTCTCTCCACGATTTGGAGGAAGTTTAAGGCTCAACCAGGTGGATGTTGGGCAAGCAGTAGAAAGACATTTGAGGGGAACAAGAAAGGTGGTGGTGAGACTACTGAGGGAGAAGAAAGAGCTTCAACAGTCCAGCCAATCTCATGGTAGGTGCTTGAAAAAATTGCCAGTGCAATGAGAGGAGTTCCCAATTCAGCAACAATAACAACTTGCATTTATATGGCACCTTTAACGTAGTAAAACATCCCAAAGTGCTTCACAGGAGTGATTTTCAAACAAAATTCCTAGCAGTCTGGTGTGGGGCTCCTAATTACTCTGGAATTAACGACAGATTCCAATTGCCACCAATCCAGGAAGGGGATTTTGAATTGCTGCCAACTTCTCTTGTGTCCGATCGCATTGCTGAAGTAGTTGTGAGCATGTACAGGACGTAGGCGACAGAGGGTGAGGCTTAAGATAGCATTTCCCCAGAAAGATCAGCTCATGGACTTGAGGCAGGCGCACAATTATCTCATCTCTTTAGGTGGATGTTAAAAGTTGTAACAGGAAGATGGGAGGGACCAAACCAAATGGGCTGAAGGGCCTTCTTGATCCTAACCTGTAAGAAGCAGCAGAACACACACAGGCGCAGATGCAGAGTTCAGGGAGGTGGGTCCTGCCATTTACTTCTGGATGAAGCTTTTTGTTCAGCTTTTTATGAGCTGTTGAATAAGTTACAGTTTATTTTTATTTCCTTTGCTACTAGAGTTTGGCAAAGGCCGGATTTGGAAGCGCTTGAATTTCCAAGCATTATATTTCAAGTCTGTTATTACTTCATAACAATGCCAACTGTGGAAACTGCCCAATTGGACACTATCACTGTACCGGGCGCTGAGCATGTTGGTCAAGGATCGGCCATGCTTTATTTTTTCCCTGCCAGCATCCACAAAATAATCAACGTGTTTGTGCTGAGACCACATCTGTGGATTTTACATATTTGCGTATGTCTCCAAACCCTGAAGGATTGCAACCAATGTTTAGTTCCAGCACTGCCACCACCACCACCATCAACAACAACAACAACAACAACAACAACAACAACTTGCATTTATATAGCGCCTTTAATGTAGCAAAACATCCCAAGGCACTTCATAGGAGCGATTATCAAACAAAATTTGACATCGAGCCACATAAGGAGATATTAGGACAGGCTTGGTCAAAGAGGGTGGTTTTAAGGAGTGTCTTAAAGGAGGAGAGAGAGATGGAGAGGTTTTGGCAGGGAATTACAGAGCTTAGGGCCAAGGCAGCTGAAGGCACGGCCACCAATGGTTGAACAAAGGAAGTGGCCAATTAAAATCTGGGATGCGCAAGAGGCCAGAATTGGAGGAGCGCAGAGATCTCGAAGGGTTGTAGGGCCAGAGGAGGTTACAGCGATAGGGAGGGGTAAGGCCATAGAGGGATTTGAAAACAAGGGTGAGAATTTTAAAATCTAGGCGTTGCCTCATCACAAAAGGAAGATACAGAGAGGTGCTGAAGATACACAATAAAGAAAAAAACATGGTGGTGGAAGGACAAGTTGATCAAGCTGTTAAAAAAGCGTGCGGGATCCTTGGCTTGATAAATAGAGGCATGGAGTACAAAAGCAAGGAGATTTTACTAAACCTTATAAATCACTGGTTAGGCCTCAGCTGGAATATTGTGTCCAATCCTGAGCACCACACTTTAGGAAGGATGTCAAGGCCTTGGAGAGGGTGCAGAGGAGATTTACTGGAATGGTACTTCAGTTATATGGAGACACTGGAGAACATTAGAACATAAGATATTGGATCAGGAGTAGGCCATACGGGCCACTCGAGCCTGCTCTGCCATTCAATCAGATCATGGCTGATCTTCTACCTCAACTCCACTTTCCTGCCCTATCCCCATATCCCTTAATTCTCTTAGTGTTCAAAAATCTATCAATCTCAATCTTCAATATACTCAACGACTGAGCATCCGCAGCCTTCTGGGGTAGAGAATTCTAAAGATTCACAAACCCCTGAGTGAAGAAATTTTTCCTCATCTAAATGGCCGATCTCTTATCTTAAGACTATGATCCCTAGTTCTGGACTCTGCAGCCAGGGGAAACAGCCTCTCAGCATCTACCATGTCAAGCCCTCTAAGACGTTTAACGTTTCAATGAGATCACCTCTCATTCTTCTAAACTCCATAGAATATAGGCCCATTCTACTCAATCTCTCCTCATAGGACAACCCTCTCATCCCAGGAATCAATCTAGTGAACCTTTGTTGCACTGCCTCTGAGGCAAGTGTATCCTTCCTGAGGTAAGATTCCAGGGATGAGGGACTTAAATCACATGGGTAGACTGGAGAAGCTGGGGTTGTTCTCCTTGGAACAGAGAAGGTTGAGAGGAAATTTGATAGAGGTATTTAAGATCATGAAGGGTCTAGACAGAATAGATAGAGAGAAATTGTTCCCATTGGCGGAAGGGTCAAAAACCAGAGGACTTAGATTTAAGGTGATTGGCAAAAGAACCAAGGCTATTGAAGGAAGCCAGGGAGGAAATAGCGGATGCTCTGAAGATCATTTTCCAATCCTCACTAGATACAGGGGAGGTACCGGAGGACTGGAAGACTGCAAACATAGTACCATTGTTTAAAAAGGGTACGAGGGAAAGGCCGAACAATTATAGACCGGTCAGTCTTACCTCGGTTGTGGGCAAACTATTAGAATCAATACTGAGAGATAGGATAAACTGTCATTTGGAAAGGCATAGTTTAATCAGGGATAGTCAGCATGGATTTATTCAGGGAAGGTCATGCCTTACAAATCTGATTAAATTCTTTGAGGAAGTGATTAGGAGGATTGATGAGGGTAGTGCAGTGGATGTTGTCTACATGGATTTTAGTAAGGCATTTAACAAGATCCCACATGGCAGACTGGTCAGAAAGGTAAAAGCCCATGGGATACAGGGAAATGTGGCCAATTGGATCCAAAATTGTCTCAGTAACAGGAAACAAAGGGTAAAAGTCGATGGATGTCTTTGCAAATGGAAATCCATTTCCAGTGGTGTGCCACAAGGCTCAGTGTTGGGTCCCTTGCTGTTTGTGGTATATATTAATGATTTGGACTTGAATGTAAGGGGCACGATTGGTAAATTTGCAGACAACACAAAAATTAGCTGTGTAGTTGATAGTGAAGAGGATAGCAGTAGACTCCACGAAGATATCAATGGGTTGGTGGAGTGGGCGGAGAAGTGGCAAATGGAGTTCAACCCGGAGAAGTGTGAGGTAATGCACTTAGGGAGGGCAAACAGTAAAAGGAAATATGCAGTAAACGGGAATATATTGAGAGGGGTAGAGGAAGTGAGACCTTGGAGTGCATGTGCACAGGTCCCTCAAGATGGCAGTACAGGTAGATAAGGTTGTGAAGAAGGCATACGAAAAGCTCTCCATTATTAGCCGAGGTATAGAATACAAAAGCAGGGATGTAATGATGGAATTGTATAAAATGCTGGTAAGGCCACAGCTGGAGTATTGTGCGCAGTTCTGGTCACCACATTACAGGAAGGACATAATTGCTCTGGAGATAGTGCAGGGAAAATTTACAAGAATGTTGTCAGGGCTTGAAAATTGCAGCTACGAGGAGAGATTGGATAGTCTGGGGTTGTTTTCCTTGGAGCAGAGGAGGCTGAGGGGAGCCTTGATTGAGGTGTACAAAATTATGAGGGGCCTAGATAGAGTAGACAGGATGTATCTGTTTCCCCTAGTGGAGAGTTCAAGAACTAGAGGACATAGATTTAAGCTGATTGGTGGAAGGATTGGAGGGGACATGAGGAAAAACTTTTTTACCCAGAGGGTGGTGGGTGTATGGAATTCGCTGCCGAATTGGTGGTAGAGGCAGGGACCCTCAACTCTTTTAAAAAGTACCGGGACCTGCACCTAAAGTGCTGTAAGCTGCAGGGCTACGGACCGGGTGCTGGAAGGTGGGATTAGAATGGACACCTGGTTGTTCTTCGAGCCGGCGCGGACACGATGGGCCGAATGGCCCTCTTCTGTGCTGTATCTTTTCTATGGTTCTATGGTTCTATGTGACAGGAGGAAAAACCTTTTTACGTAGTGAGTGGTTAGGATCCGACATGCACTGTCAGCGGTGGGGGGGAGGGGGGGCAAGGGGGTGTGGAGGCAGATTCAAAAGGGAACTGGATAAGTTCTTGAAAGGAAAAAATTTGCAGGGCTACGGGGATAGGGCGGGGCAGTGGGACTAGCTGGATTGCACTTGCATAGAGCCGGCATGGACTCAATAGGCCAAATGGCCTCTTTCCATACTGTAACCTTTCTATAATTCTATGGAGTACACAATACTCCAGGTGTGGGTCTCACCAGAGCCCTATATAATTACAGCAAAACCTTCTTATTCTTATACTTCAACTCCCTTGCAATGAAGGCTAACATACTATTTGTCTTCCTAATTGCTTGCTGTACCTGCATGTTAACTTTCCCTGATTTGTGTACAAGAACACCCAAATCCCTCTGAATACCAATATTTCTTAGTCTCTCACCTTTTAAAAAATATTCTGCTTTGCTATTCTTCCGACCAAAGTGAATAATTTCACATTATACTCCATCTGTGACCTTCTCACCCACTCAATTAACTTGTCTATATCCCTTTGCAGCCTCTTTGTGTCCTCCTCACAACTTACTTTCCCACCTAGCTTTGTATCATCTGCAAACTTGGTCCCTTCAGCTAAGTCATTGATATATATTGTAAACAGCTGAGGCCCAAGCACTGATCCTTGCGGCAACCCACTAGTTACAATCTGCCAATCCAAAAATGACCTGTTTATTCTACTCTCTGTTTTCTGTCTGTTAACCAATCCTCAATCCATGCCAATATATTACCCCCAATCCCAAACTTGTGTAACAACCTCTTGTGTGGCACTTTATCGAATGCCTTTTGAAAATCCAAATATACTATATCCACTGGTTCCCCTTTATCTACCCTGCTAGTTACACCCTGAAAAAACTCTAACAGATTTTTCAAGCATGATTTCCCTTTCATAAAACCGTGTTGACTCTGCCTAATAATATTATGATTTTCTATTACTGATGTCAGGCTAACTGGCCTATAGTTCCCTGTACTCTCTCTCTCTCTCCGTTCTTGAATAGCAGGGTTACATTTATTATCTTCCAATCCATGGGTCCGTTCCAGAATCTAGGGAATTTTGGAAGATCAAAACCAATGCATCCACTATCTCTGCAGCCACCTCTTTTAAAACCCTAGGATGTAGGCCATCAGGTTCAGGGGGGCTTTTAGTCACCTTAATTTCTCCAGTACTTTTTCTTTACTAATCATAATTACTTTAAGTTCCTCACTCTCATTAGACGCTTGGTTCCCCAGAGTTTCCAGTATGTTTTTTGTGAAGACAGATACAAAATATTTGTTCAATGTCTCTGCTATTTCCTTATTCCCCATTATAATTTCTCCTGTCTCCGCCTCTAAGGGACCCACGTTTACTTTTGCTACTGTCTTCCTTCTTATATACTTGTAGAAGTTCTTACAATCCGTTCTTATATTTCTTGCTAGTTTACTCTTATAGAATCATAGAAGTTTACAACATGGAAACAGGCCCTTCGGCCCAACATGTCCATGTCGCCCAGTTTATACCACTAAGCTAGTCCCAGTTGCCTGCACTTGGCCCATATCCCTCTATACCCATCTTACCCATGTAACTGTCCAAATGCTTTTGAAAAGACAAAATTGTACCCGCCTCTACTACTGCCTCTGGCAGCTCGTTCCAGACACTCACCACCCTTTGAGTGAAAAAATTGCCCCTCTGGACCCTTTTGTATCTCTCCCCTCTCACCTTAAATCTATGCCCCCTCATTATAGACTACCCTACCTTTGGGAAAAGATTTTGACTATCTACCTTATCTATGCCCCTCATTATTTTATAGACTTCTATAAGATCACCCCTAAACCTCCTACTCTCCAGGGAAAAAAGTCCCAGTCTATCCAACCTCTCCCTATAAGTCAAACCATCAAGTCCCGGTAGCATCCTAGTAAATCTTTTCTGCACTCTTTCTAGTTTAATAATATCCTTTCTATAATAGGGTGACCAGAACTGTACACAGTATTCCAAGTGTGGCCTTACTAATGTCTTGTACAACTTCAACAAGACATCCCAACTCCTGTATTCAATGTTCTGACCAATGAAACCAAGCATGCTGAATGCCTTCTTCACCACCCTATCCACCTGTGACTCCACTTTCAAGGAGCTATGAACCTGTACTCCTAGATCTCTTTGTTCTATAACTCTCCCCAACGCCCTACCATTAACGGAGTAGGTCCTGGCCCGATTCGATCTGCCAAAATGCATCACCTCACATTTATCTAAATTAAACTCCATCTGCCATTCATCGGCCCACTGGCCCAAATTATCAAGATCCCATTGCAATCCTAGATAACCTTCTTCACTGTCCACAATGCCACCAATCTTGGTGTCATCTGCAAACTTACTAACCATGCCTCCTAAATTCTCATCCAAATCATTAATATAAATAACAAATAACAGCGGACCCAGCACCGATCCCTGAGGCACATCGCTGGTCACAGGCCTCCAGTTTGAAAAACAACCCTCTACAACCACCCTCTGTCTTCTGTCGTCAATCTAATTTTGTATCCAATTTTATATCCAATCTTATATTCAATTTTCTCCCTCTTTATCAATTTCTTGGTCATCTTTTGCTGATTTCTTAAACCCTCCCAATCCTCAGGCTTACTACTGTTTTTGGCAACATTGTAAGCCTCTTCTTTTAATCTAATAGTATCCTTAACTTCGCTAGTTAACCACGGTTGGATCACTTTTCCTGTGGAGTTTTTATTCTCTAAGGAAATGAATTATTTCTTTAAATGTTCACCATTGCTTATCTACCGTCATATCTTTTAACCTAATTTCCCAATCTACCTTAGCCAACTCACCCCTTATATCTACGTAATTGCCTTTGTTTAAATTTAAGAAGCTGGTACTGTTCTCCTTGGAGCAGAGAGGGTTAAGGGGAGATTTAATAGAACTGTTCAAAATTTTGAAGGGTTTCGATCGAGTGGTTAGGGAGAAATTGTTTCCACTGGCAGGAGTGCACCAATTTAAGATAATTGGCAAAAGAACCAGGGGGGAGATGGGGAGAAATGTTTTTATGCAGAGAGTTGTTGTGATCTGGAATTCACTGCTTGAAAGGGTGATGGGAGCATATTCAATAGTAACTTTCAAAAGGGAATTGGATAAATACTTGAAAAATTTTCAGAGTTATGGGGAAAGAGCAGGGGAATTGGACAAATTGGACAGCTCTTTTCAGATACTGATGGACCTGCTGTGTGTTTTCAAGATTTACTTTCTTTATTCGCAATGCCCGTCATATGCGGGATAAACCCAGGTACATATTTATGATATTTGTGAGCTTGTTACTATTCTGCACCATGAATAATGGAAAAATGATGAAGCGAGTAAGTATTCCAGATCTGGACAAATCCTGTGCTCAGTTCAAAATGAGTTTTCTTGCAACTTCACAGCTTCAAGCATCCTAATTGGCTCCACTGTGCAATGTCTGCACCAATCAAGCCACGCTAATAGGTTGAGTGTTAGCAGGTGTAGCAAAGTTTGGTCACCCTGTTTATAGCACAATGAGCCTCGCTGCATTATTGTTTATCAGCCAGGACTCAGTTGGTAACACTTTTGCCTCTGAGTCAGAAGGTTGTGGGTTCAAGTTGAACTCCCTGTGACTTGAGCACAAAATCTAGGCTGACACTCCAATGCAGCACTGAGGGAGGTGCCGTCTTTCAGATGAGATGTTAAACTGAGGCCCCATCTTCCCTCTCAAGTGGTTCTCAAAGATCCCATGGCACTATTTGAAGAAAAGCAGGGGAGTTCTCCCGGAGTCCTGACCAACATCTATCCCTCAACCAACATCACTAAAAAAATAGATTTTCTGGTCATTATCTCATTGCTGTTGGTAAGAACTTGCTGTGTGCAAATTGGCTGCCTTGTTTCCTACATTGTAACAGTGCCTGCACTTCAAAAGTACTTAATTGGCTGTAAAGTGCTTTTTGGGATGTCTCGGGGTCATGAAAGGTGTTATATAATTGCATAGCATATAAAAGCAAGTTCGTTAGTCACAATACAAAGCTCTACCTTCTCATGTGTAACTGGGTTATATCATGGCATCAATAGTAACTCATGCTCCTGGCGGTCACATGGGATTGTTTGCAACATGTGGACTACTTTCCCTTCGGGACAACCTGGAGTTTTCTGTACCGTCCATGCCAGTATATGCATGTTGGTTCTATCTTTCTGTAAGGCCATTTTATGTACCTTCTCACTCCTTCCGCTGCTGTAACACCCACTTGTGTATAGGCGTCAGTAACACCGTTATCTTTAGACCTCAAGCCTTAAGAATTCAGGGAGGAACCCCTGAATTTCTCTTCAACAAGTGAAAACATTCGCTGGGAATTTCCTCGGGGTTTCTCCTGCACTGCCGCCGTAACTTGGTCGAAAGTTTAGTGGAAATCCCGTTTATGCGCGTAAACAAGGTTTTTGCCGAAGTTACGGCAGCAGAGCAGAAAGGAAATTCACCCCGATTATTAATTCATGGTCAGAAACAATATTAGGAGTCTGGACAAAGGATAGTGTCCACATTAATGCCAATGTACAAAATTCCTGCTCCAGTTAGCACACAAACTATCTCTAATGCTCAGGGCACATTAAACTCCTCTCTCTCTTCAATTTTAATGGTGACTTGCACTTTGGTCCTTACCCCTTCGTCTTGGTTACTCAATTCAAAAAGTACAAGAGTAAAAGTTGAGCTGTTCATGAACCTCTGTCACTGATTACATTACAGGTTTGGAATGATTGATGCCTCTCTGCTATTAGAGTGCAGCTATTGGATTATGTCATTGAGTTAGTTAATCTTACCTCCAAGCTGCATGAGGTAAGGACATGTGAAATAGTTTCACATCAGCACGCTCTGATGAAAGAGGATTGACAGATCTCCCTTGGTGGGGTATTGTGGCGATAAGACACACAGACCCAGAAGGTCCCAGTCCATTCCCTGGTCCCTAATCTCAGTTGTTGCCTCACCACAGTTGCTCCCGTCCAGTTGATCGCAGTCAAGTGACCCCCTGCTGGAAAGTTCTCCTGTTGAGCATCAGGTAACGACTTCACTGCGCTCGGCTATGATGTTTTGCCAAAGTCAGAAAACCTGTCCAAACTTTCTAGCCAGCTGTGGCTCTGTTGGTAGCAATCTTGCCTCTTAGTCAGAAGGTTGTGGGTTCAAGGGACTTGGGCACAAAATCTAGGCTGATACTCCAGTGGAGTGCTGAGGAAGTGCTGCACTGGCGGAGGTACCGTCTTTCGGATGAGATGTTAAACCGAGGCCCTGTCTGCTCTCTCAGGCAAATGTAAAAAATCACATGACATTGTTTTGAAGAAGAGTAGGTGAGTTCTCCCGGTGTCCTGGCCGATATTTATCCCTCAACTAGTACCTAACAACAGATTAGCTGGTCATTTACTTCATTGCTGTTTATGGGACCTTACTGTGCACAAATTGGTTGCCAGGTTTCCTACGTTACAACAGTGAACATATTTCAAAAGTACTTCATTGGCTATAAAGCACTTTGGGATGTCCTGAGGTCATGAAAGACACCATATAAATGCAAGTTCTTTCTTTTTACATGAAGAAGGTACCAGAGGGCTCCGGAACCACATCCCAACAGGAGCAGCACAGCCAAGAGAAATGGAAAAGAAAAAGTGACTTTGAATTTTAACAAAATAATAAAATATAGTTAATAGAATCAGAAATTTTTTTTGAATTGTATTTATTTTGTGTTGTCTCAGTTTGAGTTTCTGCAGTAAACCTGCATCTGGGAGTGATGTATTGTTAAAGGGACTCCGCGATACTTAATGTTCCTTGAGAAAACATTTTGCTTCAGGCTTCCTGTCGCATTAAGGCTGAACCCTGTCCCTGTTATATTTAGAAAAAGCTTGAAGTGATGACATCTTCCCAGCATAATGACAGTGGACAGGAGCCCATGACTGCAGATGATCATATGAAGACTGCATCATGTTTCTGAGTTAACCATTTACATGGACTGTGTCGAATGGCTTGTGCCTGCACATAGTGTACAATATGTGTGTGTTCACTTATAAGTGTGTGGACAGGCATGTAAGTGTGCCATTATACAATTCACAAAGAATATTATAGAAAGGATATTATTAAACTAGAAAGAGTGCAGAAAAGATTTACTAGGATGCTACCGGGACTTGATGGTTTGACTTATAGGGAGAGGTTGGATAGACTGAGACTTTTTTCCCTGGAGAGTAGAAGGTTTAGGGGTGATCTTATAGAAGTCTATAAAATAATGAGGGGCATAGATAAGGTAGATAGTCAAAATCTTTTCCCAAAGGTAGGGGAGTCTATAACGAGGGGGCATAGATTTAAGGTGAGAGGGGAGAGATACAAAAGGGTCCAGAGGGGCAATTTTTTCACTCAAAGGGTGGTGAGTGTCTGGAACAAGCTGCCAAAGGCAGTAGTAGAGGCGGGTACAATTTTGTCTTTTAAAAAGCATTTGGACAGTTACATGGGTAAGATGGGTATGGAGGGATATGGGCCAAGTGCAGGCAATTGGGACTAGCTTAGTGGTATAAACTGGGCGACATGGACATGTTGGGCCGAAGGGCCTGTTTCCATGTTGTAAACTTTTATGATTCTATGATTCTAATAAAGACTTGCATTTCTATAGCACCTTTTCATGACCTCAGGAAGTCCTAAAGCTATTTACAGCCAATGAAGAACTTTCAAAGTGTAGTCACTGTTATAATGTAGGAAACACGGCAGCCAATTTGCACATAGCAAGGTCCCACAAACAGCAATAAAGTAAATGACCAGATAATCTGTTTACGTGGTGCTGGTTGAGGAATAAATATTGGCTAGGACACCTGGGAGAACTCCCTTAGTCCTCACTCCCAGCACTCTTAGTGCTATTAAACCCCCCACTCTTATTACTCCTAGAGATCCCCATTTTTCTCATTTTCAATGATGTTGATTCCTCACACTTCCAGCCTTCAGAGCCCCCACTCCCGTCATTCTCCATCATTCCTGAGTCCCTGCTTCCAAAGAACTATAGCAGAGCTGCAGAAGTCATCCACTTGGCCCACCGCATCTGTACTAGCTCTTTGCTGGACCAATCAAGAACTAATCCCACTGCCCTGTATCTTTCTCTGCTTCAAATGTTTGTTTGCTTTTCGATTGAAAGACCTCCGCCTCAACAGTAGCAAAATACATTCCAGGCTCCAACAATGCTTTCAGGATTCCTAAGTCCTCCACCACCACCCACCCCTGCCACCCCCGCCCTCCTTCTGGGACCAGCAGAGACAAGAGGCTCCAGATTTCTTCAACACAGTACCTAGTAGCATCAGTTTCATTCTGTGCTACCAACTGACTGAAAATCCCACAACTGTTTCTGACCACCCCACTGAATCATATGAAATCCTGGACAGACCACTGCTTATCTGAAGTAATTTGTCTTCAGTTCAGATATAGGCCATTTCGGATTTTTCTTATTATCTCCATTGCTTTCCTCTTTCAAACAGTTACTTGAAGTATGATTATGAAATTGCTTTCGCAATTAAATAATCAAGCTGCGCAGATTTCCCTCTCCTCCTTGAAGTGTGCTGCTTCATCATCATGACCGTCCTCGGGTGGAAGCACAGATTGGTCTGAGGTGTAGAATTATCCGCACCCATAGTTAAAGTTGTTTCTCCTCTCGGTCTCCCGATGGAGCAATGGTAGTGAGGCGCTGATGGACGATGCAGCCCAGTGCAGGATCCCGCAGAGTGACAGAGAAAGGTTTTGTGCGCACACATCCGGTTTGCAATTGAATTCCCAATCTCACACACGCTGTTAACGAGGGAGAAACCATGCAGGATCCAGTGAGGGAACACCAAAGGGGCTGTCATCCCTCAGGCCACGCTCACAGATCTCCAAGTTACCACGCCTTTGTTACCTCCAGGTTCGACTATTCCAATGCTCTCCTGGCCGGCCTCCCATCTACCTCCCTCCATAAACTTGAGCTCATCCAACATTCTGCTGCCCGTACCAAGTCCCATTCACCCAACACCCCTGCGTTTGCTGACCCACATTGGCTCCCGGTCTGGCAACCCCTCGATTTTAAAATTCTCATCCTTGTGTTCAAATCCCTCCATGGCCTCGCCCCTCCCAATCTCTGTAACCTCCTCCAGCCCTACAACTCTCCGTGATCTCTGCGCTCCTCCATTTCTGGCCTCTTGCGCATCCCCGATTTCCTCCACCCCACTATTGGCGGCCGTGCCATCAGCTGCCTAGGCCCTAGGCTCTGGAATTCCCTCCCTAAACTTCTCTGCCTCTCTACCTCTCTCTCCTCCTTTAGGTCGCTCCTTAAAACCTACCTCTTTGACCAAGTTTTTGGTCACCGGTCCTGATATCTCTTTAAGTGGCTCGGTGTCAAATTTTATCTGATAACAGTCCTGTGAAGCACCTTGGGACATTTTACTACGTTAAAGGGGCTATATAAATGCAAGTTGTTGTTGTAATTGCCAGTTTCAGGTGAGCGTTAAGAGACTTCAGAACAGGTCACCCCTCCCATCTCCCCGCCTACATGCCCTCTCTTGTGGGTATATACTGAGAGAGACCCAAGAAAGGGGAACGGAGAAAATATCTTAAATATAAGGGGGCTAAATTTTCAGACAGTCCACTCCCAGCGAGCAGACTGGAGCTCAGAGAATTGGTTGCAGAGATTAGTGCGGCTCCGATTTGTGACCTTCACGATTTTTCTATCAATAAAACAAAACAACCAGAAAATCAGGACTAATTCAGGTCAGATAAACCTGCCCCACCCCCACCCCCACGCCCCCAAGCTCGATCCTCCGATCCGCTCTCCCGTTGAGCGAAAATTTACCCCAGAGGATCTACTGCTTTTTTAAAAATTGAAATAGTTCATATGAGCAGAATCTGTTTTTCACCAGCTGTTTCCTTCCATCCCTCACCCCCAGAGTGGAATATGTTACTGTGACATGACTCTCTATCCAAGTAAAACTGACCGAATTGACCAAACTGATCCAATTTGGCAAACATCTCTGAAGGCCCAGGCCCCACCCACTACCGTCCCCCACCCCATTATGTACAGTTTCATTCCTTCCAGTTTTGTCATTTAATTATACCTACCACATTCTTGTCCATGTGCGTGCACGCATACATAACTGCACGAGTGCGTGTGACAGACGTGGGATGTTTGTGTGTGTTTGTATGTGAGTCTGTTTTTGCATGGATGTGTGAAAGATGGGGATGTTAGTATGTGACTGTGCTTTTACATGTGTGTGTGACAGACATGTGTGCCTGTATGTGAGTGTGTTTTTTCATGGGTGTGTGAGAGACAGGTGTGCGTGTGTGTATGTGAGTGTATTTTTCAATGTGTATGTGTGCTTTTATGTGAGTGTGTTTTTGCATGTGTGTGTGAGATGTGTGTGTGTTTGTATGTGAGTGTGTTTTTGCATGTGAGTGAGCGATGTGTCTGTGTGTTTGTATGTGAGTGTGTTTTTGCATGTGTGTGAGCGATGTGTGTCTGTATGCTTGTATGTGAGCATGTTTTTGCATTGGTGTGAATGATGTGTGTCTGTGTGTTTGTATGTGAGTGTGTTTTTGCATTTGTGTGTGACGTGTGTCTGTGTGTTTGTATGAGTGTGTTTTTGCTTGTGTGTGTGATGTGTGTCTGTGTGTTTGTATGTGAGTGTGTTTTTGCATGTGTGTGAGCGACATGCGTCTGTTTGTGAGTGTGTTTTTGCATGTGTGTGAGTGACGTGTGTCTGTGTGTTTGTATGTGAGTGTGCTTTTGCATGTGTGTGTGTGAGCGACCTGTGTCTGTATGTGAATGTGTTTTTGCACATGTGTGTGAGCGACCTGTGTCTGTATGTGAGTGTGTTTTTGCACATGTGTGTGAGCGACCTGTGTCTGTATGTGAGTGTGTTTTTGCACATGTGTGTGAGCGACCTGTGTCTGTATGTGAGTGTGTTTTTGCACATGTGTGAGTGACGTGTGTCTGTGTGTTTGTATGTGAGTGTGTTTTTGCATGTGTGTGTGAGCGACCTGTGTCTGTATGTGAGTGTGTTTTTGCATGTGTGTGTGAGTAACGTGTGTCTGTGTGTTTGTATGTGAGTGTGTTTTTGCATGTGTGTGTGTGAGCGACCTGTGTCTGTATGTGAGTGTGTTTTGCACATGTGTGTGAGCGACCTGTGTCTGTATGTGAATGTGTTTTGCACATGTGTGTGAGCGACCTGTGTCTGTATGTGAGTGTGTTTTTGCACATGTGTGTGAGCGACCTGTGTCTGTATGTGAGTGTGTTTTTGCATGTGTGTGTGAGCGACCTGTGTCTGTATGTGAGTGTGTTTTTGCACATGTGTGTGAGCGACCTGTGTCTGTATGTGAGTGTGTTTTTGCATGTGTGTGTGAGCGACCTGTGTCTGTATGTGAGTGTGTTTTTGCACATGTGTGTGAGCGACCTGTGTCTGTATGTGAGTGTGTTTTTGCATGTGTGTGTGAGCGACCTGTGTCTGTATGTGAGTGTGTTTTTGCACATGTGTGTGAGCGACCTGTGTCTGTATGTGAGTGTGTTTTTGCATGTGTGTGTGAGCGACCTGTGTCTGTATGTGAGTGTGTTTTTGCACATGTGTGTGAGCGACCTGTGTCTGTATGTGAGTGTGTTTTTGCACATGTGTGTGAGCGACCTGTGTCTGTATGTGAGTGTGTTTTTGCACGTGTGTGTGAGCGACCTGTGTCTGTATGTGAGTGTGTTTTTGCATGTGTGTGTGAGCGATGGGGGTGCGTGTGTTTTTTTGCAATTTTCTCCCCGCTCTGTCTGCTCCTCCTGTCGGTGTCAGCTCAGTACAGCCCCTGCAGTCCCCCAGTACCTCTCTCCAGAAAGCCATCTTTTATGGAGGAGCCTAAGCGTAGCTCACAGCTGAGCTCGATGCTGTCCTCACCCAATCCCCACGCAGACACACCTTCCAGTAGGGAGTTACTGGAAGGTAATCAGGAATGAGATCGCTGGCTGATTTTTCCCTGTCTTGGTCCAAGAGGGGCAGGAAGGGCAATTCTAGCACCCCACCCACTGCCTCAGACAACTCAGCAAGCTCCAGGAATTGAACTGGGATCTTCCTGGGCAGTTTGGCTGAGTACTACGTTGGGGAGAGTATTTATCCACTGAGCCATCTGGAGAGCTCTGATTGGTTCGGTTTAAGGCTCCTTGTTGCCAGGCAGTGCTCACGGGGTTACAGTGTATAAAGCTCGGATTGACTTGTGCCATTGGCTGCAATGTATCTAGAAAATGAAAACCCAGTTAACTGTCAAAGAATAGAGTAGAAACCATATGGAGGAGGTGACTCATCGTGCAGTCCCATCCTGCAGGAAACCCTTCGCTTCTCTTTTATGTCTCCCTGTTTTCCTAATATCCCCTAATAGGATCCTCCGAGCAATCTGATACGAGCGGGTACTTTCCTTTGAAGTAGCCACAACGGGCACTGTCCTTGGAACGAGGCCAGTCTAGACGGCGTACGGCTGTCCCCAGAGCAGAGAGTGCATGAAATCCGAAAGCCTCACCCCTATTTTCCACTTCTCTCATCACTGGCATCAGAATCGAGGAACGGTGAAAGAGTAAGTCATTGGTTCAGTAATTGGTTACAAATCCCCCGGTGTTATCAGAATGCCGGACCCTTGTATCGGTCAATGGAGGGAAATGAGCTGTTATTCAACAAATGTACAATTATTAGATATAAGATTCATTTAAAACATCGAAGTAAGCACTTTCATCCAGATACAGAGATGATTTTACGCAGGCAAGCTTAAAATCAGGCAAATGGCAATGCAATGTTCTGGGTTTATTTTAACTTCTCCTGTGTTTTTATTTCTTAATCTCAGGGAAGATGCGGCGATTTAGGAAAAACAGCCCATTGTCCGTTTTATGATACCGTGCGTTCTCACCCATTGTTTATAATCAGTGGCCTGTTCCAGGCCTGGAGACTTCACAATGGTCCATTGAAAGGGCAGCAGACTGGCATTGTCCTCACTCTCCCTCGGGCACAGGTACAAGGACCAAAAGAAACCCCACAGAGCTGGTTGTTGATAACAGTCCCGCAGCTTGTAATGTCTTTCCCCTGTCAAGAGTGAAAGATGGAAAACAATTCCAATTACACAAAGTTAATACAATTAATTAACCAGCTTTCTTGATGTTGAAATGTCCTTTTTTCCTAGGTGGTAACTTGAAATTATAATTAACCCGTGATTTCTTTTTGATGCTCTTGGGATTTAGGCAACACTGGCAAGGCCGCATTTATTGCACATTGTTAGTTGCTTTTTACTAACTTTACGATTGATTGGCTTTGCTAGGCTACTTCAGAAGACATTAAGAGTCAACCATGGTCAAGTAAAGGCCAACCTGGGTAGGGTTGGTTGGCTCTCTTTGATGAAGGAGATTTGTGAACCAGTTGGGTTTTTACAAAAATCTAGCATCTTTAATGGTCATTTCCTCTCTAGTGTTAGCCCAAAAATCACCAGATTTATTAAATTCAATTTTGCAACTTGCCATGGTGGAATTTGAACTCACAACCTTTGGTTGCTAGCCCAGTACCAGCGAGGGCTGGTAATGAAAGTGATAAAAAGAAGGAATATTGGGGGTGAAATTCATCTTCGGCAAAACAGGCAATAGCGAATTGGCGACCTGGTTCACACTCCACATCATTTTGGAAAAGAAAACCGGCCAGAGTGCAAAATGGGTTGCTGATTCGCTATCGTCTGTTTTGCCAAAGACGAATTTTACCCCCATTGTATATAGCGGTGGCTGTATCCCCCACTGTCTCAATGAACCTGTGGTAAGGTCAATGTTAATCTTCTGCTGTAACACCATCAGGCATCAGTGACATGGAATGCACTGATTGGCAGCACAATAATCGGCAATTTCACCCTGCCCCATAATGAAATTAAAAACTCAAAGTGTTGGAAATGCACAGCCCGTCGATCAGCGTTTGGAAAGAGAAAGAGAGGTTAATGTTTCAGGTGTGACCCCTTCACTTGAGCATCCGTCGAAAGGTCAAACTCAAAACGTTCATTTTTCTCTCACTATCAAACAATTTCAGCTTCCCAGCATTCCCAGTTTTCCCGTTACCTCCTCCTATTGTGATCTCTGCTGTGATTTCCTGCAGTTTTCTTTTTCTTGGTTTCTTTTTATAAATTAATCTTGTCTCGCCAATACTCTTCTCCCGAAAAGCCTAGGGTACAGTTCCATGCAGACGAGCACCATCTGGGACTTTCCACTTGTGGGGGAGTCCAAAACTAGGGGCTATAAATTTAAGATCGTCACTAATAAATCCAATAGGGCATTCAGGAGAAATTTCTTTTCCTCCAGAGTGATGCAAATGTGGAACACGTTACCACAAGGAATAGTTGAGGCAATTAGAATAGATGCATTTAAGGGGAAGCTAGATAAACACGTGAGGGAGAAAGGAATAGAAGGATATGCTGATAGGGTTAGATGAAGAGGGGTGGGAGGAGGCTCGTGTAGAGCATAAAAACAGGCATAGACCTGTGGGGCCGAATGGCTTGTTTCTGTGCTGTAAATTCTTTGTGAGGCCATTCCTTGTGTGTGAGTCCAGATAATGGGCATAATTTTAACATGGCGGCAGGAACTCAGCTGGGGGAAGGGGGTGAGTAGTGGTATGGGAAACCCCATGAAAAATTTTGCTTGCATTGGCTTGAGTGATCGCGGCTCAATTGAAGGCCCTTAATGTAACGTCCGGGTTTCGAGTCTCCAAGCTGCACAGCGGGTGTACTGCACACCCGATTGACGTGCTGGGAGCTGGAGTATTTAAAGGGCCATTGCAAATATGGATTTTGAGGGAGAAAGGAGGAATTTGCAGATATGGAGCAACAAAGGAGTAAGGCAGCATCCCGGTTTAACGACTCCTCTCTTGAGTTGCTTCTGGCCAGTGTGAGGAGCAGGAGGGACATACTGTATCTGGCTGATGGGAAGAAGCGCCCTGTCTCTGCCACCAAGAAGACCTGGCTCAAGGTGGCTGTAAGAATTCTGGGAATTCCACCTTTTCTCTGAATATGTAAAACTTTGGCCATTGACCAAAATCCTAAGATGGAAGGATAGGTGAGTGGTCACCAGACGAATCAACAACACACACAGTGGAATGTGGAAGAATTACTGCTTCAGACATGTCTCTGTTTTAATGCAAAACCTACAGCAGGTGGTCAACAATCAGCACTAATTCGAGAGGCAGTTGGCCATTGAGAGAGGCAACTGCCCCAGATGCAAAACCAATCGACACCTAGGACGTGGGATGAAAAGGGAGCCTTATGTGACAAGTGCTCGACGATCGGAATGAATTCGTAGAACAATGACCCATCGAGAGAAGCAATTGCAACATGATAAGAGACCATCAAAAGCCATCAAGGACTTTGTAAGAACTATTTAAACAGACGTGAAGTGCCTCATTTAAGTGACGAAGACCACTGTAAGAGAGGGATATATAAGTGGAAGCTCAAAACCCCTCTTTCTCTTGCTTTTGCTCTCTTGGTTTTGCTCTCTTGCTTTTGCTGTCTCTTGTTTTGCTCTCTTGCTTTTGGTCTCTGGTTCTTGCTCTCTTGCTTTTTAGCTCTTATGTCCTCTCTCTCTCTCTCTCTCTCTTTCTCTTAGTTCCTGCTCTTTTTTTCACCCGAGCTCTCCAGGGAGGAGAGCAGCTTCCAGCGAAACCAACGAACCCTACGTGAGAGAACTGGTCAGCCAGACCTACAAGTGCAAAGGATTGGTGAGCCTCGACCATACGTGTGTGTGTGTGTGTGATAGGTGTCTCCAGGGTCCCCACCAACCTCATAGTTTTGCGGGATGAAGTACTGTAGTGGGTGTGTGTAACTCAATGTACTGTGTAGGACCGTTTTTATCATTATTTTCTTCATGTTGAGGGTATAATAAAACCAACATTCCAATTCAATTCAAACACCGAGTTTGTGTGTTCTCTGTGCTATTCGGCTACGTGATCCATCACCGGGTGCATTAGCATAAGTCCCGTTTTCCTGAACCCCCGATCCGTGAGGTATAAGTGTTCCTTGGCTAGACCAGGGACCAGATATCTGCACAGATCAATAGGGTGAGAACAACCCCAAAACACCCTACAGGCAGAAGAACTGAGCAGCAGGGGCACAGTGGCAAGGTCATGGGTGCAGTGCAGGAAGTGCTTTAATGACCTCAGCAGGTCAGGAAAAGTGAGTACAGTTACTGATTCACCTACATCCTGTGGTGTAATTACTCCCTCTTCACTCTGTCTTGCCAAGCCTACTCCATCGCATTACTCCTCATACCCACTAAAGTCTCATCATCAACTTACCTTCACTTTCTGTACACTTCCTCACCTCCCCATTTGTGAACCCCCCACTCCCACTCATCCCAATCCTGATGCAATGTGATGAATCTGTCTAATAGTCGCCCTCTGATGCATCTCTTTCATTGTCAGCCTCACCCAGAGCAATGCATCCATCGGGTGAACCCGTCACCCTCACTCACTCTCATGTCTGTTCTTTCTCTCCTTGTAGGAGATGAGAGCGCAAAATGCACGGGAGAGGAGTAGGACTGGAGGGGGCCACCACAAATAATGCCCCTGATAGATGCAGAGGAGCAGGCCTTGAATGTCAGCCGCATGGTTGAATGCTTGGCCTTCGGAGATGTCGAGACTGGCAACCCGCAAAGAGGTGGTGACAGAACTTTACCACCCTTCACACACATCATGAATTGATGTTATCAACGATTGACCTGTTGCACACCTCAGTATGGTCATTGCAAACTAACTTCGACAACAATTGTTAATATTGGTTTATGTTCTCTTCCAGAGCCTTCATGGATTGATGATGACGCACACGCCATGGAAGAACGCAATTCATCAGAGGAGCTCGATTCCTCTGAGGGCTCACCATCACATCACATCCAGCCAGCGCAGATACTGGCACTTCAGTGGGTCATGTTAGGTTTCACCCGGTGAGCACGAGCAGACACTGGTGGCAGGGGCAGCTGGGGAGAGTCCGCATTGGGGGCACACTCGTCTCCAAGCTCTGCTCAGCTGGAGGCAGATGGTGAGCTCCGGGGGCCATCGTTGAGATTGGGAATGATAGAGGTACAGCTGCACCTTTGCTAGGTAATTGAAAACGTGCCACGCACACTCTCCACAATAGCGGAGAGGATGGAGGAGTCCAACTCCAGCATTAGTGGAATGGTGGCACAGGTAAGTGCGGGAATGTCAGCGATGGAGAGAATGG
Organism: Heptranchias perlo; assembly: GCF_035084215.1. Lineage (NCBI taxonomy): Eukaryota > Metazoa > Chordata > Chondrichthyes > Hexanchiformes > Hexanchidae > Heptranchias > Heptranchias perlo. The sequence goes on from NC_090335.1 coordinate 70,440,539, forward strand.
CCATTAACCTTCAAGCACGGCTCACAAATGAGTCCATTCAGGCCATGACAACAGCCATGCGAACTCAGGTTGCCAACTTTTCTCAAAAGCAAAATACTGCAGATGCTAGAAATCTGAAATAAAAACAGAAAATGATGGAAATACTCAGCAAGTCAGGCAGCATCTGTGGAGAAAGAAACAGAGTTAATGTTTCAGGTTGATAACCTGACGGAGGGTGAGTATTGCTGAGTATTTCCAGTGCTTTCTGTTTTTATACCAACTTTTCTGCCGTCTTAAGCAGGCAGACAGAAACTTCATCCGTGGCCTTAGAATGCATCACAAATGTGCTCCAAGCTGTTGTCCAGCGGAGTGATAGAAGGGATTTGGCCCTGGCCCAGGAGAGGGATAATGGCGAACGGGGACATGGAAGTGAGGATTCCACTCAAAGCACTCCCACGTCTTACCTGTTGCCCCCCCTTTAATTGGTAGCCGGGCCTGCCCTTGCACAGGTGCAGGCGGAGCAGTCTTTGGCGGGGCCCTCACGGGCTCTAAATCCCAGAGGGCATAGCACGAGAGCAGCTCAGCAGTCAGGGCAGGGACCTGAGCAACCTGCCACTACCTCTGCTGAAGCCACAAGGGATACACCATTTGGAAGCGGTAGGAAGAGGAAGGCAAAGGTTTTGTTATCACCAAGGGTATACACAAGGTTACCTGACGCAATGTCATGTTTTTCATTTCTATTTGCTTTTTCTTACGTGCACATTAAATGTTATAATTCTCACCACCACTGCCACGTCTTGTCCATTCTTGAGTCCCTTTTGTGAAAGTGGCCTTTTATGCTCTTCATCATGAACTCCGAGACTTGATGCCATCCACTGGGCACATGTACAATGGGTGTATGTGTGGTTGAAGGACTTTTTTATGCAAGTGGTGGGGGGTGGGAGTTGGTGTTGGTGATGGTGGTTCCAGGCGGTCTGAGTACTTCACTATCTTCATTTTGCATTTTGCAGATCTCCTTATAAAAACCTATTAGATATGAGTGACTCCCTGGCATCATGAGCAGCCATGTGTGCCGCTGCTCTGGAGATGGGCTTCCCATCCTCCTCCACCTCCTCCTCATCATCCTCATCGTCTTTTTCAATATTGCCAGCAGATGAAGATGCTTCATGAGCACATTTGAGCTCCACCTGGAATCCTCTCTGTTGAGCGATGTTATGCAGGACGCAACTCACAACTATTATCCTGCACACCCTCGCTGGTGAGTACTGAAGGACTCCCCCAGATCAATCCTGGCACCTGAAGTGTATCTTCAGCATTCCTATGGCTTATTCAACGACAGACCTGGTGGTGATGTGACTGTCGTTGTACCGCTGCTGTGCCTCGTTGGTGAGGTTTCTCACAGGTGTTATGAGCCATGTCTGCAGGGGGTATCCCCTGTCTTCAAGGAGCCAACTTAAGTCTGTGCATGGAAGAGGGCCGGGATGTTGGACTCGTGCAAAATGAAGGAATCATGGCAGCTGCCACGTAATTTGGCGCACACCTGCAGAAACCTCTTCCAGCGGTCGCAAACCAGCTGTGCATTGAAGGAGTGATATCCCCTTCAGTTTATGAACAGTCCTGGCTCATGTCAGGTCCTCGAATTGCTACGTATGTGCAATCAATTGCGCTCTGCACTCATGGGAAGCCGGCCAGGGAGTTGAAACCCACTGCCCTCTCAGTCTGGCTGATATTGTCGCAAGGGAAGTTGACGTAGTCGGAAGCCATCCGTCACTCGTTTACACTTATGTGCAGATGACTGAGAGGCCCTGGAGATGTCACCGGTGGCGCCCTGGAAGGACCCAGAGGCAAAGAAATTGAGGGCAGTGGTTACTTTGAATGCAACGCGCAATGCGTGGCCACCAGGCCCAGCCGGGAGCAACTCTGCATGAAGGAGCCTGCGGATGTCTGCGACCACCTGGCGACTCAATCTGAGTCATCGTAGGCACTGCTCTTCAGAGGGGCCCTGGAAGCTCAGCCTGTGCTGAGTCATCCACTTTGGACCCAAGAAAGATAAATCTGAGTATTTTGTAAATGGTGAGAAACTAGGAACATTAGAGGAGTAAAGAAATTTGGGAGTTCAAGTACACAAATCACTAAAAGCCAGTGAACAGATGCAAAAAAGCAATCAAAAAGGCTAATGGAATGTTGGCCCTTATCTCAAGGAGCTGGAACACAAAGGGGAGGAAGTTATGGTTCAGTTGTATAGAGCCTTGGTCAGACCCCATCTGGAGTGTTGCATTCAGCTTTGGGCACCACAGCTCAGGAAGGATAGATTGGCCTTGAAGTGGGTGCAGTGCAGATTCACTAGAATGATACTGGCCTTAGAGGGTTAAGTTGTGAGGACATGTTGCATAAACTTAGCTTGCATTCCCTTGAGTGTAGAAGATTGTTAGCGGATTTTCCCATTACTATCTCGCTACAAAAGAGTTGTTAATCCTTCAACGATAACCTCCGCTTAAATCTGGTCCGAATGGTCATTAAACAACAAGCTAGTGGGGATCTGATCGAGGTGTTTAAAATGTTAAAAGAATTTGATAGGGTAGATACAGGGAAACTATTTCCTCTGATGGGAGAATAAGAATGAGGGGACATAATCTTAAAATTAGAGCCAGGCCATACAAGAGCGAAATCAGGAAGTACTTTTTCCACAAAAAGGGTGGTAGAAATCTGGAATTCTCTTCCCCCAAAAGGCGGCGGATGCTGGGGGGACAATTGGCGCTGTCAAGGCTGAGATCAATAGATTTTTGTTTGGTAAAGGTATCAAGGAATATGGAGCAAAGGTGGGCAAATGGAGTTGAGGTACAGATCAGCCATGATCTAACTGAATGGCGGAGCAAGGCTCGAGGGGCCTTCTCTTGTTCCTATGCTCCTAATGTGACTCTGGTGGACAGCTAGCAGCAAAGACCAGGGATCAAGCCTGAGGACATAAATATTGGAGCACAATGAAGTGGCCTATTGTACTTCCATTCCACCTTCTTATATTTTTCCCACTATGGAAGAGGTTAAGTAAAGCCCCAGGTTGAATTGCCAGATGGAAAACAGTGCAGCGATCAGTCAGTGATAAGAGTTCAAGGTAAAGTAAAAACTGTGCAGAAAGGATTTGGCTTTGCTTCAGATCTGCCCCTGGCCCCACTTTCTATTTAAAGATCGTGTTACTATACAATCTATCTACACCACATTTTTAAAAACACATCAAACACATTTCAATCCATTCAAGTACCTTTCTCATCCAGCTGTCAAAGCAAGACTTCTTCTACATTACATTGGGAAGGTTGCAGACTGAATCAAGGGATATTCACTGCTGAAACCCGGCACAATAAAGTAAATATCCCTCCCCCCACTGCTAAAGCAAGGGAAGCATTTGATGGAAAATAAGTTAATGTATATGCTACATTTTTTTATTAAGCATTCAGGAAGGAAAGTCACAAAGGAATGTCTGTAAATTGAATCACTGACAATAATGGTTAGCATTCAACTTACTGGGATTTTATTGAGCAGGTGCGAACTCAATCAGTTAAAAAACAGTAGCATTTGCCATTGCACTAACTATTGGAATAACATAAGTGGAAATAGAGTTGCAACCTGTTCAGAGAGGAGAGGATATCCAAACCCTGACAGCGGATGTGATAGGGAATCCAATACTTGATGGGGATAAATAGCGAGTCCAAAACCTACTAGAGGACAGGATAGAATAGGATGTCTAAACCTGCGAGTGGATAAGACATGGGCCCAAAATCCAACACGGGATATGATCACAAGATAAATACAGATGAGGAAGGCTATTTGGTCCATCTTAGTTAATTCATCCATCTAGAAAGACCTTAGAATTCCCTGTTGGAGCATCGGTTTGTTTCCAGGGTTTTCGCCTCCACCACTCTACCCAGAAGTCCATTTCATGTGTTGATCACTCATGTATGAAGGAGAACTTTCTGATATCAGTCTTAAATTTGTGTTTTAATAGTTTGAACCTCTGCCTCCTTGTCCAACTCTCACAATTTTCCAGATTTACCTTTCCCATACTGTTTACAATCTTATATACCTTTATAAGATCATCTCTCAGTTACCTCCTTTCAAGGATATAAAGCATAATTTCCTCATACTTCAGACCTCTAACACTGGGATCAACCTCATGGCTCTTCTCCAAATTGCCTCCAGCACTTGAATATCTGTGTCATGGTGACCAGAACTGGACACAGTGCTAAAGGTGTGATCTGATCAGGGCACTATATACATTTAACGTAACTTCATCTGACTTATACTTTACTGTTTTGGCTATACAGGATTGGAGGTCCAAATCGCAATCAGAGATAATAGATGGCCCAAAATCTGACAGGATTAGTGCAACAAGATGTTGAAATAGGAGGTCCAGAACCCAACAGTGAATGGAATAGGAGATCAAAACCCAATAGAGATGGTATAGGAGATCCAGAACCCAACAGAGGATGGTATAGGATATCTAAAACCCAATAGAGATGGTGTAGGAGATCCAGAACCCAACAAGGAATGGTATAGGATATCTAAAATTCAATAGAGATGGTTTAAAGGACCCAACACGTAATGGATTAGCGATGGAGTACAGGCTGCAATTATGTCTTGAATTCCGATGTTTGCTTTGGTGCTGATGAAAATGCACTGAATACCTCAACAGCGCTAATAATTCATGTCCCCATATCATGAGACAGCAAAGCATACAGTAGCAAAAATATTTTTAAAAATTGACTTTTGTACATCTGGTTTACATTTACAAAATTTCCAACTAGCTCAAAAATTGGCCTGTCCAGTCTAAAACCGGACAGGTGGGAATCCTGCCAACAGACCCAAGAAATATTGAAACTAATCTTTACTGACAGTTGTAAAGTTGATGGTAAGACTGCACACTGCCCTTGTTTTTAGTCAGGGAGCTATGTATGCCTCACTGTCAGTCCCAGTACATGTACTGGGTGTTCTCATGCCTTCACAACTCAAAATCTTAGACTAGGACTCTGAGTACTATTTCATTACCAAGCTCAAATGAAGTGTTGGACACATAGCTGAATAAAAAAACAGAGACAGTTTATTGTGACACAGAACATAGGTTATTGTGAGGCCATGTGACTTACTGGAATCAAGCTTGACAATACACATAACTATGCCTGTTTTAGCAGGCTTTAGTATAAACCAAGCAAGACAACCTGAACCAAATGACACTCTCTTGAAGTAAAACTTCAAGTTGCTGACAAAGTACTTGCTACAGAAATTACCTCACTGAACACACTCTTGATTACCTGCTGTGAGTGAGAGACACCTTTCAAACTCTGGTATAATTAGACTTGTTATGCTGTCCTACGAATAGCCTTTATCAGGACAGGTCCAGCAAAGATGCTTTCCTCTTCTATGGCTGCTTCTCCCAAGTCCATCACCATGGCAACTGAATGAGGGTAGCTTCGTAGTAAAACATCCCATATCTCTCAGGCTTTATGATTGATTGCTAATTGGCTTCATATCCTCAGCTACAGGCTTCAGAACCTCTGCTTTGTTTAAGTAGTCTGCTTAATGGGTTATTTAAAACCATATTCTCCATCTGTCACATGGGCCATTACTTCCCTTTCCCCAGAGAGCAGTTCAAACACTCTTACATCATTTTGAAATATTCTGTGTCTTACAATTTAACACTCGCTGTATGTGCACATTGGGCAAGAGCTGACAATTCATTCATGTCTGTTAGTGTACAGTTCATATAGGTCTCAGTGTCGGCTCCTACACATATACTGTACGCATTGGGTGTAAAGGAACACCTCACACACCTTCTACTGTATTGCTCATGTACATCTCTTCCCTGAGTACCAAATAAAGCAAAGAAGGAAGCTGAAAATATTGTACTGAGAAATGTTGAGGGGACAGGGTAGTTCAGTGTGTTAGATCACCTCTGGAACTTGAGATGAAAACTTTCTCTGCCTGTTGGTTGTAAGTGTCCTATGTGAAATAAGTTTAGGCAGTCTCCCTTCAGCCTCTAGTAAATATGAGCCCACAGCACAAAGCTGTCCCTAAGTTTATACTAATTAGCATTAAACTAGCAATCTCACTCAGAGGTTGCTGGGCTATGGAGAAAGAGCAGGGGAGTAGGACTAATGGGATAGCTCTTTCAAAGAGCCGGCATAGGCACAATGGGCCAAATGACCTCGTTCTGAGCTGTATGATTCTATGATTACATAGTGGCTGGAGTGGGAAATGGAAATATGCCACACTGGTCCAGTAGGCGGGCTTCTTTTGAGGTTGGGGTTGAGACACATGGGGCAAAGTAGAGGAAGCTTCAGTCTACATCTAAAAATGCTAACCACCTGACCTGGGAGTAATTTATCGTGCTGGCCTTGGTTCAGTGGTAACATTCCCACCTCTTAGTAAAAGAGTTGTGGGTTCAAGCCCCACTTCAGAGACTTCAGCCTGTAATCTAGGCTGATACCCAGTGCAGTACTGAGGGAGTGCTGCACTGTTGGAGGTGCTATCTTTGGATGAGACGTTAAATTGAAGCTCCGTCTGCCCTCTCAGAATGCACGTAAAAGATCCTATAACACTATTCATAGAAGAGTAGGAGGAGTTCTCACCAGTGTCCTGGCCAACCAAACAACCCCAAAAAGTCAGATGATATGGTTATTTATATCATTACTGTTTATTGGACTTGCTGTGAACACCATGGTTCCTACATTACAGCAGTGACTACACTTCAAAAGTACTTCACTGGCTGTAAAACAACTTTGGATGTTCTGTGGTCATGAAGGGCGCCTTATATATGTGAAATCTTTCTTTTCTCTCTCCCTCTCTATCTATGTCTATATATATAGATATATATATAAATAAAATATCCAATTCTTCTAACAGCCTTCAATGACTCAATGAGGGAATACATTAAATAAAAAAAGACTGTACTTCAAATGTTTCCAATTTTCCAGGAACTTGAGATCTTAGAATGTCTTTTAAAGTAGTTTATAAGTAGATCAAAGCAAATTATAAGTGGTTTTAATGTGGTTGCATTCTTCCTTTGACACTGTGTAAGTTGAGGTTTCTCTGCCAAACGTCCATGTGGGTGCTATGGGTAGGTTGCGCATGAGGTTATACGAAGGGGGTTGTTAGAGTTGTTGCTGTGCCTGCTAAGTCCTGCTCTTTGATCTTCACATCTGGTGTAACATGGATTTTCTCTGTTATGCAGATAATTAAATTCATTTCATTTAACTCAGTGAGATCTCCATTGTAATCACAGCCACGCTCGTGCCGATCTCTTCCTTCCCTCTGGGTGTGAGCCATTGCTCAGTGGGTAGCACTCTCGCCTCTCAACCAGAAGGTTGTGGGTTCAGAGTCCCATTCTGCAGACTTGAGCATAAAATCTAGGCTGACACTCCAGTGAAGTACTGAGGGAGTGCTGCAACGTTGGAGGTGCCTTCTTTTGGGTGAAATATTACACCGAGACCCCATCAACCCTCTCAGGTGGACGTAGAAGATCCCATGGTCCTATTTCAAAGAAGAGTAGGGAAGTTCTCCCCAGTGTTCTGGCCAACATTTATCCCTCAACCAACATGACTGATAAAAATAGATTATCTCATTGCTGTTTGTGGGACCTTGCTGTGTGCATTACATAAGTAATCCTTTAGTAATCATAGAAATATGCTGGAAATGACTTGTCCTATTTATAACAGGGAAGTACAACCCACTGTGTTATAGCTGAGAGTCTTATAATGAGGGTTTTGAGTACAATAGAATTTCAGTGCAGAATGTTACTTCTCATTTACCGCTGAAAACAGACTGCAACCATTAGTGGAGTAGTATTACTTTTAGTAGCTATTACACGATTCACAATCAAAGCAATACTTAAAATACTAACTTACATCACTATGACAAAATCAAATTACTGTCTTTCAAATGGAGACTGCTGTCTCCACTAGGTACAAAATGGAAGCCAGAGAACTGTGCGAACCAGGTAACTGATTAACATATTCCCTTTGATGACTAGAGCAGCATATTTAAAATACTGTACAAAGGAGGGCTATGATTGGTGGAGTCCTAAACTATGGTCCTTGGCCCTTCACCTTGGTTTCTCAGTTTAAAAGAAGCTACTGGGCCTGATGGCACAGGTTCTCAAAGCCCTACCTCAGGCACTAGCCACTCCCTGAGCTCATGTATTTCAACTGCCTACATGACTGTTACGGCATTTCAAAGTAATTCAGTGCCTGTGAAGGTCCTTGAGACGTTTCTGGGAGACATGATAAGACTCTATCATCGGGAGTTCTGCGGGGGTGTAAAACAGGCTGTAGAGAATCGGCCACACATTATACACCCAGCCCGAATTACCTTTCCATTAGAACATAAGAACATAGGAACAGGAGTAGGCCATTCAGCCCCTCATGCCTGCTCCGCCATTTGATAAGATCATGGCTGATCTGTGATCTAGCTCCATATACCTGCCTTTGGCCCATATCCCTTAATACTTTTGGTTGCCAAAAAGCTATCTATCTCACATTTAAATTTAGCAATTGAGCTAGCATTAATTGCCGTTTGCAGAAGAGAGTTCCAAACTTCTACCACCCTTTGTGTGTAGAAATGTTTTCTAATCTCGCTCCTGAAGGGTCTGGCTCTAATTTTTAGACTGTGCCCCCTACTCCTAGAATCCCCAACCAGCGGAAATAGTTTCTCTCTATCCACCCTATCCATTCCCCTTAATATCTTATAAACTTCAATCAGATCACCCCTTAAGTCAAGTGAAATGTAAATCAGGTGGGGTGTATAATGGATGGCCAACCAGCTACTGTCCTGCTGAAGCTGAAAGTTCCTCCCTATATAAATTCAAGTCTTTCTTCCTCAAGCAATGCTCTCTCACCTGGACTGAAAATATAATGCCTGTCCACAAAAAGAAAATTCAAAGTCAGCATCTGGTACATGAATATCCCTACTGCTAAATTAATCAAAGCTCATAAGAAAAGAAAGAAAGAGAGAAAGGGAGAGAAAGAAAGAAAGAATTGTATTTATATCATAGAATCATACAGCACAGAAGGAGGCCATTCGGCCCATGCTGGCTCTTTGAAAGTGCTATCCAATTCATCTCACTCCCCTGCTCTTTCCCCATAGCCCCGCAAATGTTTCCATATAGCGCCTTTCATGACCTCAGAATGTCCCAAAGCACTACACAGCCAATGAAGTACTTTTGAAGTGTAGTCACTGTTGTAATGTAGGAAATGCGGCAGCCAATTTGAACACAGCAAGATCCCAGAAACAGCAATGAAATAAATGACCTGATCATTTGCTTTAGGTGTTGGTTGAGAGATAAACCAGGATGCCTGCTCTTCTTCGAATGATGGCATGGGATCTTTCATGTCCATCTGAGAGGGCAGAAGGGGCCTCGGTTTAACGTTTCATCCAGAAGACAGCACCTCTGACAGCGCAGCACTCCCTCACAACTGCACTGAAGTGCCAGCTTAGATTAATGCTCAAATCTCTGCAGTGGGGCTTGTACACAGAACCTTCTGACTCCAAGGCCAGAGTGCCACCAACAGAGCCAAGGCTGACACCTAAAATAGAAAAGAGACATCTAGAAAGCTCAGCCCAACTTGTTACCATTGACGTCAGTGCTCCACATGAAGCACGTTGCCCCAGTGACAGAACAAGGGTGCCTTGTTTGCCAAAAGCAACCATATCTCTTGCTCCTGGACTCAGTATAGTTCAGTGAGGAAGCCTCTTCCATGCCAGGATGTAACCTACAGCCAGGTGCAAACCTCTATTATTTTAGGTGGATGCCATCAAAAAGGTGTGAGCACTCAAGCTGAACCTCCACCTTTATTTCAGGTACAAGAGCTACCGTATCTTCAACTACAAACAGTTTTTGATATGGAATTCTGGCCCAGTGAGGAGTTTTGATAGAGTAAATGAGGAGAAACTGTTTCCACTGGCAGGAGGTTCGGTAACCAAAGGACACAGATTTAAGATTATTTTCATAAAGAACCAGGGGGAAGATAAGAAGAATTTTTGTTACGCAGCGAGTTATTATGATCTTGAATGCACTGTCTGAAAGGGCAGTGGGAGCAAATTCAATAGTAACTTTCAAAAGGGAATTGGATAAATACTTGAAAAGGAAAAATTTGCAGGGCTCTGGGGAAAGAGCAGGGGGAGTGGGACTAATTGGATAGCTCTTTCAAAGAGCCGGCACAGGCACAAAGGGCTGAATGGTCTCCTTCTGTGCTGTATAATTCTATAATTGTTGGGCATTTTGTAGGTTGCCAGTGAGGACAACTGAACACAATGTGACTGTGACAAAGCAGAAGTATCATTTGTCAGTTTGGGGCATGATTACCAGATGAGGATGTCCTTGTGGGCCCCCCTCCCTGTATCTTTCCTGCTTTAAGCAGATATGTCATTAGTCTTCTTGGTACATTAGCAGCAGGAAGCCATCCAGTCACATGGAAGTCATCCAAACTACAGATCAGCTGAGTGAGACGCCCAATTTTAAGAGGGGAAAAAAAAGGCTGACATCGATAAGAGGGAATTTTATTTTTCCGAGACTCCCTCTCGGTTACTGCCTGGAAGTCACGGATATGGAAGAGGACAGGCATTGACGCTAGTGCTGTTTATTTTGGTGTCAGTCATAAGCAATTTGTACAGTGTGGCAGGAAGCAGAAAGCAATCACCAGCCTATAAATCAGCTACTGCTTGTCGCTATCCACCCTGGGAGTGTCAAGGATTGACTTTTTATCCACTTAACATCACAATCGCATTTATGGGACGAAAATCCTTCCAATTCATTACTGATCCACTAATAATCAATAAGCTCTCTTCACGAAAGCTGTCATGTATAATGGTACATCTCATTCTGAGGTCCTCAATACTTATTAGAAACAGATACTTATTATCTTATAGAAAGCAAAAAAGCACCATGACGGGTTCACAAATTTTCTTTTCACCTTTGAGAGCTAGGGTTTGACTCCAGTCCAGGCTAATGCGATAAAAATCTCTTCTCTCTCTCTTGCAGTCTCAGCCTATTTCCTAGTGTGAACAGGCCCACAGCATGAAATCCATTGTTAATGATAGTGAGTCCCATAATTTATTATTAATGCTCATGATGCTGTGTCAGCCGTGGCTCAGTTGATAGCACTCTCGCCTCTGAGTCCGAAGGTTGTGGGTTTAAGCCCCACTCCAGGGAATTAAGCACATAATCTAGGCTGACACTCCCAGAGCAGTATTGAGGGAGTGCTGCACTGTCAGAGGTGTCGTCTTTCAGTTGAGATGTTAAACGGAGGCCCCGTCGACCCTCTCAGGTTGATGTAAAAGATCCCATGGCACTATTTGAAGAAGAGCAGGGGAATTTTCACTAGTGTCCTGGCCAATATTTATCCCTCAACCAACATCACTAAAACTGATTATCTGGTCATTTACTTCACTGTTGCCATGTTTGCATACGTAACAACCATAATTATACTTCAAAAAGAGCACTCCACCGGCTGCGAAGCTGTTTAGGACATCCTCAGGACATGAAAGGTGCTATATAAATGCAAGATCGATCTTTCTTTATAAAGTTTAATATTGAAGAATGATATACATGGTTGTGCTTTGCCTCACCTTGGAGGTTAACTTCCTCTGATAGTGAACTGGGAGTGTGTGCGAAATGCAACCATTAACCCAGCTGAACAGAAGAAAAGCAGCTCCCTGGAATGCCCGACGCTGATTGTGGATAATAGAAATTGGCATAAAACGTTCTGATCCACATCACCGACGTCCTTTGGCTTGATGAGCTCAGAATACACCCCAAAATGAAAGGAGATCCGACAGAAAGAGTTAGCCTATTAACAAAGAGACCTACGGAGCTCTCCCGCTGGCTCAGTGAAGTTGTGCAGTGAGTAGCTAAGCCCTACATACCGGAAAGCTTCCAGGTTTAACGCACAGGCTGCGATGAGTTAGCCGATCAGCTGTTTGATGGTAAGGATGTTAGAGTTAACCTCAGTACCCCTGGGTAAGGAGGGGAAAATATTGACCAGGGCTCTCCTTCCTGATAATGATGCTATTGGAAATACACACTTGTGAATTTCAGGTGAGGACAAGACTGGGCTCAACTGTGAAGGTCCCTATGACCAAATAGCCTGTCAACACTCACTGACACATGAATAATGGCCATTTGGGAGAAGTAGCAGAGGGCGACTGGTGCCTGTGGAAACTTAGCCCAGCACCAGAGTCGAAACGCTCAGGGATATGGATGGACTAAAATAGGCGAGAGGCAAAAAAAAGAACATGGGAAAAGGAGATTGCTAACCTCACTCACAAGTTTCACTCACTTCCACAAGCTGAGTAATCATTGTCATCACAGCTCCGGGGCTGTTTTCTTCATTGTGCGAGCAGGGTGTGAGACTTCTGGTTTCTCGCAGTTCAGAGGAACACAAGCAGTCGAGACTAAGCCGCCTTTTTAACCCTAACATTTCCTTAACGTGGGAAAATTTTCAAGTTTCAGAAAGTGTTTCAACTTTTTTTTAAAATTGAGAACCTTGGGTGAGAGACCAAGGCCCCAAATTGCTGGAGAAAGCACGAGGTGGATGAAGGAATAGTGGTTAGGTTACCTCAGTGTGGCAAAATTCAATACTTATTCCAGTGTGATAGAATTCATCCACTCTACTCAATGCCTTGTTATATTTAAGTTACTGATTGGCACAAGTAATGACCAAGTGGTTCTTTATTGATGAGAGTTACATGATTGCAGTGTGTACTGATCTTCACATTACTGACTTGCACTCTTGGAGGGTTGGAGGAGGTTACAGACAGGAAGGGGTGAGGACCGAGAACTCTAAGATGCTTCATCTCTGGCCTCTTGTGCATCCCCCACTCCCTTTGTCCCATCATTGGCGGCCATGCCTTCAGCTGCCTAAGCTCTGGAAATCCCCCCCTAAACTTCTTTGCTTCTCTACCTCTCTCTCCTCCTTTAAGGCGGTCCTTAAAACCTACCTCTTTGACCAAGTATTGTCCTAATATCTCCTTATGTGGCTGTGTCAATTTTTGTTTGATAACGCTCCTGTGAAGTGCCTTGGGATGTTTTACTTTTTTTTTTATTCGTTCATGGGATGTGGGCGTCGCTGGCAAGTCCAGCATTTATTGCCCATCCCTAATTGCCCTTGAGAAGGTGGTGGTGAGCCGCCTTCTTGAATCGCTGCAGTCCGTGTGGTGAAGGTTCTCCCACAGTGCTGTTAGGAAGGGAGTTCCAGGATTTTGACCCAGCGACGATGAAGGAACAATGATATATTTCCAAGTCGGAAACTACGTTAAAGGCGCTATATAAATGCAAGTTGTTATTATTGTTGCACTCGACCCGGGCTGGAGACAATCCAGGGTCAACAATCATCGTTTCTCCAGTTTTCTCCCTTTGATCCTGAAGGCACTGCCAGCTGAAGCTGGGCTATGATTCCCCCAGTGCCAGTGGTCTTTTGGCATCTCGCCTAAGTGACCAATTCTTCTGTGTGAGCTTATACGATAAGGTGGGTGGGGGAGGTTTTCGCTTCTGCCATTGTCCGCCTCTGAATGGTGGTAAATCATGGGCCAGCAGGTGAAGAAATGGAAAACTGCGACCTGAGTGTCGTCAGCTATTTGTCCATGGGGTGGAGGGGAAGCAGCCAAGCCGGATTCTGTTCTAGCCTGACATGCACAAATATGCACTTTCCAGTAGTACCATCTCTGTGATACTCCATTAATAACTGCCTTTATACAACATTACATTCCCCTACATGTGTAGGGGGTGGTGGTGTGTGTCAGCTTCACCTCTGACTTCTGAGCGGTCCGAATCGCTCCCACTCCCTGGGTTCTAGACCTTGGACTTATTTGGGGGTTGTGACAAAGTGCAGCAGACAACTGGTTTTGGTGCAAGAAAAACTGGGTTTATTGAAGTCACAAAAGAAATTATAACATTAGGATTACACTGAGATTATACAGACCTACAAAACTACACTTCGTTAAGAATGGGGAACACATGGCATAACGAGGGAAAATCACGCTACTAATCCCCTTACCCTTGTCCCACCCCCAAAACCTAACTGAACTAGGAGAAGTCAGGGATCATGCTCACCAACCAGGGTTCCTTGACAGTTCGAAATCCAGCCAGGTAAGCCGGTTGCAGTTTTGGGGTACGCTCTTTGTGTCCTTTGGGGCCTGCCGTCCCAACGTGGTCCTGGTCTGTGGAATCTGCGAAGGTTCTTCAGTTGGGTGGAGTCCGCTGATGCGGTAAGGCGCGGTTGTGGGTGGTCGATCTTCATGGAGGGCTGCGGTTGCTGCCTTGTTGTCTTCGGTTGAGCCTGCCACACCGTGCCCCTCGCAGTGGTGTTGCATGTGGGCCTGCGAGCCTCCGGATCTCCTTCCTTCACTTGGCTCAGCTACCTCTCCCTGCTTAAAATCTGCTTCAACCGCTTAAAACCTGCCCCCTTCGTAACTAGTGGCCCAGTTATACTGTTTTTCGAATTTCTTATCTGAACGCCAAATCAAGGTTAGTTCTTTGTCTGATTTTGGTGGGCTTCTTCAGGTGATTGTTGTCTCGTTGTTTTTAATGGGCTCGCATAATGTTTATCGTTGCCTTCCTGCCCCCGTAACTAGTCTTGAACTGAAAGCCATTGTATATGTGAAGTCTTGATGGGCTCGCATAATTGCTCCATTGTTGCCTTCCTGCCTTAGTAGTGATTATTTATGCAAGGTTTTGATGGGCTTTAGTTTCATGTAAGGTGAAGTCTTTCTCTGGGTTGATTGTTTTAAAGGGAAGAATGTGTATTCTGTCTCCTCTCGTTGTCTGGTTTCAGGCAACAATCCACACTGCACCCAACAAGCCCGAGCATGTCAAGTCCCAGGCCCTCATGGGCCTAACCTCCTGTCTGCGGGGTTCCACATTTAACCCAGCAGTTGGGTCCTCTGCCATAAAAGTCCAAAAGTCATATCCTCGTTGATGATATGAAAAATGTGGGAATTTTGAGAACCCTTCACATGACAACAGTGTCTATACTTCAAAAAAAGTACCTCTTTGGCTGTAAAGGTTAGTGAAGACAAATGTAGGTCCCTTACGGTCAGAAATGGGAGAATTTATAATGGAGAACAGGGAAATGGGAGAGCAATTAAACAAATACTTTGGTTCTGTCTTCACAGAAGAGGACACAAATAACTTCCCAGAAATGCTAGGGGAGCAAGGGACTAGTGAGAAGGAGGGATTAAAGGAAATTAGTATTAGTAAAACAATAGTGCTGGAGAAATTAATGGGACTGAAAGCCGATAAAACTCCAGGGCCTGATAATCTGCATCCCAGAGTACTAAAAGAGATAGCCATGGAAATAGTGGCTGCATTAGTTGTCATCTTCCAAAATTCTATAGATTCCTGCAGATTGGAGGGTGGAAAATGTAACCCCACTATTTAAAAAAGGAGGGAGAGAGAAAGCAGGGAACTAGAGGGAACATCAGTAGTAGGGAAAATGCTAGTCTATTATAAAGGATGTGATAACAGGATATTTAGAAAATATCAACGAGATTAGACAAAGTCAACATGGATTTATGAAAGGGAAATCATGTTTGACAAACCTACTGGAGTTTTTTGAGGAGGTAACTGGTAAAATAGATAAAGGAGAACCAGTGGATGTGGTTTATTTGGATTTTCAGAAGGCCATTGTTAAAAGTCCCACATAAGAGGTTAGTGTGCAAAATTAAAGCACATGGTATTTGGGGTAATATACTGGCCTGGATTGAAAATTGGTTAACAGACAGGAAACAGAGAGTAGGAATAAATGGGACTTTTTTGGGGTGGCAGGCAGTGACTAGTGGGGTACTGCAGGGATCAGTGCTTGGGCCCCAGCTATTCATAATATATATCAATGATTTGGATGAGGGAACCAAATATAATATTTCCAAGTTTGATGACGACACAAAACTAGGTGAGATCGTGAGTTGTGAGGAGGATGCAAAGAGGCTTCAAGGCGATTTAGACAAGTTGAGTGAGTGGGCAAATACATGGCAGATGCAGTATAATGTGGATAAATGTGAAGTTATCCACTTCGGAAGGAGAAACAGAAAGGTAGAGTATTATTTAAATGGTTATAGGTTGGGGAATGTTGATGTACAAAGGGACCTGGGTGTCCTTGTACACCAGTCACGGAAAGCAAACATGCAGGTGCAACAAGCAGTTAGGAAGGCAAATGGTATGTTGGTCTTCATTGCAAGAGGATTTGAGTACAGGAGCAAGGGTGTCTTACTGCAGTTATACTGGGCCTTGGTGAGACCACACCTGGAGTATTGTGTGCACTTTTGGTCTCCTTACCTAAGAAAGGATATACTTGCCATAGAGGGAGTGCAGCGAAGGTTCACCAGACTGATTCCTGGGATGGCAGGACTGTCGTATGAGGAGAGATTGGGTCGACTTGGCCTGTATTCACACAAGATTAGAAGAATGAGAGGGGATCTCATTGAAACATATAAAATTCTGACAGGGCTAGACAGACTGGATGCAGGGAGGATGTTTCCCTGGCTGGGGGGTCTAGAACGAGGGGACACAGTCTCAGGATACGGGGTAGGACATTTAGGACTGAGATGAGGAGAAATTTCTTCACTCAGAGGGTGGTGAACCTGTGGAATTCTCTACCTCAGAAGACTGTGGAGGTTTAAGTCACTGAATATATTTAAGAAGAAGCTAGATAGATTTCTCGACACAAAAGACATCAAGGGGTATGGGGAGAGAGCGGGAATATGTTATTGAGATAGAGGATCAGCCACGATCATATTGAATGGCGGAGCAGGCTCGAAGGGCCGAATGGCCTACTCCTGCTCCGATTTTCAATGTTTCTATGTAAAGCATTTGGGACGTCCAGAAGCTGTGAAAGGCTCTATAATAATTTTAAGTTCTTTCTTTTACACCCTTTGCAAATCCCCACGACACTAACTGCTTGCTTACTGTTTCTGTTAACATTCCTCAGTGCTACACCACTGTGTACTGCACTCTCTGAATAAACCCAACACCGTCCTTAGGATTCAACAGTCTGCCAGTAAGGAGACATGCACATTTCCAGTTTACACAACTAGTGAAACAAACTGAAGCATAAGACAACCATTCCTGCAATGGGAAGATACTCAATCACAGTACTGGGCCATAAAAAAAGCTTCCATGCCTCCACTTAAGATAACAAGATTGCAACACAGATGTGGGTCACACAGACATATTCCGTTGTCTGATTAAAATAAATAGGATTAGAAGGTGAACTCGCAGAATGGCTGCTAGTTTCCTATTGAAAGAAGAGGCTCACGGGCCCAGCTGTCACCTTCACTTTCTGAGCTCAGATAGGTTTTCTCCAAAGGTCACGGCAAGTTTCCAGTTCTTGATTAAAGCAGTCAGGGGTCAGCAGACGACGTATCCGATTGTTATTGTTCTGCTGAAGCCAGGGACCTCGCTGCCAAGGGCAGGAAGTGGTTTGTAACGTGCGGGGTGGAGACTGTGCAGAGGATGCGTGTGTCAGGGCCACCATGGGAGAGGTGCGTGATGGTATCTCAGGAGCGGTACAGGGATAGAGCTAGGTCACAGTTCATACTCTGCTGTAGGTTGGCCTGTGAATGGTAGATGAGATCGATAGGCCACTGAATATTAAACCACTGAGCAATAAACCATTGAGTTAGAAACCACAGAGTATTAATCACTGCATTAATACACAATTTAACTATTAAACACAGCCATACACAAAGGGGTACATTTTGCGATTCAGCTGCACTGACGCAGTTTCATATGTTGGGAGCGCATATCAGGAATTCAGAGGCCAGCGTGCCTGATTTACATCATTTTCCATCCATTACAATTAATCTTGTTAAGCTCTGAATCTATTTCATAAAATTTTCCCCAAAAAGCCATTTCTCCTACATTTCAATTTTTATACTTTCTTCTTTATAAAGTGTTTTCTTTCCATTTCTCACCTGTCCTTCTTCCCTGAAGGCAATGGGGGTAATTTTAATCTATCTCACTGGGCAGGAATCCCATGGGATTGGGTGGAACACCGGTTTTACACCCGGCCCAATATTACTCTCCATTGACTTCATAAAATATCAGTCTGCTGTCAGACCACAACCAATGTCCACTTTTACAGGTCATCAAGAAGCGTTATCCACTAACCAAGCATAATGCTCCCTTCTGGTTTTGCCTTAGAGTCCTGTAAATCTCACAGATACCACCTCTGTGTCAATTGTGTGCCCTGTATATCTCACAGATATCACATGTGTGTTCTGTGTTCCATTAGTTGGTAGCCGTGCAGCCTGTACAACTCACAGATACCACCTGTGTGCCCTCTATATCTTCAATCTGGTAGCAGTGTGCCTTCTAGTACAAGTAAACATGTTACTAGTTCTGAGTAGCTGAAAAACAGCAGCACAAACCAATTCTATCAGTGACCAGTGAAAACCACAGCATAATGTGCTTCTGATCCCCTTTTATTAAAGGAATACACCAGGGGAAGCTCGGAAGACTTGTATTTGTGAGCACTCCCAGTATCTGGTATCTCCCAAAGCCAAAAAAATCCATGCAATTTTATTTTTTAAATTTAGTCATGGAACAGATTATTCTGGTGGGATAAATATGCCCATCAACAGAGTCCCCACTCTTGTATTCAGTGATGATGTGGATAGCGCCTTTCACAACCTCAGGACGTCTCAAAGCGCTTTACAGCCAATGAAGTCTAGTCGTTATTGTAATGTAGGGAAATGCGGCAGCCAATTTGTGCACAGCAAGCTCCCACAAACAGCAATGTGACAATGACCAGATAATCTGTTTTAGTGATGTCGGTTGAGAGATAAATATTGGCCAGGACACTGGGGAGAACTCCCCTGCTCTTCTTCAAAAGAGTGCCATGGGATCTTTTACATAACAATAAAAAGTAGCTCGTTGTGTGAGACATTTTGATGTGAGAAACTTCGATCTAACTGCAAGTGTTGTCACTGTCTCAATATTGGGGATAAATCATTGAGCGGATAATGGGCCAATCTTTGCTGTGGCAGGGCATCTAACGTCGTCTGCCGTTACTTAGACTGGCCCTTGCACGTTTGGGTTTTTTAATTTTTTGTGTGGCAAGTTGCTGAAAGTGCAAGCTGGTAACGTCGCAGCGAGGGAAACAGGGCATCTGGGACCTGGGTGAACAGGGCAAGCAACTGGGTATCTTCTTAACCAATCAGATTGAAGGATTGTGAAATAAACAGCACAAGGACTGAGAAGGAAGTGTAAGTTTGATTGGGTGAAATCAATATCAAATCAGGTATAGAATGAGAAATAAAGAGAGGGAAAGAAAGATTGGATTAAAAGTGGGAGAAAAAAAGTGACAGAAAGGAAAAGTAAAAAAAGTAAACATTTTAAATCTTACATTTTTAAAATCTGCAACAACAATTAAATCCTGAAAAAATGGAACTCCACACTTATAATTGTCAATTTTCAGTGCCAGGGAGGTTATTTGGCAGTAATTAACTAATATCACGTCTTTAGACAGGTACTTAGCCTAGAATGGACAAGACAACTTTCTGTGACGAGTTTAGTTTGTATCTACCGCGCAAATACAGCAACTTCACGCCATTCAATGCATTTCAATGGTGAGGCAGGCAGCGAGATGCCATTTTCGTGAAGCTAACGGTGGAGCGGCACAACTCAGACAGCAACTTCTGGATATTTGGGTTTAATCTCACATCTGCCCCTCGCCTGAAGTTGCTGTACCATTTGCACATAAATAATGGCGAGTGCCATTAGCCTCACCATCACTTTGACAGGAATATCTGGACCATTGCCCTTCAACCATTACCTTCCCTTGAACAGTGTCTCCATTGTCTAGTGTGTTTACCCTTAAGAAACTGGTGGGGTTGACTGTAATTGATTAGTATTCAAAGAAGTTAATGAAACTATCAGCATGGGGAAACCTCCTGGAATTTCAACCATGTGGATAGTTCACATGATTGAAGTCCACATAAAGCATCCCACATTTATACAAACTATTTCATTAGAAAAGGGCAATAAAACCAAATACCAGAGACAGCACCAGGATAATTACTGTAAAAATTAGGAATTTCAAACCATCAGCAGCTGAATCCACACACACCCAGCGCACAGTCTCACAAATAGGCAAAAGGGATTACAAGACATAAATGAAAAGTCAATTTAGAAGCATACCTGTGTTTATATAGACTTTTGCCATATTACACATGTCTGCCTATGACTTTAGGTATATAAAATCATATGGTTTTGGGTGGGGTGGTATTAGCAGACCTTCAGTGGAATTATAGAATCGTAGGGCACGATTTTAGCACCCGCTACCGGGTGCGTTCTCGGCGGGGGGGCCCCAAAAATCCCGAAATCCCGGAGCGGGACCGGATCGCGCCTCGATCCCGCCCACTTCCGGGTTCCGCGCTGACGTGCGGTGGTGCGTGCACAGCCCCCGCTGGTGGGAATCCCGCAGGCAATTAAAGCCAGCGGGATGCCATTTGAGTGTATTTACTTTGGTTGTTCAGGTCATTAACTGACCTGATTAAGGGACTGTGTGTGATTTTGGAGAAACATGGGACTGTTTCACACACTGGGGGAAACAGTCCCAGTTGAAATGGACGTGTTGCAGCCGTCAGCCTGTGGCAGCTGCAAAGGTCCATTTGACAGGTGTGGGGGGGGGAGGGAGACCCTCAGCCATTGCAGGAGGCCGCTCTGTCACTTGGGACAAAGTTTGGCCTCCACCACCCTCCTCCTGATGGTCGAAGTCACCAACCTGCACACTTACCCCGGGGTCCGGAGACATTGCGGACCCCCTCAGATGTACATCTTGCAGATGGGGGCCGCCGTAGCTGCAGTCATGACCTCCTCGGAGGGCGAACAGCATCACCAGCCTCACCAGCCTCGCCATCCACGCCGTCCACCTCTGACACGTGGAGCTCCACAACAGAGTGCTGTGACACATCCACCTGCACAGCAGGAGGGAGGGCTACCGCAGAGAGAGATGCGTCGCAGAGGGCACTACCCTCGCAACACGTTCCACAGACCGAGGCTCAGCCTCCTGGACCTCTCTGAGCAGCAGTGCACACGGAGGCTTAGAGTCACTCAACATGTAGCCGTGGACATCTGCAGCCTCTTTCATGCCGAGCTGCACCTGGCTGGCCCGTGCACCATCTTCCTACCTGTCGCTGTCAAAGTCACCACTGCCCTCCCGAACTTCTGCTCCACAGCCTTCCAGGCTGCAACCGGGGACATCCCCGATGTCTCTCAGTCGTCTGCGCAGAAGAGCCCTGCAAATACACCTACACCCATTCTGCAGTGACACACTGGGTGGCATCAGTGGTGGGTCCTCATAGGGATACCCAGGAGCGGGCATTATTGCACAAACCGGACAGGATTGGCGAAGACATGGCAGTAGTGGTGCCAATATAATGTGTGATGTGTATTGTTCTTTAATTCAATAGAAGTAAGAACCATGACAATCCCTCAAACACCCTTGTGCATCCCCTTCATGCTCACGACACGTTTGCCTTACGCTGCCTACTGCACATATGTGATGCATGCCCTGTGGCTGCAGCACAGGTGGTGGCAGGTTGAGTGAGGCTGGCCGTGAGAGAGATGCACGAGAGGGTGAGTATGGGATAGAACCATGAGATTGTATGAGGATTGGGTTGAGTGGTAGTGGCGGGATGAGTACTGGCGAGGTGAGTAGGTGCAGGTAAGATGAGGATGAGGTTTGAGTGGGTATGAGGGGTCATGTGACAGAGTAGTGTTGGCAGTGCCGATGGAGATGTGGGGTGGGGGCAGTGTTGTGGCAGGCGGAGTGTAGGGGAAAGACTACGTGTTCTCACTGTGGCTGACCTACTGAGGTCATTGGAGCGCCTCCTGCACTGTATGCAGGTGGGCAATATGTTGGTGGCGCAGGTGACCCCCTCTGCCACCTCGAGCCAGGCTTTCTTGGTGGCAGAGGTGGGCCGCTTCCTCCCGCCCGCCGGGGGGAAGATCTCTGTCCTCCCCCTCCTCCTCACCCCATCTAATGATACCTGGGGTGAGGC
This sequence comes from Heptranchias perlo, assembly GCF_035084215.1. Taxonomy (NCBI): domain Eukaryota; kingdom Metazoa; phylum Chordata; class Chondrichthyes; order Hexanchiformes; family Hexanchidae; genus Heptranchias; species Heptranchias perlo. The sequence goes on from NC_090335.1 coordinate 70,462,562, forward strand.
ATCATTAAACTGGGAGCAGCCTTCCCCCTGGGCTGCTCCATGCTGTAATTTTTGCTGTTTGTGGCAGCATCTGTCAGTGGAGGACTGCCCCTTTAAATAGAGCGCCTCCAGCTGACAGATCTTACTGCGCATGCGCAGCCCGCCCGTCGCGCAGATCAGCATCGGGGAACCCGGAGGAGCAGGTAAGTGGCTCCAATTAGTCTGTTGCCTGCTACGATCGCACGGGCAACCCACTAATTTCACCGGGCGCGTTGAAAACGTGCCCGCTGGCCTACCCGCCGAGAACCCACACCCCTGGTAAAATCGGGCCCGTAGAGTCATAGAAAGGTTATAGCATGGAAGGAGGTCACTCGGCCCATCAAGTCTGCATCAGCTCTGTGCAAGACTCCCCCGCCCTATCCCCATAGCCCTGCAAATTTTTTTCCTTTTAAGTACTTATCCAGTTCCCTTTTGAAGGCTATGATTGAATCTGCCTCCACCACCCCCTCAGGCAGTGCATTCCAGATCCCAACCAGTCACTGTGTAAAAACGTTTTTCCTCATGTCACCTTTGGTTCTTTTGCCAATCACCTTAATTCTATGTCCTCTGGTTTTTGACCCTTCCACCAATGGGAACAGTTTCTCTCTATCTACTCTGTCTGGACAATTCATGATTTTGAATTCCTCTATCAAATCTCCTCGCAACCGTCTCTGTTCCAAGGAGAACAATCCCATGAATCGCTCACAGTAATTCAGAAGATGCGTGTTTTAGACCGACAGGAACCTTATACCATACCACACACAATGTATTATCCTTTTGCTAAGATGCAGATGTGATCAAACTGACCTGTCCTTTAAGGTCACCTCTACTGCTGTAAAAAGGCACATCCTGAATTCAATTAGAGGCTAATTGCTGATGCTGATAAAAGTTTATTATAGATTACAGCTGCTTATAAATTCTCAACTCCACAAGTCAGAAGGAATCACTGGCTTTCACTTTTTTAATACTTTTTTTAAGATGTTATTTGTTCATTGATGGTTCAGTATCAGGAAGTTATTTGGTCAAAGAGTGATTAGCAGATAAAATGGACTTCAGGGTAGGGTGGTGAGGGCAAAAATTCTGTGAAATCATTTAAGAAATAGCTGGATGCTGTGCTGGGGACGAGTGTAATGTCTTTCTGGGTGGATCAGCTAGGACAGGTCAAATGACTCTCCTCATGTGTATCCATCTTGTGACAGGAGTCAATCAAAATGGCAGATCAATAACAGCCACCTAAATTCCAGTATTAATTATATGTTATTGCATATGCACAGTATACACGCTTGGCTTTACCAGTGTTTACCCTTTGTAAACAATTTTACAACACCAAGTTATAGTCCAGCAATTTTATTTTAAATTCATAAGCTTTCGGAGGCTTCCTCACAAGCTTTCGGAGGCACAGAAGGAGGAAGCCTCCGAAAGCTTGTGAATTTAAAATAAAATTGCTGGACTATAACTTGGTGTTGTAAAATTGTTTACAATTGTCAACCCTAGTCCATCACCGGCATCTCCACATCAGTGTTTACCCTGGGATAGACCCATATCTGTTGAACTTGTTACAGGTCCTTATGACTCTGAAAGATTAAGGATTTTCAGTTGCTATTACGTTTTTTAAAAAATTATGATGGAGAGGCATTCCACATGTTCAGCATTCCCTCTCTCCCTTTCCTCTCCAACTCCTGTCACTCACTCACTCACCAAGGAACTCACCAGAACGAACATAGAATCATACAGCACAGAAGGAATCCATTCGTTGAAAGGTGCAATTCAAAATAATAATAGCATTTAATTATTAATAATATAATTTGTTATGTTCAACTTGAATCAAGATGAAGTTTGTGATCTAATAACATTTAAAGAGGGCCAGGCAATTTGTTATGCTGACCACTGGAATAAGTGACTCCATCTGATTCTACCTTACAATGTACAGAGGACATTTGACGGTGAGTTGCTGAGCATCTCACATGAGCTGTGTGACAAACTCTGTTCTTACTCTGTTTCCATGGCAAGTGTGATAAAATACAATTAAAGGGAATGTCAAAGAGTTCACTTTTACTCCTATATAAATTTATTTCAGGGTGGAGAATTGCAAGATTCTTTACTGACTCCACGGGGCTAATAATGCAGCTTGTGCACCACTCGCCTCATCAGATAAGGCAGGGGTAGTCTATTTGCTTAATTTACTGTCATGACAGGTCCATCCTGGAGCGCCAGCACCACATTAAGGCACTGCTGACTGCCTCTCTGTGTGTTGGGCACAATCCCAGTGTGGCAGAAGGGGTACAGGGCAAGGGGGGAAGCACGGAACAGAGGATAACTGGGCAAAGGGCAGGGGTGCCAGAAATTTTTACATTGGAATGGCAGTCTCCCATTCAGTTGAAAACCAGATTTGCGTGAAACTTAGGGGCACTTATGAACCTAGTGTATAGCTTGTGCACAGGCTTCCAGTCCATTTCCATTCATCTCAGAGACCGATTTCCTGGGAGCTGTCTCCCCAGAATGCTCCCACACATCAGGTGTCAACATTGCATATCCCACCCATTGAAAATCCTATCAGGAGGAGTTTAATTTTTTACTTTTGAGGGTAAGAATCTCTTTTTAAGATCTTGTCACCTTTTTTCCCTTTTTTTGGTCTCTCTGTGCCAAACACCAACTTCAGTCACGACTAACTAGCTGGAGCAGTATGGCACTGAATACTCATGAAATACATTAATGACAGCACATTGGATTAATGTTTGTACATGTATTTGTCCGTATTGATTCTAGAGACATTTTAACAAAAAAAACTGCATAGAGGATGCAAGTTGGGTAGGTTAGATCTTTGATTCTGCTCTTCCACACTCACTGTACAACTGTTCAAACAGGTTCTCTCCAGTTGTGTACTTAAGCAAAACGTGTAGATTACTGGCCTGATAGACAGGATGCCATGGTCCCAGAGTGTTCTTAAAGCAACATTACCAATTCAGTGGCCGTTACAATTGAGAGGATACAAAGCTTTTTCAGGAGCAGAAAAGAGTCACAAATCAAAGCACCATGGGTATGAAATTACAAACATTCATGGCACATTTTCAAGGTTCATGTCTCTGACTATTTAGTGGGTGGTCTTTAATTGGGTCCTTGTGTCGTATTTTTGGAACAATTTAAGCAATAATCTGTATTTGAGTCACAAGATGTGGCACATCACCACCATGGTGCCATCCCAAATAACTGCAGCTCCTCTCTGTGTGTAATCTTGCTGTGGGTCAACCAACATCTCTAAGGAGTTCTGAATGTTGTGTCCTTATTCACAGAAAGCCACACTGCTCAACAAATAAGCCTGATATCACTTTAACCTTTGTTATTTTTCATGTGGGAGTAATGTTTGTGGCTTATAGCTAATCCGTGACACGAAAAGAGTAAACAAAAAATCGCAGAAAAATGTGTTAATTAATGTGGTATATGGAATCACTTTTATCAAATGGAACGTTATGTGACAGTGTGTACCAGAAGAAAGTGTATTCTAAACACATAGCAGCCATTACTTATTGCTTATCCAGATGAGGCCCTGTGGTTCCAACAGTAGGGCTCCCAATTCAAGGCTCTGAATTCCTGGGAAGGAATAATGGATTTGCACCACATAGTCTGAGTCACAATCCAGATGACTACCCCAGTGAATCTAATTGTAGAATGATAGATTCCCCAATACACGGATCAAACTTCCAATCCAAGTAGAGATAATAGTCCAACTCTCAACATTCATTGGTCAACACTCCAATAATTTAGGATGATAAACTGCCAGGGCCCATCTCATCCAACCAAGTAAATGTTTTTTTTCATTGTCCATTTTGGGGACATTTCTAAACAGATTGGGGTAATCAGCAATCAAATGTTTGATTCCTAACCAGAGGACGTGAGTTTTGTAGTCCATGGACTTCCCATTGCTCGGACTGACCTTCTTTACTTCTGTGGCAATGCCCGGTTCCAGTCCCAAGTCTGTCACTGCAATCTGCCTCACACCCTTTGGATCAATTTAATCAGTTCTCAGGCAAGCCGCAGGGTAAAGTTCATCATGGTGACAAGCTGTTTGATCCCTGAAGTGAAGGAAAGGTGTTTACATCCGTCTTAGCTGTCATACTTACAGAATACAAGTACCCGGCACTTAAAACACAATGGGCCTTAGCAGAGGATTTGTGCCACTAGCACATTGAGCATAGTAATCTCCAACCAAGGGATCTCTGTCAGTACCACTATTTAAGCGACTTAATCTCCTACCATGGGATTTGCATTTCTATCCAACTCTTTAAGTATGTAACTCTTATTTATTCCAACCACTGCTTTGATGTCAGTACTAAATAAGCAGGAAATGCAGATACTGAACACATCCTGTGTGGATCAAGGATCAAACTTAAATCCTTTTGGCGCCAATGCTTCAGCTATATTGAAGTGCTCACTTTATGTGAAATCAAAATTAACTAAAATTGTAAACATAATGCCCTTAAAAAAACATAATGATACCTGTCCAGCTCCATTAAATTACATCCAATATTACACCCAGTAAATTAACTTATTTAATGGTGATACTGGGCCCTAATACTGATCCTCCATCACCTTTGATGCGGCCCATTAATGGTGGTGCAACTCATTGGACTACTAGCATACAGTATCACAGGTTAGAGTGGATGCAGGTTCTAATCCTCCCACTCCCCAAAATCTCAAGCTGATTTCTGATGCTGTAGAGAGGCAACCAGCTTTCATTTGCTGGTAGAGAGTGGGAGGGAAAATTGGAGTAGTAAAAAACCATTAAGTTATTTTGTCCTGCTTCATATTGGGTCAGTTATGTTAGCAGAGGAATGGAGTAGGTCACCCATCCATAACCTTAGCTGCAGGGAGTGTGTAAAAATGAAAGTAAAATGTTGAAACTATCATGGGCACCTGTTGGGGCCCAGACACTAACAAACAACATAAAAATGTTCTCTTCTTCACTGAACACTTCAGAAGAGCAATATTCAAACCCATTAAATCTTTAAAAAAAATTCTCCTATCTTTCCCCAAAAGTGTTGACTCCTGAAGGGTCATAGTTCCAACTGCACCAACCATCCTCCAGTACCTCATTCAGGTGGCCATCTGTGAGCCTAGACAATGAGTATTAGTAGGATTAATGACTGTTGATGGCATCATGGCTGAACCCAAGCCTTTTCTCACCCGCATACACTTTCTAATATGAGTTACTGGACAGCAATCAACAGCAACAACGACTTGCATTTATATAGCGCCTTAGACATAGTGAAACGTCCCAGGGGGCTTCATACAAGCATTATCAAACACAATTTGACACTGAGCCACATAAGGAGGTATTAGGTCAAAGCTTGGTCAAAGTTTTAAGGAGCGTCTTAAAGGAGAAGAGAGAGGTAGAGAGGCGGAGAGATTTAGGGAGGGAATTCCAGAGATTAGGACCTAGGCCGCTGAAGGCACGGCCGCCAATGATGGAGCGATGAAAATCGGAGATGTGCAAGAGGCCAGAATTGGAGGAGCACAGAGATCTCGGAGGGTTGTAGGGCTGGAGGAGGTTACAGAGATAGGGAGGGGTGAGGCCATGAGGGATTTGAGCTCAAGGGTGATGGGTAAATGGGAATTGGTGCGAGTTAGGATGCAGGCAGCAGAGTTTTGGATGAGCTCAAGTTTATGGAGAGTGCAATGTGGGAGGCTGGCCAGGAAAGTAATGGAATGGTCGCGCCTGGAGGTAACAAAGACATGGATGAAGGTTTCAGCAGCAGATGAGCTGAGGCAGGGTGGAGACAGGCAATGTTACAGAGGTGGAATTAGGTGGTCTTGGTGATGGACGGTAACCCTGTCTGATTTATCTCCCTTGCTAGCCCAGAGTTGCTGAGGCCCAATCGTGTTACTGCTACTGTTGCTGGCTGAGATCAGCTAACTCAGCACAGACCGGGCATCAAACTTGGGACCGCTGATCTGTGCCAAAGATACCTATTCTCACTAGGATTAAGTTTCTTGGGGAGCTCCAAATACATCTGTAAATAGCACCACTATTTATTCAAAAGCCAAAATAATGGAAGAAAAAATCAATACGTCTTAGGAATGAATTCAAGCTGTCTATAAGGCGTTGTTGTTTATGGGTGGAAGGGTTAACATATTCCCCCTTCAAGGCTGAACAGATTCCAAAAGGAGCTGCCTTCACATTTCTTCCTGCTGTTTTCCAAATATAATTTGTGGGCCTGTGACAAGAAGGCTGAGTGATTGCTGAGCAACATTAAATTGTAATTGATATTGGGACAATGTAAGTGTTTTTGAAGGAGGGCGTTCTTTCCCATGCTTTCTTATTTTATGGGCCCAGTGGATAGATGTTATTATGGGCACAAGATAAGACATTGAACCCAGAATGCTGCTGATGTACACCATTGGATTTATGGCTGATTTCCACTGTCTCAGGTCAATGTGACTTGAGTCCATGCCAAAAAAATTCACGCATGGGCTGAGGGTCGTGGCAACTGAAATATTGATCTGGAAAAGAAATTAACCTTAGTTCTTTAGATCAGAAGTATGCTGTAAGGACACATTAAGCAAAATAATTTCTCAGGCAGCCAAGGAATAAAAAAAAGTCAGTCAGCTTGAGGTTCCTAATGATGGACAGTCTTTTCCAAGAGTTGGCATGTTATCAACGTGATCAGTTTTCGTCCATTGGAAAACAAGGTCAAAATGGTGAGCAGGTTTTTGCAACATAAAAATACCGAGATTGACTGTTTAGATTTTGCCACATCCATGTCAACTGTGAGGAAGTTATATTGTACTTTATAGCACTGATCTTTAGCTCTTCGTACCAGTATGATGCCAGCTATTGTGGCGGCACACTTTGTTGACAATCTATTACTTAAACTCAATCCTCCTACTTAAGTGGGCCATAGTAACCTTCCAGGGTCAAACAAGCCACATGATTTTTTAATAAAAGCAAAACAAATAAATAAATCAAATGCTGGAAATGCACGGCAGCTCATTACCAGATGGAAAATGAAGACTGGGTGGCTTTTTGGCTTTATCAGAAGTGAGTTCTGACAAAAGGTCTCACCCAAAATGTTAACCCATCTTTCCTTTACTGATGCTGACTGGCTGTGGTATTTCCAATATTTTCTGTTTTTATTTCAGATTCCCTGCATTTGTGTTTTTTTTCTTTCCAAATGTATTTTTGCTGTATAAAGGGAAGAGGGAACAGGTCCCTCCCTCGCCTCCTGAGCTGTGAACAGAGCAGCACAGAGATCACCCCTTCCACCCAGTTACACGGGGATCACACGTGTGAATAGAGAGATCCAGGAACACAAAATAACCCCTCTCCCCCCACTTCACACGCAGAAGGGCCCAGTGGTACAGAGAACATATCCTCTTCCTCCATGGGCAGAGGAACCAAATAATGAGGGAAACCTCCTCTTCTATCCTGCAAACACAGGAGAATCCAATAATTAACATAAATAGAGATTCCTAATGTCACAGAGAATGAACCCAATCTCATGCATATATGGACCCAGTAACACATTGAAAGAACCCTAATTCCTGACTGGAGTAGTTCGGTAGTAGAGCAGTCAAAAGTCTTGTCCTGCACCTGCGGTCATGGATGTGACCCTGGATGTGCCTGGCATCCAAGCCTGTACCAGTATTTGTTTTATCAGCTCTTATAGTCACCTTGTCCGAGTTTTTTGGATGGATAACTCAGCCCTCAATTGTCAGTCAATATAAGTTGTCCTCACTCGGAGAGTTTTGCCGATTCTTGGTCCTGAAACTACCTGGATCGTTGAATAGTATCAGAACCTTTCATCTCAAATCAGGGAAAGGCTATCCATGCAGCTCTTCTTTCCCTGCCGTGGAGTGACTTTGGTCTCAATCTTAGGTAACATGGCTCATAACATTGCATCTCATCCAACTGAAAGAGAAAGTGCAGTTATGCTAGATCCCATCCCACTCAGCTGAAGGAGAAAATATATATGGCCAAAGACCAAGACCATCATGTCTCAGCCAGAAGAAAAAAGCAAAAGGTACAAAGAACCCCATTAAACTAAGATGGCAACATGATGACAAAAGGTTTCAGCAGTCCCATCAAATCCAACTAAAAGTGACAGTGAAAGACTGTGGGGAAGATGCATAGGGAAGTACGGCAATAAATCAGAAAAGAAACACATGACAACACGAAGAAATTCCATTCCATGAAGCCTGGCTCCTCTCACCAATCTTCTCAATTACATCTCCTTTCTTTGTTCCTCTCCTACATGGTCCCATTGACAGGCCTTTAAACTTTGCACTCATCAGTCCTATCAAACATGAACCTCTTCATTTCTGCTGTCAATCATGGATTCCTTCACTATTCTGTTCAAATATGGACACCGTCACAGCTCCTAACAAAGATGACGTCCTCCTTGCTGCTCATAGAATTATAGAATGTTACTATTTGGTCCAATCCACCTGTGCTGGTTGTTTGAATGAAAATTATACAGCCCCATTCCCCTGCCCTTCCCCATGCCCTTTCAATTATTTTTTTTTCCACTTATTTATCCACTTCTCTTTTAAAAGCTTCTGCTTTCATCCCTGTTTCTGGTAGGGCATTCCATATCCTACCAACCCTCTGTGTAAAGATACATTTCCTAACCTCTCCCTTTGTTGTTTTGGTGATTTTAAATTTATGCCCTCTAGTTACCAACTCACCGACCAGTTTTTCATAATTTACCTGATCAAAACCCGTCATAATTTCAAACAGCTCTATTTTCTAATGAAAAGAGCCTTGGTTTCTCTATCCTCTCTTTATAACTAAAGCATCGCACATCTGGTATCCTCCCAGTGAATCTTTTCTGCACCCTCTCTGTGGCCTTGACATCTTTCCCAAATTGAGGGTGTGGGTGTTGGTTTCCTTCACCGATTGGTGCAGGAAACCCGGTGTTGCTGATTGGCTGCCCATTATACACCTGCCCGATTTCCCTTTCCGTTGTGAAAGTTAAAATCTACCCCAAGGTGTACAAAACGGACATGATATTCCAACTGGGACCTTACTAATGTTTTATATAGGTTTAGCATTGCCTCTTTCTTTTGTACTCTACACCCCCCTGTTTCTAAAACTTAGGATTCCATTTTTTTTTAAATGGCTTTATCAACTTGTCCTGCCGCTTTAAAAGATTTGTGTATCTGAATCCCTAAATCAGTCTGATCCTACACTCCTTTTAAAGTTTTAGCATTTGGTTTATGTCTTCTCCTTATTAAACTTCCCAAAGTTTATCACTTCACATTTCTCAACATTAAATTTCCTCTGATATCTATTCACCATATCAAGCATGGACACCTTCTCAAGTCCTGTCAAATATTCATTCCACCTACTGCCCTTTTAAAACATTTCTTCCCTTATTTTTTATGTCAGGCATGGTTGTCCTCATCTATGGAATTTAAGATGAATACCACTTTATCCCATGACAAGATTTTACACCAGACGTTTACACTGACAGGCAATTGATTATTTTTTGCTGGTTTCCTACATTACAACAGTGATTACACTTCAAAAGTATTTCATCAGCTATAAAGTGCTTTGGGACGCCCTGAGGTCATGAAAGGCGCTATATATATATATATGCAAGTCTTTCTTTCTTCCTTTCTTTCCTTTCTTTTCTTTTCCTTCTTTCCTTTTAACCAGAAATAACTCCAATAATGTCATTTGGCCTTTGGTTATGTTCCTCACCAGCATTTGTAATTGTAAGATTCCAGATTTATTCCTGGAGCAGGATGCAATGAGACATCTGTCAGCTGCTGTTCCTCTTCTAAAGAAAGACAACTGAAGGTAAACAATGAAGACTGATGTCTAGGACAATGTGCAGACTCAATGGGCTCGATTTTAGGAGCGTGTTTCCGGCGGGTTCCCAGCGGGGTGGCCCCGAAAATCCCGATCTCCGGTCACGTGACCGGATCGCGACGAAATCCCGGCCACTTCCGGGTACCGCGCTGACGTGCGGGGCTGCGCGCGCAAGCCCCGCTGGTGGGAATCCCGCAGGCAATTAAAGCCAGCGGGGTTCCACTTGAGAGTACTTACCTTGCTCGTTGTGGTCAGTTAATGAGCTGAAGCAGCTGTCAAAAGAGGAAGTGTGGGATTTTAGGTTCAAGGCAGTGAGTTTCCCACACTGGGGGAAACAGTCTCCCTCCAACCAGGCGTGTTGCAGCCAGCAGCCTGTGGCAGGTGCCAAGGTGCGCTCCACGGGGGAGAGCCCTCACCCACGCAGGAGGCCACCGCGTCACATAGGGCAACCCCTGCCCTCCACCACCCCCCGCCAAGCCAGAGGACAGACCGACACAAAACCGTAGCCCCAGTCCGAGTAACCACACACCTACCCTGCACAACCACTCAGACCAACACCTGCCAGTTGGGTGGTGTGTGGAGACCCTCGGAGGATGAAGAGCATGACCAGCACCAGCAGCCTCGCAGTCCACGCCGTCCGCCGCAGGGACGTGGATCCCCCAACACGGTGTTGTTGCACGCCCACCTGCACAGCAGGAGGGAGGGCAACCGCAGAGAGAGACGCGTCGCAGAGGGCACTACCCTCGCCACAGGGTCCACAGACCGAGGCGCAGCTCCCCGGACCTCTCCGAGCAGCAGTGCACAGGGAGGCGCAGATTCGCTCGACATGTAGTCGTGGAGATCTGCAGCCTCTTTCATGCCGAGCTGCTCCTGGCTGGCCCCAGCACCAACTGCTTACCTGTCGCTGGCAAAGTCACCACTGCCCTCCACACCTTCTCCTCCGCATCCTTCCAGGGTGCAGCCGGCTACACCGCCGATGTCTCTCAGTCGTCTGCGCGGACGAGCCCTGCAAATACACCTGCACCTACTCTGCAGTAACACGATGGGTGGCATCAGTGGTGGGTCCTCATAGTGATACCCAGGAGCGGGCATTATTGGACACAACGGACAGGATTCGCGGAGACATGGCAGTGGTGGTGTCAATATAATGTGTGCTGTTTGTTGCTCTGAAATTCAATATGGGTAACACCCATGACAAACCCTCAGACACCCTTGTGCACCCCCTTCATGCTGACGAGACGTTTGCCTTACGCTGCCTACTGCACATATGTGATGCATGCCCTGTGGCTGCAGCACAGGTGGTGGCAGGTTGAGTGAGGCTGGCCGTGAGGGAGATGCACGAGAGGGTGAGTATGGGATGGAGCAATGAGATTGTATGAGGAGTGGGTTGCGTGTTAGTGGCAGGGTGAGTACTGGCGAGGTGAGTAGGTGGAGGTAAGATGAGGATGGGGTGTGAGTGGGTATGAAGGGTGATGTGACAGAATAGTGTTGGTGGTGCCGAAGGAGATGTGGGGTGGGGGCAGTGTTGTGGCAGACGGAGTGTAGGGGAAAGACTTCGTGTTCTCACTGCGTCTGACCTACTGCGGTCATTGCAGCGCCTCCTGCACTGTATGCAGGTGGGCGATATGTTGGTGGCGCAGGTGACCCCCTCTGCCACCTCGAGCCAGGCCTTCTTGGTGGCAGAGGCAGGCCGCTTCCTCCCGCCCGCCGGAGGGAAGATCTGTGTCCTCCCCCTCCTCCTCACCCCATCTGATGATACCTGGGGTGAGGCATCATTAAACTGGGAGCAGCCTTCCCCCTGGGCTGCTCCATGCTGCAATTTGTCCCATTGGTTGCAGCATCTGTCAGTGGAGGACTGCCCCTTTAACTAGAGAGCCTCCAGCTGACAGATCGTACTGCGCATGCGCAGCCCGACCGACGCGCAGGCCAGCGGCGTGGACCCCGGAGGAGCAGGTAATTGATTCCTATTAGTGGGTTGCCTGCTACGATCGCGTGGGCAACCCACTAATTTCGCCGAGCGTGTTGACCACGCTCCCGGAGGACCACCCGCTGGGAACCCGCAGGCCTGCTAAATTCGGGCCCAATGGGTCCAGTACTGCCGACAATGAATAGTCGGGGTACGATTGTCTCGTCTTGGCTTAGTAGCTGTCTCTTTAAATCCAGTCACCATATATAGGCCTGGAAATTCTATGGAAATTCTCCCAATCTCCTAATTTCGGAGGGAAATTGGTGAAACCCCCTCGAAGAAATCGCATAAATAACCATTTCAGCCATTTCCCTACTGCAGATATGGCAAACGATCAAGAGAACCCCATAGGATTCCAGAGTTATAGGGGTAGAATTTCCGCTAGATTGCCCTGGTTTTATCACCCAGCGCAATTCAAGTTTCCGCGATCTTTTGCACTGGTTCAAAAATCATTGATCTGAAGCCGGCCCTGCCCACAAAACTGGCCACGCCACCTGCACAAAATAACGAGGATGGTGAGTTTCCACCCGTTTGCAGCCGTTCGAGGAGGGTCTTCAAATTTAGCTCGTCTCTTAGGTGCACAGGCACGAGTAGACATGCTTTAAACATTTTTACATATTAAAGAATATTTAATTTACGAAGAAACTGACTAGTGTACACCAATGAAAGTAGTAAATGGTTCAGTATAGTTTTTTAAGGTTATTTTCAATTATTTAAAATCAGGTTCCTTACAGGAGGAGGACTGGACATTCTTATTAAAAATGCTTATTTTTGGTGATTAGCCCATTTTCAGCTGTATAATTAATATGTGCCAGGTTACCACTCTTAAATACATCAATAAATATTTTTTGTTCCAAAAATATGAAGTAAATGATTATGCCCTATTAAGTTGCCTGATTGCTCTGGTTTTCTTGAAGATTTTACGTTTATGATTATGCATATGCTTTCTAGCCGAAACTTGGACCGTAACCTAGCTGGTGCAATTTGCACCCAATTACAGATTGCGCCCAAAGCAGAAACTCTACCTCGTAAAGTTTAAAGGCAGCAGCAGTTAAAAAAAAAATTAAACCCATGTCCTTGTCAATTTTGGTACATATATGGCAAGGTCAGTTCAATTTGGTTTTCAGGAGGTAGGCTTGAGGGAAGCTACTTTTTGAACAAGTGCAGATTGTGTGATCTGTGCAGTTAAAAGTATGGTCGCTCAATTATTTTTGAATCATGTGAAAATCTAAACAAGCCACAGCAACACGTGAAAGGGTATTTAAGTACCTGGTTCTGTGCATTGAGAGTTTGGAATCTTGCAGCAGAAAAAAAAAGACTAACTAAATCATTAGAAAAGGAAAAGACTGTTGACTTCAATGAAATAAAAATGAGGAGAGATGTTAAAAGGGCTGGCTGCCGACTCGCAATGACACATTTTACACCATCACACAAAGTCAAGATCTACCCTACTGCATGTATAAAAGTTATCAAGAGTAGTTTAGCCTTAGTCTGTAACTTGAGTTGGATAAAGAAAGAAAGACTTGCATTTATATAGCACCTTTCACAACTTCATAATATCTCAAAGCACTTTACAGCCAATTAAGTACTTTTGAAGTGTTGTCTCTGTTTTGGTGTAGGAAACGTGGCAGCCAAATTGTGCACAGCAAGATCCCACAACCAGCAATGTAATAATGACCAGATATTCTGTTTTTAGTGATGTCGGTTGAGGGATAAATATTGACTAAGAGAACTCAGCTGCTCTTGTTTGAATAGTGCTGTGGGATCTTTTACGTCCACCTGAGAGGGCAAACAGAACCTTGGTTTAATGTCTCATCTGAAAGATGGCACCTCCAACAGTGCAGCACTCCCTCAGTATGGCATTAGAGTGTCAGCCTGGATGTTGTGCTCAAGTCTCTGGAGTGGGACTTGAACCCATGACCTTTTGACACAGAGGTGAGAGCGCTGCCAACTGAGCCATGGCTGACACCTAGATAAAAGACTTTCTACTGTAAAATATAATTATACGATTTCACCGTTCGTTATTCACTTATTCATTGTTAGTTTAATAAATTTGCTTATATTTTAAACTGATAATGAGGTTTAATGTGATGCTTCACTGCTTCCTACAACTGGAAAAAGATCCTATGGAGCCACTGGGTAAATTCCAGTTGTTTAAAAGTAATGACTGGGCTTGCTGTTTGATATCCCTGGTATGTTACTGAAAACTTACATAAATCTCAAGGCCGGGATGGACACTCTTGTAGGTATAAGGAGTTGGAATTCATTGTTGAATGTGATCTGAAACACAAGAGCTGTAATGATACAGAGTAAGAAGGGTTTAAAAGATCAAAAAAACACTGTTTTACCATGGGTGCCATCACAGCTGAGTCTGATTCTGTCCTCACTCAACAACAACACATGTGCACTTGCAGCAGGAATCACTGAATAGCTAACAGGAGCAGGAACTGTGGCTAGTTTTGCCCCCGTTAACCCAGGAAGGCTAGTCTCCGCATCCTTAGGAACATACGAATTGCTAGATGAAAAAAAGGCCAAGGTCCATCTAGTTCGCCTTCCTGGTAGTCACATGATACAATGATAATGGAGTTGTTGACTAATCATGGCAATCAATCTCTATCAATTAGTCTACAACAGACCCAGACATGAGGCGAGGAAAACCCCAGTGGTGGAGAGATTTGGGAACCAGAGGTCCAAAGTCACCTGTTCCTCCCAAGCATGTTACACAAACCACATGTCATGTCTCAAATTAATCATATACTGTAATCCCAAAATATAATGTTTTGAAATCATTGGTGTCACCCCAGCTGAGATCAGCTAAATCGCCAAAGGCCAGAGATTGAGCCTGAGGCCTGTTCTGTAAGGCCCAGTTGCTTACCGAGTAAACTCACCGAGTCATCAGTCTTAATTGTTCCATTTTTCTATCCCTCAGTTTGATAAGCACAAAAAATTCATCAAACAATAAAGTCAAATAACATCATTCATAGAGTTACAGTAATTGACTCCACCTTTGCAGACCAAATAAATCTCTTAGCTTTACCCAGACTGCTGGGGAAAGATGCCCCCACCCAGAACATGATCATATGGTAGCATCAAGGTGTGTTTCTCATAAGTAGTAACCATTTCATAATTAAAAGTTATTAATTTATTAGAACAGCTAGCCACATAGCACAGTAAATCCCAATTCAGTTGAAGAATTAAAAGAATACAAATAGATTACTAGTTCAATAGGAAATCTAGGGAATACATTTTTTTTTTGGCTGATTTTTGGGTCAATTGAAAAGAAAATTGGGTGGGTTGTAAAATGGGCTGCTGATTCACAATGGCCCAATTCATTTGACCCCCTCATAAAGTTTACCAGGAGAAGTGAAGCCAGCCTGCGTGTATCTACTATATGGACCTAAATGACAGAGCAAATCAGCTGGCTAGAATGGCCTTTCTGCAATTCCACCCTTTAATGCTTTCACATCCTTCTTCCCTAACTTTTTTGCCTTATATTAGTTACTGAAAAGGTCAGAGGTTATAAAAGCAATCGTCACTCACAATAATGGATAGGACCTGCGTAGGCCAATAACACAATAACAGGTACAGATAGGCACTTGCAGTGTTATTGCCTTTGCCTTGACGTAGAGCAGGATTTCAGAGGAATGACACTAACTACCACACTTGTTATTGCTGGTTCTTTTTAAAAAGAAGTTGTCAAACAACGAACTTACAAGTCCCACAAAATGAACAGCTTGTACAGCTGAGTGGAATATTCAAATCTCAAAGGACGGAAATTGGTCAACACTGTGATTCTGTAATGTCATCCGTGTCTGTGTTAATAATGCCTGTGACTAGGTATCAGGGCTAGATTGACTCATCTAATCCTTCAAGTGTTGCCATCAAACTATAGAAACTTTGGAGATGTTGCTATTGCTCAAACTATTACACCTTGGAATACCTTCCTGATTCAAAGATTTCTTCACAAGTGTTCAAGCATTATTTGTGTATTTAACTCTAACTCGTTCTTTTGCTGGAGTTAAAAGCAGTGAAATCCCTCACTTCCTTAAACCTTATCTTCCTCTTGCAATCCGCAATCTTTTAAGACCCAAGTTTAGTGTTACCTAATCGCTATGCTCTAGTTTGTCTCATCTCCTTTACTTTTTCCAACATTGGAATTGTCCTACGCTATGGGCCTTGGCCTTTGTAAATAGTGTCATCTATTTTGATGGTTTCCACCAACTCTCATTGTTGGACTACTTGCTGCAGGCACAATTCTATTTTTCATCATGTCTCCTTCTCCATTATAAGTCCTTGTCCTTGTGTACGTAGTAGATACACCAGCTTTCAATTGTTTGAAATAAATGGTCACTTTTGGACCCTCCATTCAGCAAAACTATATAGGAAATCAGTTGTAGACTGGACTAAATTAAAGGAAATTGTACAGTGCCCAGAAAATGTGTTTGGAAAGCTATCATCACTTAAGACTTAAATTCTTTAAATTCTCGCTGTCTATAACAACAACAACTTGCACTTATACAGCACCTTTAATGTAGTAAAATGTACAAAGGCACTTCACAAGAACGTAATCAGACAAAAATTGACACCGAGCCAAAGAAGGAGCTATTAGGGCAGGTGAACAAAAGCTTGCTTAAAGGTAGGTTTTAAGACCTTAAAGGATGAGAATGGGGTGGAGAGGCGGAGAGGTTTATGGAGGAAATTCAAAGCTTAGGACCGAAATGGCTGAAGGCAAGGCCGCCAATAGTAAGGCGAAGGAAGTGAGGAATGCAGGGGGTCAGAGTTGGAGGAAAGCAGAGTTCTCGGAGGGCCGAAGGGCTGAAGGAGGTTACACAGATAGAGAAGAACAAAGCCATGGAGGGATTTGAACATGAGGATGAGAATTTTAAAATCGAGGCGGTGCTGGACCGGGAGCCAAAGTAGTTCAGCGAGCATCGGGGTGATAAGTGAATGGGAATTGGTGTGAGTTAGGATAGAGGCAGCAGAGTTTTGGATGAGTTTAAGTTTATGGAGGGTGGAAGAGAGGAGGTCATCCATGAGACAAAGTCAACAAAGGGGTCTGAAACCATAGCAAAATCAGTCAACAATTAGTGGGATTGTAGGCAAGTCCTCAGCAACTCATGGCCTCAGTTACTAACTATGGTAATGGTGGACTACACCTATTTTTTAAAACATTTGTGCTCAACAAAGCAAAGGATATCAACATTAGGGAATGAAACACTTTCTCACTGAGGCACAAGTGTTCAGGATCATACATTCCTACATTGGGAATAACACAGGCAGCTATAGAGTAAAGATCCCTCCCTACTGCCCCCAACAAGGTGTTTTAGCCCCATGCTCGGAATTGCCTCTAACAGCAGCAGTGTGACAATTCCATTTCCCACACTAGCCATTCTTGGTGGTCTCTCAGAGTGAGATTACTAAATTAGGGGTCATTTTGTGCTGTGAGCCTATCCCCACCTGGTTAGTACCACTTGAAATCATCTCACATAGGACCCTTACAGTCAGCAGAGAAGAGACTTTTGTCTGGGATGGATTCAAAACAGAGGCAAAAAGGCAGCAAGCTAACTCGTTGTCCCACCTAGCTCCCTATCATACAAATTTATACCCATTAAAAATGAACAGGCAGAAAATTGCAGGTTCGGGAATGGAGAAGTGGAAAATCCCAGCTCAGGTTTTCAACTTGTCCCTGGAAGAAACTGACATCTTCAAGGTTTGATCTTTAGCCCTTCACATTGTAATTTCTTCAAAACATAATCCAGACAACTCAGACATTTCTGGAAGCTATTTATTAGCAAACTGAATACTTAGCCAAGGCATAGAATGTAAGAGCAGGGAGGTTATGCTAGAACTGTATAAAACATTAATTAGACCACAGCTTGAGTACTGCGTACAGTTCTGGTCACCACATTTACAGGAAAGATGTGATTGCACTAGAGAGGGTACAGAGGAGATTTACGAGGATGTTGCCACGGCTGGAGAATTTTAGCTATGAGAGAAGATTGGATAGGCTGGGGTTGTTTTCTTTGGAACAAAGGAGGCTGAGGGGAGATTTAATTAAGGTATATAAAATTACGACGGGACTAGGTAGAGTGGATAGGGAGGACCTAGTTCCCTTAGCAGAGGTGTCAGTGACCAGGGGGTATAGATTTAAAGTGATTGGTAGAAAGATTAGAGGGGAGCTAAGGAGAAATGTTTTCACCCAGAGGGTGGTGAGGGTCTGGAATTCATTGCCTGAAAGGGTGGTAGAGGCAGAAACCCTCAACTCATTAAAAAAGTACTTGGATGAGCACTTGAAGTGCCGTAATCTACAGGGATACGGACCAAGTGCTGGAAAGTGGGATTAAGCTGGATAGCTCTTTTTCAGCCGGCACGGACACGATGGGCCGTAACTTTCTATGATTCTATGATTCTATAATATCATCTAAATAATGTAAATATGCTACCACTGAAGGTCAGACAACACCTGATCCATTTGGAATGTTTTTAGGGTTATGACATAATTCAAATAACATCATAACAAATACACAAACTTTCCTCCGTGTAATGAAAGTCATCTCCAGCCTCTCTTTGTGCTGTACCTATATCTACACATCACT
Source organism: Heptranchias perlo (assembly GCF_035084215.1). Lineage (NCBI taxonomy): Eukaryota > Metazoa > Chordata > Chondrichthyes > Hexanchiformes > Hexanchidae > Heptranchias > Heptranchias perlo. Next base: position 70,480,953 of record NC_090335.1, read on the forward strand.
CTTTCTGGAACTGGAGAAGGTACAGAAAAGAGCAACAAGACTGATGTGAAATGTAAAGGGCAGGAAGCATGAGGAAAGGTTAGAGAAGCTAAAGATTCAGGGTACAGAAAGGAGATGGTTAAAGAGGGGATCTCATTGAGGTATATAGATTATGGAACCGTTCCTGCAGATTGGAGGGTGGCAAATGTAACCCCACTATTGAAAGAAGGAGGGAGAGAGCAAACAGGGAACTACAGACCGGTTAGCCTAACATCAGTGGTAGGGAAAATGCTAGAGTCTATTATAAAGGATGTGATAACAGGACACTTAGAAAATATCAATGGGATTAGACAAAGTCAACATGGATTTATGAAAGGGAAATCATGTTTGACAAACCTACTGGAGTTTTTTGAGGATGTAACTGGTAGAATAGATAAGGGAGAACCAATGGATGTGGTTTATTTGGATTTTCAGAAGGCCTTTGATAAGAGGTTAGTGTGCAAAATTAAAGCACATGGGATTGGGGGTAATATACTGGCGTGTATTGAAAATTGGTTAACAGACAAGAAACAGAGAGTAGGAATAAATAGGTCTTTTTTGGGGTGGCAGGCAGTGACTAGTGGGGTACTGCAGGGATCAGTGCTTGGGCCCCAGCTATTCACAATAGTTGGATGAGGGATCCAAATATAATATTTCCAAGTTTGCTGACGACACAAAACGAGGTGGGATCGTGAGTTGTGAGGAGGATGCAAAGAGGCTTCAAGGCGATTTAGACAAGTTGAGTGAGTGGGCAAATACATGGCAAATGCAGTATAATGTGGATAAATGTGAAGTTATCCACTTCGGAAGGAAAAATAGAAAGGCAGAGTATTATTTAAATGGTGATAGATTGAAGAATGTTGATGTACAAAGGGACCTGGGTGTCCTTGTACACCAGTCACTGAAAGCAAACATGCAGGTGCAGCAAGCAGTTAGGAAGGCAAATGGTATGTTGGCCTTCATTGCAAGAGGATTTGAGTATAGGAGCAAGGATGTCTTACCGCAGTTATACAGGGCCTTGGTGAGACCACACCTGAGCATTGTGTGCAGTTTTGGTCTCCTTACCTAAGAAAGGATATATTTGCCATTGAGGGAGTGCAGCAAAGGGTCACCAGACTGATCCCTGGGATGGCAGGACTGTTGTATGAGGAGAGATTGGGTCGACTCGGCCTGTATTCACTCGCGTTTAGAAGAATGAGAGGGGATCTCATCGAAACATATAAAATTCTGACAGGGCTAGACAGACTGGATGCAGGGAGGATGTTTCCCCTGGCTGGGGGGTCCAGAACGAGGGGTCACAGTCTCAGGATACGGGGTAGGACATTTAGGACTGAGATGAGGAGAAATATCTTCACTCAGAGGTTGGTGAACCTATGGAATTCTCTACCACAGAAGGCTGTGGAGGCCAAGTCACTGAATATATTTAAGAAGGAGATAGATAGATTTCTAGACACAAAAGGCATCAAGGGCTATGGGGAGAGAGCGGGAATATAGTATTGAGATAGAGGATCAACCATGATCATATTGAATGGCGGAGCAGGCTCGAAGGGCCGAATAGCCTACTCCTGCTCCTATTTTCTATGTTTCTATATATCTATTAAACCAGTTAGAGAACATAATTCCGGAATATTATTTCAAAGTTAACCAGGACAGTAGAACCAGAGGACGTACATTTAAATTAGTGACAAGTAAATTTAAAACAGGCTAGTTGGTCTGATGCGGCATTGCACATGGTAAGTTGAAGGGCATGGTCACTCTCTTATCTGCCTCTGATGTCTTTTTGTGCTCTCTATGTATCCTCTTCTGCTTCAGTCTCTTTCTCATCTCTCTTCTTTCACCCAAACTTCTTTTTTCTTTTCTCCCTGTCTTCTTCTGCTTCTATGTCAGTCTTATTCTTTATTCCTTTGGGGTGGGAGGTGTTGAGTGGCAGGACTTTGTTTGCTTTCAAAATTCAACATATTTTTTTAAAGAAATCAAATTAAAATGAGGAAAGAAACTGTTTATCTTTCTATCTATTTGTTTCTTTCTCTCTGTCTGTCTCATAGTTGTAAGCGATTAGCAGTGAACTTTTCTAACTGGCAACAACACATAGTTGGAGATAATTAGTTGGCTTCAAAATTCAGCTGTTTTATTTTTGAAAATTGAATTAACATTAAATGAAAATATACTCTCTCCCCCCTTTTTTAAAGTTTATAGAACACAGGTGATAATCAGAACCTTATTTTTTTCTCACGGTCTTTCACAGACAAACACTGTTTTTTAAAATTAGCATTCAATATTAATTTTATCTCATTAATGCTTTTAAAATTTGTCTCTTTCTTTCAAAATTCTAGGTATTAGGAAGAACTTGTTTACTCAAAAACGATAAATGTTGGGAATAATCTGCCAGACAGAATAGTAGAGGCAAAAACATTGAGATCATTTAAAAGGCAGTTGGAACGATGTGATGGAGGTGCTAAAAGAATGAGCATTGATAGAATGAATGTGTGTTCTTCACATGAGGCAGACTATATGAGGACAAGGAGAATTAATCCGAGCTGGAAATTGGTTTGACTTTTCCCTTCTGTTAATTGTTCTATTCCCAGACAGGGGACATTCGGGAAATCGAACTCTACAAGTGGTTGCAAGTTTTGGGAGTGAGTCACCACAGGAATTTGAGCCCACAACTTACAAACCATAAAGCATCTGCGACACTGCCTAGCAGTGGGCAACTGTTAATGGATGCCAGGCTCTGGGCCTCAGCAAGCAGCATACAATACTCTACAATGCAACAACATTGGAGTTAAATCTATACCCACCAAGCAACTAGTTGCACCAACCTGTAATGCTACCAGTTAGCGGACAGCGGACATTGGGTAGTGGAAACTTGTTTCCTGTATGCACGGCAGACTTGGAAATGTTACTCAGATCTAACAGCAATTGTATCCTAGCAACAAGAACAACAACAACTTGCATTAATATAGCTCCTTTAACGTAGTAAAACGCCCCAAGGCGCTTCACAGGAGCATTATCAAATAAAATTTGACACCGAGCCACACAAGGGGATATTAGGACAGGTGACCTAAAGCTTGGTCAAAGAGGTAGGTTTCAAGGAGCATCTTAGAGGAGGAGAGAGAGGTAGAGGGGCGGAGAGGTTTAGGGAGGGAATTCCAGAAATTAGGCCCTAAGCAGCTGAAGGCATGGCCGCCAATGGTGGAGTGATGGAAATCGTGGATGCACAAGGGGCCAGAATTGGAGGATATTATGGCTGAGAATGAATAGGCAGCTGATCCAGAGTGGACAACTGGCACACAGTGAAAGCACCCATATGTTATAGACATGCATGAAAGGGGGTAGCAGATGGCAAGAAGGCCTGTGTTCCCAGAACGAGCTGTCGCGGTCTGTTTCAATGATGGTACCAGTGAAGTTTCATAAAACTTGTGGCCTTTTACTTTTCCTCTGTGGTATTTTTCTTTGCGAGTTTTTATTAAGTAAGTAATCTGTCCCCTGCTCGATGGTGCCATACCAATAACCTCAGACAGGTTGGGCGATCCCTGTCACTAATAAAGCACAGTCGGATCCAAAGGGAATTTAATTATGTTTGTTTGCTTAAGCTTAGACAAATGATTGATTTACTGGCAGAGAAAATGGTTTCCAGATGATGTCACCCAGATGACAACACTGAGGTAGCTGCTGAAACATCTGTGTGCCTCTCGGCAGCTCCTTCTCTGGCCCTGCAACTGTGCACAATGTACTTTTCAAATAAAAATTCCTTCTTCTCCCATTCCCTCCTCTCCTGATGGTCGCTAATTCCTGCCGTGTAAAGTTTCACGGGTAGCCCTCTAATATCTCGTCATACCTCACATGTAGACCCACATTTTTGCAGGACCTACAAGCTACCTTCTGATTTCCTCTGCATATAGAATTACATAGAAATTGCAACATGGAAACAGGTCGTTTGGCCCAAGCAATCCAAGTTGGTGTTTATCCTCCAGACGAGCTGTAGTCCTAATCCCTTGTGGCCACCCTGTTCCCATCTACTTTTAACCCTCTTTCCTTCAATCGCCTATCGAACACGTCAAGGCTGATTCCATTTGCTTTCAGCAATGTCAATCACGGGTCTCTGGCTTTCAACGGACCTTGAATTGGAGTGGGGATCGGAAGAAATGTAACTAGAGGATAGTCGTGCACGGAGCTCGTGCGTCTCCATCTAAATGCCACCCTTCCCAAGACCCCAACTTGAATGTAATAGTGTCCAGAGCCCCTCTCGTACCAATTTCACAAACCACATGATAGTTACGGATAAGGAAGGCCATTCGGCCCATCCAAGCTCATGCATCCAGAAAGATCCGACAGTCAACTCCCCACCCCTGCCGTATCACAGCATCCCACTGTTTCTTAAATGATTTTAGGGATTTGCCTTCACCTTTCCATGGGGTGATTGTTCTGTGTGAAGAATTTCCTGACATCAGTTCTAAGTTTGCCTTTTCACTAGTTTGAAACTGTGGGGGGGAGAATTGGATAGGGCCTGTTTTTGGGCGGGAGCAGCACGATCCGCTATTACCCCGGGCGCAATGGTCCCTGCGCAGGCAGGACGAGACTTTCGTCAGGCCTGAGGACTCACCTGCAATCTGCGTTGGAAATCAGCGTTGAACGAGCATTCCATGCAATTCACACTTTCCACCAGCAGGGGGAGCTCCAATCTCTTAAAGGCAGGCTGTCTGTTATAAATCTCTTAAAGGTAGCTGATACCTGATATTTGCTAAATATAACAGCCTGCTGTCTGCACGGAGCCTGAACTGAGATCAGACATCGCACACGTAAAGCACAGATGCAGGTCCCATCCCTATGTTTATATACTGATGAGTTATGTTAAAACGTTGAATAAAGGTTGTGCACCACAAAATCCCATATCCTCCAATCTGCATGCCAGACCTCACCAATCCGCTGATCTGAGAGTCCGTACAGCAAGGTTCTCTGCTGATGCACCAGTGGCCTTGATGCAAGAGGTGGACAGAAGGAGGGACATCCAATATCCGTGGGGGTAGGGGGGGAGCAAGAGGCCCTCCAGACATACACCCAAAAGGCAGTGGGAGGCAGTAGGGGACGAAGTCAATGCCAGGCGCACAGCACCATGAACATGAATGCAGTACAGGAAGAAGTTCAATGCTTTGACACGAGTGGTCAAGGTGAATGAGGTCAACTGTCAAGTGGTTCTCCTACCAACTACACCACGAGCCGCATCCACTCCTCCACACACTAAACCCCCCAACACCCACCTACCAACAAACTCTTTCCATCAGAACTGAACTCTTCAAATCAGATGCTTCCTCTCACCCTCACACATTGCTACTGTTGCAAGCCGCCCACCAAAACTCACAGGCCACACACACTGGCAGCTATTCATAAATGACAGGCACATTGCCCAGACCCACGTCCCACTTTCTTGCAGGAGAAGGTAGCGCATATCAGTAGGCAGCAAGTGGCAGCGGCATTCAGCCCCTCGAGCATGTTCCACCATTCAATGAGATCATGGTGGACCTGTGACCTAATTCCATATTTCCACCTTAGCCCCAAATCCCTTAATATCCTTGGTTCACAGAAATCTATCAATCTCAGATTTAGAATCCACTATTGAGCTAGCATCAACTGCCGTTTGCCGAAGAGCTTCCCAAACTTCTCCCAACCTTCTCATGTAGAAGCATTTCCTAACTTCACTCCTGCACGTCCTGGCTCTAAATATTAGGCTATGTCCCTGTGTCCTCATATTCAAGTGTAGGAGACCTCCAAAAACAGTTGTAAATGTGTGGGCAGCCAGAAGTAATAATCCAGCCACTAACCTGTAAATCCTGCATAGTCCCTTTAAATAGCGCTGGTAGGGGGTCCTCCAGGCACTCTAAGATATGTTCAGATGGTCGGGGTTAAGATTGTGCGTTGAGTTGAGCGTTAAGTCCCAAAATCGTGTCTATCACTTTGAATCACCGTTGTACACTGATTGAAGCCATTTTCTCCCTACTTTACATGATTCCAGCGTTCGTTATCTGCGCCTGCGCTAACTCCTATACCAAGATGCCATCTGGCACATGTCACGCTGGAAATGTGCGTGTGCATCCAAGACGCCATCTTGGATGTCGGAGAGGCCGTGTAGCGCCGAAATAACGGGCGTTACACGGCCCGATTTAGCGCCCTGTGTCCTTTGTCCTACTGTCACAGTTTACTTTTGAATTAGTATTCTGGATTTAGCTTTTCTACACCCTTTTCTATCTTATACAAGATGAGGCCTCCTCTCAGTCACCTCCTTTCAAGGAGAAAAGCCCAAGAATCTAATTTCCAGAGATGTCGTTGCTTACCCACACTTCCGGTCACAAAAGCCTCAAAACCCATCTCTTTGACCAAGCTTTGGGTCACCTCTCCTAACTCTCCCATAAAGGTTCAGCATCTGCTCGTTTTCTTCTCTGTGAAGTATTTTTTCTGCACTAAAGCGCTTTTTTCATGGAAGTTGTTGTTGTGTGCCTTCCAATCTGCAATGTCTGGAAGGGGTGGAATTCGGGTCAGCACTTGTCAGTATGTGTGTGGTTTAACGTAGGGCGAGCAGAGTGCCAGTTTGGGAGTCGAGCTTCGCAGTTGCTGCTTTTCTCCGTGGCGCTGGTCAATGCCGGGACATCCCAATTTAAATGGGACAGTCGAGAAGTCTGTCGCACTGATCACAACAGGGCCTGATTGGGGGGATAAAATCACACCACAACTTACAGTCAGATTTTGTTACAGACTCGTGTTTGTAGTTTCAGATTTTTTACGCAGCAAGTTGTTAAGGTCTGGAATGCACTGACTGAAAGGGTGGTGGAAGCAAATTAACTTTCAAAAAGGAATTGGATATATATTTGAAAAGGAGAAATTTACAGGGGAATGGGACTAATTGGATAACTCTTTCAAAGATGGGTCGAATGGCCGCCTTCTGCGCTGTATGATTGTATGGCTTACTTCAGCTCTTGTCTACCTTGCTTTTTGTTGAAATACTTTTGGAGTTTCAAGTGTGTACTTCAGAATGCTGGTTTCCATTTACTCTCATGTCACAATGGCTGTGGGTCTCCCATTTGTTTGTACCCGCCTGCCTATTCACTGTGCCTCAGCCCCTGGGACCAACATACTGAGGGCCCAGTGAAAAAAATAAAGTGAGCCTCGAAGAGAAGCTACAAATCCTGAAAGTGCATTTTATTAGAAGTGAGTAATGGTATAAGTGATGCATCGCACCTTAGTGCCCTTAATATAAAGCCAGGCAGTTGGCCACAGTTATGTTGAGAAATGTTTTCTTCCTCAGACAGGACAGTTTGTACTTACGGGAATTTCATAGCAACTGTAACTATTTCATAACGTGACTCTCCGTGTGTTCAGCGAAAACAGTTGAGGTGTACGGGGTACAGTAGCATAGTGGTTATGTTACTGGACCGTTAATCCAGAGGCCTGGACTAATAATCCAGAGAACGTGAGTTAATAATCCTACCATCGGTGGTTTGGGAATTTTAATTTAGTTATAAAAAAAATCTGGAAATAAAAATCTGGTAGCAGTAAAAGATGTGACCATGAAGCTATGGGATTATCGTAAAATCTCAACTAGTGTCTTTTAGAAGAAACTTGCTGTACTTACCTGGTCTGTTCTTTTTGTGATTCCAATCCCACATCAATCTGGTTAACTCTTAATTGCCCTCCAAAACGGCCTAGCAAGCCACTCAATTGTATTAAACTCAGGGCAACTAAGAGATGGGCAAAAAATGCTGACCTTGCCAGTGACACCCACATCCCGAGAATTAATCTTTAATCAGTCTGTGCTTTTGAGGGTTACCGGGAGGCAGGTTGTATCACCTGTACATCATGCATCAACCATCATGTCCTTGATTCAGAATTCACACAGTATTAAATTTGAAAATAGGATGTCAAGGTCTTAGAGAGGGTGCAGAAGAAATTTACTAGAATTTGTTTTTATATACGTTCATGGGATGTGGGCGTCGCTGGCAAGGCCGGCATTTATTGCCCATCCCTAATTGCCCTTGAGAAGGTGGTGGTGAGCCGCCTTCTTGAACCGCTGCAGTCCGTGTGGTGAAGGTTCTCCCACAGTACTGTTAGGTAGGGGGTTCCAGGATTTTGACCCAGCGACGATGAAGGAGCGGCGATATATTTCCAAGTCGGGATGGTGAGTGACTTGGAGGGGAACATGCAGGTGGTGTTGTTCCCATGTACTTGCTGCTCTTGTCCTTCTAGATGGTAGAGGTCGCAGGCTTGGGAGGTGCTGTTGAAGAAGCCTTGGCGAGTTGCTGTAGTGCATCCTGTGGATGGTGCCAGGAATGAGGGACTTCAGTTATGTGGAGAGACTGGAGAAGCTGGGGTTGTTCTCCTTAGAGCAGAGATGGTTAAGGGAAGGTATAATAGAGACGTGCAAAACCATGAATGGTTTTGATAGAGTAAATAAGGAGAAACTGTTTCGAGTGGCAGAAGGGGCGGTAACCAGGGGACACAGATTTAAGATGATTGGCAAAAGAACCAGAGGTGACATGAGGAAAAAAAATTTTACACAGTGAGTTGTTATGTTCTGGAATGCACTGCCTGAAAGGGTGGTGGAAGCAGATTCAATAGTAACTTTCAAAAGGGAGTTGGATAAATAATTGAAGGGAAAAAATTTGTAGTGCTATGGGGAAAGAGCAGGTGTGTGGAACTAATCGGATAGCTCTACAAAAGAGCCGGCACAGGCACGATGGGCTGAATGACTGTGCTGTATCATTGTATGATTCTAATCTATGAGAGCTTCTTTCATTTTTGCAGCCTTCTCTTGTGGAACCGTTGTATCAGAATAGGGCACAGCTCTACGTGTGGCATCTATCCTCATACTCCTCACTCAAATGGTCTACTCTTCACTTATGAGCCTTAACAGGGATTATCATAAGAGTGCTTAACTGTGGATTGCAACACAGCCAAGCCCAGTCCTGTCCCATCCTCACCAGGCATCTACTTTCCTTGGATAGCGATCAAGGATGGGAGCCTTAGCCAACATCCCCCTTCCCCAAGTCCAGGGGTGCTGGGACCAAATGTAGCACTTCCCCCTCTACCATCCCAGCTGAGATTAGTAAACTCAGCATAGGCCAGGAATCTTCACTGTCTGCATAACACACAATCAGCAAAGTAGGGGGTTAGACACAGATTGGACACCAGGACCTAGGTGATTTGCTACAATGGTAAGTGCTGAGACCTGTTGTTCAGAGGAGAACGAGGGGGGGAGTCTGTGTTACAGAATGGAGTGACAATTGTGATGCCCAGCGTGAAGCTAGCGCAGGAGACTTTAATTTTTGTAGAGTGTTTAACAAGATATCATTAAGAGTCTCATCTCTTGTGGCATATCTCGTAAGTTGTAGTTTGTGTCAAAAGCCTACCTGCATCTACTCAATTAATTTCCTCTCAGCATTTTAAAAACCTGAATTCTATCCCCATTCAGCTCCCCACTTTCGTGTCCCCCAGAATCATAAGTTCAGGTCCGAGAGTCTTGGAATCATCCCCTCACTGTTGTTTGAACTGTTTCTAGTCCATCAATGTCCTTTTGTACCCAACATTGCAAACAATATGTTAAATGTAGCCTCACCAGTGATTACACAAGGTCAGAACAACTTGTTTTCAGTTATAATCAAATGCCCTTGAGATTCTTCCAAGTATTTGATTAGCCTTGTTGATATCATCCTTGCTTTCGCTTACAGTGAAAAGTTACTGATTGCATGTGGGTACTTTTTATTCCTCTGTCAGAGCTGTGTGGTAATTCACCTGAGCATGCTTAATCCTGTTGTATTAGAATTGTGCTGTGAGTGACCTGGGCATGATCAGTGCTTGCACTGAATTGGAATTGTGCCATGTGTGATCTGGGCATGATCAGTACTTGCAGTGTATTGGAATTGTGCCATGTGTGATCTGGGCATGATCAGTGCTTGCAGTGTATTGGAATTGTGCCATGTGTGATCTGGGCATGATCAGTGCTTGCACTGAATTGGAATTGTGCCATGTGTGATCTGGGCATGATCAGTGCTTGCAGTGTATTGGAATTGTGCCATGTGTGATCTGGGCATGATCAGTACTTGCAGTGTATTGGAATTGTGCCATGTGTGATCTGGGCATGATCAGTGCTTGCAGTGTATTGGAATTGTGCCATGTGTGATCTGGGCATGATCAGTGCTTGCACTGAATTGGAATTGTGCCATGTGTGATCTGGGCATGATCAGTGCTTGCAGTGTATTGGAATTGTGCCATGTGTGATCTGGGCATGATCAGTACTTGCAGTGTATTGGAATTGTGCCATGTGTGATCAGGGCATGATCAGTGCTTGCAGTGTATTGGAATTGTGCCATGTGTGATCTGGACATGCTTAATATTGACATTGCATCACAGCCATGCCATGGTTTTTATGTCCACACAAACATGCACAAATATACGCACAAAATTAAAAACCATTATTTGTTCAAGGTATTGGAGTATTAAACCTGCTTCAACGAAACAGGAGCGTTTAAGGTCACATTCACTGCACACTGCTCCTTTATCCTGGATGTTTTGGGAGCTCTGAGGCAGCCCCACTATAAAAACAATGCAAGCAACTTTGGAGAACTAATTCATTTTGACTGTCAAAGTTTACATTGTTCTTAATTTATTTACTGCACTGCACAAGACAGCCACTTGGCTTCCTCGTGTTCCTATAAATCTCTCCCCCTTGTAACTTCAGTCATCTTGGAAGTCTGTATGGCTGGTGTCCACTTTAAATAAAATTGATAAAAGTTGAATCTGACCATAGCTCGAAGGCCTTGGATGGAGACTTCGATTTGTATTTTTATGGCTATTTTCAAAGCTCAATTTCGTCACTTTAAAATGAAAGTGCCATTTTGAGATCCTTGGAATTCAGAATCAATCACCCAGAATCTCTGTGCGATTTATTTTGATGCCCTTTTGGTTTAATCAATGAAATACAGTTCTGCCGGAGGCATAAGAGAGGGGACTCCTTATATAGTAACTTCACTCAGTTCCTATACCTTACTGGTACTTTTGTGTTATTGAGAAACCCTGATAAATGGCCAAGGCCCATAATGCAGAATGACCAACCTCCCTTACACACCACCACGTCCAAGGTTGGAAGGAACAAATTTTAAATCAAGAAATGGTGGTTAGGTGACACCGAGATTGGATTTTAAAAGCCTGTAGATTGCAGGCAGAAGTAAAGACTGAGGGAGGTAAGGAGTTCAACCTTGGTCTTGGGAGGTCTTGGGAAAGAACGAGGTAGAATAGAAACATAGAAAATAGGAGCAAGAGTAGGCCATTCGGCCCTTTGGGCCTGCTCCGCCATTCAAAATGATCATGGCCGATCGTCTAACTCAATACCCTATACCCGCTTTTTCCCCATATCCCTTGATCCCTTTAGCATTAAGAAATATATCTATCTCCTTATTGAATATATCTAATGACTTGGCCTCCACTGCTTTCTGTGGTAGAGAATTCCATAGGTTCACCATCCTCTGAGTGAAGAAATTTCTCCTCATCTCGGTTCCAAATGGCATACCCCGTATCCTGAGACTGTGACCCCTGGTTCTGGACTCCCCAGCCATTGGGAACATCCTCCCTGCATCTAGTCTGTCTGGTCCTGTTAGAATTTTATATGTTTCGATGAGATCACCTCTCATTCTTCTAAACTCTAGTGAATATAGGCCTTGTCGACCCAATCTCTCCTCATACGTCAGTCCTGCCATCCCAGGAATCAGTCTGGTAAACCTTCGTTGCACTCCCTCCATGGCAAGGATATCCCTCCTCAGATAAGGAGACCAAAACTGCACACAATACTCCAGATGTGGTCTCACCAAGTCCCTGTATAAATGCAGTAAGACATCCCTGCTCCTGTGCTCAAATCCTCTTGCAATGAAGGCCAACATAACATTCACCTTCCTAACTGCTTGCTGCACCTGAATGCTCACTTTCAGTGACTGGTGTACAAGGACACCCAGGTCTCATTGCACCTCCCCTTTTCCCAATCTATCATCATTCGGATAATAATCTGCGTTTCTGTTTTTACAACCAAAGTGGATAACCTCACATTTATCCACATTATACTGCATCTGCCATGTTCTTGCCCACTCACCCAACTTGTCTAAATCACATTGGAGCCTCTTTGCATCCTCCTCACAGCTCACATTCCACCCCAGCTTTGTGTTGTCTGCAAACTTGGAAATGTTACATTTAGTTCCCTCATCCAAATCATTGATATATATTGTGAATAGCTGGGGCCCAAGCACTGATCCCTGCGGTACCCCACTAGTCACTGCCTGCCACCCGGAAAAAAAAACGTTTATTCCTACTCTCTGTTTCCTGTCTGTCAACCATTTCTCAATCCATGCCAGTATATTCCCCCCAATCCCATGTGCTTTAATTTAGCACACTAACCTCTTGTGTGGGACCTTATCAAAAGCCTTCTGCAAATCCAAATACACCACATCCACTGGTTCTCCCCGATCTATTCTACTAGTTACATCCTCAAAAAACTCTAGCAGATTTGGTAAGCATGATTTCCCTTTCATAAACCTATGCTGACTTTGTCCAATCCCGTTAATGCCTTCCAAGTGTTCTGTTATCACATCTTTTACAATAGACTCTAGCATTTTCCCCACTACTGATGTTAGGCTAACTGGTCTGTAATTTCCTGTTTTTTCTCTCCCTCCTTTTTTAAATAGTGGGGTTACATTTGCCACCCTCCAATTTGTAGGAACTGTTCCAGAGTCCATAGAATTTTGGAAGATGATCACCAATGCATCCATTATTTCCAGGGCCACTTCCTTTAGTACTCTGGGATGTAGATTATCAGGCCCTGGGGATTTGTTAGCCTTTAGCCCCATTAATTTTCCTAGCACTATTTTTTTACTAATACTGGTTTCCTTCAGTTCCTCCCTCTCACTAGACCCTTGGTTCCCTAACATTTCTGGCAGGTTATTTGTGTCCTCCTTTGTGAAGACAGAACCAAAGTATGTGTTTAATTATTCTGCCATTTCTTTGTTCCCCTTTATAATTTCCCCCATTTCTGACTGTAAGGGACCTACATTTGTCTTCACTAATCAAGAAGATGGTGTAATGAGTCTTAGTGAAAATGTAAAGAACTCGCATTTGTTTAGCACCTTATCATGTCCCCGGAACATCTCAAGGTGCTTCACAGCAATTAATTGTTCTTGAAATACAATCACTGTTAATGTTGGCAAATACGACAGCCAATTTATGCAAAGCAAGGACCACACAAATAGCAAATGAGATGAATAACTGGATAATCTGTCTTTGGTGTGTTGGTTGAGGGAGGAATGTTGGCCAAGGCTCCGGGACAATTTCCTTCTCCTCTTCAAATAGTGCCATGGGATCATTATGTCCAGGACTAGGTCAGACACCTCTGACAGTGCAGCATTCCCTCAGCCTAGTGTCAGCCTAGTTTATTTGCTCAAGTCCTGGAGTCGGACTTGTACCAGGCAGCATATTTGCAATTAAGGTGGAAAAAGATTGATGCGCACAATTACACACTTCTCTGCTGTTGCCAGTGGTGACTATGCAGGCCCACTGGATCTGTGAGTAGAAACATAAACCATTAATGGGGGATACTGTACTGGAGGCAGTGCACTACAGGGCTGTGATCATATTGATAGATTCAGAAAATCAAGGAGATGAAGCTAGTCGGCTTTCTTAATTATATGAACCCTGATATTATATTGCTGCAGTGATACCTATGATATCGCCCAGGGTCACTTGCAGCCTGTGTCCACTTCAATAGATGGAACGAGCTGCCAGAAAGGGGCAGTTGAGGCCAGGCCAGGCCCATTTAAAACATTGGTTGATCCAGTAAGGGGCCGGTATCCTGGAAGACATGAAATGGACCAAAAGGCATTTTTTATTCAAACCTATATTGTGATGTCACTGGGCCTTTCATTCAAGGTTTGCCTACCTATGAGATAATATCAGATCTGGTGCTCAGCACTGTTCCCTCTCCTTCCCTTGCTGACCAGTAAGAGAAAGTAAGGCCCTACTGTTAGTAGACAATGCTATCCCAGCATCCATAGAGTAACTGAAAGGGCTCTATTAAAATTGTAGCAACCACACTGTTCTGGTTTCCATATTACAAAAAGGATATTGAAGCAGTGGAGAAGGTGAAAAAAAGATTTACAAGAATGATACCAGAACTGAGAGATTATAACTATCAGGAAAGACTGAACAGGCTGGGACTCTTTTCCCTAGAAAAGAGAAGGCTGAGGGCAGACCTAATAGAGATCTTTAAAATTATGAAGGGGTTTGATGTAAAGAAGATGTTTCCACTTGTGGGAAGTCCAAAACTAGAGAGCATAAATAGGAAATAGTCACTAGTAAATCAAATAAAGAATTCAGGAGAAACGTCTTTACTCAGAGAGTGGTTAGAATGTGGAACTTGCTACCACATGAAGCAGTTGAGGCGAATAGCATAGATGCATTTAAGGGGAAGCTAGATAAATACATGAAGGAGAAAGGAATAGAAACGATAATCCGGGACAGAATTATCAGTTACTTGGATGAGTGTGGATTGATTAGGGAAAGCCAGCACGGATTTGTTAAAGACAAATCGTGTTTAACTAACCTGATAGAGTTTTTTGATGAAGTAACAGAGAGGGTAGATGAGGGCAATGCAGTTGATGCGGTGTATATGGACTTTCAAAAGGCATTTGACAAAGTGCCGCATGGTAGGCTTAGCATCGAGTTTGCGGCCCATTGAATAAAGGGGGCAGTAGCAACATGGATAGAGAATTGGCTAGGTGACAGGAAACAGAGTGTAATAGTGAACGGTTGTTTTTCGGACTGGAGGGAGTTTCTACTACAACTGTAGTACAACTACAGTGGTGTTCCCCATGGGTCAGTGCTGGGACCACTGCTTTTCTTGGACTTGGGAGTACAGGGCACAATTTCAAAATGTGCAGATGACACAAAACTTGGAAGGGTAGTAAACAGTGAGGAGGATAGTGATAGACTTCAAGAGGATATAGACAGGCTGGTGGCATGGGCGGACACGTGGCGGATGAAATTTAATGCAGAAAAATGCGAAGTGATATATTTCGGTAGGAAGAACGAGGAGAAGCAATATAAACTAAACGGCACAACCCTAAAAGGGGTGCAGGAACAGAGAGATCTGGGGCTTTATGTGCACAAATCATTGAAGGTGGAACAGCAGGTTGAGAAAGTGATTAAAAAAGCATATGGGTTCCTGGGCTTTATAAATAGAGGCATGGAGTACAAAATTTTGGAAGTCATGATGAACCTTTATAAAACACTGCTTCAGGGCACCGCACTTTAGGAAAGATGTGAAGGCCTTAGAGAGGGTGCAGAAGAGATTTACTCGAATGATTCCAGGGATGAGGGAATTTAGTTACATGGATAGACTGGAAAAGTTGGGGTTGTTCTCCTTGGAACAGAGAAGGTTGAGAGGAGATTTGATAGAGGTATTCAAAATCATGAAGGGTCTAGACAGAGTAGAGAGAGAGAAACTGTTCCCATTGGCAGAGGGGTCAAGAATCAGACGACATAGATTTAAGCTGATTGGCAAAAGAACCAAAGGTGACATGAGGGAGAACTTTTTTACACAGCAAGTGGTTAGGACCTGGAATGCACTGCCCAAAAGGGGTGGTGGAGGCACATTCAATCATGGCCTTCAAAAGGGAACTGGATATGTAGTGGAAAGGAAAAAAATTGCAGGGCTACAGGATTGGGCGGGGTAGTGGGACTAGCTGGATTGCTCTTGCATAGAGCCAGCACGGACTCGAGGGGCCGAGTGGCTTCCTTCCATGCTGTAACCTTTCTATGATTCTATGATATGCTGATAGGGTTAGATGAAGTAGGGTGGGAGGAGGCTCATGTGGAGCTTAAACATCGTCATAGATCAGTTGGACTGAATGGCCTGTTTCTCTGCTGTAAATTCTATGTAATTCATGGAAGTAGTGATGGAAATAGATTTGTTTTATGATCTCCACTCAGCCACAGCATGCGTGACACACTTGAGCTCAGAAGTTCACTGTGTGGAGAGCGATGGGCACTGGCCCATGTTCCAGCCCCTCCGTAGCAGTCCTGAGAACTCCTGTCAAGTAAAACATTGGGGCTCTTGACAAAGGGTTACCAGTTAATGAAGCAGAAGCAGAAAAAAGGGACATATGACAGATGACAGGTTGATAATACAAGTGAGAACCAGGCTAAATATAGAAATTACAGAGGGGAGGCGAAAAAGGAGATAAGAGGGGCAAAGAGGGAGTATGAAAATAGATTGGCGGCTAACTTAAAAGGGAATCCAAAAGTCTTCTATAGGCATATAAATAGTAACCAGATAATAAGAGGGGTGGGACCGATTAGGGACAAAAAAGAGATCTACACATGGAGCCAGAGGGCATGGCTGAGGTACTAAATGAGTACTTTGCATCTGTCTTTACCAAGGAAGAAGATGCTGTCAGAGTCACAGTAAGTGAAGAGGTAGTTGAGATACTGGATGGGCTAAAAATTGATAAAGAGGAGGTACTAGAAAGGCTAGCTGTACTTAAAGTAGATAAGTCACCCGGTCCAGATGGGATGCATCCTAGGTTGCAGAGGGAAGCAAGGGTGGAAACTGTGGAGGTGCTGGCCATAATCTACCAAACATCCTTAGATACGGGGGTGGTGCCAGAGGACTGGAGAATTGCAAATATTACGCTCTTTTTCAAACAGGAGTGTAAGGATAAAGCCGGCAACTACAGGCCAGTCAGTTTAACCTCGGTGGTGGGGAAACTTTTAGAAATGATAATCCAGGTCAAAATTAATAGTCACTTGGACAAGTGTGGATTAAAAAGGAAAGCCAGCACAGATTTGTTAAAGGTAAATCATGTTTAACCAACTCGATTGAGTTTTTTGATGAGGTAACAGAGAGGGTCGATGAGGGAAATGCGGTTGATGTGGTGTATATGGACTTCCAAAAGGTGTTTGATAAAGTGCCACATAATAGGCTTGTCATCAAAGTTGAAGCCTAAGGAATAAAGGGGGCAGTGGCAGCATGGATACGACATTGAATAAGTGACAGGAAACAGAGAGTAGTGGTGAGCGATTGTTTTTGGGACTGGAGGGAGGTATACACTGATGTTCCCCAGGAGTCCGTACTGGGACCATTGCTTTTTTTGATATATATTAATGACTTGGACTTGGGTGTACAGAGCACAATTTCAAAATTTACAGATGACACAAAACTTGGATGTGCAGTGAGGAGGACAGTGATAGACTTCAAGAGGACATAGACAGGCTGGTGGCATGGGCGGACATGTGGCAGATGAAATTCAATGCAGAAAAGTGTGAAGTGATATATTCGGTAGGAAGAGGAGAGGCAATATAAACTAGAGGGTACAATTCTAAAAGAGGTGCAGAAACAGAGACATCTGGGGGTATATGTGCGCAAATCGTTGAAGGTGGCAGGGCAGGTTGAGAAAGCGATTAAGAAAGCATATGGGATCCTGGGCTTTGTAAATAGAGGCATAGAGTATAAAAGCAAGGAGGTTATGATGAACCCTTATAAAACACTGATTCGGCCACAACTGGAGTATTGTGTCCAGTTCTGGGCACTGCACTTTAGGAAGGATGTGAAGGCCTTAGAAAGGGTGCAGAAAAGATTTACTAGAATGATTCCAGGGATGAGAGACTTCAGTTATGTGGAGAGACTGGAGAAGCTGGGGTTGTTCTCCTTAGAACAGAGAAGGTTGGGAGGAGATTTGATAGAGGTATTCAAAATCATGAAGGGTCAGGACAGAATAAATAGAGAGAAACTGTTCTCATTGGCGGAGCGGTCAAGAACCAGAGGACACAGATTTAAGGTGATTGGCAAAAGAACCAAAGGCGACATGAGAAAAAACTTTTTTACACAGCGAGTGGTTGTGATCTGGAATGCACTGCCTGAGGGGATGGTGAAGGCAGATTCAATCATGGCTTTCAAAAGGGAATTGGATAAGTTCTTGAAGGGAAAAATTTTGCAGGGCCACGGGGATAGGGTGGGGAAGAGGGACCAGCTGGATTGCTGTTGCAGAGAGCGGGCACAGACTCGATGAGCCGAATGGCCTCCTTCCGTGCTGTAACCATTCTATGATTCTATGATTCTAATGCTGTCCTGCTGCTTTATAAATCTTCTTCCAAACAACCAGCATTCCTTTCTTGTTTGTTTTCCATTTCCAGTCTTACAGTGACAATGTTTTGTTACACGTTGGGCACATGTCCTGTTAAGTTTTAGAGTTACGAGTAGCTTACGGACGATGCTGGGAGCTTGTGCTGGTATTGGCCGTGTTTGCCTGTAGGATGCTGTAGCATTCGTCAGGTTTGTCAAACAGAACCTGTCATCTTCCAATGTTCTCAGCCATGAAAGTCATATCCTGTGAGGTGGCATGTTACAGGAATGATATCCTCTGAAGGACCAGGTTGTAAAAATCACATCCTGTAAAGTTCTATAGTAGGAAGATCATATCCTGCGAGGCTCTCTATATTACCAAACATTTATTCCCAGAGATTCTGTGTCATGTGCATGTCTATTTTGTGATGGCGCCTACAATACCTCTTGAACTGGGCGCTGTTAGCACTATTTATTGAAACAGGCTACTCTCGATACTATGAATGTTACTGAAGATTTATTTTAAAATGTTGATTGCTAGAAATCTAAGATAAAAGCAAAAAGTGCTGGAAGAGTACAGCAGGTCAGTCAGCAATCGGAAGAGAAAGATGGGTTAAATGTTTCAGGTGGAGGTTTGATGAAAACATGTTTTTCTCTTTCAGATATTGACTGGCCTGAGGTGACTGTTCAGCATTTTCTGCTTTTATTTTAGATCAGTTTAGTTTATTTACTTTCATTTAGTTATTTTAGGCCAGAAATGACAGCCGGCGATGTAATCAAACACATGCTAACCGGATTCCTCCCTCCATTCTTTTAACAGGTTCTGTTTGACAACCCAGTTAAAATAAACAGGTAGACTCTGGTCTACAATGGACTAAGCAGCCAATTAAAGGGTGACCATCCTTGGCTCCCGAGTGTGCGGACAAGCAGATTGGCTGAGCACCTCCGTTCGTGCGACTCCGAGCCTCCCGTCACTTACCACCTCAATTCCCTGTCCCATTGACTTCCCTGCTTTTGGCCTTCTCCACAGTTCCAGTGAAGCTCAATACAACCTCGTCTTTCTACTCTGCAGCCCTCTGGCCTTAACATTGACTTTAATAACTTCGGACTTTAGCTCCCACTTTTTGTTTGGCAGGACCTGCTAGCAATGTGGGATAAGTATTCCAACGTTTCCAAGCTTGGGGTGGGAACCTTCCTTGGAAAACATGAGCCTGTTCCACTTTTCCAATTTTTCGTGCTCCCATTTCCACCTGCCTTACCCCACCACTTCCTGTGTTATTCATACATTCTCTGTGTCTCATAAAAGTTTTTGATTTCTCCTATGTGTTTACCCTCCCTCCCACTTCCCTTTGTTCTGTTTCATTTTAGATGCTGTTCACTTGTAATATGCTCCAATTATGACAAAGATTTACACTTGAAATGTCAACTTGTTCGTTCTCTCCGCAGATGTCTGAATGTTTCCAGCATTTTGTGTTTTTGTTACAGTATTTGCTGGCTATGATTTGATTTAAGCCTTGTTCAGCCATGTGCAGATCAGATAAAAGAACTAGCAGTTATATAGCACCTTTCATATCCTAAGCCAATGAATTACTTTTTAAGTGTAGTCATTGTTGTTGTAGGCAAACATGTCAGCTAATTTGTACACAAGATCCCACAAACAATAACAAGATGAATGAGCAGTTAATCTGTTTTTTGGTGATGTTGGTTGAAGTACGAATATTGGCCGGGACACTTTCAGAACGTCTTTCGGGTGAGACGTTAAACTGAGGCCCCCTCTGCCCTCTCAGATGGACGTAAAAGATCCCATGGCACTATTTCAAAGAAGAGCAGGGGAGTTCTCCCTGGTATCCTGGCCAATATCACTAAAACAAATTATCTCATCATTATCACATTGCTATTTGTGGGATTTTGCTGTGTGCAAAATTGGCTGCCACGTTTCCTACATTTGAGGGGGTGACTAGGCGTGTGGATGAGGGTAACGCAGTGGATGTGGTATACATGGATTTCAGTAAGGCCTTCGATAAAGTCCCCCACAGGAGACTGGTCAAGAAGGTACGAGCCCATGGAATCCAGGGTGCCTTGGCACTTTGGATACAAAACTGGCTTAGTGGCAGAAGGCAGAGGGTGATGGTCGAAGGTTGTTTTTGTGACTGGCAGCCTGTGGCCAGTGGGGTACCACAGGGATCGGTGCTGGGTCCCTTGCTGTTTGTGGTCTACATTAATGACTTGGATATGAATGTAAAAGGTATGATCAGTAAGTTCGCTGATGATACAAAGATTGGTAGGGTGGTAAATAGCGAGGAGGATAGCCTCAGTCTGCAGGACGATATAGATGGGTTGGTCAGATGGGCAGAACAGTGGCAAATGGAATTTAACCCGGAAAAGTGCGAGGTGATGCACTTTGGAGGGACTAACAAGGCAAGGGAATACACAATGAATGGGAGGACCCTAGGCAAGACAGAGGGTCAGAGGGATCTTGGTGTGCAAGTTCACAGATCCCTGAAGGCGGCGGAACAGGTAGATAAGGTGGTAAAGAAGGCATATGGGATACTTGCCTTTATTAGCCGAGGCATAGAATATAAGAGCAAGGAGGTTATGATGGAGCTGTATAAAACACTGGTTAGGCCACAGCTGGAGTACTGTGTGCAGTTCTGGTCGCCACACTACAGGAAGGATGTGATCGCTTTGGAGAGGGTGCAGAGGAGATTCACCAGGATGTTACCAGGGCTGGAGCGCTTCAGCTATGAAGAGAGACTGGGAAGATTGGGTTTGTTTTCCTTGGAGCAGAGGAGGCTGAGGGGGGACATGATTGAGGTGTACAAAATTATGAGGGGCACAGATAGGATGGATACTAAGGAGCTTTTTCCCTTCGTTGAGGGTTCTATAACAAGGGGACATAGATTTAAGGTAAAAGGCGGGAGGTTTAGAGGGGATTTGAGAAAGAACTTTTTCACCCAGAGGGTGGTT
This sequence comes from Heptranchias perlo, assembly GCF_035084215.1. Taxonomy (NCBI): domain Eukaryota; kingdom Metazoa; phylum Chordata; class Chondrichthyes; order Hexanchiformes; family Hexanchidae; genus Heptranchias; species Heptranchias perlo. Next base: position 70,502,083 of record NC_090335.1, read on the forward strand.
GGAGTCTGGAACTCACTGCCTGAAAGGGTTGTGGAGGCAGGAACCTTCACAACATTAAAGAAACATTTGGATGAGCACTTGAAATGCCATAGCATACAAGGCTACGGACCAAATGCTGGAATATGGGATTAGAGTAGACAGGGCTTGATGGCCAGCGCGGACACGATGGGCCGAAGGGCCTCCATCCGTGCTGTATAACTCTATGACTCTATGACTCTATTATAACAGTGTTGGCTGTAGAGCAGTTTGGGACATCCTGAGGCCGTGATAAGCGTTATATAAATGTAAGTCTTTCTTTTCTTTCTTTCAAAGTGACATGAAGGACCTTTGGCCTTTAAAATGTTGGCATTTGATAACACATAGAAGTCTTCAAAAAAGTGCCACTGGATCTTTCATGTCCACCTGAACAGGCAGACAGAGCCTGAATTTAACATCTCATCCAAATTACAGCACCTCCAAAGAAAGAACTTGTATTTCTATAGCGCCATTCACAACCTCAGGACGTCCCAAAGCGCTTTACAGACAATTGAAGTACTTTTGAAATGTAGTCACTGTTGTAACGTAGGAAACGCAGAAGCCAATTTGCACAGAGCACGGTCCCACAAACAGCAATGCATCACTCCTTCACTACTAGACTGAAGTGTCAACCCAGATTGTGTACTCAAACCTTGGAGTGCGGCTTGACTCTATAACACCCTGTCTCAGAGACAAGTGTGCTGCCACGGAGTCAAGCTGACATGTAGGCCAAAGATGTATTTTTTTGGTTTTGTATGGTTCTGCCCCGTCACTTGACCCTCTGCGCTGACTGCTAACCTGTTTCTGCACCTTCATACACGGCATTTGCCTTAATTCAATTGTGCCAGCACACAGAGCCCACAGCAACGCATGTTTCCCCCGTCCACTTGGCTGGTATGGAGGTGTTTGACCTGGGTGATTCAGGAAATGTGCATGCTCAGTACACACCCCAACTGACCCAAAAACCAAGACAAGCCCTCATTTGAAATTGAGCCAGTAGTGGCTGGAGGTGGCAAAGTGCGGGGCAGGTTTAATTTTGGTATTCTCACTGTTCAAACTTTTCTGTTTGAATAGTGAGAATACTGCTGAAAAGGCTGAAGGTATTATATGGACAAGTTAGGTTCAGTTAGCAACCTCCTTCTCACTACACACACTATACACACACACACACACACACACACACTCAGACACACACATATACACACACACACATACATACACTATATACACACACACACACATACATACACACTCAGACACACACATACATACACACTCAGACACACACATACATACACACTCAGACACACACACACACACATACACACTCAGACACACACACACATACACACTCAGACACACACATACACACACACAGACACACACATACACACACACACACACACACATACACACACACAGACACACACATACACACTATATGCACACACATATACACACACATACACTCTATATACACACACACATACACATACACACACACATTCAGACACACACATACGCACTCAGACACACACATACACACACTATATACACACACACACACGCATACACACAATACACAGACACACACACATACACACACATATGCACATGCACATGCAAATACAGACACGCACACACACAGACATACATACAGACACAGGCGCGCACACACACACACACACACACACACACACATACCAGACAAATATCAAAAGTAATTATTCTTAAAATATCATTAACCACAAAGATAGCAGCATTCCATATGTGACTTTTCCCAATACCTCCCATGCAGGTTGGCGGCTGTTTTGTTTTTTAATTGAAAACTTCTTTTTTTCTTTCCAGAGTGCTTCTATTTTTATGGCAGTTATTTTTTTATGGCTTATGTTTGAGTGGAATATATAGTCAGGAAATTAGCTAAACCCTGTTTACCAAATCAGGCCTTTAAACACGGTCACAGTTACGTCTAACGCGGAGAATCTAATGCAGGTGCACATTCCAGTGAGTCAGCCCCAAGTGCCAGGCAGGGGAGGAGAACACTGTGAGCAGCCAAGACTCAGTCAAACTTGTGACAACTTTCTGTGTTTTCTTTCTTTTTTGGTGATATTTTTCAACACAGGGATCACAGATTTCACAAACTACATGGATTCCAAACTACATCTTTCCTACTTTCTCCTTTCCTTTCCTGACAACATTAGGGTATAAATTCGTCTCTGGCGCGAGTACAAAACAGGCGACAGTGAATCAGCAGCTTGTTTTAGATGCCACTCAATTTTGTTTTCCATTGCAGAGTAAAACGGGCGGCCGATTTGCTATTGCCCGAGACCAATTTGTACCCTGATAACTCAAGCTGTGGTCAGGTTCCACAGGCATGGGCCTAGCTAGATAAGAGTGATTGTGTGTCTTAATTTGATACTGAATGTTAGTTTTAGAGCATCCCATCACCGCTCATGTGATATTTGTTGCAATTGGCTATTTGTGTGTTTTTGTAGCTGCATGTTAGTGAGTATTGGTGCTTGCCTTTCAGTATTCGGGTTTACCATGACTACAGCCCCACACAGGAGGCTGTGCATCTTCCTACATCAGGATAACAATCTCACACATGTATTCTCTGTGCTGGTAATTCACACCCTTGATGGTATGAAAGAAAGCAAGAGGAGTGCTATGGAGGTAGAGGTATCCCAGCATCCACAGCACGACAGAAAGTCCTCTAATAACACTAAAGGGCCTATCGCTTTAAAAATGGGCTGACACCGCCTCCACCAATGCTGGAAAAAAAACCATGCCTCCGTAGCTGCATCACTCAAAATTCCCGTAGCCATTGTGAAAAAAAAAGATAGAGGGAAAGAGGAAAAAGGGAGAAAGAGAGCGGGGGGGGGGGGGGGAAGAAGATAAGAAAGAGAGGAGAAAAATACATTAATACCACTTGGCTTTACTCTATAGCTTTTATGACAGAGACTTAGGGCCTGATTTTAACTCACGCTGCCTGGCAGAAACCAGGCGAAGGGGTGGCAGTTAAAGAGAACAATCGTTTACCCCCTCTGATCCCACTGCCTTCCCGCCGTGTCCCAATACTAACCTGCTCTTGTGACAGGTAAGCAGGAGGGCAGTGGGGCCCTTCATTAAATATGCAGTTCGGGGCCAGACCTGCCGGGAGGTGGATCGTGGGCCAGAAGAGGCCCAGGCAGGTAAGTGCTAACATTTTATTTTAGGTTTCCTTGTGGGCCAAGAGGAGCAGGACCTCCGGGCCTCACAAGGAAGCCTTGGGCCTTCCTTGCCTTAGGCTCCCCATCCCCTCTCCCCCGATCACGTCCAGAGAACCCCCTCATCACTTACCTGGGTCCCCCGGCTGCGGCCTCCTGCCGCCGAATTCCCGCTCCCACTCGTCTATCCAAGTTTGGGTGGGTCAGCGAGAAGATTAATGGTAATGAGGCCCAGTCATTAAGATCCCCGGACTCCCCGGGTTCATTGCCCGCTTCGAGTCTCGTCCTCAAAGTACCTGCTCCCCCTTTGAAATCGGGACCAAAGTTCACTTTGCTTAAAACAGGTTAGTGCCTGTGTAAAAATAACACAGACAGGAAATGAGGCACCCCAGTAACAGGTACATTGAAAGCAACACAGTCAATTAAAACCGCTCATGTTTTAATGGATCAGTGGTTGTTGGGGCAATGGAATCAAAATGAAAACCATCCACAAAGATTTTCCACTATTTCCGATGGGATTTCCACACAACGAGGTCTCTAAGCTGCTGCATTGTCAGTTTTGTGCGAAATGTCCAGCTGCAGTTTAAACTTGCTGCAAATCCTGTGGGAAATTAGTCATTCTCTAAAACGGTCACTTTGCTACAAATTACGAGGTGCACGGATATGTTTGTGAATGAGAAACAATGTATATGACTTCCAACCTTGATTTTTGAGAAAAGGGAACTAAGGGAGAATCCTCACATCTCCGGAAGGTGCGACAAGCACAAATTTTCCCTTTTCAAAAAAAAAATATTTATAAGTTTAATTTCTTGCAATTTTCTCCGCTTCTCTCCTGAAACTCACACTGGGGTACATCTCAGCAGGGTACCAACAAGGGCACAACAGAGCACAAGATGGGCTTGCACGACACCCTGTTTATGGTAATTCACAGTGGCCCTACCTTCTCAATGTCTGGCCTGAGGTGTTTAAAATGATTAAAGGATTTAATAGGGTAGATAGAGAGAAACTATTTCCTCTGATGGGGAAATCCAGAACAAGGGGGCATAACCTTCAAACTAGAGCTAGGCCGTTCAGGGGTGATGTCAGGAAGCATTTCTTCACACAAAGGGGGGTGGAAATCTGGGACTCTCCTCCCCCAAAAAGCCGTTGAGGCTGGGGGGTCAATTGAAAATTTTAAAACTGAGATTGATAGGTTTTTGTCAGGTAGGGGTATTAAAGGGTTACAGAACCGAGGTGGGTAGATGGAGTTAAGATACAGATCAGCCATGATCTAACTGGATGGCGGAACAGACTCGAGGAACTGAATGGCCTTCTCCTGTTGCTATGTTCCTATGCTGCAAAATGAGTTGATTTCGTCGTCTGCGTTGTGTGGGAATGTCTAAGTTTCCTTACTTCTGCTTAGGTATGCAGCCATGGAGCCTTACAGGGCACACACATATAGTTAAAATGGATACTCCTATTAATTTACATACGTCTCAAGCTGCTGCTACTAACAGTATGTGTTAGCTTTGGCTCAGTGGTAGCACTCTTGCTTCTGAGTTATGAAGGTTGTAGGTTCAAGTCCCACTCCAGAGACTTACACACAAAATCTTAGACTGACACTTTAGTGCCATATGAGGGAGTGCTGCATTGTTGGAGATGTTGTTTTTCAGATGAGATGTTGAACCCTCTCAGGTGGATGTAAAAGATCATTTGGTAAATATTTATCCCTCAACCAACATGACCAAAAAACAGATTATCTGGTTATTATCACATTGCTGTTTGTGGGACTTTACCGTCTGCAAACATTATCAGCTGTGTCGGCCTCCCATGTAAATTATTTTTCTGTCGTTTTTTTCTGCAAATCGATTATAGGAACATACAGAACAGGAGTAGACCATTCAGCCCCTCGAGCCAGTACTGCCATTCAATTAGATCATGACTGATCTGTATCTTAACTCCCATCTACTCGCCTTGGTTCCGTAACCCTTAATACCCTTACCTAACAAAAATCGATCAATCTCAGTTTTGAAATTTTTAATTGACCTCCAGCCTCAACAGCTTTTTGGGAGAGAGACTTCCAGATTTCCACCCCACTTTATGCGAAGAAGTGCTTCCTGACATTACCCCTGAACAGCCTAGCTCTAAATTTAAGGTTACACCCCCTTGTTCTGGACTCCCCACTAGAGGAAATAGTTTCTCTCTATCTACGCTATCAACTCCTTTGATAATCTGAAACACCTCAATTAGATCTTCTATACTCGAGGGAACACAAGCCTAGGCTATGCAACCTGTCCTCATTATTTAACCCTTGAAGCCCCAGTATCATTGTGGTGAATCTGTGCTGCACCCCCTCCGAGGCTAATATTTCCTTCCTGAGGTGCGGTGCCCAGAACTGAATGCAGTTCTCCAGATGAGGTCTAACCAGAGCTTTATATAACTGTAACATAATTTAAACCTTGCCTAAGGCTTTCTGTTCTGAAAAAATACAACTTAGCCTGACATTTGGCTTCTACTTCAAAGCCAGGCCTTTAGTAAAGTGCCTTAATTTTGTTTAATAAACAAATCATGAACAGTGTTTGCAATGAACGTAGTCATTGGATGTTGCAGTCCTTTCACCTACGAGATATGTATTGCAATCCAGTTGGGATGAAGGTCCCCCTCTCTCTCTCTCTAAGTGCCTAAAGGGAAATAATTCTGAGTGATCTCCACCCATTTCCTAGTGGACACAAATGTATAGCTTAAAACTGCCCATAACTCAGCACTAATTGGCACTAAATTGGCAATCTCTCTCAGAAAGGCCACAAGTAATGTGCGGGAATTTGACATGTCACACTGATAGAACAAAGGATCTTCTGAGGTACATTGTTAGGACAGAGTAGAAAGAGCTTTAGTAGTCTGCTGTCCAGCATCCTTCAGCTCACTGGGGACAAAAGACCACTAAAATAAATTGAGGGAAAAAATTACAAAGGAGCATAGAACTACATTTTACACACACCCACTAATAAATATATGCGCGGGTGTGCGTGAATTGACCAATGCCATGTTCCCTATCGTAGCCATACTCCAAAGGAGTGTCGGCCAGATTTTTGGGGTTTTTGGACACCAGACCAGACCAGGGAGAAAATTCCTGTCTGACGTGCACACCATGTATATACTACACCAGTTATACCTCATTTACCTGTCACAAGTGGGCTCCTACCATAGAATTTTCCAGAATCAGTTTCCCAATGTGTACAGGAAGTGAGGAGCCAACATTATCTCAACAAGCTGACCTATTTAAGTTTGATGACCTGGTGTTCCCATTTCACTATTCGTAATCCCGACTCTTATTCCCACAGTGCCCCTCCTGAAAGCCATTCTTTGGCCTGCCCCATGTTGCTCACTAGGCTGTACAATCTCCCACAGTGCCCTTCCTGAGAAAAGGTATTCACTGCCCTGGCCGCTGAGGCAGAGGAAGGCTGACTTCCGATCTCAATCACTCCCTTCCCCTTCAGCCAACTGGCAGCAGCTAATAGCTTTTCCTGTGAGTTTGACACATTGTTTTAAGGCTGGAGTGCCTGTGAATCACCTTTCTATTTGGTTTTGCCTTTTCCTACGAAACTATTAAGAATGAAGTCACACACCTTGCATAACTGCCTCAATGAAGTTCATTTCTCTTTCTTTTCATTTAACCTCAAAAATTCCATCTTGTTTCATCTATTTCCTAATCACAACTTGCATTTAACTTAATAAAACATCCCAAGGTGCTTCACAGAAGTGTAATCAGACATAAATTGACACCGAGCCAAAGAGGAGATGATAGGACTGGTGACCAAAAGCTTGGTCGAAGAGGTAGGTAGAGAGGCAGAGATGTTTAGGGAGGGAATTTCAGAGCTTAGGCCCTCGACAGCTGAAGACACGGCCGCCAATGGTGGGGCGATGCTAGTGGGGGATATACAAAAGGCCAGAGATCTCGAAGGGTTGTACGGCTGGAGAAGGTTACAGAGATAGGGAGGGGCGAGGCCATGGAGGGATTTGAACATGAGGATGAAAATTTTAAAATCGAAGCTCATCTTCTTTTCTACTATTTTGAACCTTGCTAGTTTCTTGTACTATGAACATTAGCCTTTCAGATAGGTTATCCATTAAATATATCTTTGAATACTTTCCTAATTTATTACGAGAGACTTTTTTCTTCCCTTTTCTTCTCTCCTACTCCTATTAATTTTCTGCCCACCCCCTCCTGAAGGCATTGCTTCCTTACTGGGGTATGTTTCCACAGATACCACTCATCCTTCCCAAGCGGGGCAACGGGATTAGCTTTGGATTGCTCTAGCACAGTGCCACCACAGACACAATGGGCCGAATGGCTTTCTTCTGTGCTGTAAGCTGCTATGTTTCTAAGTGGCATGTATCATCCGAGACCATGAGTGATGACAGGCTATTTGACCACAGAAGGCATCATAGCTGAGTATGATACTGTCCTCATCTGACATCTGTATGCACACACTTCCAGCAAGAGTCACTGAATAGTAAATAGGAGCAAGAATCCTTGTTGATTTTCCCCTCCCTAACTCAGAGACATTAATTTGTAGCATCCTGAGTGCTCCTCGGCAAGTTGTCCATTTAAAATGGGCGAACTGCCTCTGGAGACGTGATAGGTGCTGATAGCTCGCTTAAATTATTGAAATGAGGCCTGAGGCCCAATTTTGGGCCCGCTTTGGGCCTCCATGTTGGGGCCCATGCGCTGATGATTATGGACTCAGGTTCCACAACCCATTTCCACCCTTCTATATACCTATCTTTCTCTCCCCCCCTTCCCACAATGGAACAGCCAAGGTCTCTTTGCTGGCTGTAAGAATCCTGGATGAAATTGCTTGGAAAGGCTCAAAGTCGGAGCTACTGGGTATGACTCCACAATACAAAACTCCTGATAACTGCATAGATTTGGCACTAAACTGGCAATCTCACTCAGAAAGACTATAAAGGATGCCTGATGTGGGAAACTAAAAAGTTGGACTGGTGCAGTCAATGATATTTTTTCTGAGCTTGTAGGCTCAGACTCATTGGGCTCCATTTTCGCACCTGCGATCGGGTGCGTTCCTGGCGGGGGGGCTCCGAAAATCGGGGATTCCCGGGACGGGTCAGGAGTCCGGCTCCAACCCGCTCACTTCCGGGTTCCCCACTGACATGCTGACATGCGCACGCAGCCCCCGCATGTGGGACTCCCGCCGACAATTAAAGCCGGCGGGGTGTCACTTAAAGTACTTATTTAAGTATTTCAGGTCGTTTACAGACCTGATTAACGAGATATTTCAGGAGGGTTGGGATTTTACAAAAAACTGGGACTGTTTCCCGTACTGGGGGAAACACTCCCAGTTGAAATGGATGTGTTGCAGCCATCAGCCTGTGTCAGCTGCAAAGGTCCATTTGACAGATGGTGGGGGGAGACCCTCACTCATTGCAGGAGGCCACTCTGTCACGTTGGACAAAGTTTGGCCTCCACCACCCTCCTCCTGACAATAAAGTTCACCAACTTGCACACTTACCCCGGGGTCCAGAGACATGTACCTACCTTGCGGACCCCCTCAGGTGTACATCTTCTGGATGGGGGCCGCCGTAGCTTCAGTCATGACCTCCTCGGAGGGCGAACAGCATCACCAGCCTCACCGGCCACGCCGTCCACCTCTGACACGTGGAGCTCCTCAACATCCACCTGCACAGCAGGAGGGAGGGCAACGGCAGAGAGAGATGCATCGCAGAGGGCACTACCCTCGCCACAGGGTCCACAGACCGAGGCTTAGCTTCCTGGGCAGCAGTGCACACGGAGGCTCAGAGTCACTCGACATGTAGTCGTGGACATCTGCAGCCTCCTTCATGCCGAGCTGCTCCCGGCTGGCCCGAGCACCAATATTCTTACCTGTCGCTGTCAAAGTCACCACTGCCCTCAACAACTTCTCCTCCGCATCCTTCCAGGGTGCCACCGGGGACATCGCCGACGTCTCTCAGTCGTCTGCACAAAAGAGCCCTGCAAATACACCTACACCCACTCTGCAGTGACACAATGGGTGGCATCAGTTGTGGGTCTTCATTGTAATCCTCAGGAAAGGGCATTATTGCACAAACCAGACAAGATTCGCAAAGACGTGGCAGTGGTGGTGCCAATATAATATGTAATGTGAGTTGGTCAGAAATTCAATATAAGTAAAAACCATGACAAACCCTCAAACACCCTTGTGCATCCCCTTCATGCTCACGACACGTTTGCCTTACGCTGCCTACTGCACATATGTGATGCATGCCCTGTGGCTGCAGCACAGGTAGTGGCAGGTTGAGTGAGGCTGACCGTGAAAGAGATGCATGAGAGGGTGAGTATGAGATAGAGCCATGAGATTGTATGAGGATTGGGTTGAGTGGTAGTGGCGGGATGAGTACTGGCGAGGTGAGTGAGTGCAGGTAAGATGAGGATGAGCTTTGAGTGGGTGTGAGGGGTGATGTGACAGAGTAGTGTTGGCAGTGGAGAAGGAGATGTGGGGTGGGGGCGGTGATGTGGCAGACAGAGTGTAGGGGAATGAGTAAGTGTACTCACTTTGGCTGACCTACTGAGGTCATTGCAGCGCCTCCTGCACTGTATGCAGGTGGGCAATATGTTGGTGGTGCAGGTGACCTCCTCTGCCACCTTGAGCCAGGCCTTCCTGGTGGCAGAGGCAGGCCGCTTCCTCCCGCCCGCCGGGGGGAAGATCTCTGTCCTCCCCCCTCCTCCTCACCCCATCCAATGATACCTGGAGTGAGGCATCATTAAACCTGGGAGCAGCCTTCCCCCTGGGCTGCTCCATGCTGTAATTTTTCCTATTTCTTGCAGCATCTGTCAGTGGAGGACTGCCCCTTTAAATAGAGCTCCTCCAGCTGACAGACCTTACTGCGCATGCGCAGCCCGCCCGACGCGCAGATCAGCAGCGGGGGACCCGGAAGACCAGGTAAGTGGATCCAATCAGCCTGCGATTGCGTTCGGGGCAGACTGATTTCACCGGGCGCGTTACCCACACGCCCAATCGCCCCCCCGCAGCGAACCCGCCGCCCTGGTAATATCGGGCCCATTATTACCCTAACTCGCACCAATTCCCACTCACCCATCACCCATCACCCATCATTGACCTACGTTAGCTCCCGGTCCACCAATGTCTCGAATTTAAAATTCTCATCTTGTGTTCAAATCCCTCTATGGCCTTGCCCCTCCCTATCTCTGTAACCTCCTCCAGCCCTACAACCCTTAGAGAATTCTGCGTACCTCCAATTCTGGCCTCTTGTGCATCCCCGAATTCCTTCGCCCCTCCTATAGCGGCCGTGCCTTCAGCTGTATAGACCCTTATCTCTGGAATTCCTTCTCTAAACCTCTCCGCCTCTCCACCTCACTCTCCTCTTTTAAAATGCTGCTTAAAACCTACCTCCTTGAACAGGCATATGATAACCTGTCCTAATATCTCCTTCTTCAGCTCAGAGTCAATTTTTGTCTGATTATGCTGCTGTGAAGCATCTTGGGATTATTTACTATGCTAAAGACGCTATATAAATTCAAGTTATTGTCATTATTGATATAGTGCAGTCTCTGCATCTAGCTGTGTCTCATCAATCAGTCCTTGATGCTGACACTGTATATAAAAAGGTACAAAAATGTTTGGTTCCTCAGCACCTTGAGAAGCCCAAAATTCTCCAAACACTTTAAACAGAATGCAGTGGATCCTGTGCTGCTGTCGATAATGGGTTAAGACCCCAAGCTGCACTTTAGTTCTTGTTCAAGCTGCTCCCGAGCCCTGCACAATTGTTCGCTGTTTCCAAAACAACCTTGCATTCCACCAGAGGAAGAGGAAGTGACCTGATCTCAGGGATGACACCACTGGGAACATTCTAGAAAGTAAAGCCAAGTCCATGCTGAGTTGAATTACAGCACTAAACCCATTATTTTTCCATTAATGTTGGAGAAGGTTCCAGACTTGCAGCAGATTAAGGTCAGACGGAGAACCTCATTAAGCAATACTTTAGCTTTAGCTTCTCCTAACCTGCCTGTTCCTTCAGTGATATTAACCAGGGTGTGACCTCTACGTGTGACCGCCTCGATTTTAAAATGATTAGCCTTGTTTTCAAATCCCTCCATGGCCTCGCCCCTCCCTACCTCTGTAACCTCATCCATCCTTACAACCCTCCGCGATCTCTGCGCTCCTCCAATTCTGGCCTCTTGCGCACCCCCGATTTTCATCGCTCCACCATTGGCGGCCGTGCCTTCAGCTCCCGAGGCCTTAAGCTCGGGAATTCCCTCCTTAAACCTCTCCATCTCTCTACCTCTCTCTCCTCCTTTAAGACACTCTTTAAAACCTACCTCTTTGACCAAGCTTTTGGTCACCTGTCCTAATATGTGGATCGGTGTCAAATTTTGTTTGATAACGCACTTGTGAAACACCTTCGGATGTTTTACGATCTTAAAGACGTTGTATAAATGCAAGTTGTTGTTGTTTTAACAGCCGTCTCCAGAGTTGTCCATGAGTCTTCGCCGTCACTTAAAGGCAAGGTGACAGGAACAGAAGCAGCTTCAGAATTATTGCAAAACAAGACCGCTGATTGATAATCTGAATCGAGGTCTCCTTTGCTACCAGAGGCCACTGCTAACCAGGTGACAGAGCGGTTGAGATCCAAAGAGAAGAAAAAAAACACAAATGCTGAAAATCTGAAAGAAAAATGGAAAATGCTGGAAATTCTCAGTGGGTTAGTCAACATCTGGTAAAGAATATTAACATTTTGGGTGGAGACCCTCGATCAGTTTTTGATGAAGGGTTGCACAGAGTAGTTGAGCCTCTGTTTAAGTCTGCTCTTAGAGAGACTTTTTGTTCTTAGCTCCATGTGTGGAGCCCATCAGATGTTGGTGCAGCCAGGGATTCAAAAGAGAAACAAGACATCATTTTTTTCTTAAACCAACTCTCATGAAGGAATACTAGAGAACAATAGATACCTGGAAGTGATTACATGGCAGTAATCTCATCAAGGGGTTCAAATGACTTCATCAGCTTCAGATGAGGAAAGTTTGAGCAGTTTATGAATGTCATCAGAGTCCCAAGATGAGAACACAGGCTTGAAATCATTCTAATATAAATTGAACAGTTCTGAAAGTAGATTTAGTCCTTTGTTGCTCTGTATGTTTTACTACTGGAGAGTATCGTGGCAGGCATCGATAGCTAAAGTGTTCCTTATAGTTTGTGTGGGATGGTGTCCTCACTGAAGGATTGACAATTGTAACAAGATCACTGCAACTTTATTGAATGATAATCTCCAGAAAAATGTCAACCGATACTCTATATTATAGTTCATGAGCAGATCTCCAGTGACGCTGCTTATAATCAGTTATAGAAGTTATTGACTTCAATGGAAATAAAAATCAGGAGAGATGTAAATCGGGCTGCCAATTCGCTATCACCCGTTTTACACTATCGCACAAAATCAAAATGATCCCCCTAATATCCATTTTTCTATATATACACTATCCGAACTCCTCGATTAGATTCATGTAACTCACTCCCAGGTATCCATTGTTATTCTATGTGTAAACCAACTGAATCACTCAGAAGGGTGTCCCTTGGATTTTCTTTCATTTTTGCTGTTGTAATTTTTTTGTCACAAATAGTTTTGAATCACACTTCTCATTTATACAGCAAAAAATATATAAAAAGCAGAGTGCTGCAGACATGTGATTCCTCCCATCTCCAACCTCTCCACCCAGAAGGTCCCATGATCCAGGCCGCACTCCGGTAAAGTTTAAATACAGGCCTCAATTTTCCGGCAGTGAGGAACCTTGCCAGGGTTGCCAACCCTCCAGGATTTGAAGAACAATCTCTAGGACACTGCTGCGAGCAAACTCAGGAGAAAAATCAAAAATATGTTATTTTTGTTTTCTTTGAACACGTTCATTTATTATAAAAAATATTGCAGGAGGAGAAAAAAGGCTGTTTGACTAACAGTCAAGATTAATCCAATCAGGTATCAAAGAGTCTGTTCATTTTCCAATTGGCCATGAGAAGGCCATGTGCCCGGAGAATGGACCAAAGGCGGAAATGTGGAGGCGGGGCAGTTCAAGGTGGGAGGTCATGTGATGAAACCTCCAGGAATACGCTCAACCAGAGTTGGCAACCTGCTGCCTGCTCTTTTCTGTCCCAACAAAATGGGCGACCCGTGAGTTTCCAATATGCGGAGAATTTAAGGCACTGAGTTTAAAATGAAACCAGGCCTTACCTAGTTTTCAATGTATGTAAAGAGCTCTCCGCTCTCTTTGAAAGTCTGACTGCCATCCTGAGCCAAGCTCGTGCGTCTAGTCTCCACCGTACCAGAGCGGAGAGTGTGGAGCCGGCAGCGTAACCTGGTGTCGTTGATTTGCAAATCTATAAAAAAAACAGTACTGGCCCGGTGCCTAAAAGTGTCTTAACGGAGCTCAAAACTGACCAAGAAAATCGAGACTTATAAAGGACACAATTTGGCAGAGTGAGACTTTGTTATAATGAGATCTTGTTGCGCCATCATTTGTTATAATAGCGATTATGCCAAGTATTTGTAATCCTCAGTCTTACAATGATAAATTAAATTCTAGAGTTTGTTATATTGAGGATATGCTCTGTTAAGAAACAAGAGCAAAAAGTACTTTTAAAGTAAACACTGGCGTGATTGCTGAATATCTTTCAGTCCACCTCCCTGACAGTAGGGATGGTTCCAGATATCCTGAGGTACATTACTGGCTTGAGGATACCAAAGCTGTCTGGACACTCAGACCTCTGAGGTCCATTGGTAATGTTACATTGACAGCCAAATAGTCAGCCCTTGCTTGCACTGCAAAGTTCTGGAGTCCAGTCTTCAACAGATGTGCAGTGTGTGTAACCGCACTGAGAGTCTGAGTAAAGCTTCCATGTAGAGTCTTCTGCAGAAAGTATTAACTGAGAACATACAGCTTGTGGGGAAATCCCATAAGGACTGAACTTTCCACAGAGTGAAAATGAGATCCTACGTCAATATTACACACATTAATGGAGGCTATCAGTACAGTGGAGATTCTTCGTCCCTGGCCAATAGTCACCAATTAAAATGACCATGGCTGATCGTCTAACTCAGTACCCTGTTCCTGCTTTTTCCCCATATTCCTTCATCCCTTTAGCATTAAGAAATATATCTATCTCCTTCTTGAATACAACTAATGACTTGGCCTCCACTGCCTTCTGTGGTAGAGAATTCCACGGGTTCACCAGCCTCTGAGTGAAGAAATTTCTCCTCATCTCGGTTCCAAATGGCATACCCCGTATCCTGAGATTGTGACCCTTGGTTCTGGACTCCCCAGCCATCGGGAACATCCTCCCTGCATCTAGTCTGTCTAGTCCTGTTAGAATTTTATATGTTTCGATGAGATCACCTCTCATTCTTCTAAACTCGAGTGAATATAGGCCTAGTTGACCCAATCTCTCCTCATACGTCAGTCCTGCCATCCCAGGTATCAGTCTGGTAAACCTTTGTTGCACTCCCTCCACGGCAAGGACATCCTTCCTCAGATAAGGAGACCAAAACTGCAAACAATACTCCAGATGTGGTCTCACCAAGTCCCTGTACAACTGCAGTAAGACATCCCTGCTCCTGTACTCAAATCCTCTTGCAATGAAGGCCTTCCTAACTGCTTGCTGCACCTGAATGCTCGCTTTCAGTGACTGGTGTACAAGGACACCCAGGTCTCATTGCACCTCCCCTTTTCCCAATCTATCATCATTCAGATAATAATCTGCCTTTCTGTTTTGACAACCAAAGTGGATAACCTCACATTTATCCACATTATACTGCATCTGCCATGTTCTTGCCCACTCATCCAACTTGTCTAAATCACATTGGAGCCTCTTTGCATCCTCCTCACAGCTCACATTCCACCCCAGCCTGCAAACTTTGAAATGTTACATTCCGTTCCCTCATTGATATATATTGTGAATAGCTGGGGCCCAATCACTGATCCCTGCGGTACCCCACTAGTCACTGCCTACCACCCAGAAAAAGACCCGTTTATTCCTACTCTCTGTTTCCTGTCTATCAACCAATTCTCAATCCATGCCAGTATATTCCCCCCAATCCCATGTGCTTTAATTTTGCACACTAACCTCTTGTGTGGGACCTTATCAAAAGCCTTCTGAAAATCCAAATACACCACATCCACTGGTTCTCCCCGATCTATTCTACTAACTACATCCTCAAAAAACTCCAGTAGATTTGTTAAGCATGATTTCCCTTTCATAAACCCATGCTGACTTTGTCCAATCCCGTTAATGCCTTCCAAGTGTTCTGTTATCACATCTTTTACGATAGACTAGCATTTTCCCCACTATTGATGTTAGGCTAAGAATAAAACCGGACGGACCACCCGGCATCGGACCACTAGTCACCGGACACGACAACGGCAAACCAAGCCCAGTCGACCCTGCAAGGTCCTCCTTACTAACATCTGGGGACTTGTGCCAAAATTGGGAGAGCTGTCCCATAGACTAGTCAAGCAACAGCCTGACATAGCCATACTCACAGAATCATACCTTTCAGCCAACGTCCCAGACTCTTCCATCACCATCCCTGGGTATGTCCTGTCCCACTGGCAAGACAGACCCACCAGAGGTGGTGGTACAGTGATATACAGTCAGGAGGGAGTGGCCCTGGGAGTCCTCAACATTGACTCTGGACCCCAAGAAATCTCATGGCATCAGGTCAAACATGGGCAAGGAAACCTCCTGCTGATTACCACCTCTCATCCTCCCTCAGCTGATGAATCAGTCCTCCTCCATGTTGAGCACCACTTGGAGGAAGCACTGAGGGTAGCAAGGGCACAAAACGTACTCTGGGTGGGGGACTTCAATGTCCATCACCAAGAGTGGCTCGGTAGCACCACTACTGACCGAGCTGGCCGAGTCCTGAAGGACATAGCTGCCAGACTGGGCCTGCGGCAGGTGGTGAGCGAACCAACACGAGGGAAAAACTTACTTGACCTCGTCCTCACCAATCTACCTGTCGCAAATGCATCTGTCCATGACAGTATTGGTAGGAGTGAAAACCGCACAGTCCTCGTGGAGATGAAGTCCCGTCTTCGCACTGAGGACACCATCCAACGTGTTGTGTGGCACTACCACCGTGCTAAATGGGATAGATTCAGAACAGATCTAGCAGCTCAAAACTGGGCATCCATGAGGCATTGTGGGCCATCAGCAGCAGCAGAATTGTATTCCAGCACAATCTGTAACTTCATGGACCGGCATATTCCTCACTCGACCATTACCAACAAGCCAGGAGATCAACCCTGGTTCAATGAGGAGTGTAGAAGAACATGCCAGGAGCAGCACCAGACGTACCTAAAAATGAGGTGCCAACCTGGTGAAGCTACAACTCAGGACTACATGCGTGCTAAACAGCGGAAGCAACATGCTATAGACAGAGCTAAGCGACTCCACAACCAACGGATCAGATCAAAGCTCTGCAGTCCTGCCACATCCAGTCGTGAATGGTGGTGGACAATTAAACAACTAACGGGAGGAGGAGGCTCTGCAAACATCCCCATCCTCAATGATGGCGGAGTCCAGCACGTGAGTACAAAAGACAAGGCTGAAGCGTTTGCAACCATCTTCAGCTAGAAGTGCCGAGTGGATGATCCATCTCGGCCTCCTCCCGATATCCCCACCATCACAGAAGCCAGTCTTCAGCCAATTCGATTCACTCCACGTGATATCAAGAAACGGCTGAGTGCACTGGATACAACAAAGGCTAAGGGCCCCGAAAACATCCTGGCTGTAGTGCTGAAGTCTTGTGCTCCAGAACTAGTTGCACCTCCAGCCAAGCAGTTCCAGTACAGCTACAACAATGGCATCTACCCGACAATGTGGAAAATTGCCCAGGTACGTCCTGTCCACAAAAAGAAGGACAAATCCAATCCGGCCAATTACCACCCCATCAGTCTACTCTCAATCATCAGCAAAGTGATGGAAGGTGTCGTCGACAGTGCTATCAAGCGGCACTTACTCACCAATAACCTGCTCACCGATGCTCAGTTTTGGTTCCGCCAGGACCACTCGACTCCAGACCTCATTACAGCCTTGGTCCAAACATGGACAAAAGAGCTGAATTCCAGAGGTGAGGTAAGAGTGACTGCCCTTGACATCAAGGCAGCATTTGACCAAGTGTGGCACCAAGCAGCCCCAGTAAAATTGAAGTCAATGGGAATCAGGGGGAAAACTCTCCAGTGGCTGGAGTCATACCTAGCGCAAAGGAAGATGGTAGTGGTTGTTGGAGGCCAATCATCTCAGCCCCAGGACATTGCTGCAGGAGTTCCTCAAGGCAGTGTCCTATGCCCAACCATCTTCAGCTGCTTCATCAATGACCTTCCCTCAATCATAAGGTTAGAAATGGGGATGTTCGCTGATGATTGCACAGTGTTCAGTTCAATTCGCAACCCCTCGAATAATGAAGCAGTCCGAGCCCGCATGCAGCAAGACCTGGAAAACATCCATGCTTGGGCTCATAAGTGGCAAGTAACATTCGCGCCAGATAAGTGCCAGGCAGTGACCATCTCCAACAAGAGAGAGTCTAACCACCTCACCTTGACATTCAACAGCATTACCATCGCTGAATCCCCCACCATCAACATCCTCGGGGTCACCATTGACCAGAAACTGAACTGGACCAGCCATATAAATACTGTGGCTGCGAGTGCAGGTCAGAGGCTGGGTATTCTGCGGCGAGTGACTCACCTCCTGACTCCCCAAAGCCTTTCCACCATCTACCAGGCACAAGTCAGGAGTGTGATAGAATACTCTCCACTTGCTTGGATGAGTGCAGCTCCAACAACACTCAAGAAGCTCGACACCATCCAAGATAAAGCAGCCCGCTTGATTGGCACCCCATCCACCACCCTAAACATTCACTCCCTTCACCACTGGCGCACTGTGGCTGCAGTGTGTACCATCCACAGGATGCACTGCAGCAACTCGCCAAGGCTTCTTCGACAGCACCTCCCAAACCCGCAACCTCTACCACCTAGAAGGACAAGAGCAGCAGGCACATGGGAACAACACCACCTGCACGTTCCCCTCCAAGTCACACACCATCCCGACTTGGAAATATATCGCCGATCCTTCATCGTCGCTGGGACAAAATCCTGGAACTCCCTTCCTAACAGCACTGTGGGAGAACCGTCACCACACGGACTGCAGCGGTTCAAGAGGGCGGCTCACCACCACCTTCTCAAGGGCAATTAGTGATGGGCAATAAATGCCGGCCTCACCAGCGACGCCCACATCCCATGAACGAATAAAAAAAAAACTGGTCTGTAATTCCCTGTTTTTTCTCTCCCTCCTTTTTTAAATAGTGGGGTTACATTTGCCACCCTCCAATCTGTAGGAACTGTTCCAGAGTCTATAGAATTTTGGAAAGATGACCACCAATGCATCCATTATTTCCAGGGCCACTTCCTTTCGTACTCTGGGATATAGATTATCAAGCCCTGGGGATTTGTCAGCCTTTAGCCCCATCAATTTCCCTAGCACTATTTTTTTACTCATACTGATTTCCTTCAGTTCCTCCCTCTCACTCGACCCTTGGTTCCCTAACATTTCCGGGAGGTTATTTGCGTCCTCCTTTGTGAAGACAGAACCAAAGTATGCGTTTAATTCTTCTGCCATTTCTTTGTTCCCCATTATAATTTCTCCCATTTCTGACTGTAAGGGACCTACATTTGTCTTCACTAATCTTTTTGTCTAACACCAATGAAAGTGATGGTGAAATAATCAATTCAATATTACTGATAAAGACACGTTTTCGCTGTAAATCAGGGCAAGATGTCTTTCTGATCTCGTTTGCAAAATACATCAAAGAGCAGATTGCTGTCAATTCTTGTTACATATCACTCATGCTCTTTGTGGTCATGAATAGGAACACAGTTG
Organism: Heptranchias perlo; assembly: GCF_035084215.1. Taxonomy (NCBI): domain Eukaryota; kingdom Metazoa; phylum Chordata; class Chondrichthyes; order Hexanchiformes; family Hexanchidae; genus Heptranchias; species Heptranchias perlo. The sequence continues at coordinate 70,521,245 of NC_090335.1, forward strand.
CCCTAACTCCACCCTAAACTCAAGCGAGGTTTCCAATTTGCTTCCTTTAGTGTTCGCAACCTTCAAAAGAGGATTTATTTAGAAATAATTAGCCACAAGCACCACAAAATACAGAGCTCCAAGTTCTTGATCACTCCTTTTACCAAAATGTCACTGTACAACTTTAAATGAGTTTCTTTTTTATTAAATTAAGAAACCTGGGTGAAGGGCCAAAGCAGAACAGTGTGAAGATTGAGAAAAGTAAATCAAGAAGTAATTAGTTTACACCAAGCTTTAGTTATAAATGCCTGTAGATTGCTGAGGAAAGTAAGGAGTAACGTTGCTACCTGCCTTTACTGAGCTACAAAGCTCCCAGTTCCTCATTGTTCGTTTACCAAAACGTTCCATTGTTGCTTTCAATGTCTTCCTGGATACCTGTGTTCTGTTAAAAACTAATCGCAGTCTGAAAAAAGTATGGGAACATTCCAATTACTGTGCTATTTTTGATAAATAATAGATCGGTTTCAGTTAATTAGATTGGGAAAAAAATGACACCTTCTAGACCATGTGCAACCCATTGCTCCCAAGCCCCTAGTGTTCACAACCTTCAAAAGAGGATTTTCCTAGACTGGCAGTGGGGAGTTATACCTGTACAGAGCAGATTTCCCTGTCCACATATAAATTCCTGTGGTATCTGGACATCTTGTATAATCTCAAGAAGTCTATGCCACGTACCCCTTAACAGCACTGGTGTTACAAACACTGTCTGTGTACAAATGTTATTCCATTTACTTTCACGCTCATAAGAACATAAGAATTCTAAGGAACAGAAAAAAAATCATGAGGCCCAACTGCCCCCTCCCCCTTTGACAGGTCAATCCCACCCACCTAATATGTCTCCATAGCTATAACTTTGCGAGTCCTAGTCAGTGGCATTGACATTCACTGGAGCCAGGCACGAGCAGTAAATTCAGGTCCCGGAACTGCAAACTGATTCACAGGCTGCCCACATTTTCTAATGGGTGATTTTGGGCCATAGAGTTATCAGTGAAAGCTGAGCGTCTGTCTGGGCTGATCCCTCCCTTCTATGGGAAAAGGGATGAGGGTGTTTCTCCTTGCAAACATCGTGTTATCACTTGCTTGATGCATGTGTGTTCTGTCGACTATCTGATGTCTCCTGTGGTGGCTTGGAAGGTAATGATAGTATGAAAGCTGTATTTTGTGTTAACTTTAATTTCTGCGTGAAGAACAATCCTTTCAAGCTACAGCATGCCTTGCCTCTTTTTAACATGTAAATAAGTCTAAAAAGGGCTCCAAGCTGAACTCGTGACTTTGGTCGAGGCTTCATCCACATCATCTTGCTTGCACGTAAAAACTGAGTGCAGGATAAATCCCAGGACCTGGATGACCATAAAGGTGATTTCTGCTGGAGGTAATAAAAACAAAATGTTTTAATCACCTCTTGCCGCATTTTGCACTGGGTATTAGTTGGTTTTACTGGGCAGTCTCCATTTTTGCATTTTTTCCCCTTGCCTCATTATTACTGGCCGCTGCTGCTTTTGAACGCGCATCAGAGAAGAGCTGAGGCTGGTTATTCAATTAGGGGGGACTTTGAGCAATTACGACAAGGCACAGGAGTTCATGAAGGGCCAACAAATACGGGTGCCACAAATCCTGAAACATTTTGCCTGCACCCTGGAACATGTGCCAAAACTGGACATCTCAAAGGAGGCCAGTGTTCACCACTGTCCACTGCCGTTTCCACCCCCACCCCTCCCCCCCCCCCCACCCCGCCTCCACCCTACCCAAATTTTAGCGAAAATGTAAATACCACCTTTCAAAATATGTTTACAATACGGCAAATGGGAAAAAGCATCACAAACATATTTACAATGGCACAACATGGTTGCCTAATGGTTATGGTATGAGATTAGAACCCCAGAGGTTGTGAGTTCAATAAATCTGGTAATCTGTGTGCTACCACCAATCAATGATCACGAAAGATGCTGGATTATTGTAAAGTCTTCACTCATTAATGTCCTTCAGGGAAGTTGCCGTTTCTACCTGGTCTGGTCTACAAGTGTCTTCATAGTGTGGGATTTAATGCGTTCAGGGCAACTAGGGATGGGCAATAAATACTGCATTTGCCAGTGTTGCCCAGATCCCAAGAACAAATAAAAAAAATACAATGACTTACTAGCCTCAGCCATGGAATTGCTACATGCAGCAGGTATTCATAAATTACAAGGTGCCCATTGTGAATGGGTTATTCTTAATACAAAGACCACCCACTGTGCATCCTATAACACACACACACGCATATAAAACAGAATTCTATGGGGAGCCGTCTTTTCAAACTGAATTATTATTCCCATAAAGGTTGTATAGAAAAAGAAATCACTTTTAATTTCTCTTGTCTTTCAGGAGATTCCCCACACTGTTAAAGTGCTGACCCAGGCCTAAGATGTTCCCCTCTGAAAGCACAGAGGGAGTTCCTGGTCCTGATGTCTGAGACGTGAGCGGTTGAAATGATCCCTCAGGAAACTTCAACCCAGCAAAAAAAAATACAAAATGTTTGAATTTCAAGATCAAAATACTCCATTTTAAAATAAAACAACCTTCTTGACGGAGTTTTTTTGGGAGGAAAAATAAGTGTTTCATAATCAAAAACATCATAAAAGCAGATTTTTCAGCCAGCTGTGGAATCCATAACATTTTTTGTTTTTACAAGATCGCAAGATAGATATAGATACAGAGAGGGAGGTCGTTCGGCCCATCCAAGGTCATCTATCCAAAAGGCACCTCCCACAATGCAGCATCCAACAGTGTCTCAGATAATCCTAGGCTTCTACCTCCACGATCCTACCTGGAAGTTCGTCCACATGCGTTGATGACATTTAGTGAAGAACTTCCTGACATCAGCCCTAAATTTGCCTTTTTTCATAGGCCCCAGATTTTCATGGGCATACTGCTGGCATTAAACAAGCTAAAACTGCACAGTTCAAAAAGAAAAAAGAAAGGACTTGCATTTATATAGCAACTTTCACGACTTCAGGACATTCCAAAGCACTTTTACAGCCAATGAAGTATTTTTGAAGTGTGTCACCGTTGTAATGTAGGGAAATGCGGCAATCAATTTGTACACAGCAAGGTCCCACAAACAGCGATGTGATGATGACCAGATAGTGTGTTTTAGCGAAGTAGGTTGAGGGATAAATATTGGCCAGGACACCGGGGAGAACTCCCCTGCTATTCTTAGAAGTAGCGGCACGGGATCTTTTATGTCCACCCGAGAGGGCAGACAGGAGCCTCGGTCTAACGTCTCATCCAAAAGACAACACCTCGGACAGTGCAGCACTCCCTTTACTGCACTGGAGTGTCAGCCTGGATTATGCGCTCAAGTCTCTGGAGCGGGACTATGAACCCATGACCTTCTGACTCAGATGCAAGAGTGTTACCAACTGAGCCACGGCTGATGAGGGTAGGAGCAGCCAGCTACGGTTCCAGTGGGGGCAAGGGCGAGTAGTGAGGCAGTGGTAGGCTTTACCAACCAAATTTTCTGGCTTTCTCCGCCATGATCCGACCTGATATTGGGTGCGATCTTGGAATCCTATTTGACCCTGGGATGAAATTCCGACCACATGTCTGCTCCATCACCAAGACCGCCTACTTCAACCTTTGTAACATCATCCATCTCTGCCCCGCCTCAGCTCATCTGCTGCTGAAATCCTCATCCATGCCTTTGTTACCTCTAGACTTGACTATTCCAATGCTCTCCTGGTCGGCCTCCCATAAACTTGAGCTCACCCAAAACTCTGCTGCCCATGTCCTAACTCGCACCAACTTCCGTTCACCCATTACCCCTGTGCTCGCTGACCTACATTAGCTCTTGGTCCAGGAACGCCTCGATTTTAAAATTTTCATCATTGTTTTCAAATCCCTCCATGGCCCCGCCCCTCCCTATCTCTGTAACCTCCTCCAGCCCTACAACCCTCCGAGATCATAGAATCATAGAATGGTTACGGCACAGATGGAGGCCATTTGGTCCATCGAGCCTGCGCCGGCTCTCTGCAAGAGCAATCCAGCTAGTCCCACTCCCCCGCTCATTCCCCGTAGCCCTGCAAATTTTCATCCTCCAGGTACCTATCTAATTCCTTTCTGAAAGCTACAATTGATCCTGCTTCTACCACCCTTTCAGGCAGTGCATTCCAGATCCTAACCACTCACTGCGTAAAAAAGTTTTTCCTCATGTCGCCTTTGGTTCTTTTGCTAATCACCTTAAACCTGTGTCCTCTGGTTCATGACCTTTCCACCAGTGGGAACAATTTTTCTTTATTTACTTTGACTAGACCCTTCATGATTTTAAACACCCCTACCAAATCTCCTCTCAATCTTCTCTGCTCTAATGATGTGGAGATGCCGGTGATGGACTGGGGTGTACAAATGCAAGGAATCTTACAACACCAGGTTATAGTCCAACAGTTTTATTTGAAAATCACAAGCTTTCGGAGGCGAAGGAGAAAGCCTCCGAAAGCTTGTGATTTTCAAATAAAACTGTTGGACTATAACCTGGTGTTGTAAGATTCCTTACATCTCTGCTCTAAGGAGAACAATCCCAGCTTTTGCAGTCTATCCATGTAACTGACGTCCCTCATCCCTGGAACCATCTAGTAATTTTTTTCTGCACCCTCTCTAAGGCCTTCACATCCTTCCTAAAGTGAGGTGTCTACTCCAATTGTGGCTGAACCAGTGTTCTATAAAAGTTCAACGTAACATCCTCGCTTTTATACTCTATTTATAAAGCCCAGGATCCCGAATGCTTTCTTAACAACTTTCTCAACCTGTCCTGCCATCTTCAATGACTTGTGTGCATATACCCCAAGGTCTCTCTGTTCCTGCACCCCCTTTAGAGTTGTAGCCTTTAGTTTACACTGCCTCTCCTCATTCTTCCTACCAAAATACATCACCTCACACTTCTCAGCGTTAAATTTCATCTGCTATGTGTCTGCCCATGCCACCAGCCTGTCTATGTCCTCATGAAGTCTATCACCATCATCCTCACTGTTTACTACACTTCCAAGTTTTGTGTCATCTGAAAATTAGTCAAGTTAGTCAAACACAATTTGCCTTTAACAAATCCATGCTGGCTTCCCCTTGTTAATCCACACTTGTCCAAGTGACTATTAATTTTGTCCTGGACTATTATTTCTAAAAGCTTCCCCACCACAGGTCTGGAGGATCTCTGCACTCCTCCAATTCTGGCCTCTTGCGCATCCCCGATTTTAATCGCTCGACCATTGGCGGCCGTGCCTTCAGCTGCATAGGCCCTGAGTTTTGTTATTCCCTCCCTAAACCTCGCTGCCTCTCTATCTCTCTCCTCCTCTAAGATGCTCCTTGGAACCTACCTCTTTGACCAAGCTTTTGGTCATCAGTCCTAATATCTCTTTATGTGGCTCGGTGTCAAATTTTGTTTGATAATGCTCCCGTGCAGCACCTTGGGACATTTTACTACATTAAAGGTGCTATATAAATGCAAATTGTTGTTGTTGTATTGGAGAGAACTTTGCTGGCAGGAGAAGCAATTCGTGCCATTCGGTGCGGCCCTAACCTCACTTTTTAAAGTTATACATAACATCATCTCTCTTAAAGAGAATTCTGTTTTAAAATAGGTTCATTTTAGTCCAAGTGTAATGTATTTTATTACAGTGCAAGCTCAGTTCAACCAGACCCACCAACCTCCTTGCCCACACTTAGTGATATTTATCTCTGCATCAAGTGACATGAGAAAGTGATGGCAGAAACACAGAACTGCAATTGCCTGTGCTGAAGGTGGAGTTGGAACTAGAGCTGGAGTTCAATCAAAATGGTGGCACTGGCAGAGATCCAAAATGGCAGCCCTGGAGGAGGCACAGGTGCACAGCCAAAGAAGAGGGTGCATGTTCGCTCTTCAGTTTCTTTAAAAACAATTCCATATGTCCACAAGCTTTTAGCAGTACAGTTGCTATCGTGAAGACAGCTTCATTCAATATTCACACTGAGGGGAAACTGAATTGAAGTGAAGTTCAAAGCAAGTCATTCTATCTCAGTTTACAGACAGCTCCGAGTTATCACAGAGGGACTAGAGTGGGAACCAGGAGACTCCTGCTGTCTACTGATGATAAATCAAATAATGGACATGTTCATCTCTTGAGGGTTGACACTGAATCCACTCAATCCACTTAATAATTCTGACGAGTGTTCAATTTACACCAGACACTTTTAGGTCTTAGTTCACCATCCATTCCTGGGTCATAAATGGAGGGATTACAGCTGGTTCCTCGGTCGACAAGTGACCTTAAAAACATGACATTTTTGATGAAGAAAAGAACATAGGAAGGAAAAGGGTCTCTGTTAAGAACTCTGCTGCTGTGTGATCAGATATAAAACATTGCCTATTTGTCACATTGAATGATGGAATGCAAACTGCTTTACTGATTGTCCTTCTGCTTTGAACTCACGCGTTGATGGTTAGACAGCCTTCAACACTTTAATGTGAGGTTTGTGTGAATTTGGTGCTCATGTTAGTGCTGGGGAATGGGACACCTTTCCATTTGGACTTCCTGGTGTCAGCCTCAAGCACTCCCTAAGTTGGCATTACCTGATTGTAAGGATCCCCCACTCTACTCCAAACAATGTGTCTCTACCCCAACCTCAGAAGAGAACTTTCCATTCCCCACACCCACCATCCTTTGTTCTCTCTGAGTTAGGTTGCCAACTTAATGCCAGCCAGTGCAGACATAGAGAGAGTTGTACCTGCATAAAAATAATGCACATGGGAGTGTGGCATGAGTGTGTTGAGCCTTCACACATGCAGTTCAGTGACTGGAATTTCTGACTTTGGAAGCTATGAGTCTTCTACTGCACCCACACAATTTACCAAAATTCAGAAAGGATGCTGAGTAACGTTTTAAGATGTAATCCTCACAACTAGTTCACTTTCAGTTGACGGAGCCAGGACAACAGAAAAATGAATTGCACATTTAAGCAGGTTTCGGGCAGGAGTGCTAGATGCCTATTTACAAGCCTGCCTGAAAATTGCATCAGTAAACAGGATGGCCAGCAGTCGAAAATCACCCCACTTTCCTTATGTCTCTCACAGGTTTAACCACCTCTTGCCTTCAATGTCACCCTGTCACTGCTTCCTAATTTACCTAATCTTCTTACTTATTTCAACTTTGCCGGTATTACAGGGATGACAAAGTACAGATGAGGGCAGTTATTCAGTCCAACAGGAGTCATACTTAGGGTTGCCAACTCTGGTTGGATGTATTCCTGGAGATTTCATCACATGACCTCCCAACACCAACAGCCCTGCCCCCACGCTCCTGTCTTTGGTTGGCCGACATGTCCACCCTCACAGGACACCACCTTCCCACATTGATTGAAAAGCAAACAGACTCTTTGTTACCCAGTTGGGTGATTCTTGACTGCCAGTCAAACAGCCTTTATTCCCATCTCCAATACTTTTATAACTAATAAATAAAGGTGTTCAAAGAAAATGAAAATAAAAACAAACCTTTTTTTAATGCCCCTATGATTTTTCTCCCAGGTTGTTGGCAGCAGTGCCCTAAAGATTAATCTTTAATTCCTGCGCCAGTGGTGGAGGGAGTGGATGTTTAAGGTGGTGAATGGACTGCTGATCAAGCGGGCTGCTTTGACCTGGATGGTGTTGAGCTTCTTGAGTGTTGTTGGAGCTGCCCTCATCAGGCAAGTGAAGAGTATTCCATCACTCTCCTGACTTGTAGCTTGTAGGTGGTGGAAAGGCTTTGGGGAGTCAGGAGGTGAGTCACTCGCCGCAGAATACCCAGCCTCTGACCTGTGCTAGTAGCCATGGCATTTATGTAGCTGGTCCAATTGAGTTTCGCCATTCCTTCATCATCGCTTTTCTTCGCTCCATGATCGACAGCCATGCCTTCAGCTGCCATGCCCTAAGCTCTGGAATTCTCTCCCTAAACCTCTCTGCCTCTCTATCTTCCTTTAAAACGCTCATTAAAACCTATGTCTTTGACCAAGCTTTCGGTCACCTGTCCTAATTTCTCCTTATGTGGCCCGGTGTCAAATTTTGTTTGATAACGCGCCTGTGAACCACCTCGGGATGTTTTACTACATTAAAGGCACTATATAAATGCAAGTTGATGTTGTCGCTGGGTCAAGATCCTTGAACTCCCTACCTAACAGCATTGGTCTGATAAGTGAATCATTCCCTTTTACTTGGTATGCACAGCACAGGAGCTGACACTGAGACAGACAAAGGCTGTACAATAGCAGATGGAAGTGGATTTTTCTCTTTTGTCTGGTGTACACTGTATATGTGCAAGAGTCAACAGTGAGATATGTAGAAGTCGTATAGGCCAGATTGGAGTGGATTATTCCCCTGACACAGTGTGTACTGTACCCTATTGAAATTATGCTTCAGTACGGCCACAAATGCTTGCCTTACAATAACAACAACTTGTATTTATATAGTACCTTTAACGTAGTAAAATGTCATAGAATCATAGAAGTTTACAACATGGAAACAGGCCCTTCGGCCCAACATGTCCATGTCGCCCAGTTTATACCACTAAGCTAGTCCCAATTGCCTGCACTTGGCCCATATCCCTCTATACCCATCTTACCCATGTAACTGTCCAAATGCTTTTTAAAAGACAAAATTGTACCCGCCTCTACTACTGCCTCTGGCAGCTCATTCCAGACACTCACCACCCTTTGAGTGAAAAAATTGCCCCTCTGGACCCTTTTGTATCTCTCCCCTCTCACCTTAAATCTATGTCCCCTCGTTATAGACTCCCCTACCTTTGGGAAAAGATTTTGACTATCTACCTTATCTATGCCCCTCATTATTTTATAGACTTCTATAAGATCACCCCTTAACCTCCTACTCTCCAGGGAAAAAAGTCTCAGTCTATCCAACCTCTCCCTATAAGTCAAACCATCAAGTCCCAGTAGCATCCTAGTAAATCTTTTCTGCACTCTTTCTAGTTTAATAATATCCTTTCTATAACAGGGTGACCAGAACTGTACACAGTATTCCAAGTGTGGCCTTACTAATGTCTTGTACAACTTCAACAAGACATCCCAACTCCTGTATTCAATGTTCTGACCAATGAAACCAAGCATGCTGAATGCCTTCTTCACCACCCTATCCACCTGTGACTCCACTTTCAAGGAGCTATGAACCTGTACTCCTAGATCTCTTTGTTCTATAACTCTCCCCAACGCCCTACCATTAACGAAGTAGGTCCTGGCCCGATTCGATCTACCAAAATGCATCACCTCACATTTATCTAAATTAAACTCCATCTGCCATTCATCGGCCCACTGGCCCAATTTATCAAGATCCCGTTGCAATCCTAGATAACCTTCTTCACTGTCCACAATGCCACCAATCTTGGTGTCATCTGCAAACTTACTAACCATGCCTCCTAAATTCTCATCCAAATCATTAATATAAATAACAAATAACAGCGGACCCAGCACCGATCCCTGAGGCACACCGCTGGTCACAGGCCTCCAGTTTGAAAAACAACCCTCTACAACCACCCTCTGTCTTCTGTCGTCAATCCAATTTTGTATCCAATTGGCTACCTCACCTTGGATCCCGTGAGATTTAACCTTATGTAACAACCTACCATGCGGTACCTTGTCAAAGGCTTTGCTAAAGTCCATATAGACCACGTCCACTGCACAGCCCTCATCTATCTTCTTGGTTACCCCTTCAAAAAACTCAATCAAATTCGTGAGACATGATTTTCCTCTCACAAAACCATGCTGACTGTTCCTAATTAGTCCCTGCCTCTCCAAATGCCCGTAGATCCTGTCTCTCAGAATACCCTCTAACAACTTACCCACTACAGATGTCAGGCTCACCGGTCTGTAGTACCCAGGCTTTTCCCTGCCGCCCTTCTTAAACAAAGGCACAACATTTGCTACCCTCCATTCTTCAGGCACCTCACCTGTAGCTGTCGATGATTCAAATTGTCCCAAGACACTTCACAGGAACTACTATCAAACAAAATTTGACACCGAGCCAAATGAGGAGATATTAGGACAGGTGAAAGATGTAGGTTTTAAGGAGCGTCTTAAAGGAGGAGAGAGTGAGGTAGAGGGGGAGATGTTTAGGGAGGGAATTCCAGGGTTTAGGGCCTAGGCAGCTGAAGGCACGGCCACCAATGGTGGAGCGAAAGAAATCGGGAGTGCGCAATAGGCCAGAATTGGAGGAGCGCAGAGATCTCAGAGGGTTGTAGGGCTGGAGGAGGTTACAGAGATAGGGAGGGGTGAGGCCATGGAAGGATTTGAAAACAAGGATGAGAATTTTAAAATCGAGGCATTGCCGGACCTGGAACCAATATAGGTCAGCGAGCAAGGGGTGATGGGTGAACAGAACTTGGTGCGAATTAGGATATGGGCCGCAGAGTTTTGAATGAGCTCAAGTTTACGGAGGGTGCAAGAAAACCATACCTTACATAGAAATCAAATTACTATTTGGTGTTTGAGAAGTCTGTCAGCAGTTAGCACTGACGACAGATATTCGGATTAGAGCTAATATACATTCCCATTCAGAATGTTTGTTGAAAAGTTGAATTCAGCTTGAACAATTGCCACACACATGTTTTAAACAGTTCACATTGTAAATCCCATTAGCAGATTTTTTCAGATGTAGGGAGGGAGGTGCATAACTTTTAATGGCTGTTTGGCAACCTTTTGCTGAACTTGGAAAGCCATCACTTGCCAAAACATGTGTCACACCCTGAGAAGAAATGCAGAGAATAACAGATATTCAAGAGAGGCTACAAGGCAGCGGAGCTCGTGTGGTTTATAAGCACCAGCTGATCGCCAAGCAAAGGGTAGTGGAAATCTAGAATTCTCTCCCCTAGGACGTTGTGGGTTCTTGGGACAGTTGGCGCTTTCGGGATAGGAACGATGGATTTTTGATGGGTGGGGATATCAAGGGAATTGGAGCTCGGGCGTGTAGGTGGAGTTGAAGTACAAATCAGCCATGATGTAACTGAATGGCAGAGCAGGCTCAAGGGCCTGAATGGCCTAATCCTGTTCCTATATTCCCTCACTGCCACTTCATGCAGCTATTACTTTTTATGCACGATCATAGAATCATAGAATGATGCAGCACAGAAGGAGGCTATTCGTTCCATCGTACCCATGCCACCTCTTTGAAAGAGCTACCAATTAGTCCCATTCTCTTGCACTTTCCCCATAGTCGTGAAAATTTTTCCCTTTCAAGTATTTATCTCATTCCCTTTTGAAACTTATTACTGAATCTGCTTCCACCCTTTCAGGCAATGCATTCCAGATCATAACAACTTGCTGCGTAAAAAGTGTGAATTTGCTGGTGTCTATTTCGATCTGATGAGCTTTTAAAGCTGTTCCCACAGTCAGAGCATTTAAAAGGTCTCGCGTCAGTGTGAAAAAGCTGGTGTGTTCAGAGGCCGGATGAATGAGTGAATCCCTTCCCACACATGGAGAAGGTGAACGGCCTCTCCCAGGGTGACTATGGCAATAGTTTCCAGCTTGGATGGGGAATCGAATCTGTTCCCATAGTCCCCACGTTTACAACGGTTCTCCCCGGTGCAGGTGTCCTTGTGTCTTTTTTTTATTTGTTCATGGTATATGGGCGTCGCTGGCAAGGCCGGCATTTATTGCCCATCCCTAATTGCCCTTGAGAAGGTGGTGGTGAGCTGCCTTCTTGAACCGCTGCAGTCCGTGTGGTGAAGGTTCTCCCACAATGTTGTTAGGAAGGGAGTTCCAGGATTTTGACCCACGACGATGAAGGAACGGCGATATATTTCCAAGTCGGGATGATGTGTGACTTGGAGGGGAACGTGCAGGTCGTGTTGTTCCTATGTGCCTGCTGCCCTTTTCCTTCTAGGTGGTAGAGGTCGCGGGTTTGGGAGGTGCTGTCGAAGAAGCCTTGGCGAGTTGCTGCAGTGCATCCTGTGGATAGTACACACTGCAGCCACAGTGCGCCGGTGGTGAAGGGAGTGAATGTTTAGGGTGGTGGATGGGGTGCCAATCAAGTGGGCTGCTTTGTCCTGGATGGTGTTGAGCTTCTTGAGTGTTGTCAGAGCTGCACTCATCCAATCAAGTGGAGAGTATTCCATCACACTCCTGACTTGTGCCTGGTAGATGGTGGAAAGGCTTTGGGGAGTCAGGAGGTGAGTCACTCACCGCAGAATACCCAGCCTCTGACCTGCTCTCGTAGCCACAGTATTTATGTGGCTGGTCCAGTTAAGTTTCTGGTCAATGGTGACTCCCAGGATGTTGATGGTGGGGGATTCGGCGATGGTAATGCCATTGAATGTCAAGGGGGGGTGGTTAGACCCCCTCTTGTTGGAGATGGTCATTGCCTGGCACTTGTCTGGTGCAAATGTTACTTGTCACTTATCAGCCCAAGCCTGAATGTTGTCCAGGTCTTGCTGCATGCGGGCACGGACTGCTTCATTATCTGAGGGGTTGCGAATGCAACTGAACACTCTCCAGGTTGGATGATCAGTTTCAGCTTCATTCACACACAGACCATGTGTACGGTTTCTCCACGCTGTGAATGGTGCAATGTTTCTCCATGCAGTGTAACTGGAGTTAGTGTGAGCAGTTTGTGACTGTCATCATGGGTGTTAGTTTCTGTGCCTTTGATGCACCATGACACCCAACTGATGGCTTAACATTTCTGATGCATTGGTCAGGATATTCCACCTACTGTCTGCCAGTTTCTGGGTTGGGCAGAGGCAGGAAATGGGAGGCAGTCACACTCCACCACCACGACTACAGGTAAAGAGATCAGTGGGAGTCAGGACTACAGTGTAAGAATATTGGAAATGGGAAAAAATTGACATCTTTTTCTTAAAGCTACTAACCATCATGCTCTGCAGGCTGTGCTGCCTATTTTACTGAGTGTGCAGCTATTTTGCTGAATTGCAAATTGTTAACCTTTGACTAGTAATTGACCCTTGTCACCCTCCTTGTTAGACGCAGCAGCCATATGATAAAAGAGGAACAATGGCCCAAAAAGCGGAACAATAATCCAAAGATAGCAACAAGACCAGGACCTTGACAAGTGTTACCCTGAAAAGGAGCTTGTGGTTAAATGAGTAATGTTAAAAGAAACAGACCACCTTGAATTCTTTGAAAAACAACTTTGTTAACCTATAAAGGACCTTATGAGTGTTGTTCCATATATGGTGTGTGTTTCCTGCCAGGGGGGACATAAAAACCCAATGTCTTTTGAGCTCAGGGCAGAGGAATCAGCGAAGACCATCAGCTGTCCAAAGAACACTTAACTGTCCGAAGATGACACCGCAATCAAAAGAATATCCGACGATCACGAAGACTACCTCACTGTGGGAAAACTCAAAATGACGACATCGCCAACTTAATTCCAACCTCTGCCCGGAGATCAAACGGGGTAATATTGTTTTGATCTTTGTTTTCTGAATATTTGATACTTTTACATGTTTGATTTGACTTAATAATGAAACATTGATTACCAATTGGTGTCACCTCTGAATCTGTTACAACAGGTAAAGAGATCAGTGGGAGTCAGGACTACAGGTAAAGAGATCAGTGGGAGTCAGGACTACAGGTAAAGAGATCAGTGGGAGTCAGGACTACAGGTAAAGAGATCAGTAAGCATCAGGGCCTAGGATCAGGATATCAGTGGGAGTTGGAGCTTTGAGTTTGGGAATTGTGCAATTTGGCGCTTTATGACGATCAGAGGAAGTTGGTTTGAAAGGAAACAGATAAATTCATGAAGTTAATTTACAACAGCTGTTTAAAGGAAATTTGGGGGTCCTTGATTATCAATGGAAGGGGGTTTCCCCCCCTTATCAAGGATAAGCGAGGCCCCACTATATATATACACGAGAAAAAGTCAGGTAATATTATAAAGTGTTTAAATTTGTTTGGCATTTTACAGGAAATTTAAAAGAACTGTATCACCAATCTGACCACCCAGGAAAGAAAATATTTCATTCTGACTCTTCTGTTTTTTCAATTTTGTACTTTCTTTTTTCTTGCTTTGTTTGCACTTTTTGTGGGGGTGGCTAAGAAATTAGACTTTCTTGTTGATTTTGGCACTTTCAGATGAAATGATTTGAAAGCTCTTCCTGAATAATGTGCAGTAATTGCTTGTTTAGGCTGTCTCTTGCCTGCTTTGCTGCCCTCTTTCCTTGCTCCTTTCCTCCAGCCTTCAGACAAGACAATGGAAATCTGGCAGATGACGGCAGACGGAGAGAGGTCAGGCCAGGCATTGGACCGAACTCTGGGTAAGGCACGGCAGAACGGGATGGGAGGTAGAGCTCAGAGCTTCCAAGCTGTCTAACCTGTGGCCATTGATCTGTTAATCGTGTGTGTTAGTCCAACAAAGAAAAATCGTACAAAATGCTTTCCAGGCTAGTTTTTACTGAGTTCCCCTTTTCTGATTCCCTCCCTTGGGCGAATAAGACAATCTTCTCTGTTTTCGGTCAACTGCCTGTTGATTTTTTTTGGTCTTGTGTGTCCTCCGAATCATGATCTGGAAATTTGATGGTACTGTACCTGATTTTCAGGCATTAAACAGGCTTCCAATACGGTGGCTGGAAATGCATTGCCCGCCATATTTGTATAAGGCAAAATAATAAGTGTCATGAGCTCACGCCTGAAACAGGCTTTTGGCCCTTTTCATATGCTGTCCCCCCACCTGATCTCCCCCTACCCATTCCAATGTCACCCCCCACCCCCCCCCAAACTTTACCGGTCGTCCTCCCTTTCCCAGTCGCTGCCAGCGATGCAGTGGCCCAAAATCCCAAGCCTCTCACTTAAATGAGGCCCAAGGCCCAATATTGGGTGCTCCTTGGGCCCATTCGTTCAGGCACAGGGATCCTTCCCTATGTCCAGTTTGTACCGGCGTGCCAGCGCAAACCAATTTCTAGACCCATGATCTTAAATATAAAAGCTAATGTTTTGCAGTGTGGCTGCAGTTTACATCTGAACCACAGGCATTAGGCAAACCTGAATGGAGTTGTACAATTTGTATCTTCTGGGTTAGCTTATTGATAGCTTCAAGGGTAGATTTAGAAGTGCGCAGGGAGCATACTAGCGGTGGGAGTGAAAGATTGTCTGCAAATGAGATTTAAAGGGAGTATCACAAAAGGGAATGAAAATCTTCTCATTAGCAACCTTGCAAGGCTGAAGGGGGCGGTGGGAGGTTGGGGGGGGGGGTGGGGTAACTAAGAAGCCACTGGAAAAAATGAAGGGATAGGAAACCCAATGTGCAGCCATGAGTCTGCAGGCAAGTGACAGAGCAGTTTATCACCTAACCCCCTGTTAGATGGCTGCTGATATAAAGGCGATGTTGCACGAGGTGATCATGAGGACGGTTGTCCTCTGTGTAACTCCACAACATCATCCACATAGATCAGCACTGCAGCATGCCTGCAAAGGGGTGGAGCCAAGTTTAGGGCTGCAGCTGACCGTTACTCTTACTGGATGTGCCAGCCCTACATGGCATTGTAACTGTAGGCGTCTCCCATGGTACCCTTTCATAAACTTGAGCTCATCCTAAACTCTGCTGCCCATATCCTAACTCGCACCAAGTCCCGTTCACCCATCACCCCTGTGCTCGTTGACCTACATTGGCTTCCCGGTCCAGGAACGGCTCGATTTTAAAATTCTCATCCTTGTTTTCAAATCCCTCCATGACCTTGCCCCTCCCTATCTCTGTAACCTCCTCCAGCCCTACAACGCTCCAAGATCTCTGTGCTCCTCCAATTCTTGCCTCTTGCGCATCCCCGATTTTCATCGCTCCACCATTGTTGGCTGTGCCTTCAGTTGCTTAGGCCCTAAGCTCTGGAATTCCCTCCCTAAACTTCTCAGCCTCTCAGCCTCTCTCTCCTCCTTTAAGATGCTCCTTAAAACCAACCTCTTTGACCAGGCTTTTCGACACCTGTCCTAATATCTCCTGACGTGGCTTGATGTCAAATTTTGTTTGATAATACTCCTGTGAAGCGCCTTGGAACGTTTTACGATGTTAAAGGCGCTATATGAATGAAAGCTGTTGTTGTTGTGTTTACAGCAGGTGGTATAGCTTTGTACCTGGCTGTCTGACGACCCGGACCCTGTGGAGACAGTTGGTACCGCCATTGCCAGATAGGTGTGTAAAGGCCTGAAGATAGGATTGGTGGCATCTTGGTACATGTCACCAATCAGGATTTACTGTCTGCTGATGCCTTCACTCAAGCCATGCCAGTGAAAGCATGACATGCTGGTTCTTCCTACAAAGCATCCAACAGTACGATTAGTCAGGCATTTATATATCATAGTGGGGCCATCAGGTCTGCTATCCCGACTTCCTCTGGGAATTGGGGCTTCCATCTGCACAATTGTGTGCCAAAGAAAACTATGTCTGGAGAGCAAAAAGAGAAGTTGAAACAATTAGTACAAAGGCTCATGAGAATCTAAGTACCAACAGGAGAAAAAAAATGAAGAGAAACAATCCAGATCAGCTTTAAAACTAGTCAGTTTACTTATTGTGCCTTTTAAATCAACGTCTGCTGATTGTCTAAAAACCTTTGATGCCCATTTCACATGGGCATCATTTAGAAC
The DNA here is from genome assembly GCF_035084215.1 of Heptranchias perlo. Lineage (NCBI taxonomy): Eukaryota > Metazoa > Chordata > Chondrichthyes > Hexanchiformes > Hexanchidae > Heptranchias > Heptranchias perlo. The sequence continues at coordinate 70,537,859 of NC_090335.1, forward strand.
CAATGTACTACTTCATGATTCTGACATCAGGATCAACTATGAAATGGAAGATACTTCAGTAGTATAAATGAGTGAATCAATTGTGACACAAAGGGAGATTTCTGTGTTTAATTCATATGATTTTAGATGGTGTAAAGCTAATTTTTTTTAAAATCTACGCTATGGTTTCCTGTGCTGTGTGTTTTCCAAATACAAATTTCGAAGGGGCTGCTTTCTCATCAAATAAAAAGATACGTCTTAAACTAGCAGTCTTTCTTGGGATCTTCAACTTCCTGCTTCAGTGAACCTTTAGATTTGAGGGTTGTGCGGTTCCAAGAGAAAATACCTTCCACATGACACCTATCAGAGACTGTCATCAGAGGCTACTGAAAAAGGTACAAGGATATCAGACTGTCTCTTGTTTTGAAACGGTTTATATATTATGCAAGTCTGATTATTGTACTTTCAGTATCATAGAATCATAGAATCATATAGCACAGAAGGAGACCGTTTGGCCCATCGTGCCTGTGCCGTCTCTTTGTAAGAGCTATCCAATTTTCCCACTTCCCTGTTCTTTCCCCATAGCCCAGCAAATTTTTCATTATTCTCGTTGTGTCTTTCTACTACTATGTATTATTACAACTGAATTTTAACATCAGTCTTTTGCCTCATTGCAGAAAACAATGCCAACTGGACTAGGTAGTGTTGCAGATTCTACCACCTAGCTCCCCACTGGTAACTGCTACCTGCTCTTGAGGCTGTTATCATTGGCATCTATGTACAATTGGAACAGCTCTCAAGAATGCTGCCACTGATCATGTCAAGGAGTTGAGCTCAAATCCAAGACACAATTAAAGCCACCATCTTGGAAGCAGTCAGGACAACCATCAGGGTGAGATACAGAGATCTCACTTGCAGAATGGGCAATTGGCAAATGAATTTCAATATAGGTAAGTGTGAGGTGGTACATTTTGGTAGGAAAAATAAGGAGGTCACATATTCCTTGGAAAATAAGAGTCTAAATGGGGTAGAGGAGCAGAGGGACCTGAGGATACAGATACAAAAAAACTAAATCACAAAAAATAGCGACAAAGGTTAATAAAGCTGTAAAACAAGCAAACCAAACATTGGGGTTTATTTCTAGAGGGGTAGAATTGAAAAGCAGAGAAGTTATGTTAAACTTGTACAGAATCTTGGTTAGACCACACTTGAAGTACTGGGTGCAGTTCTGGTCTCCATATTATAAAAAGGATATAGAGGCACTAGAAAAGGTGCAAAAATTTACTAGAATGATACCAAAACTGATGATACCTATCAGGAAAGATTGAACAAGCTGGGGCTCTTTTCACCAGCAAAGAGAAGACTGAGGGGTGACCTGATAGAGGTCATTAAGATTATAAAAGGGTTTGATAGGGTAGATGTAGAGAAGGTGTTTTCACTTGCAGGGGAGACCAGAACTAGGGGCCATAAATATGAGATAGTCACTAATAAATCCAATAGGGAATTCAGGAGAAACTTCTTTACCCAGAGAGTGGTTAGGATATGGAACTCGTTACCACAAGTAGTAGTTGAGGCGACTAGATGCATTTAAGGGGAAATTAGGTAAACGCATGATGCAGAAAGGAATATAAGGACATTTACTAGAATGGTTCCAGGGATGAGGGACTTCAGTTACATGGATAGACTGAAGAAGCTGGGGTTGTTCTCCTTAGAGCAGAGAAGGTTGAGAGGAGATTTGATAGAGGTGTTCAAAATCATGCCGGGTTTAGATAGAGTAAATAAAGAGAAACTGTTCCCATTGGCAGAAGGATCGAGAACCAGAGGACACAGATTTAAGGTAATTGGCAAAAGAACCAAAGGCAATGTGAGGAAAAACTTTTTTACGCAGCGAGTTGTAATGATCTGGAATGTGCTGCCTGAAAGGGTGGTGGAAGCAGATTCAATCACGGCTTTCAAAAAGGAATTGGATAAATATTTGAAGAGAAAATATTTGCAAGGCTACGGGGAAAGAGCGGGGGAATGGGACTAACTGGATTGCTCCTACAAAGAGATGGCATAGGCTCAATGGGCGGGATGGCCTCCTTCTGTACTGTAACGATTCTATGATTCTATATGCTGATAGGGTTAAATGAAATAGGGAGGGCGGAAGCTCATGTGCAGCATAAACACTGGCAAGGACCTGATGGACCGGTTGGCCTGTTTCTGTGCTGTACATTCTATGTAATTCTATGTAATCTGTGGCCATCTTCAGGACTCAGTCTCAAACAGTAGCGTGAGTGCAAAAACACGGGAACAAGTGCATGACGTTCAAATCACTGCCAGTGCCTTCCCGGCAAGTGCCTCTGAGTAAGTGACGGGAGAAACATCCCAAAAGCGTGCAGTCACCAACACCCAGAATAGGACAGGCTGTTCCTGGCACCCAGGCAGGACCATTAGAGGTTGCACCACATAGAGGTAGACAGCCAGCAGAATTACAAGCAGGTCCTCAGGCAATCTCACAGAAATTCTCAGCACTTACTCCTTCCACTAGGCAATCATTTAGGAATGGTATAGAGGAAGGAACATGGCACATTAGTACACTTAGCACAAGGAAACAGCACAATGACACAACACGTTAAACCACACGTTTTTACGTAAATAAAAGCGTATTTCAACATGGTATGAAGTTTGCAATCATTCCTTTTTTTTATTAACTTCAAAAAAAAAGCACTTAAGATTGTGTTAAAAAAAGGATTTATGTAACAGAGGACAGCAGTTGGCTTCAGGTAAAATGTATTTAGCACAATCTGAATTTGGTCTTTGCATTGCTGTAAGGGCCTGTACAGGCCTCAAGAGAACAAATCCTTGATAATTTACCAACACATTGTTCAGCACTGGCTGCTTTAATACATATGTGGTTCACTTTCCTCTTCATCCTCGTTCTGAGGCCTAGCTTGTTCCTGCTTCTCTTATTCAAGCATCCATATACCTCTTTGTATTGAAATATTATGCAGCACACAACATAATCTAGTGATTCTCACATCTTACCTCAGGGCATATGTAAAGTGTAGACCCCACCCCCACCACAACCAGCAGTTCAAATATCAAAATTGTTGCTTTAAGAGCCCAAAGGTGTGTTCTATTATATTTCTGCCTTGTAAATGTGCATCACTGTGGCCCTGTTCTTGAAGGGTATGGGGGTTCTGCACTGATGTCATCAACCATGTTCGGAGCAGGTAACCCACGTTTCCCAGGAGCCAACTATGCGTTCTCCAGCAGTTGGGAATTCTTGATTGCATCAAGATGTGAGCACTCCAACAAAACAAGCGTTAATTTTACTTTTAGCTGGTCATAGCAAACCATCTGGACTTTAGTGGAGCATTTATTCCATAAATAAAAGGGAGGGTATTGCCCACAGGTGCATGAAGGGAATCTGAGTACAATCAATGGTGCCTTGTCCTCTGAACAAAATGAGTCTGCCTCTCCAGATGCTGCTGTACTCCAGTGCTGAACTTTATGTATGAAAATACATGATAAAGTAGACCATCTGTCACTTCCATGATGCAGCCATGAACGAGGAACATAAGAAGAAATATAAGTACAGGAGTAAGCCGTTCAGCCCCTCGAGCCTGTTCCACCATTCAATTAGACCATGACTGATCTGTATCTCAATTCCATTTACCCATTTTGGTTCCATAACCCGTAATAACCTTACCTAACAAAAATCTAACAATCTCAGTTTTGAAATTTTCACTTGACCTAGCCTCAACAGTTTTTTGGGAGAGAGGCTACCAGATTTCCACTGCCCTTTGTGTGAAGAAGTGTTTCCTGTCATCACTCCTGAATGGCCGAGCTCTAATTTTAAGGTTATGCCCCCTTGTTCTGGACTCCCCCCACCGGAGAAAATAGTTCCTCTTTATCTACCCTATCAAATCCTTTAATCATCTTAAACACCTCAATTAGATCACCACTTAATCTTCTATACTCAACTGCATACTGATTAACTCTTCAGGTGTCTGTTAGCATTTGGAATGACCCAGTGGTGTAAACGTTTAGGACTCGATTTTCCCGGGAAATTGCGGGTGCGGGGGGCTCCGAAAATCAGGGAAATCCTGTTCGGGTTCAGAAGCCAGCTCCAACCTGCCAACTTCCGAGTTCCCCACAGACGCACCTGTGGGCACGCGGGGGTGCCGAATCCGGAAGTCCCGCGAGCAATTAAAGCAGGATGATAGTTAAAGAGCCAAATGTTCCTCATTGAGGTACTTAAAGCACTTTACTTGTGACATAGTAGGTAGTTAGAATGATTTTTAACTTACCTGGGCGGCTTTCCCACGGCTTCCGATTCATGCTTGGTGTGAAGTGCCGGATCAGGCAAAAAGAAACAAAATAAATTAAAGAAAAAACCATTGCACGAAGTTAAAACACAAAATCAACCTACCTTTCCACCCTGCTCCGATGTCCGATGTCACCCTCTCCGATCTCCCCCTCTTCACCCCCCCCCCGATGTTCCCTCGATCTCCCACTCTTCACCCCCCGATCTCCCCCTTCACCCCCCAATGTCCCCCCGATCTCCCCTTCACCCCCTGATGTCCCTCCGATCTCCCCTTCTTCACCCCCCCCATTTCCCCCCAATTTCCCCCTCTTCGCCCCCACCGACCCCCCCCCACCCCCGATCTTCCCCTCTCCCCGCCGATCTTCCTCTCTCCCCCCTGATCTTCCATTCTCCCCCTCCCCGATCTTCCGTTCCAGCGCCGGATGTCGTCTCGCTCTCTCTCTTTCTCTCCCCCCCCAACCTCGCGTTGCGGCTCCTGATGGCAGCCAGCCTGTCAATCAGGCTGGCTGCCGGGCGCAAAACCCAGACAGCATGTTAATCACCATCAATTACGATGTGATCGCGTCCGAAACGGTAAGTTTTGTTTATTCGGGTTTGCCACACACACCTTTACCCTCCGCCCCCCCCCCCCCGCTGTCAACCTGCCACCATTTCAAAATTGAGCCCTTAGTGTGGCGGTCACTTCCACCAATAGTACTATCCATATGTCTCTCTTTGGCTACAGGTTTGGTTCCAGTAGTTGATACAGGTCTCTGGTGAGGAATAAGCCTGGCACACACAGCTGCTCGGTGAGGTCGAAGTAGCTGGCAGATCTACATACTGGCACTGTACTGAGTAACAACTGGGCCTCTTATGCCCGCGAACCTCTTGGACCATCCTCTTCTGCTGTGTTTGAAACTTCCAACATGCCCACTAATGATGAATTTCTTGCTGCACCCATGCTGCTGTACTCAATGAAAGATTCCTCTTTGACTTCTCCCATAAGATGTCTCCTGCTCTGCTAATCCCTCTCCTCAATGTTTTTTTTTACACCAGCTTCATTCTGGAGTAATTAGCTTGCTGTGCAAATTAAATAAATTCTGGGAAAATCTGCACCTTTCCTGTTAATTGCTTATTAACAATAGAATAACAGGCAAAAAAATGTCTTTATAGCCTGGTCAGTGTTTAAACATGGGCAACAACTAATAATGCAAATGACGAGAGGGGAAAAGTGAATGATTGAGGAGTTAGCACACAAAATTACGAACTAATATTGCATATTTAGCAAATGCTTTATCATTAATTATCCAAGATGTCAGTCTTGGCTCAGTGGTAGCACTCTCGCCTCTGAGTCAGAATGTTGTAGGTTTAAGGCCCAGTCCAAAGAGTGCATAATCTGGACTGACACTCCAGTGCAATATTGAGAGAGTGCTGCACTGTCAGAGGTGCCGTCCTTCGTTAGACCATGGTCCTATCTGCCCTCTCAGGTGGACACAAAAGATCCCATTGCACTGAGGGTTATTGAACACCAGCAGCTATGAAAGGGCTGCTGTCTACACTTAAAGAGGTACCTCTTTTTTTAAAATATTGATTTTTTAAAATATACAACACTTATGCCTCTACCAGCACAATCAGATTATCTGATCATTATCTCATTGGTGTTTGTGGGACCTTGTTGTGCGCAAACTGGCTGCTACATTTTCCTACATGAGGCTAGAGACTGCACTTCAAAAAGTAATTAATTGTCAGTGAAATGGTTTGGTACATCCTGAGGTCATGAAAGGTGTTATATAACTGTGAGTACTTTCTTTTTTATCATTAGGAAAAGTCAGCCTGATTCGCTGATCTTTTATTGGAGGTAATGGTACATGAAGTTCTGCCATGAAGGGTGGTTCTTTGCAAAGGAGAGGGCCATCCAGCAAGGTAGAACATAAATTTTACTGTGGGCCCACCCTGAAATGCCTGTTGTAAATGGGCACTGAGTATCTGGAGCATCACTCATGTTCTGCAGTTGCATTATTAGGCCTAATGAGCCTTGCACAAAGTGTATACTCAGCCTCAGAACACCAACAGCACTTGCAATCTGTACTTAAGGGACACTTAGCACAATAGGCACTGAGTAGATCAGTGCTGCAGTGTTTCACACCACTCTATCTGCCCCTATTAATCACAAGTGATTCTAGCCCAGTGATGGGCTGAGTGGCTTTCCTTTATCCATGTTCTGTTCTTCTCCAAGGCCCATCCCTCTCCTTGCCTCTCCACACGCATACTTATGTACATTCTAGTCCCCAAACAATGATTAAAGTCACAGCTCTCTCCTAACACTGAGGTGATGTCTGGACAATATAAAATGACTGCAATAGAAAACAGCAGTTCGATATTGTGCAATTACTACCTTTGAACCTTAAAGACCAATGGTGCAGGAGTTTCCTCAGAAATATAATAGATGAAAAGGATTACAGCCTTTGGATGGAAACCGGACACTGGAATTGATGGGTTCCTCAGGGTGACTGTCATTTCAGTTTCTGTGTGTTTGCAATGCAGTCCAGCACACGTGTGTGCAGATTTATAGGCAACAAGTTTCCTGAGGAAATCTCAGTGTTATCCCAAACCAATGTGCTCCTGATTTAGGGCCTCATTTTCGAGACATTATTTCCAGTCTTGCTTCAAGTTTTACTTTGGGAGGTTTTTGTTTTAGCTGGTCATGATATTTTGAAAAATGTCAACTTTGCTTGAGTACAAGGATTAACCAGTTATCAGCCATGGCTCAGTTGGTAGCACTCTGAGTCAGAAGGTTGTGGGTTCAAAACCCCAATCTAGAACACATAATCTAAGCTGACACTTCACTGCAGTACTGAGGTCTTGCTGCACTGTCAGAGGTGTTGCCTTTTGGATGAGACATTAAACTAAAGCCTCGTCTGCTTTCTCAGGTGGACTTAAAAGATCCATAGCAGTATTTTGAAGAAGAGCAGGGGAGTTTTCTCCGATGTCCTGGTCAATCCCTCAACCAACATCACCAGAACAGATTATCTCATTACTTTTTGTGTGGGTCCTTGCTGTGTGCAAATTTGCTGCCCCGTTTCCTACATTACAACAGTGACAACACTTCAAAAGTACATCATTGGCTGTAAAGCACTTGGGGGCATCCTGAGGTGGTGAAAGACATTGAAAGTCTTTCTTTCTTAACAATACAGGTTAATAGAAAATCTCTTCAAAAGATTACCAGCATTTCTGGAATATATTTTTCATGTAACTCGGGCAATTTATTTCTCAGTACCATAAAACAATTGTAATTTTTTTATGTAATGGCTCCTGCTTTTTTGTAGGTATACTACTTTTATTTCTGGTGGTGTCAGCTTGGCTCAGTTGATAGCACTCTCACCTCTGCATTGGGAGGTTGTGGGTTCAAGGAACACTCCAAGAGTTGAGTGTGTAATCTAGGCTGGCACTGCAGTGCAGTACTGTGGGGATGCAGCATTGTTAGAGATGATGGCTCTTTATTGCCAACACGTGGACATTAAAAATCTCAAAGCACTGTTCAAATAAGAGCAGCAAGTTCTCCCAGTGTCCTGGCCAACATTCCTCCCTTAACCAGATTAACTGGTCCTTCATCTCATTGCTGTTTATGGGACTTTGCAATGAGCAAAATGGCATCCACGTTTGACTGTGCTGAACTTCAAATTCAATGTAAATGAAGCACTGAGAAATGTGACAAGGTGAAAGATGACAGTGCGTTGCTCTTATTTTCTCCCTTCACTAGTCTTTCCTTCCCCTGTTACTGATCTCCTGTGGGACAATAGGCAGGTCCAGGCAGACTACACTTCGCTCTTGGCTCGGTGTCAGGAACTGCGTATGAGGGTAGTCTCCCCATCTAATTGACACTTCCACCCTCCGCCTCTCCTCCTCTGCTGGGTAATGGGCTAGTATTGAACCACCGCTGGTTCAGCAACCAGGTAAGTCTAATATTAAGGCATGGAATATTTCCAGGGCACCTGCAAAGATTACGTCAATGCAGAGGTTCAGGATACAAGTGGAACGTTTGGATGCATCTGAAACTTGGAAATTGCGTCCCCTATTAATGCCGGTGGCCGGCTTGTTAAAGGGGCAATGTAGGTAATTTAAACAGTTGAGGTACTTAATTTATTGAGGATTCTGAACCTGAAACGAATTTCACCTTACCTGCATGGGTTTCCCGTGGCTTCTCAAAGTCGCCAGTGAAACGGAAGCAAGATTCATGCAGAAGTTGATTTGGCCCCTTTAAACCTGTGATTGACACATCTCAAGAAAAGCTCAGGGATTGCAGCTGGTCTCTCAGTTCTCTCAGGAAAACGTTTGGCTGAGAGTTGTTTGTGTTGGGTCTCTATTCATTCTTTCAGCCATCACTCAATTAAATTAAATAAACTGAAAATAATCAATTGTTCATATCCTGAATCAATGTTGAGTGTGTGCACAAACTTACATTTTTAAGAATGATGACAACATCTGAAATATTGGAATATTCTGCAGTCAAGTTACTTGAAAGAATCATAACATTTTATAAGAACTTGTCTGTTTTGATAATAAAAATTATAGAACTCCAAATGTGTTTTCAATTCTCATCCATTATTTGCCTTTGTGTGGTCCATCTCTTCCCTTCTTTTTCTGCCTTTTTCTCTCTCCTTCTTTGGCAATAGGCTTCCCATAGATATTTATTACAAGCTTGGACTCCCACAACTATTTGGATTGTGTTTCGTCCCACCCCACTTCCAGTAAGTACTTCATTCCTTTCTCAAATTTTCTCCTTCTCTGTCATGGCTGCTCCAATAAATCTACTTTCCAAACCAGAGTTCCTACAGGTCCTTCTTTATCCTCAGCTCAGTCTTCCCTCAGCAGTGGTTGACAGGCCTCGCCATTATTTTGACAGTGAATTCTGACCCATAATGTCATGTGCTTCCATTCCCCATTAATCCCATTGGAGTCTAATTTGAAAAATTAGAAATTTGGCCACACGGTGCCCATTTTTCAGGCACTGAACAGCCTGCTAAGCCTCCAATATGGCAGACAGGAAGTGCATGCTCATCATGAGGTGGAATTGCGCCGCCCGCCATATTGGTAAAGGTCAAAAAATTAGCGTGCAGTGCCCAGGCCTGAAAAAGGCATTGGGCCCTTTGCTTGTGCAAATAAGGGGCCTTTGCCGGTTTGAGGCTCTCCTACTACAAGATTGGTTTGCATTGTGGCAGCCGGCGTACTTAGGGAAACCAGGCTTAAATACAGACTAACAAGTGGTCCTTAAAGGGACCTTGCCATGGTGGCATTGCTTAAATCAGGAAATCATCATGCTTTTTTAAATTGAGAAATGTAGATGAAGACCCATAGTACAGGACAGCACCAAGGCTGAATAAAGCAGGAGAGATGATGAGATAAATCAAGAAGTAGTGATTAGGTGATACCAGGCTTGGGTTTTCAAAGTCAGAAGATTGTAGGATGAATGGAAGACTGAGGGAGGCAAGGAGTTCCACAGTCTAAGTCCTGGGGAAGAATGAGTTCGAGTAGGAGTTGGTTGATTTCAACACAATAAGAATTCAGGGAAGAGCGACAATGTGTGGGATGGGTGGCTTTGGAGAAATAAGAGAAAGTTCAGAGCAGTACAAATATAGGAGCCTCAATAAATTTGTTGATAGTGGGGGAGAGGTAGAGGGACATTGGGACTGAGTTCATGTCCCAAATTCTACTCAGGATCTGGGCATGAAGGAGTTCATGTAAAATAGTTTAGTCACACACTTCTCCTTCTGCATTGGTTGCATTCTTCAGATCAAGTTTCCCAGTTTGACAGCTTGTGTTTATGCTCTTCGAATGGTTTTGGTTGAGGACAGATCATTAAACGACGCATGTGTGAGTTTCCAGCACTAATTTATATGGCTGCACTTTACAAGTTGCATGATACCAGCTCTGGAAGCATTTATATAAAAAGCTTTTTATTGCTTTTTAAAAACATACATTACATAAACAAAAATGAACCACGTGGGACCTCGGATGATATAATACGGGGATAGCACCTGCAAATCACATCAACAAACAAAGACTGATGTCAGTCCAACAGTTGATTACTCGCAGTCCACATGTAACTAACCTGTGTCCTCCGTACCCTCTAGTCCTCCAACACTGGCCTACTTCTCATTCTCCGTTCACTCTACCAGTGACCTCTCCTTCAGCCACCTTGCCCCACCCACTGTAATTCCCTCTCTCAGCATTTCTGCCTTTCTACCTCCTGCCATGACTTCATAAACCTCCTTAAGACCTCCTTCTTCAATCATTCTTTGTCCCTTCCCAACCCTCTTCCCTCCCCATGGTTTGCCGGACAGTGATCAGTAGCATTCAGTGGTACTGCAGAGCCCATGCCTAGCAGAGCAGCTAACTTAACACAGGCAGAGAATCCTCCGGTCTGTATGGCCCAGTTTCACACTGGGTGATGCACCCAGCAACTGAGCCATTTGGAAGCCCAAAAATAGGTGCACATAGGCCTTTAAATTAATCTCAGAATACAAGTCAACCAGCGGGAATTAAAAGGCTATTGGTGTTCTTGTAAAGTTATTAGGAAAGCCTTATTCACAAAAAGAAATCATATAAATATAATTCTCATTTAATATATGTTACTACAGGGTTTGATCCATTGATACTCAACGTCCATTGATACTTGATTCCATTCTTTTACTATCTGCTTCGCAGGGTTTAACTATTGATGTTTAATGCTTTTTTATACTCAATGCCACATATTTAGTATCTACTCTGTAGGGTTTTAACTATTGATATTTAATCCTCATTGATACTCAATGCCACATATTTGGTATCTACTCTGCAGCCTGTTATCCATTGATATTTGATACCACTCATCTATTATTTGCTATCTGGATGTTTTTACCCACCAATGACACACAGCTACTATCAGCTCTCTGTGGGGTATTAAATTGCCTTCGATGCCATTTAACAACGAATCCAGCTGTCTTCTGGTATTTGCTAGCAGTAGGATTTTAATAATTGATACTTAATGCCAATCATCTGGCATCTACTATTTCTAGGCTTTTTTTAATATATGTTCATTCTTGGGATGTGGACATCACCAGCAAGGCCGGCATTTATTGCCCATCCCTAGTTGCCCTTGAGAAGGTGGTGGTGGGCCTTTTTCTTGAACCGCTGCAGTCCATGTGGTGAAGGTTCTCCCACAGTGCTGCTAGGTAGGGAGTTCCAGGTTTTGACCCAGCTATTGCCCACTGATTCCGTGCATCCATTATTTTCTACCTGCAATTTTTTTTGCCCATTGATACTCAATGTCGCTCATCTACAATTTTCAACCTGCAGGGGTTTGCTCACTAATACAACGCCTCTAGTATATGTCCATTTTTAGTTTCTTCTGTCCCAGTTTAGAATGATTTAATACTTAATCACATACAGGTGCTTCCCTCTTCATGTTTTAAAGAATGTCATTATCAACGCTTAGCTCTCTGTCAGACGAGCCTGTGCTAATTACAAGTACCAAATAACTCACTTGCCCTGCTCTGCTGAGTCTCCAGATGCACAGAAAGTGCATATAAACCAGAGAGATGTATTAATTCTTACTGACTGAGGTCATGAAAAGTAAACATTGAGAAAGTAGATTTATAGGGCAGTTAATGTGTTTAATTTTAGCATTTCCTTCTGGAGCCAAGTTTCAATCTGCTGTGCCCCTCCAGTCAGCTGGATCTGTTGTTAGATTGTACCAAAGTTTCCCCTCTGAACTACAGCACTGGCTCCTGATGAATGTGTGTCGAATAAACATTCCTTGATGACTTTGGAAAAGAGAAGCCTTCAAAGCGGTTGAATTGAGGCTTTCATATCTATGAGTGGCACTGATAAGACTGATCCAGGCAAAGTGTTCACCATGGTGAAAGGTTCAAATACCAGGAGACACAAGTTACAAATTGGCAGGTTAAGAGTAAGGACATCAGTTGGTACGTTTCACCCACAGGTTGATAGAGTTGTAGAATAAGTTACCAAGGAAGGCCATCAAGGGATGTGGAGATAAGGCGGGTAAATGGAGTTGAGGTACAGATCAGCCGTGATCTAATTGAATGGCGAAGCATGCTCGAGGGGCTGAATTGCCTACTCCTGTTCCTATGTTCCTATCAAAGTGAACAGTTTAGATGGATTCAAGAAACAATTAGTTTTTTGAAAATAGAAGGGCTTGAGGGATATGGTGAGAGGTAGGTAAGTGGGGTGAAAATGGGACAGGCTTGGTTGGCCTAATAGCATTTTCCTGTTTAGAAAAGTCAAGTATTCTTATTACAGTTCTAGGGGTTGGGTTGGGCATTCCAAAGGTGGGTCTGGCATACATGCCAACCTAGAAAACAGCTCCAGAAAAGCTGACAGTTCAAAAATAGCTCTGAATGTAGGCCTTATATGAAAGTGCAATGGGCCCTGGATAGGTCATGAGCTATGGGTATACCCAACATATGCCTATTTTATTGTTGTGTAAAAATCCTAAAGTACCCAAAAGCACAGTTTACAGCAATGAAGAATATGAAATAAAGAAAGGAAGAAAGAGAAAAAGAAAAGAAATAACTTGCATTTATATGGTGTCTTTCACGACTTCAGAATGTCCAAAAGGACTTTACAGCCAATGAAGTACATTTGAAGTGTAGTCACTGTTGTAATGTAGGAAATTACTGAAGGTAGATATGAGAACTGAAGGCGTGAAATGTATCTTCCAGGATGCCTACCCGAAGAAAGTCTAGATTTTGGATAATTTGTTTTGTGCATTTTCTGGCAATTTGGAGTCTGCTATAATTCCATCTTTCAAGCAAAGACTAGTTTCTCCTGGAAAGGTTAGAGCTATTGGGAGCCATTTTAAATTTTATCACCAGGCGAAAAATGAGTGGTCGTGAGTCGGCAGCCCAGCTTTACACCTCGCCCGAAATGGAAAAGAAAATCAGCTAAGGTGTAAAATGGACTGCTGATTCGCTATCACCCATTTTTTGCCTAGCGATTAAAGTTAAAATTACCCCCCATTTTAAGTATGCAAATCGTGGAATCATTTAAGGAAAATTTAATGTCGCAACGGTGGGAGTGTAGGTCTTTTTGGATGGATGAGCTAAGATAGCTGAACTAGCCTTCCTCATCCATAATTATCTTGTATAAATAAACATTTTTAAGAACCAAAGAACTATATAAGTTTGCAGCACAGAAGGAGGCCATTCAGCCCATCGTGCCGGCTCTTTGCTAGAACAATCCAAAACTAATCCCACTGCCCCGTGCTCTCCCCATAGCTCTGGATCTTCCTCTGCTTCAAATATTGTTTCAATTTTCCTTTAAAACATACAATGGCTTCTGCCTCAAACAAAGCTCCAACATATGTAGGCGAAATACTTGTTCTTTTTTTGTCAAGATTAACAAATGGTTTCTAAAATCGTGGGATTGCATGTTTTTGAAAGGTGAAATTACTGAGAGGTAATTAGAGGTAATGGAAAGAAGCAACCAATCATGACACAGCTGCAGTAATGGTGTACCTAATACTTCACAAGCAGTTAACAAACTACTTAACTGGAGGAAATGCCCAAAGGTTCATTGATCCAAATTTAGGGTGCACAATTGTCGTAGAAAATGGCTGTGATGTGTGAGGAAAAATCACGCGACGCCAACCAGGCTCTGCAAGTCCTGATGAACTCTGTAATGAAGCGTCACAAGAACATTTTGCCGCCAGGTGGGTGTGTACTGTTATTAATAAACTGCTCTCATTCTTACCTCAGCAGAGATAACTTGTCTTGTGAATGAAAGGACTCAGAGTCACTAATGAGATACGTTGAGCAGGAGCAGACCTTCCTTAATTTAAAGTATTTGAAGATTAGAATGTAATATCACAGAATGCTATTCACTATTCAGTGGCTGGCATGATTTTTTTTTATATATAGATGTGGGCAAAAAAGGCATATTTATTGCCTATCCCCAGTTGACCTGAGAAGGTGGTGGTTGTGTAATTTCTTCTCGAAACACAGCAGTCCTTCATTCCAATGTCGTTACAAGTGAATCCCTTACTAGCCCACTTCAGAGGGCGTTAAGAGTCAACCATGTAGTTTGGAACTGGAATCTTGTGTAGGCTGGATCAAATCTAGGATCCCTTTCCTGAAGACTGGTTAATGAATCAGTTAGGTATTTGACATTCCAGCACCTTTCACTGTCAATTCTTTTCTGGTGCTAACCCATAAATTACTAAAATTTATCAAATTTAATTTTGTATCTTGCCACAGTGCGATTTGAACTCATGATGGGGCAATAAACTGGTCCAGGAATGTTCTGAAACAGTTGTTTCAGTGATGTCAGTCGTATGCTCAAGTATTAGCCAGTTGGAATGATTCTCCATTAATCCCCCTCTCTTCCCATTGCCTTTGAACAAGCCATCACACAGTACAGTGAACTCCTTATTAGTCCCCTGCTTAATAGCCTACTTTATTCAAAATAATATTTTAGAGCATGTGAAACTGCTAGAGGCGCACTCATGGCAGTCATCGTGCAGCAACACTGAAACATTGCCTCTCTTGTATCCTGTTGACCCATTGTCATTGTGTTTTTTTTTATCACATCTGAATTAAGGAGACAGAAAGCCCTTTCAGAAAGAAATTCAAAAACTGGACTCACTAAAGTCCTGAATCATGCCATAAAAAATAACATTTTATTACATCTTCGGGATATTAGCGTAAAATTTGGGCTGTTGAGTTAAAGGCAACGATGAAGTGACTATTGGGTACATGGCGGTGGTCTTTACCCTAAAACCACACCGAAATGCGCTTTGTGTAGGTTAGACTAACCCTAATTAAAGCTTAAACATAACACTTGACTACTAACAAAATGGACACTACTAAACAAAATGGATTCTGTGACTGTGGGAAAGACAGTTAAAAGTGTTGAGTTTGTACATTCCAAAACTGGCTTACAGTGTCTGACTCCGAGTGGTGATTTTTTTCCCACAACAGGGATAATTAAATTGGTATAATTGGTTCCAATGGATAGGGTTCATGGGAGTGTTTCCAGTTAATAATGTGTTGGGTAAGCAACACAAAAAATGGAGGTGGCACCAAGGGCAGCACATTAGTGATACCATTTGTTGGGATCTGGGCACAAACCAGTTGATTCTCTGCACGATAGGTTCCCTACCTCAGCGGCATCATCATTGATGTACAATGAACCTCAATTATTCACACTGCTATAATTATCTGCTCTCTCAATTATCATAGAATCATACAGCACAGAAGGAGAACATTCAGCCCATCGTGTCTGTGCCGGCTCTTTGAAAGAACTATCCAATTAGTCCCACTCCCCTTGCTCTTTCCCCATAGCCCTGCAATTTTTTTCTCCTCTCAGTATTTATCCAATTCCATTTTGAAAGTTACTACTGAATCTGCTTCCACCTCCCTTTCAGGCAGCGCATTCCAGATCGTAATAACTCACTGCATAAAAAGAATTCTCCTCAACCCCCCCCCCCCCGGTTCTTAACTTACCAATTACCTTAAATCTGTGTCCTCTGGTTACCGATCCTCCTGCAAGTGAAAAAAGTTTCTCTCTATTTACACTATCAAAACACCTCGTAATTTTATTATAAACCAGAATTTTCATGGGAGTCGAGGCCTTGGGCAGGAATTGGATGTGAGAGTGTTTGTCAGAAGTTAATACAGTTCGGTTGGATTGGGAATTGGCTGCTTTCACTTGTAATTACATGAAAAACACACCAGTGCCATTTTATGATATCACGCATGAGATGGCATTGGAAGAACATCGTAGTCATCTCATACATAGGAGATAGCATCGGAAGCAGACTTTTACAATCTCCGGGGGTCCCATACACAGTTGGATGGCTGATTGGTTCCTGATTACATGATTCTGACAATATTGGAATCTGATTGATCAAAGAACTCTACGATCATACTTTCTTACCTTTTAATAAGATAGATAAATAGATATTTCCATTCAATTTCCATTTTATGAAATGAATTCTACCCCAGACTGAAGTCAATCCTAATCCTCGACTATCGTCAACCCTAACACCCAACTGTTGTCAACGCTACCCCATGAGCATAGACAATCTTACCTGCAGATTGCAGTTCTCAAATGCCTGGATGGCCATTACTCCTCACCCAGACTGCAGCCATTCACTCATCAGAATACTTTGCTTTGCAACTGAATGATGCCAACCTGCAGTGAACAACACATATCCCAAGCTCCTTGAAACTTGTCTATTGTGTCGCAGTTCGGCATCTCTTTTTCTTTACCAGTGCATCTTGAAACCTGATTGATTCCAGTCTGTTGAGTGACAAATCCAAAGTGCTTCAACTGCAAGCACAGCTCTGAAACTCACATGTCTGCTTAGCCCACCATTAAAGAAAGAAAGACTTGCATTTATATAGCGGCTTTCATGACCTCAAGACGTCCCAAAGCCCTTTACAGCCAATGGAGTACTTTTTAAGGTGTAGTTACTGGTGTAGGAAACGCGACAGTCCATCTGTGCACAGCAATGTCCCAAAACAGCAATGGATAATGATCATATTAAATATTGGCAAGAACTCCCCTGCTCGTCTTCAAAATTGTGCCATGGGATCTTTTATGTTCCCCTGAGAGGGCAGATGGGGCCTTGGTTTAATGTCTCATCAGAAAGAAGACACCTCCAACAGTGCAGTACTCCCTCAGTATTGCACTGAAGTGGCAGCCTGGATTTTGTGCTCAAATGTCTGAAGCAGGACTTGAACCCATGACCTTGTGACTCAGAGAGCATTGCATGTGAAACAGTGTGTGAGCCTTGCCTGAATGAGCTCACTCAGTGAGGGTTTCAGACTACAGCAATTAATATTGGCAATTGTGACCTGAGGGAACTGGAGTGGGGAGCAGTCAGAAGTTTCTCTCTTTGTTATGCTTGCCCACTTCACACAAGAGCAAAATATTTCAGGACAAAATGAATGCTGCATTGAAGGACATTGGTGAAAAAGATACATTCTTGTCAGCGGAGGACACAAAAATAGTTTTGTTATGGACTGAAACTGAATGTGAGTGAAATCTACAAGTTGCTCTGTGTCACTGATATCAAGTTCCTTAAGCCTACACCAATCTGAGGCAAATCGGGAGATAACAGGCTCTTTATTTCTGGGAATTCCTCAATTGCGGCTTTGTTCCAACTCTCATTTCTTACGCTTTAAGTCAGGGTCATCGGTGTATTTCATGCGTCTCATTTTTTTTGAGTGTCACACTGACTTTTCATTATGCTGCACAATGTGACATTTCTCTACGGTCAGTAATGTCCTTGCTCATGGAAGCTCCTCCCCATCCCCACCCTGCCAACCAATCTCATTGGACTCCTGGTGACGGTTTTCCCTTCTTTACTTTGTCAAATCCTTTGTGTTTTGTTGGTTCCCTTTCACCCTAATTTTCTCCTCTTTGTTGCTGAAAGTGTTGACTGATATTGGGTCATACCTGGGTGAAGTAGCCCTCTGCTACTTCATCCAAGTGAACCTTGACTCAAGTGTCTGCAGGCTATTTAATCAGGGGAGTAAGTGGCAGAAAAAACAAAACCTGTCCTCATCAGACATTCACACGTGTGCACTTTCCAGCAAGGGTGTTAAATAGCGGGAACATTGGTTGATTATTCCTCTCCCTCATCATTTGGTAAATTTTAGGGACCCCTACTGGTGGCCTGACTGAGATCAGTAATTCAGCACAGTCCAAAAATTCATGTACAGATCCCATTCCTTTGGGAAGGGCTGAATAGGTTAGTATGTTGTCCTTTCACCTTTAGAAGCAGAGTGTAAATCACGCAAACCTTTAGGATGATGTGGTCTATTGGTTGTATGGCGCAATGACTTGGGTGGGGAGGTGGGGGGGGTCGAGGTGCAGTCTCAGCACAATTCCTAGTGAACACCGGGCGCATAACACAAAAACTACCTGAATTTCAACACGAAAATTGAAGCTAAATTGGCAGTCTCATTCAGAGAGGTTACAAAGATGGCTGGTGTTAGAGATAGAAATGTCAGACAGATACTGAAGGGGGCATTGTTCGAAGGCTTCAGATGCCATATGGCGAGTGTTGGGGCAGAATCGTGACTGTTTTGTCCTACATCTAACCTGTGGTTTACTTGTAATTGAGTACCAAAATTGGAAAAGTGTCCCATTTGCCAGCATTAAAAATTCCCCACCTTGATGAGAATCAAAACAGAAGAGAAATCAGAATATTTTCCTTATTTTATTTTGTAATATCAGTTTAGCATCTCATCTGAGAGACAGTACCTTGGACAATCCAGAACTCCCTAGAGTCTCAAAAGCAAAATTCTGTGGATGCTGGAAATCTGTAATAAAAACAGAATATGCTGAATCCAGATGGTTGTAAAGTGCCTAATCAAAAGATGAGATGCTGCTCCTTGGGCTTCCGTTGAGCTTCTTTGGAACAGTGTAAGAGGCCGAGGACAGAGAGGTCAGAGTGGGAGTGGGACGGAGAATTAAAATGGCAAGCGACCGGCAGGTCAGGGTCACGCTTGCGGACAGAGCAGAGGTGTTCAGCAAAGCGATCATCCAATCTGCGTTTGGTCTCCCCAAAGTAGAAGAGACCGTATTGTGAGCAGGGAATACAGTATATTAAATTGAAAGAAGTACAAGTAAATCGCTGTTTCATCTGGAAGGAGTGTTTGGAGCCCTGGACGGTGAGAAGGGAGGAGGGGAAAGGGCAGGTGTCGCAACTCCTGCACTCGCACGGGAAGTTGCCGTGGGGAGGAGAGCAGGCGTTGGGGGTGATGGAAGAGTGGACCAGGGTGTCGCGGAGGGAGTGGTCCCTTCGGAATGGTGGAAGGGGAGGAGAGGGGAAGATGTGTTTGGTGGTCACATCGCGCTGAGGTGGCAGAAATGGCGGAGGATGACACGCTGAATGTGGAGGCTGATGGAGTGGAAGGTGAGGACAAGGGGGACCCTATCATGGTTCTGGGAGGGAGGGGTAGGGGTGAGGGCAGAAGTGTGAGAAATGGGACGGACACAGAAGAGGGCCTTGTCAACTACAGTGGAGGGAAATCCTCCACTGGAAGCAATGGTGGGGAAGGTGGCATCGCCAGAACAAATGCAACGGAGACAATGAAACTGGGAGAAGGGAATAGATTCCTTATAGGAAATTGCCCAGGTATGTCCTGTACACAAAAAGCAGGACAAGTCCAATCCGGCCAATTACCGCCCCATCAGTCTACTCTCAATCATCAGCAAAGTGATGGAAGGTGTCGTCGACAGTGCTATCAAGCGGCACTTACTCACCAATAACCTGCTCACCGATGCTCAGTTTGGATTCCGCCAGGACCACTCGGCTCCAGACCTTATTACAGCCTTGGTCCAAACATGGACAAAAGAGCTGAATTCCAGAGGTGAGGTGAGAGTGACTGCCCTTGATATCAAGGCAGCATTTGACCGAGTGTGGCACCAAGGAGCCCTAGTAAAATTGAAGTCAATGGGAATCGGGGGGAAAACTCTCCAGTGGCTGGAATCTTACCTAGCACAAAGGAAGATGGTAGTGGTTGTTGGAGGCCAATCATCTCAGCCCCAGGGCATTGCTGCAGGAGTTCCTGAGGGCAGTGTCCTAGGCCCAACCATCTTCAGCTGCTTCATCAATGACCTTCCCTCCATCATAAGGACAGAAATGGGGATGTTCGCTGATGATTGCACAGTGTTCAGTTCCCTTCGCAACCCCTCAAAAAATAATGAAGCAGTCCGAGCCCGCATGCAGCAAGACATGGACAACATCCAGGCTTGGGCTCATAAGTGGCAAGTAACATTCGCGACAGACAAGTGCCAGGCAATGACCATCTCCAACATGAGAGAGTCTAACCACCTCCCCTTGACATTCAACGGCATTACCATCGCCGAATCCCCCACCATCAACACCCTGGGGGTCACCATTGACCAGAAACTAAACTGGACCAGCCATATAAATACTGTGGCTACAAGAGCAGGTCAGAGGCTGGGTATTCTGCGGCGAGTGACTCACCTCCTGACTCCCCACAAGTCAGGAGTGTGATGGAATACTTTCCACTTGCCTGGATGAGTGCAGCTCCAACAACACTCAAGAAGCTCGACACCATCCTGGACAAAGCAGCCCGCTTGATTGGCACCCCATCCACCACCCTAAACATTCACTCCCTTCACCACCAGTGCACAGTGGCTGCAGTGTGTACCATCCACAGGATGCACTGCAGCAACTCGCCAAGGCTTCTTCGACAGCACCTCCCAAACCTGCGACCTCTACCACCTAGAAGGACAAGAGTAACAGGCACATGGGAACAACACCACCTGCACATTCCCCTCCAAGTCACACACCATCCCGACTTGGAAATATATCACCGTTCCTTCATCGTCACTGGGTCAAAATCCTGGAACTCCTTTCCTAACAGCACTGTGAGAGAACCGTCACCACACGGACTGCAGCGGTTCAAGAAGGCGGCTCACCACCACCTTCTCAAGGGCAATTAGGGATGGGCAAAAAATGCCAGCCTCGCCAGCGACGCCCACATCCCATGAACGAATAAACAAAAAAGCCGGGTGGAAAGAAGTGTTATCAAGGTACCTGTGGGAGTCTGTGGGCTTATAGTGGATATTGGTTGACAGCCTATCCCCAGAAATGGAGATAGAGAAATCAAAGAAGGGAAGTGAAGAGTCGGAGATGGACCATGTGAAGGTGAGAAAAGGGTGGAAATTGGAAGCAAAGTTGATGAAATTTTCCAGTTTTGGGCGAGAGCAGGAAACAGTCATCAATGTACTGGAAAAAGAGGTGAGGGAAGAGACCTGAGTAGGACTGGAACAAAGAATGCTCCATGTATACCACAAAAAGGCAGGCATAGCTGGGACCCCTACGGGTTCCCATAGCAACACCTTTTATTTGGAGGAAGTGAGTGGAGTGAAACGAGAAGTTGTTCAACATAAGGACAAGTTCAGCCAGGTGGAGGAGGGTGGTGATGGATGGGTACTCATTGGGCCTCCATTCAAGGAAGAAGCAGAGGGCCTGCGGGCCATCCTGGTGGAGGATGGAGGTGTAGATGGACTGGACGTCCATGGTGAAAAGGAGACGGTTAGGGTGGGGGAACTGGAAACTGTTAAAATGGCAGAGGGCGTCAGAAGAATTGTAGATGTAGGTCGGAAGAGATTGGACAAGGGGAGAGAAATTAGAGTCAAGATAGGAAGAAATAAGTTCCGTGGGACTACCTGCTTGTGGATCTTGGGAAGGAGGTGGAAGCGGGCTATGTGGAGTTGGGGGACTATGAGGTTGGAGGCCATGGGGAAAGATCTCTAGAGGAGATAAGGTCAGTGATGGTCTAGGAAACTATGGCTTGATGTTCGGTGGAGGTGTCGGAGAGTTGGCGCTCAGCCTCCACAAGGTCGCAGTCTGATGCCACAAAACAACAACAGTGCCGCCCTTGTCAGTGGGTTTAATGACAATGTCAGGGTTGAATCTGAGAGAACAGAGTGCTACAAGTTCAGAGGGAGGTAGGTTAGAGTGAGTGAGGAGAGTAGAGAAATTGAGACGGCCGATGTCACGCCGGCAGTCCCCAATGAAAAGATCAAGAGAGGGTAAGAGGCCAGAACACAAGAACACAAGAAATAGGAGCAGGATTAGGCCATAAGGCCCCTTGAGCCTGCTCCGCCATTCAATAAGATTATGGCTGATCTTTGATCACAACTCCACTTTCTCCCCCGATCCCCATATCCCTTGGTTCCCCAAGAGTCCAAAAATCTATCTATCGCAGTTTTGGATATACTCAATGACTGAGCATCCACAGCCCTCTGGGGTAGAGAATTCCAAAGATTCACAACCCTCAGTGAAGAAATTCCTCCTCATCTCAGTCCTAAATGGCTGACCCCTTATCCAGGGACTATGTCCCCTAGTTCTAGACTCTCCAGCCTGGGGAAACATCCTCTCTTATATGTTTCAATGAGATCTACCATGTCAAGCCCTCTTAGAATCTTATATGTTTCAATGAGATCGCCTCTCATTCTTCTAAACTCCTGAGAGTATCGGCCCATTCTACTCAATCCCTCCTCATAGGACAACCTTCTCATCCCGGGAATCAATCTAGAGGGAGGGGTCCAGGTGGAATGAAAATTCTGAAAGCGGGAAAAAGGGTCTGCTGTGCGGAGGGAAGACTCCTGGCCAAAGAAGTGGGCACGGAGGTGAAGGCGACGGAAGATGAGCTCAGCACCATGTAGAGCTCGAAATTCAATGAGGTGGGGGTGTAAGGGGATGAAGCTGAGGCCTTTGCTGAGGACTGATCGTTCGGGGCCAGATAAGGGAAGGTCAGAGGGGATAAAGAAAACATGACAAAGGATGAGATTGGGTGGAGGGGTGGGGTCAGAGGAAAGTGAAGGGGAAGAAGGATCAGGAGAGGCATTGGTATCTAAGAGTTGTTGAAACCTGTGGTCCTTAACACCTGAAAGGAAGAAAGAAAGTTTTTTGTTAAAGTGCCGGATGAGGCGAAGGATGAAATGGAACTGCGGACCAAGGCAACTCTGAAGTAGACTGAGTCGGTGCTACCGAAGAGAGAGGTCGAGAGTGTGCATGTGACGGCGCGTGGCGTTGAATGTGGACCTCAGGAAGTGGCGAGGGCAGTGGTTCGAGGAACGCTGAATATCATGGAGATATCTGTAATCACGGGTGGATCCTAAACATAAAGGGTGGAATTTAAGTTAGAAACCACGTGGAATAAGTCGGAGCCGGAGACAGTTGCTGAGGGAAGAGATGTCGCTGTGAAAGAGAGTTTCAGAAGAAACCTGATCAAACACGAGAAGGGAAACAGAAAGCAATGATGGTGAACAAGGTAAAAGAGACAAACGGAAATCCCGTCGGAGAGAAGAACAGAACTTCTTCAAAGGCATTGCTGGAAGAGAAGCGGCCGTGAATTATACACTAAATCAAAAGCAAAATACTGCAGATAGATTATGTACTCAAGCCTTGTAGTGAAGCTTGAACCCATAACCTTCTAGGACAAAGGCAAGAATGCAACCACTGAGCCAAGTTGACCACAAGGCCACTAAATGTAAGTTAGGGATGCATTACCAGAACCATCACAACTCCACTGAATGGGAGTTTAACCCTCTATACTGGAGCTATCTGAATGGGAATCCAGATTGCTGCAGCTGCCAGGCCTTCTGATTAAGAACACAGGGTCCTCTCACTAGCAGTTGTTATTTTCCAGTCCTTAGATAAACACACCTCATTGGCCTCTGTCATTTCCCCAACTCAAATCCAGTCTAACAGCATCAGTCACTCTTGGTTACGGCGGAACTTTAGGAATAATGACATTTCCTGACTGTATCTGTCCCTTATCCTCCCATCTTCGTTTCCTTATTGTCTAAAGCCAACAATGTGTTTATTTATTTTTAATTAGGACAGGGTATATTTTTTGCTGAGCTAGTGATATACTGTGCAGTTTCTTTCTCTCTGAACCTCTCCCTCAGGGACCAAGGCACCACAGTCTGAGCCACATTAGGCTCAGAATGGATGCCAAGGGTTCTGCCACTAAAGCTAGTAGACTGTACGACTGTACACCAACAAAGAGTTTTGCAGCTTTGGAATAACTGCATATTTGTACTAACCACTGCTAGTTATAATTGGTTTACTGATTAGAGAAGTAACGTTAATAGAGTTGATTTTAATGTTAAAATACACCATCTATTCAGGGGCTACCACTTCGACTAAGCAGTCTTTTCTAAGAACTTGCTGGTTTTTTTCTTTACTTAAAGAGAAAAGATAGGTCAACATTTAACTTCTGATGAAGAGTATTCACTTAAATCATTAGGATGGAAATTCCAATTGGGAAAGTGCATGTACAAATGCTTAAAGCACTCATCTACAGTCCTGTGTGATCTACTCTTAAATGGTGGTCAAACCAGCTAATGCCTCAGTAAAAATAACACACGGGGGAATGAAGAGCCAGCGGGTTAAGCGTTCCTACATGAACTTCCCTGATCAGAATTTCTACACTCTAATATTTTTTCTTTACAGTTGCAGACGGACCTGCTGTACATTTCCAGAACTTCCTGTTTTCCTTTAGCCCGGTGCAAAACCAGACAGGAGACGAGACAACGTATAGTCAGGAGGTTCACTGCACTTTATAAAGAACACTGCATGCAGACACTAAATGGATCTGCTCATTGTGTTTTTTTTAATCAGAATTTTTTTCCTTCTTTCTGTTGGGAATTCTTTACCACTGTTGTGTTGTTTCATTGGCGATACTGGAGGTGTTATTCATTTTAAACAAGTTTATTAGATAGAATTACAGCACAGAAACAGGCCATTCTCTCCAACTGGTCCACGTCGGTGTTTATGCTCTACACAAGCCTCCTCTCATCCTACTTTATTTCATCCTATCAGTATAATGTTCTATTCCTTTCTCCCTAATATACTTATCTAGATTCCCCTTAAATGCATTTATGCTATTCGCCTCAACTACTCCATGTGGTAACAACTTCCACATTTTAACCACTCTAAAGAAGTTTCTCCTGAATTCCTTATTGGATTTATTAGTGACTATCTTATATTTACGTCCCCTAGTTTTGGACTCACCCACAAGTGGAAATATTTTCTCCATGTCTACCCTATGAAACCCCTCTGTTCATGCCTCTACTAAAGTAAAGGAATGAGGAATATCAAACAAACGAGTTAAGTTTTTGCATACTGATGTCACCAACGTTAATTTCCAGGCCGTGGTGTCAAGCTGGGCTCAGTCGCTGGCTCTCCTGCTTCTGGCTCAAAGGGTATTGGGTTCAGGCCATACTCTTAAGACCTGAGCTTGTGATCCAGGTTGATGCTCCAGCACAGTACTGAGGAAATTATCAGAGATGCTATCTTTCAGATGGGATGTTAAATCAAAGCCTTACCTGTCTGTTCTGGTAGAAGTTCAAGTTGTAAGATTAGATTTCATCTAAGTCTATCTGTCTGTTTAATCTAATCAAAAGCTTGAACCTGGGAATAATGCACTTGCTTGCCTACATTGGAAAAAATAATAAATTCTAATAGTGGTTTATACAGTTGAGGACAAATCTGACAAATTATAAAAAAGAAAGAACTTGCATATTTTGCGACTTCAGGACGTCCCAGCAAGGTTCCACAACCAGCAATGAGATAATGACCAGATCATCTGTTTCAGTGATGTTGGTTGAAGGATAAATATTGGCCAGGACACCGGGGAGAACACCCCTGCTCTTCTTCAAAATAGTGTCACATGATCTTTTACAACCACCTGTCTTCCAAAAGATGGCACCTCTGACAATGCAGCACTCCTTCAGTACTGCACTGAAGTATCAACCTAGGTTATATGCTCAAGGCTCTGGAGTAAGACTTGAACCCACAACATTCTGACTCAGAGGCAGGAGGGCTACCGCTAAGCCACAGTTGACACAGCTTATACCACTAATTATGAGTATGCAACCAAATTGGTGAATGATGGTAACATGGTTGATGTGTAATATTTTAATTTTCCGATAGTTTTTGATTAAAAAAAACTCACACCACAAGCCCTTTCCAAAAGAAAGATTTGCATTTATATAGTGCTGCATCACATCTCTCAGAAACATCTCAAATTGCTTCAAGTACAATGAATTATTTTGGTGCTTCACTGTTATCCACTGGAAAGGGCAGATGGAGCCTCGATTTAAAGTTTCAAGACTGAGAAATTTCAAACCTCTGCCACGTCTGGAAATCACTTTACTGTATAATGATGACAACTTTAGCCCCGTGCAAAATCAGAGGGGGTGGGGGAGGGGGCAATGTATGAGCCTCTGGACACTTGAAGGTGGAGTTCTTTGTAATATAGATGTAATATAGACTTTGTAATATAGATGTTTACGCTGTTTTTCCGGGGGTTTCCCCAGCTCTTCAGCAGAAGTTACGGCTGTCATTCAGGAATCCCGCTGTGGAAATTCGCCCCGTCTGTATACAAACACAAAACAAATCCACTCACACACACACAGGGACATTGTGGGGTAGAAATTTGTCGCTAGCGCAGAACAGTCAGGATCACATCAGCCACCTGTTCTATGCCCCACCTGATCTTCAATTCCATGGACTTCAATGGAGCTGGATATCTGATGGAGTATATAACGGGCGGCCAAATCGATGCCACCTGCTTTGCACTAACGGCCAAGACAAATTTTTTACTCCTGTTTTTTTTGGTGCAGTATGTAAACTCTGGACGCTTGATGTCTGGTTTGTTTTGGTGCAGTAGGCAAACACTGGAGGTTTGATGTCTTTTTTTGGTGCAGTATGCAAACACTGGACGTTTGATGTCTTTTTTTGGTGCAGTATGCAAACACTGGACGTTTGATGTCTTTTTTTGGTGCAGTATGCAAACACTGGACGTTTGATGTCTTTTTTTGGTGCAGTATGCAAACACTGGACGTTTGATGTCTTTTTTTGGTGCAGTATGCAAACACTGGACGTTTGATGTCTTTTTTTTGGTGCAATATGCAAACACTGCATGTTTGATGTCTTTTTTTTGGTGCAATATGCAAACACTGGATGTTTGATGTCTTTTTTTTGGTGCAATATGCAAACACTGCATGTTTGATGTCTTTTTTTTGGTGCAATATGCAAACACTGGATGTTTGATGTCTTTTTTTTGGTGCAATATGCAAACACTGCATGTTTGATGTCTTTTTTTTGGTGCAATATGCAAACACTGGAGGTTTGATGTCTTTTTTTTGGTGCAATATGCAAACACTGCATGTTTGATGTCTTTTTTTTGGTGCAATGTGCAAACACTGCATGTTTGATGTCTTTTTTTTGGTGCAATGTGCAAACACTGCATGTTTGATGTCTTTTTTTTGGTGCAATGTGCAAACACTGCATGTTTGATGTCTTTTTTTTGGTGCAATGTGCAAACACTGCATGTTTGATGTCTTTTTTTTGGTGCAGTATGCAAACACTGGATGTTCTACCCCTGTTTTTTCTCGGTGCAGCATGCAAACACTGGACGTTTGATGTCTGGTTTATTTGGTGCAGCAAGCAAACACTGGATGTTTGATGTCTGGTTTTCTTTTTTTTAATTCATTCATGGGATGTGGGCATTGCTGGCAAGGCCAGCATTTATTGCCCATCCCTAATTGCCCTTGAGAAGGTGGTGGTGAGCCATCTTCTTGAACTGCTGCAGTCCATGTGGTGAAGGTTCTCCCACAGTGCTGTTAGGTAGGGACTTCCAGGATTTTGACCCAGCGACGGTGAAGGAACGGCGATATATTTCCAAGTCGCGATGGTGTGTGATTTGGAGGGGAACGTGCAGGTGGTGTTGTTCTCATGTGCCTGCTGCCCTTGTCCTTCTAGGTGGTAGAAGTCACGGGTTTGGGAGGCACTGTCAAAGAATCCTTGGCAAGTTGCTGCAGTGCATCTTGTAGATGGTACACACTGCAGCCACAGTGCACCAGTGGTGGAGGGAGTGAATGTTTAAGGTGGTGGATGGGGTGCCAATCAAGCGGGCTGCTTTGTCCTGGATGGTGTTGAGCTTCTTGAGTGTTGTTGGAGCTGCACTCATCCAGGCAAGTGGAGAGTATTCCATCACACTCCTGACTTGTGCCTGGTAGATGGTGGAAAGGCTTTGGGGAGTCAGGAGGTGAGTCACTCGCTACAGAATACCCAGCCTCTGACCTGCTCTTGTAGCCACAGTATTTATATGGCTGGTCCAGTTTAGTTTCTGGTCAATGGTGACCCCCAGGCTGTTGATGGTGGGGGATTCGGCGATGGTAATGCCATTGAATGTCAAGGGGAGGTGGTTAGACTCTCTCTTGTTGGAGGTAGTCATTGCCTGGCACTTGTCTGGTGTGAATATCACTTGCCACTTATCAGCCCAAGCCTGGATGTTGTCCAGGTCTTGCTGCATGCGGGCACGGACTGCTTCATTATCTGAGGGGTTGCGAATGGAATTGAGCACTGCATCAGCAGCGAACATCCCCACTTCTGACCTGATGATAGAAGGAAGGTCATTGATGAAGCAGCTGAAGATGGTTGGGCCTTGGGTACTGCCCTGAGAAACTCCAGCAGCGATGCCCTGGGGCTGAGATGATAGGCCTCCAACAACCACTACCACTTATCGAAATTACAGAACAGCCTCCTGTGAAAACTGCACTATCCCATTCAGAAAATAGTAGGCAACCCTAATGTTACAGAGACACAGAAGGTTCAGATGTTTGTCAATAGTTACCTAATGCTATTTATTTTTTAAACTGTCGATTTATGTTGCTGTATTTGTGACTAATCATTTCTAAATTGTGCAAAACAAAACCCTTTCATCATATACACAGAAAGAGTCATGATTTCAAATGCGCTAAGTTCCCTTCGACCTTGTAGACAGAGGGTTACTGAAGCACCAATTAATTATCTGTCATTCATGAGTCACTAGCTGGATGCTAGGAACTATTATCTCCTTCCGTCCTTTATCCTGATGCTTCCCATTATTTAACAATTTGTGTGAGGTAATTTTGGCTTCATGCATGTGTGAAACACGTGACATGATCTTTATGGATTACAGCATTGGTGGGGAAAATGATGATGTCATGATATGTGTCAGCCGTGGCTCAATGGGTAGCACTCTCACCTCTGAGTCACAAGGTTGTGGTTTTAAGTCTCACTCCAGGGACTTGAGCATGTTATCTTGGCTGACACTCCAATGCAATATTGAGAGAGTACTGCACTGTCAGAGATACTGTCTTTCGGATGAGGCATTAATCTGAGGCCCCAGCTGCCCTCTTAGGTGGATGTAAAAGATCTCACAGCAATATTTGATGACAAGCAGGGGAATTCTCCCTGGTGGCCTGGCCAACATTTACCTCTCAACCAACATAACTAAAACAGATTATCTGGTCATTATCACATTGCTGTTTGTGGGACCTTGCTTTGCACAAATTAGCTGCTGTGTTTCCTACATTGCAACAGTGACTACACTTCAAAAATACTTCATTGGCTGTGAAGCACTTTGAGACATCACAAAAGGTGCTATATAAATGCAAGTCTTTTTCTTTTTTAAACCTTTATCAGTTTGAGTATAGTGACAGTCTTTTGCCAACAGAAGCACTATATGTTGCCATTTAGTAACCAGTTAGATCCAGACTGGAGAATCAGTAGGTCTGCAAGGTGGAGTTTGTAATGTTGCTGTATGCCATGTTGTTTTCAAACATGATAAATCTAGTTAATTTTTCTTTTATTATTAGGGACCCCACCAATGATATCATGTAAGAACATAACGGAGATTGAAAAGAAAAGAAATCTCAAACGCTGAAGATCTGAGCAGAAAATGCTGCAATTACACAACATTTGGTCAACATCTGTAATGAGAAAAGGTAGGTTAGTATTTCAGGTTTAGATCCTTATTGGAACTGGAAACTGAGAGATAAGTAAATTATGAGGATCAAAACAATAAGTAAAAGCAAAGTAACAGGTATGCTGACTCGTATCACAAGGAAATAGTTAATAGATTTAATTGCCTTTGAAGACATTTTGTAAAAATGTGCATAGAGGTGAAGGTGCTTTGTGATATACAAAGATCACCTCAGTCAACCAATGAAGAGGTATTAGATGGACCAAGGAGATGTAAGAACAGCTCCAGAATAGAATGGTGTCAAATGCAAGATGAATGGGAGAAAAAGGAAGTAAGATAGTGCAGATGCTGGAAATCTGAAACAACAACAAAAAATGCTGGAAACACTCAGCAGGTCAGGCAGCATCTGGGAAAAGAAGAGAAAAGACAATGGGGGAGAAAATTGGATAATGGCCGTTTTTGGGCATAGGTAGCGTGATGTGCTATTACCCCGTGCCCAATGACCTCAGCACAGGCAGGACGCAAGTTTCAACCCACCAGAGGCCTCACCTGCAATCAGCGTTCCATTCCAGGCCTTGCACATGGAATCAATGCAATTCTCACTTTCCACCACCAGGGGGAGCTCAATCTCTTAAAGGGAGGATGTTTCTTAAAAATCTCTTAAAGATTGCTGAAAATAACAGTCTACTGTCTGCACGGAGTCTGAACGGAGATCAGCCATTGCACACGTAAAACACAAATACAGGTCCCATCCCTATGTTTACACACTGATGAGTCATGTTAAAACATTGAATAAAGGTTGCACACTACTAAATCCCACATCCTCCAATCCGCACACCAGACCTCACCAATCTGCCGATCTGAGTTTGTACCAGGCCTGCGAGAGTGCGTGCACCAAGGTTCTCTGCTGATGCACTACAGGCCTTGGTGCAAGAGGTGGACAGAAGGAAGGGCATCCTATATCCGTGGTGGGGGGGGGGGGGGCGTAAGAGGTTCTCCAGACATATATCCAAAAGACAGTGGAAGGCAGCGGGGGACTAAGTCAATGCCAGACGCACAGCATCATGAACATGGATGCAGTGCAAGAAGTTGTTCAATGTTTTGACATGAGTGGTCAAGGTGAGTGAGGTCAACTGTCAAGTGGTGTCTGCTACCAACTGCTCCATGCATTACACCCCCCATCACCCACATACCAACAAACTCTTTCTATCAGTACTCAACTCTTCCAACCAGATGCTACCCCTCACCCTTACACATTACCACTGTTGCAAGCCACCCACCCACAACTCCCAGGCCACACACACTGGCAGCTATTCAACTATGACAGGCATATCACCCAGACACACGTCCCGCTTTCTTGCAGGAGAAGGTGGCACATATCAGGAGGCCACAAGTGGCAGTGGCATTTGGCCCCTTGAGCCTGTTTCACCATTCAATGAGATCATGGTGGACCTGTGACCTAACTCCATATACCCACCTTAGCCTCATATCCCTTAATACCCGTGGTTCACAGAAATCTATCAATCTCAGATTTAACATTCACAAGTGAGCTAGCATCAACTGCCATCCAAACGTCTCCCACCCTTTACGTGTAGAAGCATTTCCTAACTTCACTCCTGCATGTCATGGCTCTAACTGTTGGGTTATGTCCCTGCATTCTAGTATTCAAGTGTTGGAGACCTCCAAAAACAGTTACAAATATCTCGACAGCCAGAAGCAATAATCCAGCCACAAACCTGTAAATCCTGCATTGTCCCTTTAAATAGCGCAAGTGGGGCGTCCTTCAGGCACTCTAAGACACGTTCAGATGGTTGGGGTTAAGACTGTGCGATGAGTTGAGCGTTAAGTCCCAAAATGGTGTCTATCACTTTAAATCAGCGTTGCACACTGATTGAAGCCATTTTCTCCCTACTTTACATGATTCCAGCTTTTGTTATCTGTGCCTGTGCTAACTCCTATACCAAACAACGGGCGCTAAACGGCCCAATTTAGCGCCCAAAGTTTCAGGTGTGGACCCTTCATCAGCACTGGAAGATATTACAGATGAGCCGAAAAATTAATCAAAAGTTTTTGATTTCTTTTGAGGTCCAGGCCTTGGCGCCCAGGTGGTCCTCACATCTGCAATGCTGTGGACCTGTGCACCTACTCTCTCCTAGCATACCAGCCCACTGATGTTTTGCCAGGTTGGGGAAACTTGGGGTGGGTGGAAGCTCCGCCTGCCCTCCCCTCATCCACCAAAGCCCACTGAAAACTGCCAGGTGAGACCAAGTGACCCAGCCTAAATTGTATCCCTTTCCCACAGACTGAAAACAGCAATAAAAAGAGACAATGCTGGAAATGAACAAGTCCATCAGCACTGGTAAAGAGAAAAGACATCTTAATGTTTTGAGGGTAAGACCCTTCTTCAGAACAGCAGTACCGATCAATTGACCTGCAGTTGAGAATCCAAGGTGTAAAAAATGATTGAGTACATCAAACTAGTTCCAATATCCCAATCTTCCATGAATCTAAATATTGTATACTGAACCACAGATTGTTGCACAGTCGTGAAATCATGGAACAAGTGCAATAATCTTAGAATTGAAACTGTGCCTGTAAAATGTAAAAAGAAAAAAAAATCTTCACACAAAGAGTTGTGTGGATGTGGAATGCTCTACCCCATAGGCTTTAGATACAGACAATACTCAATGAGGTGTTTAAAAGAGAGGTGGATATTTACTCGGGAAGTAAGGGCATTAAGGGATATGGAGGAAGGACAGAGAATTGGGACTACAAAAATGGAACTGCCATTGCTAACAGATTCTAATGGGCCAATTGATCTCTTCATCTTCCAATGTTTGAACTGAGATCCATATCCTGTGGGGGACTGGGTGGTGCAGTGAGTTAGACAATAGCCTCTCAGCTTTAGGATCTAGCTTCAAATCCATTTCACATGGATGGGGGAAAAAAAACCTTCTTTTTCCAGTGGCTGTAAGCATCCTATCTTCACACAAAAATGTAGTGTAAATATGAAACTCTCTCTCTCAAAAGCCTGATGAGGCTAGATCAATTGAAAATTTGAAAACTGAGATTGTTAGATTTTTGTTAGGCAAGGGTATTAGGGGATATGGAACCAAGGCAGGTAAATGGAGTTAAGATACAGATTAGTCATCATCTAATTGAAGCTCAAGGTGCTGAATGGCCTACTCCTGTTCCTATGTTCCTATCTGAAGTGAGTTTGGGCAGTTACAGCCCAGTTTTTAGTAGGCATGATGCCACAGCACAAAATTGCTACTAAGTGACACAAAGGCGGCTATCTAACTCATTGAGGGTGCAGGATGGCTGGTGTGGGGATTGGAGAGAAGGAACAAGATGGCTGGTGCTCTTCTGAGTTTGAGCTCAGGACTTGAGCATATAGTCTAAGCTGGTACTTCAATGCAGTACCAAGGGAGAACTGCATTGTTGGAGGTGCTGTTTTATGGATGAGATGTTGAAATGAGATTCTGGCTGCCCTCTCAATGTAAACAATCCCACAGTACAATTTGAAGAAGAGCAGGGGAATTCTCCCAGTATTCTAACCGATATTTATCCCTCAAGCAACACCACCAAAAAACAATTAATTCATCTTGTTTGCTGTATGATAATTGGAGGCTGTATTTGCTGACCAAACAACAGTGTTTACACTTGAAAAGAAATTAATTAGCAGTAGGGTGCTTTGGGATGTTCTGAGGATATGAAGGGTGCTATGTAAATGCAACTTCTTTCTTTATTATTGGGAAGAGAGGTGAGAGCTTTATTCTGTAGCTAACCTACTTTGTGCTTAACCTGATACTGAATGTGGGTGCCCAAAATGGAAAAGTGATGCATTCCCCAGCATTAATATCTCTTACCTTGAAGAGCAGTGACATTTACAAAATAAGATCCGCTCTGTGCATTTGTGTAGTGTCCTGACACTACCTTATCCCTTTCATCCTGTAAAAGTTCCAGAAAACTATTTCTGCAGGTGTCATATGAAAGCAATGTGCATATTTGTTCAAAGTGCAAATGAAATTCGACTCTTCAAAAGGTTATTTTACTTTTGACTGGATCGAGGGAAATGAAAGTTCTCTTGAACTTCCCTTGTATGTCTGTTACCTTGATCCTCACAGCAGAACTGAGGTCAGAGTTCATCGGTTTATTCCCGTCAGTAAAGCAGATTCTTCCTTTCACTCAACTTCCAGCAGAAACAGTTCATACGTCAATTAACACCTCTAAAAAAGCACAATGAATACACGGTGAGGAGCCGGCTGCGGCCTACAAATATAAGGGCAGAAACTGATGACTGAATGTTATGGAGATAATGTTGTTAGAAAAATGTTTTCTGGAGTTGGCTACATTTTCCCTTTGAGCAGGAAGTATGTGGAACTTTTACTGGAGTGATTAAATGTTCATGGTAAGACAGATCATGGAAGCAGAGGTCCCACAAACAGCAATGTGATAATGACCAGATAATCTGTTTTACTGATGTTGGTTGAGGGGTAAACATTGGCCAGGACACCAGGAAGAACTCCCCTGCTCTTCTTCGAAGTAATGCCATGGGATCTTTTACGTCCAGCTGAGAGGGCAGACAGGGCTTCGGATGAAACATCTCATCCAAAAAATGACACCTCTGACAGTGCAGCACTCCCTCAGTGCTAAACTGGGGTGTCAGGTTGGATTATGTACTCAATTGTACTCTCTGGAGTGGAACTTGAACCCATAACATTCTGACTACCAACTGAGCTGACATTTTAAGTAAGGTTAAAATCACCCTCATTGCCTGAAATTTTGGCTTTTTCACATTTTTATATTGCCTCATCACTTTCACACATGGGCCAGATTTTACACCAAAGACACATTTCTGCCTAACATCAACTCACAAATATAACTCCTAAAAGTAATTCCTGGCTCTGCATTGAGTGGAATGAATCACTTGGCAAAATAACATCTCTTTAACATAGAACAGGTAATTTACATGATGTGGAGATGCCGGTGATGGACTGGGGTTGACAATTGTAAACAATTTTACAACACCAAGTTATAGTCCAACAATTTTATTTTTAATCCCACAAGCTTTCGGGGGCTTCCCCCTTCCTCAGGCGGTGTGGAAATGACATTTTCGAATCCTTCGCATTTTAAGATCACAGAACAATGCCTGGTGATTACTACCCGTTGCCAAGGCAATCACAGTGAGCAGACAGAAAGGTGTCACCTAAAAAGGCCACCGAATATACAAACCCCCCAAAAAAAGAGAGAGAGAGATAAGGAAGACAGTCAATGACCCGTTATATTAAAAACAGATAACATTTGTTCGCTGGTGGGGTTACGTGTAGTGTGACATGAACCCAAGATCCCGGTTGAGGCCGTCCTCATGGGTGCGGAACTTGGCTATCAATTTCTGCTCGACGATTTTGCGTTGTCGTGTGTCTCGAAGGCCGCCTTGGAGTATGCTTACCCGAAGGTCGGTGGCTGAATGTCCATGACTGCTGAAGTGTTCCCCGACAGGGAGAGAACCCTCCTGTTTGGCGATTGTTGCGCGGTGTCCGTTCATCCGTTGTCGCAGTGTCTGCATGGTCTCGCCAATGTATCATGCTCTGGGGCATCCTTTCCTGCAACGTATGAGGTAGACAACGTTGGCCGAGTCACAGGAGTATGAACCGTGCACCTGGTGGGTGGTGTCCTCTCGTGTGATGGTGGTATCTGTGTCGATGATCTGGCATGTCTTGCAGAGGTTACCGTGGCAGGGTTGTGCGGTGTCGTGGATGCTGTTCTCCTGAAGGCTGGGTAATTTGCTGCGAACGATGGTTTGTTTGAGGTTGGGTGGCTGTTTAAAGGCAAGTAGTGGAGGTGTGGGGATGGCCGTAGCGAGGTGTTCGTCATCATTGATGACATGTTGAAGGCTGCGGAGAACATGGCGTAGTTTCTCCGCTCCGGGGAAGTACTGGACGACGAAGGGTACTCTGTTGGTTGCGTCCCGTGTTAGTCTTCTGAGGAGGTCTACGCGATTTTTCGCTGTGGCCCGTCGGAACTGTCGATCGATGAGTCGAGCATCATATCCCGTTCTTACCAGGGCGTCTTTCAGCGTCTGTAGGTGTCCATCGCGTTCCTCCTCGTCTGAGCAGACCCTGTGTATTCGCAGGGCCTGTCCATAGGGGATGGCCTCTTTGACGTGGTTAGGGTGGAAGCTGGAAAAGTGGAGCATTGTGAGATTGCTCACAATGTGAGATTGCTCACAATCTCACGATGCTCCACTTTTCCAGCTTCCACCCTAACCACGTCAAAGAGGCCATCCCCTATGGACAGGCCCTGCGAATACACAGGGTCTGCTCAGACGAGGAGGAACGCGATGGACACCTACAGACGCTGAAAGACGCCCTGGTAAGAACGGGATATGATGCTCGACTCATCGATCGACAGTTCCGACGGGCCACAGCGAAAAATCGCGTAGACCTCCTCAGAAGACTAACACGGGACGCAACCAACAGAGTACCCTTCGTCGTCCAGTACTTCCCCGGAGCGGAGAAACTACGCCATGTTCTCCGCAGCCTTCAACATGTCATCAATGATGACGAACACCTCGCTATGGCCATCCCCACACCTCCACTACTTGCCTTTAAACAGCCACCCAACCTCAAACAAACCATCGTTCGCAGAAAATTACCCAGCCTTCAGGAGAACAGCGTCCACGACACCACACAACCCTGCCACGGTAACCTCTGCAAGACATGCCAGATCATCGACACAGATACCACCATCACACGAGAGGACACCACCCACCAGGTGCACGGTTCATACTCCTGTGACTCGGCCAACGTTGTCTACCTCATACGTTGCAGGAAAGGATGCCCCAGAGCATGGTACATTGGCGAGACCATGCAGACGCTGCAACAACGGATGAACGGACACCGCGCAACAATCGCCAAACAGGAGGGTTCTCTCCCTGTCGGGGAACACTTCAGCAGTCATGGACATTCAGCCACCGACCTTCAGGTAAGCATACTCCAAGGCGGCCTACGAGACACACGACAACGCAAAATCGTCGAGCAGAAATTGATAGCCAAGTTCCGCACCCATGAGGACGGCCTCAACCGGGATCTTGGGTTCATGTCACACTACACGTAACCCCACCAGTGAACAAATGTTATCTGTTTTTAATATAACGGGTCATTGACTGTCTTCCTTATCTCTCTCTCTCTTTTTTTGGGGGGTTTGTATATTCGGTGGCCTTTTTAGGTGACACCTTTCTGTCTGCTCACTGTGATTGCCTTGGCAACGAGCAGTAATCACCAAGCATTGTTCTGTGATCTTAAAATGCGAAGGATTCGAAAATGTCATTTCCACACCGCCTGAGGAAGGGGGAAGCCCCCGAAAGCTTGTGGGATTAAAAATAAAATTGTTGGACTATAACTTAGGTAATTTACACTTAGCACATTTTAACCCAACTATAGAATTTAAATTACAAGAACAAAGGCATCCAGGGTCCCCTTTGAAATGTATATGAACAGCCAGCTGAAAGCTGTTGGTGATTTTTTATCAGATACAATTTATGACAGACCCAATCCCAGCAGCAATGTGCTGAGAGTTAGCCCATTATACTCTCGTAGCAGTGTGCTAGAAGTTAGGCCCATAATAGCTTAACAGAAATGTACTGAGACCTAGGCCCATTATTCTCTAGTAGCAGTGCACTGGGAGCTAGGCTCATTATACTCTAGTAGTAATGCAATGAGATCTAGGCCCATTATACTCTGGTAGCAGTGTGCTGGGAGTTAGACCCCGTTATACTCTAACAGCAGTGTGGTGTGAGCTAGGCCCACTACACTCTATGATGTGGTGTTCTGTGGTGCTTTTTTCTGCAATTTTTTTCCTCAGGAATACCAGAACAAAGCATATGCATCATTTCACCAGAACCATATGGTTCAGTCAGCACATTATGAAAAATAAAGACAAGTAAAAATTACACTTAAGGTAGTTAAGAAATAAGAGATACACCGCCACAGTCATCACTCACGGTTAAGAGTTTACAGGAAATGCTAAACGAGTCCCCAGGACTTTTCAAATGTATTCAGTCTGCTCCCTCACTGGACTGGAAAGTTTTTTTCAGACAAGCAGCATCAATCACAGGCTGAAAGTATTCTCTGGTAAAAGGCTCTGGATCCTTTCAAGGTAAAAATAGAGACACATTCAATAGAAAGTGAACTCTTTCAGTGCTGGGAATTATATATCAGTAGAATAATATTGTTCACATTTTATTCCTATGTTTTCCATTCACTGGTTGAGAGATGCCAGTGAGGGGAATGGAATATTTTGCCTTTTTTAATACTCAGTTTCAGCATCAGGTCGCAAAGATGACAAAATTAAGTACAGATGGGGAAGGCCATTCAGCCCCTCTACTTCATCCTTCCATGTAAACTTACAGCAATCCCACCAACACCCCCTCCCCCCATCACAGCATCTGAGTACTTCAATAGCACCTCCCAAACCCGCAAACTCCACCGCTTAGAAGGCCAAGGGCAGCATCACCTCCAAGTTCCCCTCCAAGTAACACACCATCCTGACTTGGACATATATCAACGTTCCCTCATCCTTGCTGGGTCAAAATCCTGGAACTCCCTACCTAACGGCACCGTGGGAGCACCTTCACCACATGGACTGCAGTGGTTCAAGAAGAAGGCCCACCACCATCTTCTCAAGGGCAATTAGGGATGGGCAATTAATGGGGACCTTGCCAGTGATGCCCACATCCTGAGAACATATATTAAAAAATGAAGGAGCATGCGAAGATAGGAATAACCACCTATTCTACTTCAGTTGATCTGATATATCCAGGGATTAGAGCCCATTGTGATTGCTGTTTAAGTTCTGCATCACCAGCTGATAAAACCATTGTCAATGAGTGTGCTGTGGTCAGGAGGATAGTAGCAATGCACTCACATATTTATGTGTGGTTCATGATGATTGACCAGTCAGCCAGGCTTGTTACTGGGACCTGGAAGGGTAGACTTGTTATTGAAGTATGGAATTCTTCCCACTCGGCTCCAGATAACGCTGCAAGGCAATCCTCCAAGTAAGGTGGTACTAGCTGGACAAGTTTACCAGCACTTTGTACAATAAGCTGCATGGCTTTAGTCGATTAAACTCGAGTAGCACCCGAGTTCTTGATGGTTGTCAACTTGTAACTAAGCCCTGTAGATTTACATATGTGGGAGATGTCCCTATGGGGAAGGATGTTCACTGCATATCAGGCAACCTAAAACTCCATGGGTGTAATTTAGACTTTGTGCGATAGTGTAAAACGGGCGATATCGGATCAGCCGCCCGTTATACATCTCTCCCCATTTTCATTTCCATTGAGATCATTAGGAACGAAAATCAGGAGAGATGTATAACGGCAGCTGAATCGATAACACCCATTTTATACTATTGCCCAAAGTCAAAATGACCCCTTACCTGTGTGGATTTTTTAGTATCTTGGTTTGGAGACTATTAAGCTTGATGATGGGTTTCTGTACAGCAGATAGCCAGCTGTAAACAGAAAGGTTTACTGTGAGACATCCATAGATCAATTTGCCGGAAAAATCTAAGCTTTCCCTTTCATGTTGCTTGAAGTTTCTAACTGACCCAGTGCAGTTGCAGGGCTGTAAACCTAAGGTGTACTCACTGTAAAACACAGGCAGGCACAGGCAGGCACGGGATTATGGTTCTGCACGAGGCTTTGGCCCAATGTGGGTATATTGGGACCATAAGTAACTGGTGGGACAACAACAACTTGCATTTTTTTAGCACCTTTAACGTAGTAAAACGTTCCAAGGCGCTTCACATGAGCATAATCAAACAATATTTGACGCCGAGCCACATAAAGAGATATTAGGACAGGTGATCAAAAGCTTGATCAAGGAGGTAGGTTTTAAGGAGCGTCTTAAAGGAGGAGAGAGAGGTGGAGAGGCGGAGAGGTTTGGGGAGGGAATTCCAAAGCTAGGCCTAGGCAGCTGGAGGCATGATCAGCAATGGTGGAATGAAGAAAATTGGGAATGCGCAAGAGGCCAGAATTGGAGGAACACACAGATCATGGAGGGTTGCAGGGCTGGAGGAGGTGATAGAGATAGGGAGGGACGTAGCCATGGAGAGATTTGGCAAATTACCAACAAATTACTGCAGCTGAGCCACTAGATGTGCGGTGGGGCGGGACTTGGACGCACGTCTGTCCCAGAAATGACCTCATCCCAAATCTAGGGGCCAGTCATTTGCATAAAAGGGTCAGGCATCAAATGCCATGTATGGTGCTACTGGGGCACCCACCCTGTGTGGGCATCGGAATTTTAGAGCAGCACCTTGGTGCTCCATCGGAAGGGGAGGAGGGGCAGGTAAGCCAGTCTGGCCAGAATGGCTGAAGGTTCCAATCTCAATTTTCAGATGTCCCCTTCACTGTTTTGCTGCTTTCCTAATGGCAGTCGATCTCTCCAAGATCACTTGCCATTGGGGATGATGTTGTGGACCCCGCTTATGGTCCACGTACACATCAGGCAGACACACGTTCTCTTGGCTGTATGCTGGACAGAGCTCAAAAAGAGTCCCGGCGAAGACCATCATTCTGCCAATCACACTTCCCCCTTCCCTCACTGTGACATAACAATGGGGGAGAGGGGTGGTGTGGGCAGAAGAAGTGCCCTCCCCCACCCGAATTTCACAACGTAGCCAGAAAGTGGAAGGAAGCCAGGCGGAAAAGTGTTCCGCCCCAAATTCCTCCCCCACTCCTTGGCCAGATTGCACCAGTTCCGTGCCAGAACCGAGCTGGAATTTCCAGGCTCATATTTTTATATACAAGACCTGGAAGGTTTCACGGTCAAACAAATGTTCTTATAGTTACTTTGCAGCTTTTGTCATTTTTATTTGATGTATAAAAATGTCCAATGAGCCTCAAGCGTGAAGGTCTAAGTCACACTGAAATGGTCTTAAGAAAGCTGTACGGTCCCCTGGTGTCACCAATAAATAGGGCAGCTTGAAAAATTACAAAAACATATGGCAGGTGATTCTGGAGAGGTCAGGGATTATTAGAATCCAGGGGATTGTCTTCAGGGGATGAGAGACCTGACAGAGTGATACTTATCTCTCCTTAACAATGGGCCCAGATGTGTAATGTGAACACAGTCAAATGTAGTCAGACAAAGGGGTATGTGGAGATACAGCTCGGTGTAGGATTTAAACTGTAACGTTAGACGCAATGTAAATATTATTACACTCATGCGAATTATTCCTTCTGTGTGCTAAATTTGACTGAAGTTAAAAAGTTCAATAACAAAATGAACACTTGAACCAAGAGACCGAGCAGTGACTGGGGAGGGGGGCAATGGGATGGGGAGGGGGCGATGGGGAGAAGGCGAGTGTGGATATGTCACATTGATATACAGATATGTTCCTTAACATAGGGCAACAGCTGGAGTACCTGCCAATCAAAGCAATTAGCTGCTCTATGCATTCCTTTTTTATTTCCAGAGACTGTGGTTGGTCCCTCTGATATCTCAGTCGGTAGGTTCCCTTCCCAGGCTGCAACTGAGCCCCACAGACCAGGGTCTTGGCCCCTGGTTTGTGCTAAGTTAGCTGATCTCGGCTAGAGGAAAGGTAGGGGGCTCGAGACGATTTTCTAGGCCGAAGAATGGGGGAAGAGCTCAGCCAGGGCTTCCACCCCTGACCGCAATCCAATCACTCCTGCTCGAAGGTGTGTGAAGATCAAGTGAGGAAAAGATGGAGCTCATCTGTGATGCTCTTCACAGTCAAAAAGCTTGCTAGCGATCACTATCTAGGCTGCCATTTGAAGAACAACCACTTGGTTGGGGTATCGGAGGATAGATAGCTCCCATGGGACCATATTGGAGCATAAATCAGTTCCTTTGGCAGAGGGGAGGATTGGGGGATAGGGTCAGTAGAGATGCTTAAACACATCAAAGTGCTTTAGATAGATTCCTTTCCTCAGCAATTAATTTCCTTTCATATCCGCACTACTTCTTGGAATTTCCCCTATATCATTTTCCACCTCAAACCAAGCAGACTGGAAACCTTTGCAAACACTCCCCTATAGCCGGCATCACTCGGAGACTATGTGAGTGCAGACTCCCCTCATGGAGGAGACTGGGCCTCCCATTTCCCTTAACCTGTGAGGAATCACCTCAGCTGCTCAGTATTTCGTCTCCCCCACCCCCCTCTAGTGACAAAGCAACTGAGATGGGAAGCTCATTACAAAGAGGTACAAACCCGTCCACCACCATTTCCACAGAGTCAGGTGCCATATCCTCTCTGTGCCAACTCCCCTGCCTACAGTCACAGTTTTCGAGGGGTGAGCTTTTCTGCTTACCCCTAGTTTGTAGGGGTTCACAATCCTGGACCCTCAGAAAG
Source organism: Heptranchias perlo (assembly GCF_035084215.1). Classification (NCBI taxonomy): domain Eukaryota; kingdom Metazoa; phylum Chordata; class Chondrichthyes; order Hexanchiformes; family Hexanchidae; genus Heptranchias; species Heptranchias perlo. The sequence continues at coordinate 70,579,829 of NC_090335.1, forward strand.
AAAGAAAGCCTTGCATTTATATAGCAACTTTCACAACATCCCAAAGAGCCTTACAGCCAATTAAGTACTTTTGAAGTGTAGTCACTGTTACAGTGTAGGGAAATACAGCAGCCAATTTTCACACAGTAAGCTCCCACAAACAGCAATGAAATACATGACCGATAATCAGTTTTTTAGTGATGTTGGTTAAGGGGTAAATATTGCCCAGGCCTCGGTTTAACATTTCATCCGAAAGACAGCACCTCCAACAGTGCAGCAACACTTCAGTACTGCGCGAGTGCATCAGCCTAGATTTTGTGCAGGCAAGAGTGCTACCCTGAGCCATGGCAGCCAGCTCATACAGAAAGCTGAGAGTAAAGAGAACCTGGGAAAGCAGGCCAGCAAGACAGTCTCACAACCTTCCAGAGAAAACAAACAGAGAATCCTACAATTTGAACAATTTCCTGGAAGGAGAGAAAAGGAGAAATGACTGTTAATAAAACATCTTTCAGTCGACACACTGAGAGGGCCGAGATATGAATCATTACTCTGACCTGCCCGTTTATAGTACAATGCAACTGTTTACTGATGCTGACTATCCAGTCAGGAAGGAAAGATTTCCCTCAGTTATGGTTAGAAGTCAGACAGCAAACAAAGATGATTTGCACACTGGCGTCATTATTGCTGCCTCAAGTTTGTTTTCATGATGAGGATATTGTATAAATTGGCAGTAAAAAAATGTATATTTTTGTCCTTTTTTTTAATGTGACACATTTTGTGGTTTTCTGTATTTTAACTGAAGCACAACAAAGAATGAAAATTGTGTCTATGGGCTGCAGTCTGTATACACACTTGCATTCGGAGCAGAGTTAATTGTCTTTTAAATTTTATTAACAGATTTCCCATGGCATAGCTGACTGTGAGAGAGACGTTACGCTCTCTTATAAGCACATGAGTGTTACACCATGTAATGGACCATTTATTCTGCTGTGAAGGTGGTGTTATGTATAAGGCAGCTTGACCCTTTAAGGCCATGAAGTCTAACTGCTGTAAGTAAACACTGAGGTCAATCAGAGTCCAAGCTCTGAAGAAGGTTTCTACCTGAAACATTGCTCTCTGCATAGAGAAATTGGGGATGATTTTGGTTTCTTCACTGCCCCAAATGAGCCTAAAAATGGGGGTCGTAGTCAGAAGTGGAGCAGGATTCATTCCTGCCCACTTTGCACTGCTTTTTGGATCTACCTAATTTTTCTGACAGCAGGGGAAATATTGCAGTCTGAAACAGGCAGGAGCATCATTACAACATATATGTGTCAGCCGTAGCTCATTGATAGCACTCTCGCCTCTGAGTCAGAAGTTTGTTGGCTCAAGTGCCACTTCAGAGCCTTGAGCACATAATCCAGACTGACACTGCAGTGCAATACTAAGGGTGTGCTGCACTGTTGGAGGTGCCATCTTTCAGCTGAGACGTTAAACCATCTGCCCTCTAAGGTGCATGTAAAAGATCTCATGGCACTATTTTGAAGAACATAAGAACATAAGAAATAGGAGCAGGAGTAGGCCATACGGCCTGTTGAGCCTGCTCCTCCATTCAATCAGATCATGGCTGATCTTCTACCTCAATTCCACTTTCCTACCCGATCCCCATATCCCTTGATTCCCCTGGAGTCCAAAAGCCTATCTATCTCAGCATTGTCTATACTCGACGATTCAGCATCCACAGCCCTCTGGGATAGAGAATTCCAAAGATTCACAACCCTCTGAGTGAAAGTGAAGAAATTCCTCTTTATCTCAGTCTTAAACGGCCGACCCCTTATTCTGCGACTATGACCCCTAGTTCTAGACTCTCCAGCCAGGGGAAATAGCCTCTGAGCATCTACCCTGTCAAGCCCCCTCAGAATCTTATATGTTTCAATGAGATCATCTCTCATTCTTCTAAACTCCAGACAGTATAGGCCATTCTACTCAACCTCTCCTCATAAGGCAACCCTCTCATCCCAGGAATTAATCTAGTGAACCTCCGTTGCACCGTCTCTAAGGCAAGTATACCCTTCCTTAGATAAGGAGACCAAAACTGTACACAGTACTCCAGGTGAGGTCTCACCAAAGCCCTGTACAATTGTAGTAAGACTTCCTTACTCTTGTACTCCAACCCCCTTGCAATAAACGCCAGCATGCCATTTGCTTTCCTAATTGCCTGCTGTATCTACATGCTAACTTTTTGTGTTTCTTGTACCAGGACATCCACTCTCTGGACAGCAACATTTAATAGTTTTTCACCATTTAAAAAATATTCTGTTGTTCTATTCTTCCTACCAAAGTGAATAACCTCACATTTCCACACATTATACTCCATCTGCCACCTTCTTGCCCACTCACTTAACCTGTCTATACCCCTTTGCAGACTTTTTGTGTCCTCCTCATAGCTTACTTTCCCATCTAGCTTTGTCTCATCAGCAAACTTGGATACTTTACACTCAGTCCCTTCATCCAAGTCATTAATATAGATTGTAAATAGCTGAGGCCCAAGCATTGATCCTTGCGGTACCCCACTAGCTACAGCCTGCCAACCTGAGAATGACCCGTTTATCCCTACTCTTTATTTTCTGTCCGTTAACCAAATCTTTATCCATGCTAATACGTTACCCCCCAAGTTCCTGAGCCCTTATCTTGAGTAACAACCTTTTATGTGGCATCTTATAGAATGTCTTTTGAAAATCCAAATATACCACATCCACTGGTTCCCCTTTATCTACCCTGCTAGTTACATCCTGAGAAAATTCTAACAAATTTATCAAATACAATTTCCCTTTCATAAAACCATGCTGACTCTGCCTAATCATATTATGATGCTCTAAATGCCCTGTTACTACTTCCTTAATAATGGATTCCAGCATTTTCCCGACAACTGATGTCAGGCTAACTGGTCTGAGTTCCCTGTTTTCTCTCTCCCTCCTTTCTTGAATAGCGGGGTTACATTTGCTGGGATCTTCCAATCCACTGGGACTGTTCTAGAATCTAGGGAATTTTGGAAGATCATAACCAATGCATCCACTATCTCTACAGCCACCTCATTTAGAACCCTAGGATGTTGGCCATCAGGTCCAAGGAATTTATTGGCTTTTAGTCCCATTAGTTTGTCCAGTACTTTTTCTCTACTGATGATAATTATCTTAAGTTCCTCACTCTCAATAGCCCCTTGGTTCCCCACTATATCTGGTATGCTTTTTGTGACTTCTACTGTGAAGACAGATACAAAATATTTGTTTAACGCATCTGCCATTTCCTGATTTCCCCATTATAATTTCTCCTGTCTCAGTCTCTAGGGGACCAACATTTACTTTTGTTACTCTTTTCCTTTTTACATACTTGTTCTTACAATCCGTTTTTATATTACTTGCTAGTTTACTTTCATATTCTATTTTCTCCCTTTTTATCAATTTTTTGGTCATCCTTTGCTGGTTTCTAAAACTCTCCCAATTCTCAGGCTCACTATTCTTCTTGGCAGCATTATAGGTCTCTTCTTTTAATCTAATACTATCCTTAACTTCTTTAGTTAGCCACGGATGGATCACTTTCCCGTGGAGTTATTATTTCTCAATGGAATGTATATTTGTTGAGAATATTGAAATATTTCTTTAAATGTTTGCCATTGCTTTTCAACCATCATACCCTTTAATTTAATTTCTCAATTTCTTAGCCAACTCACCCCTCATACCTATGTAATTGACTTTATTTAAGTATAGGACTCTAGTTTCGGATTTAAGTACGTCACTCAAATTCAATGTGAAATTCTATCATATTATGATCACTCTTCCCCAGAAGATCCTTTACTGTGAGATTACTAATTAACCCTGTCTTATTACACAATACAAGATCTAAAATAGCCTGTCCCCTGGTTGGTTCCATGACATATTGCTCTAGGAAACCGTCTCGAATGCATTCCATCAACTCGTCCTCCAAATGACCTTTTCCAATTTGATTTGCCCAGTCTATATGAAGATTAAAGTCCCCCATCATTACTGCATTACTTTTGTTACAAGCTCCGATTATTTCTTGAGAGCAGGGGAATTCTCCCTAGTGTCCTGGTCAACATTTATCCCTCAACCAACAATAAAAAAAACAGATTTTCTGGTCATTGCTGTTCATAGGACCTTGCTGTGTGCAAATTGGCTGCTGCATTTCTTACATTACAACAGTGACTACACTTCAAAAGTACTCCATTGGCTGTAAAGCGCTTTGGGACACTTTGAGGTTGTGAAAGGCGCTATAAAAATGCAAGTTCTTTCTTTCTATAAAAGGTGGCGGGGAATGGTGCATTGTACATCCATGGGCATACTAGATGCTGGATCTCGAGCATGCCCATGGAAACCTGACGGGAAAGAGGCCTCAGGTGGGCCTGCTCCGTATGTACTTGTGTATGTGTATGTGGGTCCACAGACAGTGCACCGCAGCCTATAGACACAACCATCATTCTTTGTTGTGCTTCAGTTAAAACACAAATAACCACAAAATGGGTTATGTTACAAAAAAGGGCAAAAATACACGGGGGCCAATTTTAACCCCGAGCGAGTTTGGGGGGTGGTGGGGGAATGGGGCAATTGCAAAACGCACTCGCTGGCCTACGTTACAGGTCCATGGTATTTTAACTCCGGGACCTTATTTAAACAGCATCAGTCCACTTCTCGTCCGGAAGGGGGCACAGAGTAACTACCGGCGGGAAAACATTAGGTGGCTCTTGAATGATGAAAGCTCGAAGGTAAGTGGCAGAGAGGGGGTTATGGAGGGAAGGTGAGGCCACGATTTTCCTTGTGGGATATGGAGAAGCACTGTTACTCCTCCAGGCCCCGCAAAGGAAAGTTTTATACTTACCTTGGACGGCTTCTTTGTTCTGCCAGCTGTCGATCTGCTTCAGCCTGGCAGGAAAGCTGCTCCACTCAGGGTCTTATTGACATAGTAGGATCTCAAATAGCATTTGGGCAGGAGGCTCCCACCTGAGTCTAGTCGGCATCTCATCCACCACCAGAACCAGCGGAGTTAAAATCAGAGGTTGGCGGGAACATAGCGGAAAATGGAATGGCTCCATTTTAACCACTCGCCCAATCCATTCCTGCCCAGCAGGGAGAATTAAAATTCCAACCTCCCCCCCTCTATATTTTGTTTTACTGCCAAATCATGAACTTTCCTCATTGTGCAAAACTTGAGCCAGTAATAATTACACCAATCTACAAATCAAAGCCCACAGATTTCAAAGGCAACAGTTGTCAGAATTTGTGGAGTTTGTAAGGTGCTATCTGCTGATATATTCCTCCAGGAAAGGGGTCGCAGTGACTTTAACAAAAGTTTTCAATAATATCACAAATCTATTGAGTTCTGAGATAATCCTATTCATCCCAAGACAACTGCTATTTTACATAATATGATTATAATATATGCATTTACAGTTGACCAAGAATAGAACATGGGGCCTAATCTATCTGGGTCAATTTTGCACCATTGGGTGCATTTACCCACTGAGCTATTAGAGAGGATCAGTAAGGGAAGCAATGTTCATTTTATTTCTATTTGTCAATTTTGCCCAACTAGAAATGAGTTTGGGATTTTTTTTTGCTGCTATGTTACGAGAAAGATCACAAGATAAGTTTGGATGCAGAAGAACTTTCTGCTCATTGATCTCATCCTTCCAGAAAGCTAACACATGACCAAATTTAGCTGTTCTTTTCAAATGAGTCCAGTGTCTGGGCCTAAACCACACTTCCTAGCAACTTATTCCAGCAGTTGATCACTCTCTGTGTAAACAAATACTTCCCTGATGTCTCGCCAAAACTGGCCCCTCACAGCCTTGATCCTGTGTGCTCTTATTCTGCTGCTCTGAAAGTGTTGTTCCAAGTTCACTTTCTCTATCCTGTTAAGCATCTTATTAAGGTTCCGTGCAGAGGTGGCACATAGCTAGATTTAGGTCCACGAGAGACTTGTTTCTCTTGCTCAGGTCCCTCCCCCTTGACTAGGAACTTGTACACAACTCCCTCAGCAGGAACAAGCAGAGTGAAGTTGTGGAACAATTCCCTAACAGGCAACATTGAAATCTTCACAAAAAAAGGTGTTATGCAAACAAACAAAACTTCTTTAGTCTTTTAGAATGGTACTTAAACATCTTTGGGTAAATTGACCTAATCCCATGTGCCCCGGGGGTATATAGGATTAATGAATTTACCCTCTTCTATGCTCTTGGTTTATGACAGAACTCATGCCCCCTCAGTGTGAATTTAAGTCAGCAGATATTGTGGGGGTAATTTTAACCTAACCCGCCAAGCAGGAAATAGAAAGGTTTGGATCGGGCACCCATTTTACGCCCCGCCTGACTTTACTCTCCGTTGACTTCCATCTCAGCAGGTTAGGGTAAAATTACTCCTGTGTTTTCTCAAAACAGTTAACACTTGTGACCATCATCAGAAGTCAAGTGAAAGAGAATCAGGTCAAAACAGCAGCGAGACACTGCCCTTTCACCTCTGTAACTTGGATTTAAATCTGGCTCAGATAGTTTGAAAGTCTCTTCTGTCTTTTGGCCATAAGGGTCCCGTTTGAAATGAGTCTGGGTAGTGTCAATCCATTTTCTTAAAGGTGTGGGCTCTTAGCACAAGCGCCTCCTAATTTGGCACTCACCAAGAGACACCTAAGGTTGGCTGGGGTGGGAAATGGAACAATATCACTCTGATGCTCTTTTGAAATTGGTGATGAGGCAGGTTGCTGGAATAGAGTATATGAAGCTGTCCCTGATCAGAGAATAACTGATATTGGGATGTCCGAAATGGATAAGTGGCCCATTCTCAACACTAACATCCCTCAACTTGAGAAGCACAAAATTCAGAATGAAACCTGAAAGAAAATACCAATCTGAGGGCGTTAAATGCATCACCTGTAAAAGGTTGTACAGAGAGATTTGGGGCCTGTTTTTTTCTGTTACAAACTACATCGATATCCAGTTTAAAACTTGTTACATCAGATACCATTCCTTTCTTTTATTATGTTTTCAGCCTCAGAAAAAAACAATTGCTCATGTTGCAGGTCGGAGGAAACACAACCTTCTCTCAGTTTTCTTATTGCCAATGGAGTCCTGTGAGCAGATTAGACATGCATAGAAGTGTCATTTCTGTTGGGCTGTCAGCAACATTATGGGTGAGTTGGGAGTGGGGCGCTCTGATCAAATGTTTGTTTTTTGTAAGGACATTCAAACTTGCTGAAGCTCTGGGCAATATGTCTAATGCTACACCTACAGTATTGATGATGAGACCTAAATTGTTAATTAGCTGTGATTGTGAGACAACCACAATCTCCTGGATCCCTGTTTGATTGCCCTGGACAGTCCATGACGAAGTCCCCAGAGTTTTTTCCTGAATTTGCCTCAGTTATTTTCATTGTCACTTCCAGGGGATTGCGAGATTAGGGGATGGGCCAATGATGCACAAGGTTACACGGGGTGGGCAAGCTGGTCCTTTCTCATCCTTCTTATTGTATGTTTATATGTAAGTGACACGATTACCCGAAGAAAAGCAGGGATCACCAGAAGAGGTGTTTTTCTCCATGCCATTGGAAGCAGCAATGTAACGTGAGAGTACAGTAGCATAGTGGTTATGTTACTGGACTAGTAATCCAGAGGCCAGGACTAAAAATCCAGAGTCATGAATTCAAATCCCGCCACAGCAGCTGGCGAATTTAAATTCAATTAATTAAATAAAAATCTGGAATTAAAATACTAGTATCAGTGAAACTACTGGATTGTTGTAAAAACCCATCTGGTTCACTAATGCCCTTCAGGGAAGGAAACCTACCATCTGGCTCACATGTGACTCTGAGACCCACAGCAATGTGGTTGATTCTTAATTGCCCTCTGAAATGGCCTAGCAAGCCACTCAGTTGGAAAATCACGCTACAAAAAGTCATAATACGAATAAAACCGGACGGACTACCCGGCACCGGACACGACAACAGAAAACCAAGCCTGGTCGACCCTGCAAAGTCCTCCTCACTAACATCTGGGGACTTGTGCTGAAATTGAGAGAGCCGTCCCACAGACTAGTCAAGCAACAGTCAGACTCACAGAATCAAACCTTTCAACCAACGTCCCAGACTCTTCCATCACCATCCCTAGGGATGTCCTGTCCTACTGGCAGGACAGACCCTCCAGAGGTGGTGGTACAGTGATATCCAGTCACGAGGGAGAGGCCCTGGGAGTCCTCAACATTGACTCTGGACCCCATGAAATCTCATGGCATCAGGTCAAACATGGGCAAGGAAACCTCCTGCTGATTACCACCTACTGTCCTCCCTCAGCTGATGAATCAGTCCTCCTCCATGTTGGGTAGCTAAGGGCACAAAATGTACTCTGGGTGGGGGACTTCAACGTCCATCACCGAGAGTGGCTCGGGAGCACCAGTGCTGGCCGAGTCCTGAAGGACAAAGCTGCCAGACTGGGCCTGCGGCAGGTGGTGAGCGAACCAACACGAAGGAAAAACTTACTTGACCTCGTCCTCACCAATCTACCTGTCGCAATTGCATCTGTCCATGACAGTATTGGTAGGAGTAACCACCGCACAGTCCTCATGGAGACGAAGTCCCATCCAACGTGTTGTGTGACACTACCACCGTGCTAAATGGGATAGATTCAGAACAGATCGAGCAGCTCAAAACTGGGCATCCATGAGGCGCTGTGGGCCATCAGCAGCAGCAGAATTGTATTCCAGCACAATCTGTAACCTCATGGCCTGGCATATTCCTCACTCTACCATTACCAACAAGCCAGGGGATCAACCCTGGTTCAATGAGGAGTGTAGAAGAGCATGCCAGGAGCAGCACCAGGCATACCTAAAAATGAGGTGCCAACCTGGTGAAGCTACAACTCAGGACTACATGCATGCTAAACAGCGGAAGCAACATGTTATAGACAGAGCTAAGCGATTCCACAACCAACGGATCAGATCAAAGCTCTGCAGTCCTGCCACATCCAGTCGTGAATGGTGGTGGACAATTAAACAACTAACGGGAGGAAGGAGGCTCTACAAACATCCCCATCCTCAATGATGGCGGAGTCCAGCACGTGAGTGCAAAAGACAAGGCTGAAGCGTTTGCAACCATCTTCAGCCAGTCGTGCCGAGTGGATGATCCATCTCGGCCTCCTCCCGATATCCCCACCATCACAGAAGCCAGTCTTCAGCCAATTCGATTCACTCCACATGATATCAAGAAACGGCTGAGTGCACTGGATACAGCAAAGGCTATGGGCCCCGACAACATCCCAGCTGTAGTGCTGAAGACTTGTGCTCCAGAACTAGCTGCACCTCTAGCCAAGCTGTTCCAGTACAGCTACAACACTGGCATCTACCCGACAATGTGGAAAGTTGACCAGGTGTGTCCTTTCCATAAAAAGCAGGACAAATCCAATCCGGCCAATTATCGCCCCATCAGTCTGCTCTCAATCATCAGCAAAGTGATGGAAGGTGTCATCGACAGTGCTATCAAGCGGCACTTACTCACCAATAACCTGCTCACCGATGCTCAGTTTGAATTCCGCCAGGACCACTCGGCTCCAGACCTCATTACAGCCTTGGTCCAAACATGGACAAAAAAGCTGAATTCCAGAGGTGAGGTGAGAGTGACTGCCCTTGACATCAAGGCAGCATTTGATCGAGTGTGGCACCAAGGAGCCCTAGCAAAATTGAAGTCAATGGGAATCAGGGGGAAAACTCTCCAGTGGCTGGAGTCATACCTAGCGCAAAGGAAGATGGTAGTTGGTTGTTGGAGGCCAATCATCTCAGCCACAGGACATTGCTGCAGGAGTTCCTCAGGGCAGTGTCCTAGGCCCAACCATCTTCAGCTGCTTCATCAATGACCAGGGATGTTTGCTGATGATTGCAGTGTTCAGTTTCTTTCGCAACCCCTCAAATAATCAAGCAGTCCGAGCCCGCATGCAGCAAGACCTGGACAACATCCAGGCTTGGGCTCATAAGTGGCAAGTAACATTCGTGCCAGATAAGTGCCAGGCAATGACCATCTCCAACAAGAGAGAGTCTAACCACCTCCCCTTGACATTCAACGGCATTACCATCGCTGAATCCCCCACCATCAACATCCTGGGGGTCACCATTGACCAGAAACTTAACTGGACCAGCCATATAAATACTGTGGCTACAAGAACAAGTCAGAGGCTGGGTATTCTGCAGTGAGTGACTCACCTCCTGACTCCCCAAAGCCTTTCCACCATCTACAAGGCACAAGTCAGGAGTGTGATGGAATACTCTCCACTTGCTTGGATGAGTGCAGCTCCAACAACACTCAAGAAGCTCAACACCATCCAAGATAAAGCAGCCCGCTTGATTGGCACCCCATCCACCACCCTAAACATTCACTCCCTTCACCACCGGCGCACAGTGGCTGCAGTGTGCACCATCCACAGGATGCACTGCAGCAACTCGCCAAGGCTTCTTCGACAGCACCTCCCAAACCCGCGACCTCTACCACCTAGAAGGACAAGAGCAGCAGGTACATGGGAACACCACCTGCACATTCCCCTCCAAGTCACACACCATCTCAACTTGGAAATATATCGCCGTTCCTTCATCGTCGCTGGGTCAAAATCCTGGAACCCCCTTCCTAACAGCACTGTGGGAGAACCGTCACCACACAGATTGCAGCTGTTCAAGAAGGCGGCTCACCTCCACCTTCTCAAGGGCAATTAGGGATGGGCAATAAATGCCGGCCTCGCCAGCGACGCCCACATCCCATGAAGGAATAAAAAAAAATGTTCAGTGCAAAATCAAGAGCGATCACACCCAGCCACGATCCTCTGTTGGGTCTGCTTTTTGGCCATCGAGGCTCCTGTTGAGTAATGGTCAGCCCATTCATCACAGTTTGATTGAATTTAGCTGTCTATCACTTGCTTTATGTCCCATGTCAATGCTTCTATATTTAAATAATTTCCAAACTACTCTTCCCATATTTGGATTAGTCTGTGTCTCCATGGCTTCGCCCCTCTCTATTTCTGTAACCTCCTGCAGCCTTACAACCCTCACTGCGCTCCTCCAGTTGTGGCCTCTTGCACATCCCCAATTTTAATCGCTCCACCATTGGCGGCCATGCCTTCAACTGCCTAGGCCCTAAGCTCTGGAATTCCCTACCTAAACTTCTCTGCCTTTCTACCTCTCTCCTTTAAGACTCTCTTTAAAACCTATCTCTTTGACCAAGTTTTTGGTCACCTGTCCTAATATCGCCTCATGTGGCTTTGTGTCAAATTTTGTTTGATAATCGCTCCTGTGAAGCGCCATGGGACATTTTACTATGTTAAAGACACCATATAAATACAAGTTGTTGTTGCTGTTATGTTTGTCATTAAATGGTTGCTTGGATTGTTAAAAAAAATCATGAAAATATTTACATGATTCAGAGTTTGTGGGGAGAAATTGGTTAGCGTCCAACAATGGGCGTGAAATGGGCAGCGAGATTGCAAGGCGGTGCCTGAAGAGATCGGCCCGAGGATCACTCAAAATTGCTCCTCAGTCCTCATTTCCATTAAACCGCTGAGCAGCAAGCGCCAATTGGCCTAGACATGATCCTAAAAATTGGATCTTGCCCAAAGTGGGACGTGATCCTGGTGCAGCACATGCTACATGTGCCTACGGAGGCCGGTAGCAGGACCATGGCAAAATGGTCCACTGGCTTCGTTGTATGATATTCCAATGCAGCTCGCCGGTCGGGCCCAGCTCAAAATTGGCTGGCTCTGATGTTGGCAGCGGCCCTCAGGTAGGTCCTGGGAAGCGTGGGGGCGAATGGGAAGAGAGCAAATGCAGGCCAACAGTGGCCCATAATATTGCTCCTGGCTCCACATTAAGTTAAGTGAAAAGAAGTTTACTTACCTTTCCTTCGGGGGCCTTGTTAGGCTACTGTACACCCGGAAAAACTAGTTGGAAATTTCACAGCGCATGCTCTGCTTAATTTTTGACCAATTTCAGATTGGGGATTCTAGAACAGGGGTTAGGCCCCTTATTAGCAGATACAAGGGGCCTAATGCCTGTTTACGGTAGCCATTAGGGTCAGCCGAATACCACCCACGTTAAAATGGCGCTTGACATATTTTAGGCCCTGCAAACTTGGACTTTTTGCCCACGTTTCGTGCCTGAACATGCACAATGGGCCAAAGTTGGAGGAACATAGAATTCTCGGAGGGTTGCAGGGCTGGAGGAGGTGACAGAGATAGGGAGGGGGGAGGGATTTGAACATGATGATGAGAATATTTAAATCGAGGCGTTCCCGGATCGGGAGCCAATGTAGGTCAGCGAGCACAGGGGTGATGGGTGAACGGGATTTGCTGCCAATTAAGATACGGGCAGCAGAGTTTTGACTGAACTCAAGTTTATGGAGGGTGGAAGAAAATATTAAAGGGCATGGGAAAAGAACAGGGGAATGGGATTAGAATAGATAGCTTTGACATCGAGCTAGAACCAGCACAGGCACAATGGCAGAATGGTCTACTGTGCTGAAATTTCTGTGATTCCAAGATCCATATGTTCTATTCATCATGGGGGCAGTATTTTACAATGTACCTTATGCCATGTAAACAAAATAAAGCCATGGCTCAGTGGTAGCATTCTCGGTTCTGAGTTAGAAGGTTCTGGGTTCAAGTCCCACTCCAGACTTGAGCACAAAATCTAGGCTGATACTCCAAAGCAGCAGTGAGGGAGTGCTGCACTGTTGGAGGTGCTGCCTTTTGGATGAGATGTTAAACTGAGGCCCCGTCTGCCCTCTCAGGTGGACGTAAAAGATCCAATGGCACAAATCGAAGAAGAGCAGGGGAGTTATCCTTGGTGTCCTGGCCAACATTTATCTCTGAATCAACACCTAAAAACAGATTATCTGGTCATTATCACATGTTTGTGGGACCTTGCTGTGCACAAATTGGCTGCTGCTTTTCCTACATTAGGGCAACAATTTTAAAAGTACTTCATTGGCTGTAAAGCGCTTTGAGACAGCCTGAGATCATGAAATGTAAATGCAAATCTTTTTTTTTCTTTCTTTACCACAAGTCAGTTCACAATAGCACCAGCAGAAAAATCCTGTTGTTTTCTTCTTTTTAAAAAAGACATGTGGTGTAACTTAAGCTTTAAAAATTATAAAGTGGTCTGCTTAAGATTAGAAATATCAAATACGGTACTCCACCTGCAATCATGTGTTAGATATGTAAGGGGTTTCTTTTTTTACTGTATCTCGGGCTTATAATAGGTCAGCCAGTTATGTTTTCCTGAGCTGCCCTGCCCGCAATGCGGTTGCGAATCGCTTACCCCTTCCTGATTCTGAGCTGAGGACTTATCGAGTGGTAACAAAGACAGACAAACAGACCAGTGGATTGGTACAAGGAAAACCAATGTTTATTAATAAGAAAACTAAAACTACAAGGTAAACAGTATAATACAGAAGATAAAGAAATCGCTATGGATGTAATACAGTCTTACACTTATCGGGTTGAAAGAAACGGACACATCGAGGGAAAATTCTAAAATCACAAGTTTAGCAATATCCCCTTTAACCCCCAACCTTACACTTATGCTAGGTTGTCTTGTGGCGGCCAGAAAATTAATGCTCACCGGTGAAACAGATGAAAAAGGCCTGGCCTCCTGCTGCGTTTGCGAGGTTTTTCTGGATGGCCTTCCTTCTCAAGTCTGAGCTAGTGAGCAGCAGGACCCCGGCCACCAGGCGAAGAGAGCAGCTAGAGAGAGATACTGGGCAGCCCCAGTTATACCCTCTTGGTAACAGGTTTTTTTCATACCTTATCAGCTTGCTTCATTGTTTGATTTAAGCACGAAACGTAAGACAAAGGACCCCATCTCTGGCCCATTTACATTAATGGCCATTTCCTGTATCGATCTGTTCGCTAACTGCTTTACCATTGTTCCGAATGTACCTTGATGGTTCACCTTTTGTCCTGCAATCACTTCCTGCTCAAATTTTGATGTGTTGGCCGGCCATGTTGATAGCTTGCCTCAGGGCTAGAATGCAACTGCATTGTTTAAAGAAACCTGTCTGAAACACGAAGCCTGCCGAGTTGTTGAGAATGCAATTTCAAATCTGCCGGTCCTCGGCCATGTGTCTGACTGCAGCCATTTTGAGAGACCTTGGATTTTTTTAAAACAGTCACACCAGGGTTTCTTTAATAACTCCAATAAATCTTCGGGGTGGGGGGAACATGTGAAATTTTGCGAATCCCTTCACTCCCCCCTGTGGATACTTAAACTTGCTTGAAGTGTCCATGCAAGGTGAGCAAAGATTTCTGACCGTCGCAAACAACCTTCCCCTTTATTTACCTATCCCTAATCCCTCGACACATACATTCCCTTACTTGGAGAGAACCCCAGTGTATGGCAGGCATTCGGATAGAAAACAAGGTTGAATTACAACAATCCCAGCACGGAGGGGTCCAAATACCCCTGCACCACTTGGGATGAAACAGTATTTCGCATACTATACAACACAACAATGAACAATCTTTATTCAAAATAACATCAAAACGTAAACTTACTTTATTGAAAACAACACGGAAGGGACCATCTTTATTAAAATAATGAAACAGGCTGCCATCACTCGCAAGGGATGCGTCCCCAAACTCACACGGGTGTTTCGTCTACCCGAGCATACTGGTCCTTCCATACCCTTTGTGTTCTAACTACTACCTCGAGACCCCTATTCCTACACTGGACGCAAACCAGGTAGAGGACGATCCCGAGCTGACAGATTACTAGCACGTGTGATGCCAGACGAATCCAGGAGGGGACCTCTATATTCTCAAAGATGTCCCACCAGGGTGGGGTCGTAATACTCAGAATATCGGCCCCTATCTGGACAGTCTTCTGTTCCAGCGTGTAAAAGTGTTTTTGGGACACCCCTACTGCTTTTAATAATTTAACGAGGTGTTCTGGGAGAGGGGGGATCTGATAGCCAAAGTGGGCTACATACTTTTGGAGGTTGGTGAAATTCTCTTTCACAGTGAGGTGAACAGTGGATGGTTCAGGGATGGGGACAATTCGTATCTGTGCCACTTAAACTTCTGCCTCGGGTTTAAAGCAGAAACTGCTGTCACTCACTGCACACCAGCTGTGCTGACCATGCTGGTAGTGAGACGCTGCTGTGGTGATACAATATGTCCCACCTCCTATATACGCCACCTGTGGGGGAACATGGCCTTGTGCCATGGCTTCCATGGTGCAGTTTATAGGCTTCGCGTCAGCAGCTCTGAACCCGCACTGCGGTTTTGAATAGGCGTTCAAGTGCTGGGGACACAGGATTATGTGTGATCCCTGGCTCTGGCACCCCGAGAGGTCAGTACCCATCATACCATGCTCCCACTTTATGACGTAGGGCGGGACCGCTGTGAAACGAACGTGTGCACCCCCCTGAATGACACCAATGTTCTCCACCCTGTAAACCGGCGCGGGTCGGGCCGTCCCGCCCATGACTGGCATCCTTACAACTATCCCTATGATGGTGTGGTTGGAACGCCCACAGTCCACTGGGACTGGGTAGGCCTCAGAAGCTAGGCGGAGCTGGCACGGACTTAATGTATTCTCAAAAGGGTGGAGGGCTGCGAGGTGTTTGTTGCTGATCCAGGAGGGGACTAAACCTTGTTTTAAATCCTCCAGATTGCTGCGGGCCTCGCCCAGCAACCATGCCCCATACAGCATGCACACTTCATTCTGCGCCGCCTGGTCTGACGTATTCCGACCCTCCCTAATGAGCGCATTCACCGTCTCTGCATGCTTTTCCAGCTCCGCTATGATCTCCTTTAAGTGGAGAGTCATGGCCTGATCTTCGTGCAGTTCCGAACCCACCACCTTATTCGCATCGATTAATATTTTCTTTAATTGGGTTTTTAAACCATTAATCTGGGTCTGCAGCTCGATGTCATCTAAGCTGTTGATGACAGAAGACCCCGTGTTAAAACCAGTTAAGACATCGTTAAAAACACCCCTTCTTTGTCTCCCAATCCCGTCCAAAAGCTCGTGGGTGTATAGTCTGGTTCTGTCAACGTCTGAAAAATCAAACTGATAAAATTTACGGAACGTCTTTTTTAAGAGGGCTTGATACAACTGTGCGGTCTCTGAGGGGCACCACGCGGGTAGGTGTATCTCGGTGACGTTTAAAATCACGGAGGCTACCGCGTAGTGCACCCCTTGATACAGCACCTGGTCTGTAGGTACTAGCACCAAGCCGTTCCCTGGTCCCTTGGTGGTGGCGGGGCATCCCTCTACTATCATACGTGACGTCACAGTCGTGGGCAGGGGCTGTCGGGGGCGGGTTACTAATTCAGTGGCATTAACCGAGATTGGGGAGTATGGGATCGCGCATGCGCTCAGGCGCGATTCCCAGTCCATCCCCCTCCCGTTATCTTGCCACTGGCTGTGGAAAATGATGGAAATGCCTGTGGGGCAGACTTTCTCTGAACCCCACATCCAGACATAGATCCCCTGATCCGGTTCCCACCATTTGTCCCAGCACACACTTAACCCTCCCTGGGTCCCTGTGATGGTCCTGTGGGTGTTATTCCCTAACCTTTCCCACTCTACCCTGGGGTTCCCCATATCCTTACTTAATTTCCTAAGCCACCACCACCTATCCAGGGGAACATTGCCTTTACATGACAAACATATTCCTTTTCCCACGGTGACGCTAATCCTTGGGGTGACAATTCGTATCCTCGGGCACTGAAGGGAGGTCTCCCTGTATGAAAAACCGGCCTGGCTCGAGTACTGGGTCGAATTTGACCCCAGCCATCCGGGCCAGCTCCCCTCGTGAGTGTACAAGGCGATTTCATCCGCCTCGGGTAGGCCACTCCCATCGTGGGCTAGGGGCGCCGTTTTTCCGGAGCATCCGAAGATGTGGTGGTCCTCGGTGTCACCCCTTCTCGCGAGGCTCAGTCCAGACAGGGCGAGCAGGATCACTCCTCCGAACATTCCCTGTAAAAGATAAAGAACATCTAGCCGGGCTCCCTATAGGCTGCCTGGCCTGGGTGAAGTGTGAGCGGGTCCCTGGACCTCGGCTCACGTTGACAACACTGGAACGGTTCCATCTTAAAATTACATTACGGTTCCACACCTTATAATAAACCTATACATCTTAACTTAAAACTACAAACTTAACTGCTAAAGTTATATACATCCGCCGCCCATCTCCGAGCGGCCAGCTCAAATTCTGTCAGGACTGCTGCAGGCTGCTCCCTGCGGCTTGGCTGTACTGACCTTTACTTCCGGTCCCTCACAGCCCGCGACTGCTGGCTGAGGGCCTTTGTCTTTCGACTTAACTTTAGCACGGGAGGTAGCCCTTTTAAACTGGGGAGCCGGCGACCATGCCTTCCTAGGCTGAGGTGTCCGAGGGGACCTCCTAGGAAGTGCTGTTGGTGGGGCTACCCTGGCGAGCGGACCCTTGCTGTGGATCACAGTCCTCGCTGGCTGGGGACTTTTCCCCTGTGGCTCCTCCCTTCCCAAGTCTGAGCTGGGGACAGGCAACCCCCTGCTGTTTTCTGCCTGTTGCTGAGAGTCTTCCTCTCCAGGTTCAAAACCTAGGTCGGGGGCAGGGCTACCTGCCTCGGGCTCCTCCTCCTCCCCACCTGAGTCCCAGAAGAGAGGGGGAGTGGTTTGGACAGGGGTCTGGGTGACTCCTCCCCTGACTGCCCCTGCAGGTGCTGCCTGTGAGCTGGGAGCTGCTGGGAGCTGGGGATTTCTAACCTCAGGTTGGATCCCAGCTGCCTGCTTTTTCGCCTCCACAGTACTGGGGACCGATAGCTCTTGGACCACTCCCCTCCTAGCCTTGTCTATGGCTCTTTCCCCTGCGCGGACGGTCAGGCCCAGGAATTTAACTTCCTGCTGGCCGATCTGCGCTTTCTTCTCTAGTCATAGCGGGGCATCGTCAGAGGGGGCTGAGGGAGCGACCACACCAGTAGTGGCTGCTATTCTTCCCTGGCTGGCCATAAAAGATCGCACGGCCTCTAAAAATGACTCCATGGCAGCGGGGGCAATTCCTGTCTCTGCCTCCCCCGTCGCTGCCTTTTGGGCTGGGGCGGTGGGATTCTTTCCCTTAGTATCCTTCCAGGGGTTTTTACAATCTTTCCGCCAGTGGCCGTTCTTCCCGCACCCAAAGCAGTTTAACTTAGCCTGGGCGGGACGATTCCCTTCCTGGTGCCATTCCCTTTTATGCTGGGCCCCTGATTTAACCTCGTGGACTTTCCCCTTGGGTTGGGGCGTCTCGATACCCCTGATATTTTTAAATGCTATCGTGAGCTGGCGGATCACTGTTTCCTCGGTGGTCTGGGGGCTACGGGGGTCAAACCAGGCCGCAGCTCGTGTTCGAATTTGGGGCAGGCAGTTTGTCATGAGACAGCGGAGCCAGTGGGCTAATTGATCTCTGTTCAGGAGTGTCCGCCCTGGCATTCCCGGGCATGCGCTCCGGTAGACTGGCCACAGCCTGTCTGCGAAAGCCTGTGGGGACTCCCCAGGGAGCTGTACCGTTTTTCCCACCCGGGCGAACGGACTCCCATCATTTAGTCCCATGGCCTCCAATATCTCATCCCTTAACTCCTCGTAATCTTTCTGCCCCCTTTTGCACTCATCTGATAAGGTTTGGAGGAGGTCACCCCCCAGAGAAAACAGCAGCATTTTTGCTTGTTCTGCTTCATCGCAGTCATTAACGCACGCTGCCTGCTCTATCTCACGGAAGTGTAGAGAGGGGTCTCCCTCCACTGTAAGCTTAGGGATATGGCTAACCATGGCCCTGAGCTGTGGGGTGCCATGCGGCACTACAAACTGGTTCTGGATGGCCCCTAGGTCCTCGCCATCGGCGGGCGGGCCGTACCTCCGTTGTCGGAGGGGGTCCACTGGTCCCGGTCCTGGTCTATCTACCAGGGCTTGCTGGGTCTCCCCTAATGCTTCATCCTCCACCCCCCCTTGCTGCCAGACCTCCTGAAAACTCGGGGCTATGGGTGGTGGCCGTGAAGCCTCTGGTTCCCTAACCAGTGTCGTTCTGGGAGCTGCCTGTGGGACTTTCCTGCTTGGGTTGCCGGTAAAATCCGACTGGCCCGCCTTTGGGCTAAGGAGGCATACCATGCCCTTCGCCCTCGCTAAGGCCATGCCCAAACGTTCTATTTCTTGCCTGCAGGGGCCATGATCTGCGTCCTCAAACCCCTGGGCGCAGGCCAGCTTATATGCTGCCTTTACCTCGCCTACTTTCTCCTCCTGCTCTTTTAATTCTTGCGTGAGGCTGTGGATCTTATCCATTAACCTAACCTCACTGCCTCTCGCCTCTCTGACCTGGTATTCCAGGTGTTCCATTCTACCTCTAGCGCTACTTTTGAGCTCAGCGATCTGGTATTCCAGGCGCTCTACCTTTGCCTGGTGGTCCCTTGCCATCTGCGCCCTTTCTTGGCTTATTGCCTGGAGCGCTGCTACCCCTTTCTCTTCCGCTGCTGTCTTTTCCTGCAGCTCTAGGGTCAACTGTTTAATCTTGGCTGCTTGTACTGCTACAGCACGGTCTAGTACCAAGACCTGCTTTTTAAAACACAAGAGCCAGACCGCCTTCTCAATACCTTTCTTATACTGTTTACTTGCTGTCCACTGGACGGCTGCATCCATGGGACGCTTGGCCTTTAACATATCGCCCACCCACTTTTTCGCGATATTTACCTTGCCGCACACATAGGCAGACAACCTTATCTCCATTGCGGATTCCTCCTCCGCACCACTGTCTGTCTTGTTACACACTTTCGCCTCAGCTCCTGGCTGGCTCGCCATTTCTGTAAGGGGTTTCTTTTTTTACTGTATCTCGGGCTTATAATAGGTCAGCCAGTTATGTTTTCCTGAGCTGCCCTGCCCGCAGTGCGGTTGCGAATCGCTTACCCCTTCCTGATTCTGAGCTGAGGACTTATCGAGTGGTAACAAAGACAGACAAACAGACCAGTGGATTGGTACAAGGAAAAACAATGTTTATTAATAAGAAAACTAAAACTACAAGGTAAACAGTATAATACAGAAGATAAAGAAATCGTTATGGATGTAATACAGTCTTACACTTATCGGGTTGAAAGAAACGGACACATCGAGGGAAAATTCTAAAATCACAAGTTTAGCAATATCCCTTAACCCCCAACCTTACACTTATGCTAGGTTGTCTTGTGGCGGCCAGAAAATTAATGCTCACCGGTGAAACAGATGAAAAAGGCCTGGCCTCCTGCTGCGTTTGCGAGGTTTTTCTGGATGGCCTTCCTTCTCAAGTCTGAGCTAGTGAGCAGCAGGACCCCGGCCACCAGGCGAAGAGAGAAGCTAGAGAGAGATACTGGGCAGCCCCAGTTATACCCTCTTGGTAACAGGTTTTTTTCATACCTTATCAGCTTGCTTCATTGTTTGATTTAAGCACGAAACGTAAGACAAAGGACCCCATCTCTGGCCCATTTACATTAATGGCCGTTTCCTGTATCGATCTGTATGCTAACTGCTTTACCATTGTTCCGAATGTACCTTGATGGTTCACCTTTTGTCCTGCAATCACTTCCTGCTCGAATTTTGATGTGTTGGCCGGCCATGTTGATAGCTTGCCTCAGGGCTAGAATGCAGCTGCATTGTTTAAAGAAACCTGTCTGAAACACAAAGCCTGCCGAGTTGTTGAGAATGCAATTTCAAATCTGCCGGTCCTCGGCCATGTGTCTGACTGCAGCCATTTTGAGAGACCTTGGATTTTTTTAAAACAGTCATACCAGGGTTTCTTTAATAACTCCAATAAATCTTCGGGGTGGGGGGAACATGCGAAATTTTGCGAATCCCTTCAGATATCTGACTATATGTGATGTGGAGATGCCGGTGATGGACTGGGGTTGACAAATGTAAGGAATCTTACAACACCAGGTTATAGTCCAACTGTTTTATTTAAAAATCACAAGCTTTCAGAGGCTTTCTCCTTCGTCAGGTGAGCGAGTGTGGGATTCCATGGAAGGTTACCGCATTTATATTCAGAGAACAATACCTGGTGATTACAGATAATCTTTCCAACTGCCCATTGTCAAGGCAATCAAAGTGTTCAGACAGAGTGATGTTACCTACAGGACCAGCGAATACACAAACGGCCAGAACCCATGAGGACGGCCTCAACCGGGATCTTGGGTTCATGTCACGCTACACGTAACCCTACCAGCGAAAAAAAGTTATCTGTTTTTAACACAACGGGTCATTCTCTGTCTTTCTCTTCCTTTCGGATGTTTCTCTCTCTCTCTGTCTGTCTGTCTTTTTTGTTCTGGCCATTTATGTATTCGGTGGTCCTGTAGGTAACATCACTCTGTCTGAACACTTTGATTGCCTTGACAACGGGCAGTTAGAAAGATTATCTGTAATCACCAGGTATTGTTCTCTGAATATAAATGCGGTAACCTTCCATGGAATCCCACACTCGCTCACCTGACGAAGGAGAAAGCCTCCGAAAGCTTGTGATTTTTAAATAAAACAGTTGGACTATAACCTGGTGTTGTAAGATTCCTTACATTTGACTATATGTGTTTAGATGCAGGCCAACCATTTATTTGCGTTTACACTGTGGAATAGTTAGTACAGAGACAACACATGTGTAAGAGACATGTTGGTTGCTCTGTAGCACAGATTGTCAATTGGCTTCTTTTCTTTCAGTTGTCCTTTGGTCAAGATTGGTGAACAAATCAAAGACCCAATAGTTCCCAATATGTGAAGATTCAGTTTTCTTGACCGCCATCCTTTAGACATGGAGAAAGATGGAACTATCTTGATTATGTCAAGTAGCAAATGAATTAATTCATTGGAAAAGGAAATCATAAACCTCTTTCTTCCTTTCCCACCTTGTACTAGCTGTTCCTTCCCTCCACTTGTGATCATAATGCTCCAAAATAAACAGAGGTCACTCGCAGTGACTGAAGTGAATAAAAGGTGAAAACATGCAAAAGAATCCTATTCTCACATTACAATTGGGCTGATGTGATTATAGAACGTCACATTCTTAGAAGATCTAATGTTAATAGAAAGTATTAGAATTTCAGATAACTGTATCATAAAACAGATGTAGATTTCTTTGCCCCCAATTTTTTTATCCTCTTCTCCTGAAGGCACCAATCTGGAATTCCCTCCCTAAATTGTTCCACCTTATTATCTCTCTCCCCACTCCTCAAAACCTATTCCTTTGATCATATCTTCAACCACCTCTTCCAACTCTTCTACTACTGTTCAATGTTCATCTTTTCTCCTTCATTAAGCATCTTTAGACATTTACTATGTTAAAGGCACTCTATAAATTAAAGTTGTTGCTCTTCTCCGCATTCACACACATATTATCCAGCAGTGGTCACTAGATAGCAATCGGGAACACGAACCCTGGTTAATTTTTTTCACCCTCCCTGTCTCCAGGGGTACTCCAGGGATTTGGAAATATGTTACCATTCCTTCATCGTTGCTGGGTCAAAATCCTGGAACTCCCTCCCACAGCACTGTGGGAGAACCTTCACCACACGGACTGCAGCGGTTCAAGATGGCGGCTCACAACCACCTTCTCAAGGGCAATTAGGGATGGGCAATAAATGCTGGCCTTGCCAGTGACGCCCACATCCCATGAACGAATAATAAAAAAAGACCAATTGTAGTGTCCCTACTACCTCCCTGAGATCAACTAACACAACACACCTCCTACTGATCTGTACAACTCAGCTGCACACCGAGCAATGTCTTTATGGACAGGCCAGATGTTAGAACGATATATGTTACATACATCACCCACTTTGCAGCTAACCGGTTCATTTTAAACTCATGCACACCATCCCAGCATATAATCCGGACTGATACTCCCCAGTACAGTATTGCAGGAGTGCTGCACTTTCGAAGGTGCTCTTTTGGATGAGATGTTAAACCGAGGTCCTGTCTGCCCTCTCAGGTGGACGTAAAAGATCCCACGGCACTATTTTGAAGAACAGCAGGGAAGTTCTCTCCAGTGTCATGGACAATGTTTATCCCTCAACCAACATCACTAAAAACAGATTATGTAGTCATTATCTCATTGCTGTTTGTGGGACCTTGCTGTGCACAAATTGGCTGCTGCGTCTCCTACATTACAACAGTGACTACACTTCAAAAAATACTTCATTGGCTGTAAAGCACTTTGGGACATCCTGAGGTGGCGAAAGGCACTGTATAAATGCAAGTCTTTCTTTCTTTTGTACTTGGGTTTGCCTCAGGGCAATTCATTATATCCTCAGTCACACAATTCCTGGTCAGCTCAGTTTGCAAGAGAAAGGCCCAATGAAGAATTTACCTTTTAAATGTTACACATGGGTCCCACAGGGATAAATCACTCCTAAGCAACATGCAAAAAAGTTTTAAAGCCTGGCACAGTAACTTTCTAAACCAACAACAAAATCTATTCAATAACTAGCAGTTAGACATCTCTTAAGCTGACTATCTCTCAGCAGGACAGAAACTGAAGAACAAACATATTTATAAGAACAGTTCTCCCTCCAATTAGAAATCTAGACTTTCTGAGGTGAAGGGAGAGAACGAGTTTATCGGGCTTGTACTTTGGAAGTAAGCAGGAACTGAAAACCTGCCAATCTTGCTCACACCAAAACTATAACACTGCACAGCCTGGAAACAAGACTATACGATAATAACATTTGAATGCTTAATATGTTTTATTTTAAGCACTTACTCCCTCCGCTAAATATCAAGCAAAGGAATTTTGTACAAGTGCATTAAGTGTTAGCAAGCTATTATGACACAGTGAGGTAGTTTTTGATTTTGTGCGATAGTGTAAAATAGGTGATAGCGAGTCGGCAGCCCGTTTTACATCTCTCCCCATTTTAATTTCCACTGAAGTCAATGGGCTGCCTACTCGCTATCGCCCGTTTTATACTATCGCACAAAGTCAAGATCAACCCCGGTGTGAATTCTAGGCTTTGAGATAAAGTCGAACTTGATTAAACAGTTTTATCAAAGAGAGCAGGCAGAGGGAATGGACTGAAACTGCCAATAACAAAAAAAATGATTGGTCCACTTGGAGACTGAATCAATTCAAGTTTGCTGATGATACAAAGCTAGGTGGGAAAGTAAGCTGTAAGGAAAATATAAAGAGACTGCAAAGGGATATAAACAGGTTAAGTGAGTGGGCAAGAAGGTGGCAGATGGAGTATAATGTGAGGAAATGTGACATTATTCACTTTGGTAGGAAGAATAGAAAAACAGAATATTTTTTAAATGGTGAGAAACTATTCAATGTTGCTGTCCAGAGAGGCTTGGGTGTCCTGGTACAAGAAACACAAAAAGTTAGCATACAGGTACAGCAAGCAACTAGGAAGGCAAATGGCATGTTAGCCTTTATTGCAAGGGGTTTAAAGTACAAGAGCAAGGAAGTCTTACTATAATTGTACAGGGTTTTGGTAAGACCTCACCTGGAGTACTGCATACAGTTTTGGTCTCCTTATCTAAGGGAGGATATACTTGCCTTAGAGGCGGTGCAACGAAGGTTCACTAGATTAATTCCAGGGATGAGACAGTTGCCCTATGAGGAGAGATTGAGTAGAATGGGCCTATAATCTCTGGAGTTTAGTAGAATGAGAGGTGATCACATTGAAACATATAAGGTTCTGAGGGAGCGTGACAGGCTAGATTCTGAGAGGTTGTTTCCCCTGGCTGGAGCATCTAGAACTAGAGGGCGTAGTCGCAGGATAAGGAGTCAGCCATTTAACTCTGAGATGATGCATTTTTTCACTGAGACGGTTGTGAATCTTTGGAATTCTCTACCCCAGAGGGCTGTGCACGCTGAGTCATTGAGTATATCCAAGGCTGAGATAGATATATTTTTGGACTCTAGGGGAATCAAGGGATATGGGGAACGGGCAGGAAAGTGCAGTTGAGGCTGAAGATCAGCCATGATCTGAATGAATAGCGGAACAGGCTCAAGGGTACGTATGGCCTACTCCTGCTCCTATTTCTTATGTTCTTATAGGAACATAGGAACATAGGAACAGGAGTAGGCCATTCAGCCCCTCGTGCCTGCTCCGCCATTCGATAAGATCATGGCTGATCTGTGATCTAGCTCCTGCCACTGGCCCATATCCCCTAATACCTATGGTGATTTAAAATCGACCCCGCACGCAGTGATTCTTATTTTCATTGCATGGAGGAGGAAGAGCATGAAGGGTGAATGCTTAAATTAATTTTTTAATGCCGGATCTGCCAAATCATCCTATTAAATATAAGGAGTCACACAACACCAGGTTATAGTCCAACAGCTTTATTTGAAATCACAAGCTTTCGGAGCTTTGCTCCTTCGTCAGGTGAGTGAAGAGTTGCATAAAGGCACAGCATATATAGTCAGAGAACAATGCCTGGTGATTACAGATAATCTTTCTAACTGCCCTTTATCACACCTCGGTAGAGAGATAATCACAGCAATCAAAGGAGTGAATGGTGTTCAGACAGGTTAGTCAGGGAAACATTACATCCAAGAATACTGAGGTGGGGTCACAAGGGGTCAAATCAGAAAGACACAGAGAGAGAGAGAGAGAGAGAATGACCAGTTGTATTAAAAACGGATAACTTTTTTTCGCTGGAAATCGCAGCAGGTCTGGCCGCATTTGTGTATGGAGAACAAGCCGACTACGACTTGAGTCTGGATGACTCTACATCAGGTGGGGTTACATGTAGCGTGACATGAACCCAAGATCCCGGTTGAGGCCGTCCTCATGGGTGCGGAACTTGGCTATCAATTTCTGCTCGACGATTTTGCGTTGTCGTGTGTCTCGAAGGCCGCCTTGGAGAACGCTTACCCGAAGATCGGAGGCTGAATGTCCTTGACTGCTGAAGTGTTCCCCGACTGAGAGGGAACCCTCCTGTCTGGCGATTGTTGTACGGTGTCCGTTCATCCGTTGTCGCAGTGTCTGCATGGTCTCGCCAATGTACCATGCTCCGGGGCATCCTTTCCTGCAACGTATGAGGTAGACAACGTTGGCCGAGTCACAGGAGTATGAACCATGTACCTGGTGGGTGGTGTCCTCTCGTGTGATGGTGGTATCTGTGTCAATGATCTGGCATGTCTTGCAGAGGTTGCCGTGGCAGGGTTGTGTGGTGTCGTGGACGCTGTTCTCCTGAAAAATGGGTAATTTGCTGCGAACGATGGTTTGTTTGAGGTTAGGTGGCTGTTTGAAGGCGAGTAGTGGAGGCATGGGGATGGCCTTAGCGAGGTGTTCGTCGTCATCAATGACATATTGAAGGCTGCGAAGAACATGGCGTAGTTTCTCCGCTCCGGGGAAGTACTGGATGACGAAGGGTACTCTGTTGGTTGTGTCCCGTGTTTGTCTTCTGAGGAGGTCTATGCGATTCTTCGCTGTGGCCCGTCAGAACTGTCGATCGACGAGTCGAGCGTCATATCCCGTTCTTACGAGGGCATTTTTCAGCAACTTCAAATGCCTCCCAAAGATACACAAAGCCAACACACCCGGACGTCCCAGCATATCAGGCAATGGAACCCTGTGTGAGAACCTCTCTGGATAGGTCGAGAGCATCCTGAAACCCATCGTACAGGGAACCCCCAGCTTCTGTCGTGACACTACAGACTTCCTACAAAAACTCAGCACCCACGGACCAGTTGAACCAGGAACACTTCTCACCACGATGGACGTCTCGGCACTCTACACCAGTAACCCCCACGATGACGGCATCGCTGCAACAGCCTCAATACTCAACACCAACAACAGCCAATCTCCAGACACCATCCTACAACTCATCCGCTTCATCCTGGATCACAATGTCTTCACCTTCGATAACCAGTTCTTTACCCAAACACACGGAACAGCCATGGGGACCAAATTTGCACCCCAATACACCAACATTTTCATGCACAAGTTCGAGCATGACTTCTTCACTGCACAGCACCTCCAACCAACGCTATACACCAGATACATCAACGACATTTTCTTCCTATGGACCCACGGCGAAGAATCACTGAAGAGACTACATGAGAACATCAACAAGTTGCATCCCACCATCAAACTCACCGTGGACTACTCCTCAGAATCAGTTTCATTCTTGGACACACGAATCTCCATCAAAGACGGGCACCTCAGCACCTCACTCTACCTCAAGCCCACAGACAACCTCACGATGCTCCACTTCTCCAGCTCCACCTTAACCACGTCAAAGAGGCCATCCCCTATGGACAGGCCCTGCGAATACACAGGATCTGCTCAGACGAGGAGGAACGCGATGGACACCTACAGACACTGAAAGACGCCCTCGTAAGAACGGGATATAACGCTCGACTCATCGATCGACAGTTCCGACGGGCCACAGCGAAAAATCGCATAGACCTCCTCAGAAGACAAACACGGGACGCAACCAACAGAGTACCCTTCGTCGTCCAGTACTTCCCCGGAGAAACTACGCCATGTTCTTCGCAGCCTTCAACATGTCATCGATGACGACAAACACCTCGCTGAGGCCATCCCCATGCCTCCACTACTTGCCTTCAAACAGCCAAACCTCAAACAGACCATCGTTCGCAGCAAATTACCCATTTTTCAGGAGAACAGCGTCCACGACACCACACAACCCTGCCACGGTAACCTCTGCAAGACATGCCAGATCATCGACACAGATACCACCATCACACAAGAGGACACCACCCACCAGGTACATGGTTCATACTCCTGTGACTCGGCCAACGTTGTCTACCTCATACGCTGCAGGAAAGGATGCCCCGGAGCATGGTACATCGGCGAGACCATGCAGACACTGCGACAACAGATGAACGGACACCGCGCAACAATCGCCAGACAGGAGGGTTCCCTCCCAGTCAGGGAACACTTCAGCAGTCAAGGACATTCAGCCTCCGATCTTCGGGTAAGCGTTCTCCAAGGCGGCCTTCGAGACACACAACAACGCAAAATCGTCGAGCAGAAATTGATAGCCAAGTTCCGCACCCATGAGGACGGCCTCAACCGGGATCTTGGGTTCATGTCACGCTACATGTAACCCCACCTGACGTAGAGTCATCCAGACTCAAGTCGTAGTTGGCTTGTTCTCCATACACAGATGCGGCCGGACCTGCTGTGATTTCCAGCGAAAAAAAGTTATCTGTTTTTAATACAACTGGTCATTCTCTCTCTCTCTCTCTCTCTCTGTCTTTCTGATTTGACCCCTTGTGACCCCACCTCAGTATTCTTGGATGTAATGTTTCCCTGACTAACCTGTCTGAACACCATTCACTCCTTTGATTGCTGTGATTATCTCTCTACCGAGGTGTGATAAAGGGCAGTTAGAAAGATTATCTGTAATCACCAGGCATTGTTCTCTGATTATATATGCTGTGCCTTTGTGCAACTCTTCACTCACCTGACGAAGGAGCAAAGCTCCGAAAGCTTGTGATTTCAAATAAAGCTGTTGGACTATAACCTGGTGTTGTGCGACTCCTTACATTTGTCCACCCCAGTCCATCACCGGCATCTCCACATCATCCTATTAAAGGCTGTGTTGCACTGTACTGGGGAGTTCACACAATGTTACACTGTACAAGTAACTCACTGAGCCTCGAGGTGCCAGTTGAAATCTAACCCAACTGAGGACTGAACTTCACTCCAGAAATGCCTTTTGGGGATGATGAGGAAGAAGGATGTACCTGTACCAGAGACCATCTTTCCAAGTTACAGGAAGTTGAAAGTATCCGCTGCCACTACAGCAACAAGAGGGATGAGATAGCTGAATGCTGAACACTGCCTCCACAAAACAGAAATAACAGACGGGGTGGCCAATGTAGACCACTGCATGTGGCTACAGCAGCCTAGCCTACTCTCTTTGGGGTTGAAAGTGCACGAAAATAATAATTTGGGACATTTAAAATATGATTTTAACTGGAACTCGATCTGATTTGAGTTGACCCACAAGATGCTCCATAGGAGCAAGAAGAGATTGTCTTTTGGCCCCTGTTCAATATTCCAGCCCCTGCTCCAGCTCTTCAGAGACCATGGATGAAATTGGCTTTATTTTCTTTCGCTGTTTTATAATGTTCATTTTATGCTCATCAAGGGGAGGGTTGGTTTTGGCCTGGGACTGGTGCTTTTTCCACTTTGAACCTAGGCTTAGCCTTTATTAGACAAGCACTCCAAGGTTATGTATAGCACAGGTCAAATGTAGTTTAGAGCTCTTGACATATAACCATAACAATCTGCAAAGGCAGAAGAGCATCCTCTAGTGCACTGGTGTAACATTTTCAGTTCTTGCCCTGTCCATCAAATGCACAACACGATTGTGGCAGCTTAATTGGCATTGAGTTATCAGTGGTTTCTTGTTCTACACGATTTCATTACACGTGGGCGTGCTATCTGATTGCACAAAGCCATTGTGGTTTCATTGTGTACATCGATTGCTATTGTACTCCACAAGGTGACCTGAATCTGTTTATAAGCCGCCATTTTGACTGCACCCTGCTTAGCCATTACAGTCCCATTACACACAACTATTGTAATCTCATTATATACAGTCATTTGACTGCACTTGGACATTCCAGTCTCCTTAGTGATAATTGCGATCACATGGCACAGTGTGTTCCCTGCACTTCAGTGGCGGTCCTAGTTTTGGCCGTCTGTGGCGGGGAGGTTGAACTCGAAATTGGACCGACTTGGCAGGAAGACGACCAAGCTTGTGAAACTGGTGAATGCCAACACACCTGGTCTGAAGGCCGAGCCAGGAACCATACAGACAGGTAAACTGAACCCAAAGACCGAAGATGGGTGACAAGAGGTTCCGGGGAATAAAATGGAGGCTAATTTCATCCATGGTCTCTGAAGAGCTGGAGCAGGGGTTGCAATATTGAACAGGGGCCACAAGACAATCTCTTCTTGCTCCTATGGAGCATCTTGTGGATCAACTCAAATCAGATCAAGTTCCAGATTAAAACATATTTTAAATGTCCCAAATTATTATTTTTGTGCACTTTCAACTCCAAAGTCACGTTGGCCAACCTCAAATTGATTGGAGGGGATCATGCCTCCCCAGACCCCCCACTGATTCTGCCACTGGTGCATTTGGTCATTCTGGTTGAATTAGCTATGGCCATTGCAATCATATTACTCATAGCTTCTCCAATCCTACTATGCCCAAGTACTCTGATCTAATTGCAAGCTTATTGGAAAGGGCCAATCCAATTGTACCACTGTAATCCCTTGATACTACCTTAAGGCTACCTACATCAATGATACAATCTAAGCATCGTCCTGAGACCACCAACTGTGGCACAGGTGACATCAGATGATATCTTTGGTACTGAGTCATTTAATATTATTGGTCACAACACAGCAGGTAGTTTGATACCATGCGATCCATGTGGAAGACCGAGAGAGAGAGAGAGAGAGAGATCAGAGTTTCTTTTGAAAAGATCAATTTCTGAAATGGTTTTTGGTGTCAAAATGTTTGACTGAGAACACAGGAGTTTTGTGGATCAGAGCGATTAAGTGGGTAGTCGTCTTGTGTTTCAGAATTTGATCTTGATCCTTTTGCTAGATTAAGGCATCAGTAAACATCAGAGAATAATCCTGCATAGGTTCAGCGGCAGCAGGGGTAGGAAGAGTAACACTATTGGTTAAAATCAGTGCACGATACAGAATGTAGCCTCAGAATTTAGTATTGTGGGGCAGGGGGGTGAAGAGGACCACAACAGCTGGATTTAGTATTGTGGGGCAGGGGGGGTGAAGAGGACCACAACAGCTGGATTTAGTATTGTGGGGCGGGGGGGTGAAGAGGACCACAACAGCTGGATTTAGTATTGTGGGGCAGGGGGGTGAAGAGGACCACAACAGCTGGATTTAGAATAGACTGAACCAAGTGCTCTTCAGACAGTTTCCTATTTGACTGGAAATAATTTCAGAATGTACTTTTTTATTATATTGGAAAAACAGAGGAAAGGCCGAGGCCCACAGTGTAGGATTCCAAGGTTGGAAAAAGGTAGGAAAGAAGATGAGTTAAAGCAGGAAGTAGCATTTCGGTGACTCCAAGTTTAGGTTTTCGGAACCATTTTGAACTGAGTACACCTTTAAGAAGGAATAAATGATTCTTGTAATTTAAATCTATGTGCACGTCATTGCCAAAGCCACTGGCCTTGAAATATCTCTGATTTCTCACTTTCTATAAATCAATAAGAAATTTCCTGAAATTTTTAAGTGTTTCTTAACTCAAGGTGAACAAACACCTGCTTTTCTCACAAGGGAAAGAAATTAATCTTGTGGCTTTGCCACAGCCTCTTCTGTCTCACTTTTCACTCCTTAATCCACTCTCAAAGAAGGATGGACACAAGCTGAGTTCAGCTTACAATAGAGGCTTTTATTAACTTTTTCTCTAGGGGAAATGGCTTCTGAAGGAGGACTTCAACATGCCAAGTGATCATTTCTTGCTCTGTACTTTCTTAGTCCTATGAAAGATGTGTCTATCAACACATCACTGTTCCTACTAGTGAAGGAAGTCTCTACCCTCATTTGTTCTCTACAGACACGTAGCCACATCAACAGAAACCAGATCACCGTGATTAATCGCTTAAGCACTTTCTGGGCACCTGAAGCAAACCAATCTTAAGTACCGCATTCAAATTTACAGTGATACTATCACGGTGTATATAGTATGGGGGTAATTCAATAGGGTGAGCAGTCTTGATTTATTTAAATATAGTTGGGCAGAAAGTATGCAGCCAACAAGGACTTCTGGTTCACCACATCTCATGTACTGTAAGAAAGGAATCATTTGTGACTCCTGAGGAGTTCAGGCTAGGTTCATTTGAAAATCCAAGGTTCAGATGTTGTAAAAACAGACAGCGGGAGTCAGATTTTGAGTAAAAGTGAGAAGAGGTTTTTATTTGGAAAAAGCACTGGCCTAGAAATTGGACCCCGTTTTTTAGGCGTAAAACAGGGTCAAAAATAATCGCACGCCGAGGATGCCTAAAATACATCTGACGCCATATTGGCCTCAGACAATATTCAGACGTCCCTTGCGGCCACCTTAAATGGGCATTAGGCTGCTTGAATATTCTATTCAGGGGCCTAATGCCTCTTTAAGAACCCATCTGCAGAATTGGTCAGGGATGAGCGGAGCATGTGACGGGCACTTAGTTTTCCACGATTACTGTGGCCACCAACAAATAGGGTAAGTTTTTATTTTTATTTCATCTTCATGCGAGCAGGAGAGCTCCTCTCGGCTCCATGGAACTCCTAAGGGCCACTGCGGGCCCTCAAATCCCCCCACTCCCACGATCTACGATGAGGCAGCCGGCCTAAATTGATCCTGTTCAAACCGGCAAGCTGCCTCTGGATTCCAAGAAACAGCCATGTCCTGCACCCCAAGGACACCTGAAATACATCCAATGCCATATTGGTCTAGGACAATATTAAAGTGTCCCAGACGGGCTCCTTAAACAGGTGTCAGGCCACTTGAATTACGTTAATGAGAGGCTTGATGCCTGGCTACAGACCTTTCAGTGGAATTGGTCGGAGCTTAATGAACCAGGCATCGGGCCTGCGCCACTCAGATTTTTGGCTCTTAATGCGGCCTCAAGGTGAGTACATTATTTTTTAAATTACCTTTACATGTAGACAAGGGAAACGAGTGCTCCTCCAAACTCCACAGCACTCCTGAAGGCCGCTGAAGGACAATGCATCCCCCCCACCCTCCATACCCTTCTTCTCCCCCCTCCTGGGACCTACCAGACGCCCGGTGCCAGCGGTGCAACTGGGCCAACTTAGTCCTCATCGGCAATATGCTGATGAGGCCCAAGACCCAAGTTTGGGTGAGTCTCGGGACTTCGGCTTCTGGCCGCTCTCCCAGCATGCTGCCTATATCAGGCCCAGAAATGGGCCTAAACGAATTTCCACCCCTTTGACTCTGAGGCCAACAGGTTGACGGTCAATTGGCAACAAAAAAAAACCATGATCACTAGCGCTTCTTCTGGTCTTTCTTTTAAAGTGTGCTGCCAGTCCCAATTTATAAGAACAAAGGAACAGGAGTAGACTATTTAGCCCCTCGAGCCTGTTCCGCCATTCAATTAGATCATGGCTGATAAGGTCGTGGATGGACAGATGACTTCTACCAAAGTCATCAAGTTCAAATAGATATTTTGAATCATACTGGGCCAAAAATTGCTTTAAAAAGAACGGTGAGTGGCTCAACAGCGCTCTCCGTTGTTAGTGGTGAAATCGAGGAGCAAGTTCTGGTGTTCGCACATGCACAGTGAAACGCAGAAATCCAGAACTTGCTCCTTCTGGTTCACCGGCGATGACAACTTCGAATTAAAGTGATATCGCTGGCTGGTATCCGTGGAATCAATAGACCAGCACCAACTTGCTCATCTGCCCAATTGGAAACTAACTAATATCGTCACAAAACAGGTACACTTAAAAATACCAGGCCTAAACTAAGTTTTATCAGCGCAATAAGGCTTAATGACTGCCAAACATCTAAAAATGAGCTTTTAAAAATGTGGAGTCTCGTTATTCCCTATTTTAATAGATTTTGGTCATAAGAAAAATCTTTTTAAAAATGTTTTTAAAAATGTAATTTTTTAACTTTTTCCTTCTGTCTCTTTTATTTAATTTGATTACTTTGTACCCTCTCTTTTTTGCTGGCTATAACTATTTTTACAAATGATTTTAGTGTTGTACCTTTCACATCCTGGATTTTACCTTCCAGCTTGCAGTAACCATTCGCAGCTGGTCAAAAATGCTGCAATCTGATTGTTTGAGGGGAGAGAATGATCCTCTCGCTTCTCCCATGGGTCCTAGCTTCGCTGGAGCTAACGCTGGGCTCTTCTCCACTTCCTATTAGAGGAAGTGCACCCAGTAAAGACCGCGGTACGTTAATGGGTTAGTATAAATCTATGGAGCAGCGAGCACTGTCGGTTCGCCGCTCCAAGCAATTTCCGGGCATTATAATAATAGTCAGGAAATTTCATGCAGCATTATCATCCCACTCAAACAAATCCAACCACAAAATAATTGTGTATCGTTTCTTGTTTCCGCAGTTAGCAGCACATTTCTGTGGAAATACTGCCCTGAATTGAAAACTCATGAGTTGGTCTTTGAAGTGAAGACAATACTCTTGTACTTAAATTCAAGACAAACTGCAGGTTTTTTTAAATCTATTTAGGATACAGTACAAAGATTGATTGTTGCAACAATCGTGAAATCTCCTGGGGAAGCCTGAAAGAAAAATTGCATTGTACTGAGCCATAGGCACTTGGAGAAGTGCCCAGCCTAAACAATAATAATCATCTACCGCACCTCTTCATTAATGACATTTCTGACAGATGGCACAAAAAGCAAGCTCAGGGATCTCAAATCATTTTCCCATTCCAATGTTACTGTGCGAGATGTTGTAGAATACAGTAGTAATTGTGTTGTCTTTTTCTGCTAAAAGGGCTTTATGAGAAATACAACATGTCTTTGGAGACACTTCTACGAGAAAATGGCTACATGCTGTTCTCATGTGTTCCTGGAACTATAAGGGTAGTCAGATGCTAAAAGAAGTCATGGGATCAGACACTACTGTGTACACTATTATTATTTGCTAAAAAGCACAGTGCCTAGTTTTGGTACTACTTGACCAATTTTACTTATTTTCCAGTTTCCCTCCCCCTTTTGCTGAAGTTGCTGATTTGTGCTGAGATATGGGGCTCGATTTTACCAGCGGGTTTCGTGTGCGTTTCCAGCGGGGGGGGGGCCCCCGAAAATCCCGATATCCAGGCACGTGACCGGATCGCGCCACGATCCCGCCCACTTCCGGGTTCCCCGATGACGTGCGGGGGTGCGCGCACAGTCCCCGCTGGTGGGAATCCCGCAGGCAATTAAAGCCAGCGGGATGCCACTTGAGTGTATTTATTTTGCTTGTTCAGGTCATTAACTGACCTGATTAAGGGACTGTGTGTGATTTTGGAGAAACATGGGACTGTTTCACACACTGGGGGAAACAGTCCTAGTTGAACTGGACGTGTTGCAGCCGTCAGCCTGTGGCAGCTGCAAAGGTCCATTTGACAGGTGTGGGGGGAGAACCTCACTCATTGCAGGAGGCCGCTCTGTCACTTGGGACAAAGTGTGGCCTCCACCACCCCCCTCCTGACGGTCAAAGTCATCAACCTGCACACTCACCCCGGGGTCCGGAGACATGTGCCTACCTTGCGGACCCCCTCAGATGTACATATTGCGGATGGGGGCCGCCGTAGCTGCAGTCATGACCTCCTCGGAGGGCGCACAACTTCGCCAGCCTCGCCATCCACGCCGCCCACCTCTGACACGTGGAGCTCCACAACACAGTGCTGTGACACATCCACCTGCACAGCAGGAGGGAGGGCAACCGCAGAGAGAGATGCGTCGCAGAGGGCACTACCCTCGCCACAGGGTCCACAGACCGAGGCTCAGCTCCCCGGACCTCTCTGAGCAGCAGTGCACACGGAGGCTCAGAGTCACTCGACATGTAGTCGTGGACATCTGCAGCCTCTTCCATGCCGAGCTGCTCCTGGCTGGCCCGAGCACCATCTTCTTACCTGTCGCTGTCAAAGTCACCACTGCCCTCCACAACTTCTCCTCCGCATCCTTCCAGGGTGCAGCCAGGTACACCGCCGATGTCTCTCAGTCGTCTGCGTGGAAGAGCCCTGCAAATACACCTGCACCTACTCTGCAGTAACACAATGGGTGGCATCAGTGGTGGGTCCTCATAGTGATACCCAGGAGCGGGCATTATTGCACAAAACAGACAGGATTCGCGGAGACATGGCAGTGGTGGTGCCAATATAATGTGTGATGTGAGTTGTTCTGAAATTCAATATAGGTAACACCCATGACAAACCCTCAAACACCCTTGTGCATCCCCTTCATGCTCACGACACGTTTGCCTTACGCTGCCTACTGCACATATGTGATGCATGCCCTGTGACTGCAGCACAGGTGGTGGCAGGTTGAGTGAGGCTGGCCGTGAGAGAGATGCACGAGAGGGTGAGTATGGGATGGAGCCATGAGATTATATGAGGATTGGGTTGCGTGTTAGTGGCGGGGTGAGTACTGGCGAGGTGAGTAGGTGCAGGTAAGATGAGGATGGGGTTTGAGTGGGTGTGAGGGGTGATGTGACAGAGTGGTGTTGGCGGTGCCGAAGGAGATGTGGGGTGGGGGCAGTGTTGTGGCAGACGGAGTGTAGGGGAAAGACTACGTGTTCTCACTGTGGCTGACCTACTGCGGTCATTGGAGCGCTTCCTGCACTGTATGCAGGTGGGCGATATGTTGGTGGTGCAGGTGACCTCCTCTGCCACCTCGAGCCAGGCCTTCTTAGTGGCAGAGGCAGGCCGCTTCCTCCCGCCCGCCAGGTGGAAGAGCTCTGTCCTCCCCCTCCTCCTCACCCCATCTGATGATACCTGGGGTGAGGCATCATTAAACTGGAAGCAGCCTTCCCCCTGGGCTGCTCCATGCTGTAATGTGTTCTATTGGTTGCAGCATCTGTCAGTGGAGGACTGCCCCTTTAACTAGAGAGCATCCAGCTGACAGATCGTACTGTGCATGCGCAGCCCGCCCGATGCGCAGACCAGCAGCGCGGAGCCCGGAGGAGCAGGTAAGTGGATCCTATTAGTGTGTTGCCTGCTACGATCGCGCGGGAAACCCACTAATTTCACCGAGCGTGTTGACCACTCTCCCGAAACCCAACCCGCCGGAAACCCACAGGCCTGGTAAAATCGGGCCCATGGTACCTCACCCAAGTGGCTCTTCATCATGTGTGAGCCTTGACAGTGAGTGGCATCAAGCTACTTGAATGTGGAAAGAAAAAGTAGACTTGCATTTATATAGCACCTTGTCCATTCTCTTGGAAATGTTTCAAAAGACATTCATATACAGTGAATTACTTCTGAAGTGCCATGACTGTTTTGTAGGAAAATGCAACCATGATCAGATGCCAATTGCCAATGGCCCAAGGAGGAATGCACGGCATAGGACATTGGAACCCAGGCCTACCTCTGATATCGAAGAACGCTAGCCACACATTTTTGGAAGCCTCACGCAAAGGCAATAAAACCTATTCCAACCCTTCTTCACCTTAATACTTCACTATCAAATGAGCCTCACAGATTCCTTTACTAACCCTGGTGAAGGTGCTCCCACAATGCTGTTAGGTAAAGAGTTTCAGCAGAGAAGAATTATGTGGGTATAAGTGTAAGACCACATACTGTACAGTTGGCACACTTTGCACAGATTTAAAGTCAATAAATACACAGTATGAGCCTTTGTCACCTCTGTCACATATCAATAATGTAAGGAATCTTACAACACCAGGTTATAGTCCAACAGTTTTATTTGAAAATCACAAGCTTTCGGAGCTTTCCTCCTTCGTCAGGTGTGTGACCTGACGAAGGAGGAAAGCTCCGAAAGCTTGTGATTTTCAAATAAAACTGTTGGACTATAACCTGGTGTTGTAAGATTCCTTACATTTGTCCACCCCAGTCCATCACCGGCATCTCCACATCACATATAATTAAGGCACAAAGGCAACAGTAACAACAACAGCAACAATAATAACTTGCATTTATATAGGGCCTTTAACATAGACCCAAGGTGCTTCACAGGATCGTTAGGGATAAATGGACACTGAGCCAAATAAGGAGATATTAGGAGTGGTAACCAAAAGCTTGGTCAAAGAAAGTGTTTTTTAAGAAAGATCTTAAAGGCGATTAAGAGACAGAGGGGTTTATGGAGGGAATTCCAGGGCATGGAACCTAGGTGATCGAAGGCACGACCACCAATAGCGGGCAAGGGTGAGGGATGCACAAGTCAGAGGAATGGAGAGTTTGGGAGGGGTTGTAATGCTGGAGGAGGTTACGGAAATAGGGAGGGGTGAGGTCATGCAGGGATTTAAATGTAAGGAAGAGAATTTAAAATTTGAGGCACTGGGGACCAATGTAGGTCAGCAAGAACAAGGGTGATGGTGAGCTGGACTTGGTGCAGGATAGGATACTGGCAGCAGAGGTTTGGGTGAGCTGAATTTAAAAGGGAGTCAGGTTTGGAGGTGAAAAAAGAATGGCTGAGAGTTTCAGTGGCAGATGGACTGATGTTGCAGAACTTGGGATCAAATAGGATGCTGAAGTTCCAAACAGTCTGG
Organism: Heptranchias perlo; assembly: GCF_035084215.1. Classification (NCBI taxonomy): domain Eukaryota; kingdom Metazoa; phylum Chordata; class Chondrichthyes; order Hexanchiformes; family Hexanchidae; genus Heptranchias; species Heptranchias perlo. Next base: position 70,618,000 of record NC_090335.1, read on the forward strand.
TTCAACCTGGGACAGTGTCCAGGGAGGGGAACAGAGTTAGTTGTTGTTGTTTTCGTATCTTCACACTCATTCCTTGGAGAATAGTGTGAAGTAGTGGAAGGATTCATAGGCTGGTTAACCGTTTGACAGGCCATGACTTGAATTCTCCTTCCATGGACATAACCATCTTTATACCAGCCGATAGGGTGGTTAGTCCTACACGGTGGGAGGGTTTTTTGGGCTCCCACAACCCAAACAATGAAGGAGCATCCACCCACACCCACCGGACATGAGTTTCCCGCTGGAAGTCAACCTAGAATTCAGAGCCGGTCTCCACTCGCTGGGACTGCCTGGAGCGGCTTTCAAACCCTGCACCTTCTGACTCAGAGGTGGGAGTCCTACCGCTAAGCCAAAGGCTTGCTCCCAGAATGGAATTTTTGATAAGAGAACAGAGTTTGTGGCAGGGTCCGAAGATGATAGCTTAATTTTTCTCAGTGTTTAACTGGGGGAAACTACAGCTCACCCAATACTGACTACTTTTTAAGGCCACTGCTCAAGAGCTCCCTTTAGGGATGTGCTCTAAGAAGGCAAATCCAGATAATGGGAGCTGCTTGTAAACGCTTGAGGCCAATTTGAAGGCAATTGTAGTTGTTTGCAGAATTTTGGCTCCAGATCAGAAGAAGCCAGCATTAAATTACTGGCCTTTTTTTCAAAGATTGTTTGGCATCAGTAGCAAATTACGACATTTTGAAGTGTGACATCTTGATTGTGGCAAGCATTTGCTAGACACGAAGGCCTAGAAATTCGATGACACTGCACCCATTTTATAGGCGTGAAAGGGGGACAAAAGCTTCCAATATGGCGGGCAGCGCGCGCACTCTGAGCCGGAAGTGTACCGCCCACCATATTGGTATAGGCATCAAAAGAGGCGTCCAGGGCCCATGCCTGAAACAAGTGACAGACCCTATGTATATGCAAATAAGGGTCCTAACGCCTGTTCGATGCTCCCTTTACCAAATTGGTTTGCCTTGAGTGCAGCCACTGCCAGGCCGGCTGCATTCAGTAAAATATGGTCTACATACGATCTAACTAGTGGACCTTGAAGGGACCGTAACTGGCCACTACCAATAAGGTAAGTTTTGTAAAATATAATTACTGGAATATGGAGTCGGGAAGAGCAGGAGTGCTCCTGCTGGTTCCATTGCAGCTCCGAAAGGCCGTTGCCGCCATCGATCACTCCCCACCCTCCTCCCGATCACTGCACCCCAACCCTCTCCCAATCACTGCTCCCTCCCACTCCCGATTACTGCCCTCTCCCTCTCCCGATCACTGCCCGCTCCCTCTCTTGATCACTGTCCCCTCCCCTCTCCCTCTCCCAGTCACCACCCACCCTACCGATCGCTTCCCCCCTTCTCCCAGGACCTACCTGAGGGCCGCTGTTGGTGATGCAGAGGCATGAAATTGAAATTCTCCTTGCCGGCAAGCTGACTTGAGACGACCAGCAGGTGTTTTCAACTAATGAGGTCCAAGGCCCAATATTGGGTGGGTCTCAGGCCTACCCGTTCCAGCGTAAGGATTGTCATAGAGTCATAGAGTTATACAGCACAGATAGAGGCCCTTCGGCCCATCGTGTCCGCGCCGGCCATCAAGCCCTGTCTACTCTAATCCCATATTCCAGCATTTGGTCCGTAGCCTTGTATGCTATGGCATTTCAAGTGCTCATCCAAATGCTTCTTGAATGTTGTGAGGGTTCCTGCCTCCACAACCCTCTCAGGCAGTGAGTTCCAGACTCCAACCACCCTCTGGGTGAAAAAGTTCTTTCTCAAATCCCCTCTAAACCTCCCACCTTTTACCTTGAATCTATGTCCCCTTGTTATAGAACCCTCAACGAAGGGAAAAAGCTCCTTAGTATCCATCCTATCTGTGCCCCTCATAATTTTGTACACCTCAATCATGTCCCCCCTCAGCCTCCTCTGCTCCAAGGAAAACAAACCCAATCTTCCCAGTCTCTCTTCATAGCTGAAGCGCTCCAGCCCTGGTAACATCCTGGTGAATCTCCTCTGCACCCTCTCCAAAGCGATCACATCCTTCCTGTAGTGTGGCGACCAGAACTGCACACAGTACTCCAGCTGTGGCCTAACCAGTGTTTTATACAGCTCCATCATAACCTCCTTGCTCTTATATTCTATGCCTTGGCTAATAAAGGCAAGTATCCCATATGCCTTCTTTACCACCTTATCTACCTGTTCCGCCGCCTTCAGGGATCTGTGAACTTGCACACCAAGATCCCTCTGACCCTCTGTCTTGCCTAGGGTCCTCCCATTCATTGTGTATTCCCTTGCCTTGTTAGTCCCTCCAAAGTGCATCACCTCGCACTTTTCCGGGTGAAATTCCATTTGCCACTGTTCCGCCCATCTGACCAACCCATCTATATCGTCCTGCAGACTGAGGCTATCCTCCTCGCTATTTACCACCCTACCAATTTTTGTATCATCAGCGAACTTACTGATCATACCTTTTACATTCATATCCAAGTCATTAATGTAGACCACAAACAGCAAGGGACCCAGCACCGATCCCTGTGGTACCCCACTGGCCACAGGCTTCCAGTCTTGTTCCTTGCACCCTTACCTCCGGCCTACAAACCAATTTCTAAGCCAGTATTCTTTATATATTTCCCAAGGAATTACTCACAGTCAGTCAGCTGTTGCAAGAGAGTGGGAGGGAGTTCTGGAATTTAGAAATGGGGGTGGTGTGAAAGAATTTGGAAAGAAGAATTTGTAAGAGACCTCTTCAGAGACAGTGAAGAAAATGGTTTTCATTGTTTCCCAGATAATAAACAACAACAACATTTGTTGAAGAGCAATATTTTGTAAAATGTGGTTTCCAGCAATTGAATGGTTACTGGTGGAATCCCAACAACAACAATAACAACAACTTGCATTTATACAGCACCTTTAATGTAGTAAAACATCCCAAGGCGCTTCACAGGAGAGTTATCAGTCAAAATTTGAGACCGAACCACATAAGGAGATATTGGGACAGGTGACCAAAAGCTTGGTCAAAGAGGTAGGTTTTAAGGAGCGTTTTAAAGGAAGAGAGAGAGGTAGAGAGGCAGAAAGGTTTAGGGAGGGAATTCCAGAGTTTAGAGTCTAGGTAGCTGAAGGCAAGGCCACCAATGGTGGAGCGATGAAAATCAGGGATGCTCAAGAGGCCAGAATTGGAGAAGTGGAGAGATCTCGGAGGGTTGTAGGGCTGGAGGAGGTTACAGAGATAGGGAGGGGTGAGGCAATGCAGGGATTTGAACACAAGGATGAGAATTTTAAAATTTTTATATAAAATAGATTAAAAAATTAGAGGTATATATTCTGATCAGCTTAGTTTTGGTACAAATGCTAACCAAGTTCATGTCTATGCTATTTTAACGCAGGTGTTAACCCATTTATTTTAGATAAATGGATACCACAGTTACATAAACAAATCTATTTATACCAACAATCATTTTTGAGCTCTCAGCATAAAAAGGTATTTTTAGAATACGTTGCAAAATATAGAGCTTCAGCTTTGAAATCTGGCATTGTTTTAACAACCCTTAAATATAGTAACCTAAATTGTGCTGTGTTCAGGAAAATTACCTCATAAAACCTTGATGATTTCCTGCTTTATTTTGAGAAAATGTACTGGGGCGGTGAGGGTGGTGGTGTTGTTGTGAAGAACAGTAAATAAACACACAACACCTTTCATAAACATCTTACATAAGCAATCCTTTGTATTTACATTATTTACCTCAGGATGAAGTCCAAAAAGTTCATGGTTTGCCTTGTTTTATGGTTTTAATATTTTAAAAATTCTGTTACCTCACAGATTTCTGGGCTTTTCCATCACTGTACTGTACTGTAGGGAGGTGTGGCTTACAGACAGGTCCTGGCTCACTCTGTGAATGTCCATTAAAGTCAAAAGAGAAGGCCTGTCATTACAGCGTGACAGGCAAGTGTTTAGATAGCATTTTTCCATTATAAGTGTAAAGGAGTAGACACTTAGGCGATCGGTTACGCAAATGTCTAAAAGTGGGAGAACACGCTGATGAAGCAGTTAAATGCATATGGATCCTAGATTTTATAAATAGGGGTATAGAGTACAAAAGCAGAGAGGCAATGCTAACTCTGTACAAATCATTGGTTAGGCCACAGTTAGAATATTGTGTCCAGTTTTGGGCACCCTATATTAGGAAGGATGTCAAGGGCCGGGAGAAGATGCAGAGAAGATTCACTAAGGTGATATTGTGGGCAGGCTTGATGAACCAGCTGGTCTTCTCCTGCCCGTCATTTTTCATATGTTTCGTATGCCAGGAATGAGAGATTTTAGTTATAAGGAGAAACTTGAGGAACTGGGCTCTTTTCATTAGAATAAAAAAGGATATCTAATATCAGGTGTTCAAAATTATGAGAGATTTTGGTAAAGTAAATCAGGAAAAACTATTTCCACTGGTTGATGAGTCAGTAACTAGAGGGCATAAATTCAAAATCATCACCACAAGAATGAAGGGAGATGTTAGGAGAATTTTTTTTATGCAGAGGACTATGGAATGAGAGCAGAATCAACAATAGCTATTAAAATGGAATTGGACAAATATTTGAAAAAGAATAAATTGAAAGGGTCTGATGAAAGGGCAAGGGAATGGGACTAAGTGGATAGCTCTTCAGAGAGTTGGTACACGTGTCATGGGCTGAATGGCTTCCTCCTGTGTTAAAATTCTATGGACCTGAAATTCCAGGGGTGCCATTCCGCTGGCTTATGTGCAATGGAATCGAACCCCAATATACCCACACGCAAGGCTACAAACCCCAACCCAAACGGCAGGGACAATGTCATTTCCATTGTCGGGATGGGCTACCAGCACCTGCATGGGTAATCAGTGGCACCGGCTCCAATCCTTTTTTTTCATTCGTTCATGGGATGTGGGCGTCGCTGGCGAGGCCGGCATTTATTGCCCATCCCTAATTGCCCTTGAGAAGGTGGTGGTGAGCCACCTTCTTGAACCGCTGCAGTCCGTGTGGTGAAGGTTCTCCCACACTGCTGTTAGGAAGGAAGTTCCAGGATTTTGACCCAGCGACGATGAAGGAACGGCGATATATTTCCAAGTCGGGATGGTGTGTGAATTGGAAGGAAACGTGCAGGTGGTGTTGTTCCCATGTGCCTGCTGCCCTTGTCCTTCCAGGTGGTAGAGGTCGCGGGTTTGGGAGGTGCTGTCGAAGAAGCCTTGGTGAGTTGCTGCAGTGCATCCTGTGGATGGGACACACTGCAGCCACAGTGCACCGGTGGTGAAGGGAGTGAATGTTTTGGGTGGTGGATGGGGTGCCAATCAAGCAGGCTGCTTTGTCCTAATGGTGTCGATCTTCATGAGTGTTGTTGGAACTGCACTCATCCAGGCAAATGGAGAGTATTCCATCACACTACTGACTTGTGCCTTGTAGATGGTGGAAAGGCTTTGGGGAGTAAACTTCTATGATTCTATGCCAAGTGCAGGCAATTGGGACTAGCTTAGTGGTATAAACTGGGCGACATGGATATGTTGGGCCGAAGGGCCTGTTTCCATGTTGTAAACTTCTATGATTCTATGATTCTATGAGTCAGGAGGTGAGTCACTTGCCGCAGAATACCCAGCCTCTGACCTGCTCTTGTAGCCACAGTATTTATGTGGCTGGTCCAGTTAAGTTTCTGGTCAACGGTGCCCCCCAGGATGTTGATTGTGAGGGATTCAGATATGGTAATGTCGTTGAATGTCAAGGGGAGGTGCTTAGACTCCCTCTTGTTGGAGATGGTCATTGCCTGGCACTTGTCTGGCGCAAATGTTACTTGCCTCTTATCAGCCCAAGCCTGGATGTTGTCCAGGTCTTGCTGCATGCGGGCATGGACTGCTTCATTTTCCGAGGGGTTGCGAATGGAACTGAACACTGCAATCATCAGCGAACATCTCCATTTCTGACCTCATAATGGAGGGAAGGTCATTGATGAAGCAGCTGAAGATGGTCGGGCCTAGGACACTGTCCTGAGGAACTCCTGCAGCAATGTCCTGGGGCTGAGATGATTGGCCTCCGACAACCACTACCATCTTCCTTTGTGCTAAGTATGACTCCAGCCACTGGAGAGTTTTCCCCCTGATTCCCATTGACTTCAATTTTATTAGAGCTCCTTGGTGCCACACTCGGACAAATGCTACTTTGATGTCGAGGGCAGTCACTCTCACCTCACCTCTGGAAGTCAGCTGTTTTGTCCATGTCTGGACCAAGGCTGTAATGAGGTCTGTAATCTGCCCTTGGAAGATAGAAGAGCACACAATCGCTCCGCCTGAGGTCCTCAGGAGCCATTCCAGACCAAAGAAAACCAGCATTTAAATCTTCTTCAGCTTTTAAAGTAGCCATTTCCTGGCAAAAATCTCCAGGATCTTTCAAGTGGCCCGTGTCAGATGTGAGGTGTGAGTAAGTGAGGGTTGCAATAGTGGTGAGTGTGTGAGTATGAGGAGAAGGAGGTGTAGTGAAGTACGGTGCAGTGTTCATAGGAGAGTGAAGGGAAGCAGGGTAGTATTGTGTGTAGAGAGGCTGGAAGTGGTGGAGGTGGTGTAGGTGCAAGCAGAGAGTAAGAGAGCACCAATCTTACTTTGACAACGCTGGTGAGGTCATTGAACTTTCACTGCCAGTGCAGCCATGTCTTTGGAGCTTGCATTGACCTCCTCAGTCACCTCTTACCACTGGCGTCGGAGGTGTTGCCTGGAGGGCTTTCTGCCCCCTTGGGGTAACAGGATCTCTCTCCTCCTGAACCAGGGACTCCAAAGCAGCATCTAAGAACCTGGGGGCCCGATCTGCAGGTCTTGCAACCATTTCTGTGTTGAGAAGTTTTCCTTGTTGCCTGCAGCCAGAGTGCACCTCCCTTTTAAGAGGTGCCAAATGCCTTTAAGTGATGTCAGAGGCGCCCAATTTCCAGCCCCCATCCCCTCCCCTCCCAAACAGGCATGTAACCAATGAATAGCGCTGAAAGCATCCGCAGCACTCATTTTAATGAGGTACCAGCTCGACTGCCTGGAGCCACGTGAACAGGCGTGTACCGTGTGGCGCACCCCCTGGTAGCATTTCTAGATTGTTAACTCTTTATTTACCCTAGACCACTTTTTTTTCCCAGAGCAGAATTTGTTTTCTGTTGACAATTGTTAAATGGTCAATGCTAAGTCTAAAAATCCCTGACCAGAAAGTTATGATCACATTACCTCACATCAGCCATGTAAACTAATCACTACAGTTCCTGGGGTATTGAGGTCTGTTCCCAGATCATTCATCTTACTACGTCAACACAACGTGAGATTCATCCTGCTTAGTTTGGCACTATTTCCAAGCCACCTAGCACTAGTTGATATTTCCATAAACCTTCCAAGGGGTCTGCAAGATACTAAATAATATTGAAACAACACAAAGGAAAGAGCAGCTTTCTCACAAGAACCACAACCTTCTCCTGCTGTTACATGTTATTTTTATTCCTTGCAAAACAATGAGCTGTGACGCTGGCTGTACGAGTTAAATCAAATATTTATACAGTCTATACCAAAACCATACGTTTTCCCACCATAATTCAAAAAATGTTCTCTTCATCATGTGTGTAACAATGACTGACTTCTGCAATTCATTAACGGTATGAAATAAAGATTAATTATATTGGTTAAATGTTGGCTATCTTCACAAAGTATAAATGATGCAATAACATGGAGCACAACATGAGATCTTTATCCCGCAGGAGTTTCATTCAGTCTCTTTCTGCCATGTCCACTCAAAATACCAGTCAGATTTCCTAAATGTATGGCTCAGTCTTCCTAGAGTTGACCCAGATAAACATGTGCCCAACCCAAAAATGGAATTCCAAAGCACCAGATCACTTCCTATTCATCAAACTACTTAACTTTTTACACTGTCAAAGGACTATTGCTTCTGACCTCAAATGGAACTCCCACATCTCCTACTTGAAAAAGCTGTCTCGAAGAAGCTTGGTTTCCTCTTGTCAAATACCCCTCAACAACATTTAACCCTCTGTAAAACCCAGGACTAAAATATTGCTCCCATATCTCAGGGTCGTCTGACACCTCTTTCATACTTAGTCAGATACCAAAAAAAACTTGTTATCTGCTAGCAATCGCTCTCTAACCTTTAGTCTTCAATCTCTTTCTCTGTCACAATATAGGGCTAGAGGGACTTGCATCCAAATTTGTAGACAATAATAAAATAGGAGACATGGTAAATAAGGACCAGAGGAAGATGCTACAGAATATTGCTAAGACAATGAATGGACACAAAAATTGGCAGATGGAATTTAATGCAGTAGATTTTGACTTTGTTCGATAGTGTAAAACAGGTGATAGCGAATCGGCAGCCCCTTAACGGGGCTTTATGGCATTAGGTATAGAATAGAAAAGTTGAGATGTAATGGTGAATCTATATAAAAGCTTACTTTGATTACAGTTGGAGAACTGTGTGCAATTTTGGTCTCCACACTATAGAAACAATGATGAGGGACTAGAGAAGGTGCAGCACGGACTCACTAGGATGCTGCCTGATAGGAAGAAATATAAATACGAAGAAAGACTTAAAAAAGTGGGACTGTTTTTGTTAGAACAGAGGAGATTATGGGGTGATTTGGGACAGAGTAGATAGAAACAGACTGCTTCCAATGATTATGGGATCTAAAACTAAGGGACATTGATACATGATTAAAGAAAGAGATTTAGGACAGAGATGGTTGTGATGCTATGGAATGCACCACTATAGTTAGTAATTGACACAGACACCATGTCAAAATTTAAGAATAGGTTAGATAGGGGATTGAAGGAAAAGCGGATAAAGGCATAGGGGAACAGGGATTAGGACTATTGTTCGTAGAGGATAAACACCAACGTGGACTGGTTGTGCTGAACGGCCTGTTTCGGTGTTGTAATTTCTATGTAATCCTATGTAACATTTCTTGCTTCTCTATTTTATTCTCTGAACTCACCTCTCTTGTTTCTTCAAAGCTCCAAATACACATCCCACATACTCTTCCTTCGTTCCTATAACCCGACTGTGTTGAAAGCAAGACTCATTGCACAGTCTTCTACTCCAGCTCAGTCTTTCCCAGCACTTCTAAACTGGGGAGCTCCTTTCCACCCTCAGTCCTTCCTCCCTTGCAACCCTTAAAACCCAAGATTGTCTTCACCTAATCACTCCTCCCTGATTTACCTATGTCATGCCTACAGTCTGGACCTTGGTCCCTCACATCCAGTTCTCAATTAAAAATAATTATCAAAAAGTAAAAGTACTTTATTTTGCTTTCCATATAACATAGCCATACAAACATTAAACAGTTCCCAACTTCAGCTGAGTTAGATCTTAAAGGGGAAAGTGTGTGTGCACTATCAGTAATTCTAAATCTCAACAACATAGCATTCATTGTAAAGATCAATAGTGGCAAGATGCCAGAGGAAAGAAACAATCATTTTCTCATAAATCAATTTATATTGAGAAATAAGAATGAGAAAGAGAGCAGCTATGTTGTACCTCAGTAGTTTTAATGATTTGAATAGATGTGTCAAACAGATCAATTTATCTTTACTTCTCATTTATTTTTTCTTACTTGGAAATGAAATAGTGATAAAGGAAAATGAGCTCCAGATGGCGAGCAATGTTTCTTGGAGACATTCTTCAATGAATTCATAGACATAGGAACATCGTTTCTCCAAAACAATGACTCAACACATCTGGCTACAGAAGTGTGCTCACTGATGTGGAAGAAACTTTTTGTGACAGAAGATAATCATCAGTTTGGAAGGAGAAAGAAAACAATAACACATATCAGGCTTAGATTTTTGCTACCCAATTGCTTATGAATAGACAGAAAATTATACAATGGTATATTTTATGCTTTAGTGCTACTGGTGCAGAATTTCATACAACAGGAACACATATTGGGAATCTGGGTGCCAAGCAAGGTCAGTGTGCCCGATTCATGGCTCACGCATTTTTCTGTTCATTAATTGCAGACCACGAAGCAGGTGTACCTGAGTTTCCGATACGGGCTCCCATTGTGCAAAGCTCAGCACTGGGTGCACTAAATTGTAAAATTTACTCCGTAGAGCATACTTTTGACTGAAAACAATGGACAAATTCAACATCTCACATTAAATAGTGGTTTTATCAGAATAAAGCATCTCAAAGCACTTCACAGGAACATAAATAATTGGACGCTGAGTAGAAATGGGAGAAGGATTAGGGACAGCAATTTAAGGTATGATCAAAGAGATAGATTTTGAGAAGGCTTTTGGAGGAGGGGAGAGAGGTGTAGTAATTCAGGGAGAACATTCTAGACAGCGGTAGGATCATCAACTACTATCTTACACGTTTCTGTAAACTGTGGGCAACAGATCTACCCATTGCCATGCACAACAGATCTATCTGTTTCCATAGCCAACCAGAGCCATCCATTTGGAAAGTCCACCAAGAAATTACTGTCAACAACAGCAACAAATGAACAGTTAATGCATCCAAATAACATTTCTCTATCCACCATTTTAACTGTAAACAATTTTACAACACCAAGTTACAGTCCAGCAATTTTATTTTAAATTCACAAGCTTTCGGAGGCTTCCTCCTTCCTCAGGTGAACGTTGTTGGAAATGAAATCCTCGAAATGAAATCGCATTTATAAATCACAGAACAATGCTTGGTGATTACAGACAGTTTTTTCAACTGCCCGTTGCCAAGGCAATCAGTGTGCAGACAGACAGGTGTTACCTGCAAGGTCTCCGAATATACAAATCATCAAAAAAAACAAAAAAAAAACAGAGATAGAGAGGTAGAAACATAGAAAAGACAGCAACTGACCCGTTATATTAAAAACAGATAACATTTGTTCGCTGGTGGGGTAACGTGTAGCGTGACATGAACCCAAGATCCCGGTTGAGGCCGTCCTCATGGGTGCGGAACTTGGCTATCAATTTCTGCTCGATGATTTTGCGTTGTCGTGTGTCTCGAAGGCCGCCTTGGAGTACGCTTACCCGAAGGTCGGTGGCTGAATGTCCTTGACTGCTGAAGTGTTCCCCGACTGGGAGGGAACCCTCCTGTTTGGTGATTGTTGCGCGGTGTCCGTTCATCCGTTGTCGCAGCGTCTGCATGGTCTCACCAATGTACCATGCTCTGGGGCATCCTTTCCTGCAACGTATGAGGTAGACAACGTTGGCCGAGTCACAGGAGTATGAACCATGTACCTGGTGGGTGGAGTCCTCTCGTGTGATGGTGGTTTCTGTGTCGATGATCTGGCATGTCTTGCAGAGGTTACTGTGGCAGGGTTGTGTGGTGTCGTGGACGCTGTTCTCTTGAAAGCTAGGTAATTTGCTGCGAACGATGGTCTGTTTGAGGTTGGGTGGCTGTTTAAAGGCGAGTAGTGGAGGTGTGGGGATGGCCATAGCGAGGTGTTCGTCGTCATTGATGACATGTTGAAGGCTGCGGAGAACATGGCGTAGTTTCTCCGCTCCGGGGAAGTACTGGACGACAAAGGGTACTCTGTTGGTTGCGTCCCGTGTTAGTCTCCTGAGGAGGTCTATGCGATTTTTCGCTGTGGCCCGTCGGAACTGTCGATCGATGAGTCGAGCGTTATATCCCGTTCTTACTAGGGCGTCTTTCAGTGTCTGTAGGTGTCCATCGCGTTCCTCCTCGTCTGAGCAGACCCTGTGTATTCGCAGGGCCTGTCCATAGGGGATGGCCTCTTTGACGTGGTTAGGGTGGAAGCTGGAAAAGTGGAGCATCGTGTGGTTGTCCGTGGGCTTGCGGTAGAGTGAGGTGCTGAGGTGCCCGTCTTTGATGGAGATTCGTGTGTCCAAGAAAGAAACTGATTCTGAGGAGTAGTCCATGGTGTAGTAGTCCATCATGGCCACCATTTTAACATGGGTGTTAACCCATTTATTTTAAATGTTAAGGTTCCTGCTAAAATAGCAGACACAGGAATGTTATCCAAATGCAGTAAGTGTTCTTTCACTAATACCAGCAATGGCAATTTCTTGGCTTCTTTTGGTACCATTCTAGCATTAGTATTGCTCACTGCTGTAGCTATACCAGTACTATCAGCCTTTCAGAGTCAACTTGGCTCAGTTGGTTGCAGTCTCGCCTTTGACTCACAAGATTGAATGCACAAACACATAAACTAGGCTGACACTCCAGGGAAATACTGAGGCAGTATTAGATTGTCAGACGTGTTGTCCTTCAGATGAGGCATCATCTGCCCATTCCAGCAGTTCAGATGGAGGTTAAAATTCCAATAGCCAACATTCTTCCCTAACCCACTGGGCATTTGACTTATTGCTTGTGCAAAATGGCTGCCACATTTGCCAACATAACAGCATTGCTTCACTTCAAATGTAATTTACTCTATGTGAAGTGCCTTAAGGTGTTTCTGAGAGATATAATAAAGCGCTATTTAAATGTAAGAATTTATTTTCAACCCAGTACCGATCAGTACTTGGTCCATGCAGTAACCATGCCAGTAACCAACTTAGAGAGGATTTATAACTTATTTTGGTGCTGGTGAGACACCTATTTCCACCTGTACGCCAGTGATAATGCAGTTTTCAGGCCTAAAATTAAAATATTTAAATTAGACTACTAACCCGGAGGCAAAGGAAAACAGCTGCAGCGCTGACCATAACTAATAATGTAAAAGTGCTACGCCCTAAATTGAAAACCACTGGAAAATTCCATATATGATGTTAAATATTGCAACGTTTAAATATTCTGCTTACACCTGTTCCAATTAAAAGAATTTATAATTTAAACAATATTTTCTTGCCTGAAACCCCTGTATGATTGTTTTGGAGACCCTATACCATAGTTTAATCTATTTATAATTGCACATTGCTTAATAAAGAGAAGAATCTTAGTTGCGGTTGAACTCGTCATCTTTCAGTTAATTAGATTTTCCCTATCCTTTTTTTTGATGGTTCCATTCCAATGGCTTGAAATTAGGCTCTTGGAATTTTAGTGTATAAACACATAGCATGTTTGCATGAAGTTCCTCTGTTTAACTTATTTTAACTGAGGTGTTAACCCTTTTAAAATGAATGCATCAACCCTTAGTTTAACTAGCGGACAAAGGAACTTCATACCAAGGGGTTGCACATTCATCTGCTAATACTCAAACAGCCTAATTTGAAGGCATAAATCTATCTGCCCCTCTCCCAGGAACAGACCTGGCCTCCATACCACTGCTCTTGTTGCTCTTGAGCTGGCAACTAAGAGAGTGGTACAAGTTATCCATGTTTTGATCGAGAGGCAGTTGGAGAGGAATTTTCCAGAGCATTTGTTCCTTTATTGGGCCTGGGACTTTCTCTACTTGTTGCCTCTCCCAGGAGATTACGTGGCTGCGGGGTGGCGGGCGAGTGGTGGGGTGGGTTAGGAGTTAGGAAGTGTCTAGTCATGATACTCCAGCCATCATGAGTGTGGGGCAAGCTTGATGGACCAGCTGGTCTTTTCCTACCCATCAATTCCATATGTTCATAAGTCGATGCACCTTCCAATCTTCCTCCCCTAATGGCCCAGATGGCAATGGAAACGTATCGCATTTGAGAATCGCCTGCAGTGTCCAACTTCCCGCAACTCCAATAGTAAACCAACTTACTCCACCAAAAAGGTGGCCCAAGCACCAAGCAGAATTAATTTTGTTGCTACTTCAAGCCTTCTATCCAAATAGGAATTTGTTTCTACAAAATAATAATACTTGAATTTGGAGAGCACCTTCTCTTGTCAAAACATCTCAAAGTGCTTTAAACAATAAATTATTTTTGGAATGGTTATGTAAGTGAACACAGCAGTCATTGCTGTATTGCCTGCAATACAGCAATGGGATGAACGACCAGTTATTCTGTTTTTGGTGGTGTTGGTTGAGGGAGGAATGTTGGTCAAAGCACTGGAAGAACTCCTTGCTCTTCAAGCAGTGCCAAGAATCATTTAACATCCATCTGAAACACCTAAACGTGCAGACAGGGCCTCAGTTTAATGTCTCAGCTAAAGGATGGTAAATCCAAGAGCATCTCCTCTACAACACTGGAGTCCCAACTTAGGTTATGAGCTCAAACTCTGATGGGAAGGTGGGGGTTGGGGGGGGTGGTGGCAGTGTCAAAACCATAACCTTCTGACCCAGAGACAACTGGGACAAACTATCTCACAGTATGTGCCTGCAGGATAAGGAAGGGCCAGGCTGACAAATGATAAAATTCCTGAGGATAACATGGGAACGTTTTGTACAAACCCAGGAGAAACTATCACTACTAAAGTTAGTGGTGTTAGGTCGTAAGAGTTCTGTCACTACAAATTATGCAATTATTCTTTAAAAAATCCTTGGTGTCTTTCATGCTTATGGTTGGCCAATGTTTCTGAAGAGAATTTTTTTTGGATGGTCTGTTTAAACAATAATATTTTGAATTCTTGCAGGAGGTGTTGTTGGGGGATTTCACTCGGAGTCCAAGAACCTTTCCTCTGTGTACAATGAAGCGCTGTGAGCAGTAGAACTGTAATAAATAAATGCGCCTGCCAGGAAACATGGGGCAGCTGGGCAACAGGTGGGAGACGTTGTGGGAAAGTGAGTAGATGGAGCTGTTTCAAAACACAGAGCTGCTGTTAAAAGCATAAAAATAAATACGCTTCATAAGAGAGGCAGAGAATAATATTGTCGCTCAGAATGTCCTTATCATTCGGGGCAATGAGATGGTTCTGAACATGTGGCGCTCTCCACAACCATGATCATTAGGAAACAAACTTCATGGAATGAGCTAAACCTCCCAGTTGATTCCAAATATTGGGAATTGAACTTATGAGGAAAGCTTAAGGAAGCTGAGCTTCTCTCATTTGGGTAAGTTAAACATTTAAAAAAAAGCAACTTGACTAATAAGTTAATTTTTTTTTGCAGTTGCTATTTATGTTACCCTTGACTTTACAGCAGAATTCCAATTCTGAGATGGGATTAAGATGTGCGTAGAACAGTTCTGAACCACTAAGAATGTGCCTTAATCCTTAAACCATAATCACATCTAATATTGTATTGCAATCTTATATTATAACTCTCAGCCTTTATTTTTCTCTTTTCTTTCTGCCTCTTGCCCTGATGCAATTGATTCATATGGTGGGGGAGGAAATTCAACATCGGTGGGGGTGCAAATCAGGCAGTAGTGGATTGTCTGCCCATTATACACCCCACCCAATCTTCCTTTCCATCGTCTGCAGTGTGTACTATCTACAGGATACACTGCAGCAACTCGCCAAGGTTTCATCGGCAGCGCCTCCCAAACCCACAAACTCCACCACCTAGAAGGACAAGGGCAGCAGGTGCATGGGAACACCATCACCTCAAAGTTCCTCTCCAAGTCACACACCATCCTGACTTGGACATATATCGCCATTCCTTCATCGTCGCTGGGTCAAAATCCTGGAACTCACCACCTAACAGCACTGTGGGAGCACCTTCACCACATGGAATGCAGCGATTCAAGGAGAAGACCCACCACCACCTTCTCAAGGGTAACTAGCGGTGTGTAACAGCAGTCAATCCGCTACGGCGCGTATTGGGAACCTACAGAAGCTGAATTTCACCCCTACTATATCTCCACGGATGCTGAAAGCCCTTTATTACCTCACCTAGATATTGTGCGCCAGTCATAAAGGACATCACAGCTGAGGAAGTTAGTAGTAACTTTATTATATAAACAACATTAGAGTTGTGGAATAAATTATCTAGGAAGGCTTTAGGAGTGGACAGTATAAATGGGGCTGAAACGCCTGGAGCTTGTGGGTGCTTTGAGTGCGAATCTAGCAGTTTACTGGGGCCACAAGTTAAAAGCTGGGAGGGAGTTCAGGTGGAACTTTTTCACCCAAAGGAATGAGTTCATTAAAGCGGACTGTATTAATAAGTTCAAGCAATAATTTTACACATATGATGAGAAGGTGAGTAGGTGGGGTTAATCTTTCAACAGGGGATGATGGATGTTTGGACCTAATGGGCTCAATTTTAAAAGGCCAACGGGAAAAGTGCGGGGGGGGGGGGGAGAGTGATTTGCGGGTGCCAAACCCGGAAGGGAAGTAGGCGGATTATCGCAACCCTAATGAGGCCAATTAAAGCCTCTTCCAGGCTGGCTGCCGACAGGAGCTGCATATCCGAGGCGGGGAGGGGGGAGGAGAGAAAGAGAGAGAGTGAGTTCTCATCGGCCATTGGGAGAGAGATTGGGGGGGAGACAAAGATCGGGGTGGGGGGAGACATCGGAGTGGGGCGGGGAGACAAAGATCGGAGGGGGATGCAAGTGACATCGGAAATCGGAGGGGGGGGATGCAGGTGACATCTTTGGAAGATATGTTTATTTATTATTTTACAACATGAAATGTAATTTTATTTAATTTATTTAGTCTATTTTTCACTGATCCGGCGCTTGGTTTCACCAGGCGTGAATCAGAAGCTGTGGGAAAGCTGCCCAGGTAAGTCCAAAATCGTTTTAATTGCCCAAAAGACAAAAAATAAATTACCTTAAGTACCTCAGGTACATTTGCTGCTTTAAATATCGTCCCGCCGTCTTGAATCGCCAGCAGGATTTCCGGGTTCAGGAATGGCGCACGCATCCAGATGACTCTGGGTCAAACATGGAAGTCAGGGGGTTGGAGCCGGGATTCATTCCCGCTCCGGATTTCTTCGATTTTCTTTGCCCCCCTCCCCACCCCCAATGCACCCGGAGTTGGCTTTTAAAATTGAGCCCCGTGGCTTTTTCCTCTTAAAAATTCTTTAGTTCTTATGTACTGCTAGAATTACTGGGCCCTCAGAATGACACCTCAAGCTCTTTTAAACAAGATCCTATTGCCCTACCAAAACAGCTAACAATCCTCTTTGAACCATGTATTTGGAGTATAGCATCTTATTGCAGAGGTCAGCAATGCATTTACCATATCACTGATCTAGTGAGATGCTGGATTAATCCACCAGTACTGGGCCGATGCACTGACTGAAGAATTGGAAAATAGATTTATCTTTTTTTGGCTCCTGGTTAAAATTTACAAGGAACAGTGAAGATTGTTTATCTTCGCACAGAGCCACTATTACAGAATCTCTGCGCCACAGGAAACCTTTCACTGGCTATCAATAGCCCATATATGTTTCAACAAATTGCCTCCTGGACAGCGCAAAACCATCAGCGCATCCCTTTTGGTGCTATTTTATTTCCCTTTGCGTGCATCTCATTAAAGAAAAGCTGTAACACCATTGCCCAGTTCCGCGAATGACATAAACATGAAGCAGCTAGGTTGGAGCGTAAGCATTTTTAACAAGTTATTTGATAAAACCACAATCAAATAATCAGCTGAAGGAAACCTCAAAGATAACAGCCCAGCAGGGCGAGCCGGGACACGGGCTGCTCAACAGGAGATTGTGAGAAATGGAGATAATGGATTGAATCCTGATCTGCAACAAGGACTGTTTAATGAGGCAACTATGGGAAATGGAATTAATGCTCCAACAGGCTAAGCAGGACCTCAGAGCTGTATAGCTTTTTATCAGCAGAGTATGTATTCTATCTTTGCTTACATTATTGCTGTAACTCCTGTCCTCCTTTGAAAAAAAGACATGCATTTATATAGCGCCATATCATATCTCTCAAACCACTTCACATACAATGAACTACTTTGAAGTATGCAGCTGTTTGTGCACGGTAAGATCCCACAAACAACAAGACGGATGACCAGCTAATCTCTTTTCTTTGGAGGTGATGGATGAGCAAGGAATGTTGGCCAAGACGCTGAGAGAACACCCTGATCTTGCTTGCTTCTAATGGTGCCAAGAGACCTTTTAACATCTGCCTGAACCACCAGGACAGAGAGAAGGGCCTTGTTTTAACGTCTTATTCCAAGGTTGGCACCTCCAGCAGTGCACCATTTCCTCAGTTCTGCAACTGAGTGTCAGCTTAGTTGTATTCAAGTGTTGGATAGGGGTGTGAAGCCACAACCTTTTCATTCAGAGCCGTACGTGCTATCAAATGACCGAAGCTAACATTCAGGTATACTCATGACTTTGAGTAAGGCAGATGAGGATTTGAGCCCCACGATAGGACTTGTGCACATAAACTCGCCTGCTTTTTCAGTTCAGTACTGAGGGAGAGTTGCATGGTCAGAGATTCTGCCTTTTGATTGAGATGTTAAACCAAGGCCTACCTGGCTGTTTCGGTGGTTCACATGGATATTAAAGATCCCATGGCACAATGTGAAGACGAACAAGGAGTTCTCTCAGGATCCTGATCAATATTCTTCCCTCATCCAAAATCATCAGAAAAAAAATGATTAACTAGTCATTTATCATGTTTCAGGATCTTGCTGTGCACAAAATCGCTGTCGTATTTGTCTACATAACCATGTCACTGCGCTTCAAAGTAATTCATCTTTTGTGAAGCACTTTGAAGTTTTTCTGAGAAACATAAGATGGTGTGCAAGTCTTTCTTTCTAACCTATTGTTGAGTGCTACAATCCCAAGAAACATTTTTCTCAAGGCCAATCACAAAAAGGTTCTAACATGCTGCCCACAGAGGGATGGATAGGCCAAAGCGGCTTCCAAGCGGTTTGTTGTCATTCCACTTTGCTCAAAAAACAAGAATTTCATTGATGCTGGGACTTAATGTAAAATTATGGCACTCAGGCATCATTGACCAGAAACTTAACTGGACCAGCCGCATAAATACTGTGGCTACAAGAGCAGGTCAGAGGCTGGGTATTCTCACCTCCAGACTTCCCAAAGTCTTCCCACCATCTCCAAGGCATGGTATTGAGTGTGATGGAATACTCTCCACTTGCCTGGATGAGTGCAGCTCCAACAACACTCAAGAAGCTCAACACCATCCAGGACAAAGCAGCCCGCTTGATTGGCACCCCATCCACCATCTTAAACATTCACTTTCTTCACCACCGGCGTACCTGGCTGCAGTGTGTACCATCTACAAGATGCACTGCATCAACTCATCAAGGCTTCTTCGACAGCACCTCCCAAACCCGCGACCTCTACCACCTAGAGGGACAAGGGCAGCGGGCGCATAGGAACATCACCACCTGCACATTCCCCTCCAAGTCACACACCATCCCGACTTGGAAATATATCGCCGTTCCTTCATTGTCGCTGGGTCAAAATCCTGGAACTCCCTATCTAACAGCACTGTGGGAGTACCTTCACCACACAGACTGCAGCAGTTCAAGAAGGTGGCTCACCACCACCTTCTGAAGAGCAATTAGGAATGGGCAATAAATGCTGGCCTTGCCAGGGACACCCGCATCCCATGAATGAATAAGAAAAAGTGACACTGCACAAGGGTAGAAATTTGTGGTATTTGTCACAGGATGTCATGTAGGTCCAATGATTTTCCTCAATGATGGGACGTGGAGCTGCACCTGCGATCCCCAAAACTTATTGTGCCCCTCATCCCTTTAACGATGGCTTGTTTCGAGGCAGATGAGGAGCACCAACCACAAACCTCTTTGGTAGCCGCTGAAGAAGTAGAAGTTCAACCGGTCCTCTCCTGAGCCAGACACTTTCATGTCAGCCATTAGCTCATTTTCACCTTATTAACAAGCCACTGTTAAATGAAAATCTTCAAGCTGGTTTCAAATTACATAGAATTACATAGATTTTACAGCACAGAAATAGTCCATTCTGCCCAACTGGTCTATGCCAGTGTTTATGCTCCACACAGGCCTCCTCCCACCCTTCTTCAACTCATACTATCAGCATATCCTTCTATTCCTTTCTCCCCTCATGTACCTATCTAGCTTCCCCTTAAATGTATCAATGCAATTTGCCTCACCCACTCCATGTGGTAGCAAGTTCCACATACTCTCTGGGTAAGGAAGTTTCTCCTGAATTCCTTATTGGATTGATTGGTGACTATCATATTTATGACCACTAGTTTTGCCTCCTCCAAATGTTTTATTTCAGTGCCAGAATAACATAAAATCTCGAATTGTACAAAAATGTCAATCCTGCAGCTCTTCTTGCACCAGTCCCTTTAATGCTGCTGCTGCCTTTCAGGCTCCAGAAGTGTCCACACTCCCTCCTCCCTGTAGAACTGTGCCCGATATTTGACCGCGATGTTGAGAGGTGACGGGCCAGGTGGAGCGCGTGTCAGCCACGCTCCACTCGAAATGGGCCCGAGAAGCACCAGGAAAGCAAAGTCAGCCCTTACCATTCAATCTTAATCTCAGCACATGGGACTGAACTAAGCAGTTCTTTCTGCTGTAATGCTCCTCTTTCACATGCCTCTCCGCATACTATACAGCATTTGCATTCATACAACCGTTGCTGATTTCATATTTCCTACAGAATTTGATGCTGGGGATTATTACGCAACCTCTGGAACACTATGACCGACCAGCCAATAGCTGCACTCACTGCTGAAAACAGCTGTGGGGAGTTGATAAATTCCCAAATCGCAGCTCTGCGCTGATTTTGGACTGAGAGCTCAGAGTGGGAGATAGCGCATTTCCTGACTTGAATGGATAAAGCAGACCTGGTAGATGGTGTAAGAGAAGCACCACTGTTTTTGCAGACTCTCTCGTTCTGTGATTGATTTGGATGGAAAGATACCAGCTGCCAGAAGTCAGTGTCATAAGGAGATTCCAAATTAACTTGGAGACGATGCTCCTGCACTATGTACACAGCCAGCTGTAAACTGCATTCAGAGATGATACTAGGACAAAGCTACAAGAGAGGAACCAAACAGCACGTAGTAACCAATAACGAGACTCCCAGGCATGCAGCATAGAACCACTGGCTGGAAAATCGGAGTCTGCAAAGTCCCTCTTGAAAAGAAAGCTTGTTTGTTTTATCTCCCCAATGTTCTTCTCTTTCCTCCACTTCTCCCCTGAAGGTACTGAATTACACTGAGGCTCGGTTCCACTTTTTGTGCTTCAGAGACTTGAGCACAAAATCCAGGCTGACATTCCAGTGCAGTGCTGAGGGAGTGCTGCACTGTCGGAGTTGCAATATTTCAGATGACCAAGGCCCCGCCTGCCCTCTCAGGTGGATATAAATTATCCTATGGCACTATTTTGAGGAATAGTCGGGGATTTCTTCCTGGTATCCTGGCCAATATTTATCCCTCAACCAACACCTAAAAACAGATTATCTGGTCATTTATCTCATTGCTGTTTGTGGGACCTTGCTGCGGGTAAAAATTGACTGCTGAGTTTCCTACATTGCAACAGTGATGACACTTCAAAAGTACTTAATTGGCTGCAAAACGCTTTGGGCCATCCTGAGGTCATGAAAGGTGCTGTATAAATGCAAGTTCTTTCTTTCTTGCTTTCCATGAAGTGGCCACTCATCACATGTGAGTCAAGACAGTGGAGGACAGAAACTGCTGACACAGGGCACAGAATGAAGACTAAAATGTTGTAGCCCCAGCTCCAACAGGCATTTACATCATGCGGGGCTCCATGATGATGGCAGAGCCTCACAGTTTCTGCCCTTTAGTGTCAGCCTGCTATTCCACAGTCTTCGCCTGATGTCGACACAACTGCAATTTCACTGAATAGTAAATCAGGAGCACAATCCTTGGAGCTGAGGGCACTGAGGTGAATTACTTATCTAGCTTCCCCTTAATTGCATGTACGCTATTCACCTCAACTACTCCTTGTGGTGGCAAGTTCCACATTCTCACCCCTCGCTGGGTAAAGAAGTTTCTCCTGAATTCCTTATTGAATTTATTAGTGACTCTCATATTTATTAGTGACCATCATTTCAGCATGCCGGTATACCATAGAGCAGTAGAACAGGAGTTGGTATTCTTGATCTCCCCCGCACTACAAGGTCCCAGCTTTGTCTGGGCTACCTGGGCTATTTCCCCACTCACCAGCATCAGCAATGGTTTCTTTTGGATATTAGATTTAAACAATTTTTAGGGCCAGGGTATCGTGCTCAAAGTCAAAGCTAATCAAAACCCATTTTAGTTTAAGCATTTTCTGGGTTTCTTTTTGATTGGGGTGAGTTAAAGCCATGTGAATGACAACACTCTATCATGTTGCAGTAACATTAACAACATTGCTGGACTCAGATTGCAACATAGATGAACATATGGTTTCATTCCAATTCTGGTCAACACTCATTCCCAGGATACAGTGCTGAGTTCCATGCCCAATCACTGCCATGCATGTACGATGAATAAAACAGCACTGGATGGAGAATGTGTCTGCTGTTCCTTATGTGATGAGCATAAAGCTTTTTTATGATGATACCTAGGCCAGCATATGAACAGGACAAAGTGATTAGAATTACTGAGCCTTGTTATTGAGACCAAGAAGAAAAATAAGCATTACAGTATCATATTGTGCTCACTAAACTCTCCTCACCATAGGGCTAGACCTTGAGAATTCTGCTCTCTTCTTGAGAGAACTTGGCTTAATAATATTAATTCCATATATTTTGGGATTTGTATGCCAATGTGGCTTAGAATGTTTCCTCCAATCCTTCTCTCACCAATGGGGTCTTGGTTTGAACTTAGGACAAACTTGAACATCCTTCCTTTGGCCAATTTGCTTCAATGTCGATCTCAGTAGAGCCCCTTCTATTGTACCAGTGTGATATTTCTCTTATCCACACCAACCATCCTTGTGACTACTCTGGGCAACTCAGCCAATTGATATCAGATTTTGAGCAGTATTTTTTTGTGTTGTCAACTTTTAACCACTGGGATCTGGACAGAGATTACAAACTCATTACATTTAGAATCCTTACAGATGGCTGAAAGAAAAAAATGTTATCTCCTCAGTTTTGGCCTGGATTCAAATCCAGCTCCTAAAGGTAGAAAGCCAACATTGTAACCCATTTATGGCCCATTCCTACAATTACTGACTTTAACAATGTCTGCTCTGAGGAACACTTTGTCATATTAGACAAATGAGACTCAGTCCTGACTAGTCAGTAAGAATAATATATTTGATCGCCTTAGGTGAGAAATATAAGAACATAAGAACATAAGAAATAGGAGCAGGAGCAGGAGTATTCCAGAATTTTTTGTCCCTAATTGGCTTGGGTTTTTATCTGGTTCTTCACATCTCACAGGAGATCGCATGGCTTTTGGGTGCGGTGAGGAATGTATATATTGTGATGCACAAGGCATCGCAGTTGCATGGGACAGGCTGGATGGTCCAATGGGTCTTTTCAAATCCATCATTGTTCATATGCTGATATATTATCTCATTTAATGAAAAGGGTCATTGTGGGGTAGGGCTGAACAATGCAGATCAAGGAGTCAAGATTCAATCAATACTCTTTACTGAATCAGCTGATGTTAGCTGAAATAATGGTGCTGGTAGTGCTGGTGGGGAGGGGTAGGGGGCACTACAATTAGAACATAACATAAGAAAAATGAGCAGGAGTAGCCCATACGGCCCCTCGAGCCTGCTTCAGGCTAGGGAGGGAAAATCAGCCAGTTCGAACTTCAATGTTATCCCTGCTAGGAAGTACTTCTGTGTGAAGGCCCTTGGAGACCAGGGTCAGGCTTGACTATAATATCCTCCAATGAGCGAGTAGTCTACCAACATCTGGGCTCACAGGTGAAAGATGGGAAGGTAATGAGGATTAATAGTACTTAGAGAGCTGCGCTTCAGCACAAATGGGCTATTTCAAGAGAAAGTGGGGACAAAATTGGGGGTCAGGAGAAATTTACACAGCATTATACTGAAAGCCGTAAGCACCAACACAATTTAACTCTTATTACTTTCTATCATTGGACCCCGGGTTTATTCTTCATTTAACAACATGCTGTTCAAGTCATCAAGTCTCATTTAACAAAAATGGTGTAGAACACAGTTTCGAAAAAAAGAAGGAAAGCAAGATGTTTGAATTTCATTGGGTCTCCGTTCCAATTAAATGTTGCCTAGAGGAAGAGGCTGGAGGAAGTGGAAATCTGTAGTGCACACTGTCAGTTCCCCAGGGCCTCTGCTATCAGAATTAATCCAGGCAGTGTTTATGATTTGGGAAGCTTCCCGCGTGTGGAAAACAAGAGCTGCACAATCATTCTTCATTGTCATCACCGTTCCGTTTGATAGACCAGAGCCAAGGCAGAACCTTGTGTAAATCTCGACTCCCCCTTAAGGGGAATGTGTTATTCTTGCTTTTTCTTCAAAGTTGATTCTAAAAAACATTTTATTTCAAAGTCTGGTTTTCATGGCAAAATGTCAGGATTATGTCCAATTTATCTCAACAACTGTAAACTCCAACCAAAATTCCTTGGTGCAGGCCAAGCTGGAAAATGCAATGTTATGGGATTCAGGATTGTGACAAAGAGTGAGGAAAATGAATAATTCTGAGATAAATGTTTTTTTGAATTTTGTGCCCCTCCACTTTGGAGGAGACCTGCCAACTCCATCTCTTACCATCAACTTCACAATCTCGGGTCACTTTGTTCCAGCAGTGAGTAACGGCAGTCGAAAGAGTTCAACACGTTATTCATCAGAGGAGAAGTCAGCCTTCAAAAATAAGATGGGCGTGAGTGTTGAGATGAAAACATACGCAGCGTATTTAGAATGTGACTGGGTTGTTGTTCACTTTTATGGATGGATTGAGATCAGAGGACCATGGGCTGATGCCAGAAAAGATCTCACCCCCCCCCTCCCCCATTAGATTGTGGCTACAAAAACAACTATTATATTAAGTTACCTCTGTATACCCATGC
The DNA here is from genome assembly GCF_035084215.1 of Heptranchias perlo. NCBI lineage: Eukaryota > Metazoa > Chordata > Chondrichthyes > Hexanchiformes > Hexanchidae > Heptranchias > Heptranchias perlo. Next base: position 70,642,724 of record NC_090335.1, read on the forward strand.
TGCTGCCCTCTGGATCATGTGACTAGGTGTCAGGCTCAGTAGTAGCACTCTCGCCTCTGAATCGGATGGTTGTGGGTTCAAGTCCCATTCCAGAGACTTGAGTACAAAAATCTTGGCTGACATTCCAGTGTAGTACTGAGGGAGTGCTGTGCTCTCAGAGGTGCCATCTTTCATTAAACCAAGGCCCTGTCTGCCCTCTGAGGTAGGTGTAAAAGATCCCATGGCACTATTTCAAAGATGGTAGGGGAGTTCTCCCTGGTGTCCTGACCAATATTTATCCCTCAACCAACTCCAATAAAAAACAGATTATCTGATCATTGCTGTGTGCAAAAACTGGCTGCTGTGTTTCCTACATTACAAGCGACTACACTTCAAAAGTACTTCATTGGCTGCAAAGCGCTTTGGGACATCCTGAGGTCGAGAAAGGCGCTATATAAATGCAATTTCTTTCTTCTATATTGATTAGTGCTAGAGCCATCGATACAAGCATCTATGAAGGATGGTCCTACTAATTGCAACTTTAGGGCACTGCCTTGATTTCAACTGAGAGACTTATGTTTGTTCAGCTCTTGTTTGACATTCGCAGTGAAGCTTCCCCAGCCAGCACTTTTGTCAGTCTCAAATTACTTTCACTCAAAAGGAACAACAACCGACCAGAGACAGATCTGTCCTGGGCCTCTCCACTACGTGTTCTAGCTTATCAACTAAGAGGCAGCGTAGACAGTATCCATGGTCAGCTTCCAATCAGTGCACTGCAATGGGGCATAACTTAAGGGACTTTTTAAAATTAAGATATCTAGAGTAAGGGTCAAGGCCAGTACTGAAGGACTGTACCAAGGTTCAACAGGGCAGGCAAGGAAATGAGATACGTCAAGAAACCATGATAAAGTGACGCGCAGCTAGGGTTCTAAAATCCTGTGGATGTTAGGAGGGTGGTAAATACTTGAAGTGGAAAAATTTGCAGGGCTCTGAGGAAAGAGCAGGGGAATGGGACTAATTAGATAGTTCTTTCAAACAGTTGGCACAGGCACAATGGGCCGAATGGCCTCCTTCTGTGATGAAAACATACACTGCGTACTTAGAATGTGACTGGGTTGTTGTTCACTTTTATAGATGGATTGAGATCACAGGACCATGGCTGATGAAAGCTATTATTGAATCTGCTTCCACCACCATTTCAGGCAGTGCATTCCAGATCGTAACAACTCACTGTGTAAAAATATTTTTCTTCATGTCGCCTCTGGTTCTTTTGGTAATTACCTTAAATCTGTGTCGTTTGGTTAACAACCCTTATGCCACTAGAAACAGTTTCTCCTTATTTACTCTGCCCAGCAGGAGTCATGGATAGCAATAAAGAGCAAGAACCAAGCTGACTTTTCCCTGAGATTAATTGTAATACCTCAGTTGCTTCCCCAAATCAGATCTACCATTTCAGTACGGACAAGGGGTCAAACTTGAGATATGCCTGGTCTTTAAGTCTTAGTGCTTTACCGAGATGCAGGGGGTTATATTGGATAACCCCCAAAAATGGGCTCAGGGATCGTTGTGATGCAGGCAACATGTAATGATTGCTGCCAGTTCGGCCAGTGCTACCTGCGCTGTTGATTGGCTGCACACATCAGAAGGGGGCCCTGAAATCGGGAGCGGCTAGCACCACTTAAAGGCAGACTGCACCTCTTAAAGGGGAGGTGCACTGCGGCTGCAGGAAATGCTGGAAGACAATTGCGAAGTAAATTTGTGCTGGAATACAGTGACGAATGGCTGCGCCAGCGAGAGAGCGTGCACCAAGTTCTCGGGTGATGCATTAGAGGCCTTGGTGGAAGAGAGGGACAGGAGGAGGGGCATCCTATACCTGCAGGGGTGCGAGGCCGCCCGAGACATACGCTCAAGAGGCAGTGGGAGACAATAGCGGACGAGGTCAATGCCAGGGGCATTGCACCATGAACATGGATGCAGTGCAGGAAGAAGTTCAGTGATTTAACATGAGTGGTCAAGATGAGTGAGTTCAACTGTGGCATCTCCTACCAACTGCACCACTATCCGCATCCACTGTTTCATGCACAACAACCCCCCCCCAACTCACATACCAATAACTCTTTCAATCAGTGCGCAACTCTTCAATCAGCTGCTTCATCTCACCCTCACACATTACCAATGTTGCAAGCCATACACCCACAACTCACAGGTTACACACACTGGCAGCTATTCCTCCATGACAGCCACATCACCCACGCATTTTGCAGGATGCTCACTGACACATTTCCCACTTTCTTGCAGGAGAAGATGATGCATAACAGGAGGCAGCAAGTGGCAGTGGCTCCATGGAACATGCACCTGCTGTCCTCTCTCAGGATCACAGCATTCCTGTCCCACCTCTGCCATTCCACCAGTGCCCTCGCTGTTGCCTGACAGCTAGCCAGCCAACTCCTTGTAGAGCATTGAAACTTTATTCAAGTATAGGAGACCTCCAAAAACAGGTACAAATGCATCAACAGCCAGAACAAATAATCCAGCAAACTAGAATCATAGAGAATCATAGAAAGGTTACAGCAGCAAAGGAGGTCATTCAGCCCATCAAGTCTGCGCCGGCTCTATGCAAGCGCAATCCAGCTAGTCCCACTCCCCCGCCCTATCCTCATATCCCTGCAATTTTTTTTTCCTTTCAAGTACTTATCCAGTTCCCTTGTAAAGGCCATGATTGAATCTGCCTCCACCACCTCCTTGGGCAGTGCACTCCAGATCCCAACCACTCGCTGTGTAAAAAAGGTTTTCCTCATGTCACCTTTGGTTCTTTTGCCAATCACCTTAAATCTATGTCCTCTGGTTCTTGACCCTTCCGCCAATGGGAACAGTTTCTTTCTATCTACTCTGTCTAGACCCTTCATGATTTTGAATACCTCTATCAAATCTCCTCTCAACCGTCTCTGTTCCAAGGAGAACAACCCCAGCTTCTCCAGTCTATCCATGTAATTTAAGTCCTTCATCCCTGGAATCATTCTAGTCAATCTCTTCTGCACCCTCTCTAAGGCCTTCACATCTTTCCAAAAGCGGGTGCCCAGAACAGGACACGATACTCCAGTTGTGGCCAAACCAGTATTTTATAAAGGTTCATCATGACTTCCATACTTTTGCACTCTATTTATAAAGCCCAGGATCCCGTATACTTTTTTAACCACTTTCTCAACCTGCCCTGCCATCTTCAATGATTTGTACACATATACCCCCAGATCTCTCTGTTCCTGCACCCATTTTAGAATTGTGCCCTCTAGTTTATATTGGCTCTCCTCGGTCTTCCTACCAAAATGTATCACTTCGCATTTTTCCGCATTAAATTTCATCTGCCATGTGTCTGCTCATGCCACCAGCCCGTCTATATCTTCTTAAAGTCTATCACTATCCTCCTCACTGTTTACTACCCTTCCAAGTTTTGTGTTATCTGCAAATTTTGAAATTGTGCCCTGTACACCCAAGTCCAAGTCATTAACATGTATCAAGAAAAGCAGTGGTCCCAGCACCGACCCCTGGGGAACACCACTGTACACCTCCCTCCAGTCCGAAAAACTACCGTTCACCACTACTTTCTGTTTCCTGTCCTTTAGCTGCTGTTGCTACTGCCCCCTCTATTCCATGGGCCGCAATCTTGATGATAAGCCTACCATACGGCACTTTGTCAAACGCCTTTTGAAAGTTCATATACACCACATCAACTGCATTACCCTCATCAAAAACTCTATCAGGTTAGATAAACATGATTTGCCTTCAACAAATCCATGCTGGCTTTCCCTAATCAATCCACCCTCATCCAAGTGACTATTAATTCTGACCCAGATTATCGCTTCTCAATGTTTCCCCACCACTGAGGTTAAACTGACTGGCCTATAGTTGATGGGTTTATCCTTACACCCTTTTTTGAACAAGGGTGTAACATTTGCAATTCTTCAGTCCTCTGGCATCACCCCCGTTTCTACGGATGTTTGGAAGATTATGGCCAGAACGTCTGCAATTTCCACCCTTACTTCCCTCAGCAACCTAGGATGCATCCCATTGGAACCGGGTGACTTATCTACTTTAAGTACAGCTAGCCTTTCAAGTACCTCTTCTTTATCAATTTTTAGCACATCCAGTATGTCAACTATATCTTCCTTTACTGAGACTCTGGCAGCATCTTCTTCCTTGGTAAAAACAGATGCAAAACTTACTAACCTGCAACTCCTGCATGATCTCTTTAAATAGCGCTGGTGGGGAGGAGGGGTCCTCCATGCCATGTTCAGCAGTGCGAGGTTAAGACAGTCCGTTGGATGGAGCATGGAATTCCAAAATAGCAGCGGTCCCTTTAAATCAACGTTGCACACTGATTTACGTCATAACTCCCTACTCTACATGCTGCCGACGTTCGTTAGGTGTGTGTGCGCAAATGCCTTTACCAAGATGGCGCCCTGCACACGTCATGTCGGAAGTGTGCACGGCATCTCGGGCACCATTTTCGGGGCTTAGGTGCCGCATAACGCCTACAAAACGGGCGCTACTTGGTGCAATTTCGCCCCCATGAATTCTAGGAAGGTCAGAGATGCATTTGACCACTAAGCCACTAGCGGAACATGTATCCTGTCATGCAAGATGAACCTTTGCTAATAAGGTGTCTGACTGACTTTGCTGTGACCTATATGTACACTACCCTGCCAGTCTACAATACAAACTCAATGTCAGTATGGCTTGTGACTGGCATCGTTGTGACCCCTATGTACAATATCACACTGCCCACGCTTCTGATCGTGCTGCCAGTTGATTCAGAAGCATCCAGGGAATGGCCACAACTTTGTGCTTGGCTGCTTCAATTCCCCTTGAGAAGTCTGTGATGCTAATAATGCTCTACCACTTGTCAAGTCATATAAGTAATGGTGAAATGAAGCTCTTATTTCCATTACAGCAGTTTCTATTTCTTCAATATCAATTTAATAGAGAATTAATCCAGCAGTATGAAACAGTTGCATGGGAGAGAGCAATCTCAGAACTCATTAGCAATGATTTGCCATTTTAAATTCGAGCTGACTTTTGATAGTGGTTCACAGTATCTTCTAATCAGATATTGGGCAGTAAAGGTATACTCCTGCTCATAGAGGTCAAGGCGTCTGCTTGCAGAAGTGACCAGTGACATTGAATGCAACAGAATATCTAGTGTAGATCTGAAATTTGTACCACCCACTTTAAATCTTTTAAGCTAACTTTACATAACAGAGAACATGGGGTCCGAAATTCCTTGGGCCAGAAATCATGGAGAGCAGGCACATCACCCACCAGAGGGCCAGAGCTTGGGATGGACCTGGGATCCACTGCATTTTTGCCCCATTTGAATTCCTCCACCCTTCTCCCCTAAATTATGGACGGGGAGACAGCAGGACAGTATTCTGCCTACCTCCTTATGTTAAGCGGGCATATCTGGGCAAGTTCCCACGGCTATCCCTAGAATTTCTTACATTGTAAGGCCTCAACGGAATTCTCACCATTCTGGAAGCTGGCAGGAATTCCATTGATGCCATTGGAAAGGCCCCAGAAATTTCCATGACAAAGGTTATTGATCCCAAAAATGCCATACTAATTTATTCACATTTCAGTCCGGGAAAATCCTTGGAGTCTTTCACCACATCTACCACATACTGTCCTTCCCCTGACACCTTCCTGTGCAAGCGCAGAAGATGCAGCATATGACTCTTCCATCCTGGTATACTGTATTCGCTGCTCACGGTGCGGTCATTTCAATATCAGGGAGACCAAAGACAGATTAGGTGATCGATTTACTGAGCACTTCCATTCTGTCCTCAAGTGCGACCCCTAGCACCCTGTGGCTTACCAGTTCACTTCTTCACCCCACTCCTACTCTGACCTCTCTGTCTTTGGCCTTCTACACTGTTTCAATGAAGCTCAACACAAGCTCGAGGAACAGCACCTCATCTTTTTCACTAGCCCTCTGGCCTTAACATTGACTAACAACTTCAGACCTTAACCACATCGCCCACTTTCTCTTTGCAAGTTGGTGCGGTCAATGTAGGATGGGTGGACTGGCATTTCTGGGGAAGGGGGAGGAGATTGGGTTGGTGCTTGGGGTGGGGACCGTGCGTCGGAAGATCGAGCAAGTGGGTTGGTCAGTACCCTTGGTGCTGACCTGCTTTTTTCTTCCACCAGACTCTTGGACCATTGAGCCTGCTCTGCATTGCCAGTTTTTCAGACTTCCCATTTTATTTACACATCCCCCTTTAGCTAGTCACACACTCTCAGTGTCTTGTATATGCTCTCCTTAGAGCAGAGAAGCCATGATGTGGAGATGCTGGTGATGGACTGGGGTGGACAAATGTAAGGAGTCTTACAACACCAGGTTATAGTCCAACAGCTTTATTTGAAATCACAAGCTTTCGGAGGCTTCCTCCTTCGTCAGGTGAGTGTGGGATTCCATAAAGGTACAGCATATATAGTCAGAGAACAATGCCTGGTGATTACAGATAATCTTTCCAACTGCCCGTTATCAAGGCAATCAAAGGAGTTGAATAGTGTTCAGTCAGAGAAATATTACATACAAGATTACTGAATACACAAACGGTCAGAACACAAAGGCAGAGAGAGAGAGAGAGAGAGAGAGAGACCCGAAAGGCAGAGAAAGAGAGAGAATGACCAGTTGTATTAAAAACAGATAACTTTTTTTCGCTGGTGGGGTTACATGTAGCGTGACATGAACCCAAGATCCCGGTTGAGGCCGTCCTCATGGGTGCAGAACTTGGCTATCAATTTCTGCTCGATGATTTTGCGTTGTCGTGTGTCTCGAAGGCCGCCTTGGAGAACACTTACCCGAAGATCAGAGGCTGAATGTCCTTGACTGCTGAAGTGTTCCCCGACTGGGAGGGAACCCTCCTGTCTGGCGATTGTTGCGCGGTGTCCATCCTCACCTGACGAAGGAGGAAGCCTCCGAAAGCTTGTGATTTCAAATAAAGCTGTTGGACTATAACCTGGTGTAAGACTCCTTACAATAGAGCAGAGAAGGTTAAGAGGAGATTTAACAGAAGTGTTCAAAAACATGACGGGTTTAGATAAAGTAAATAAAGAGAAATTGTTCCCATTGATGGAAGGGTCGAGAACCAGAGGACACAGATTTAAGGTGATTGACAAAAGAACCAAAGGCGACATGAGGAAAAACATAGCGAGTAGTTATGATCTGGAATGCGCTGCCTGAAAGGGTGGTGGAAGCAGATTCAATCGTGGCTTTCAAAAAGGAATTGGATAAATACTTGAAGGGAAAAAATTTGCAGGGCTACGGGGAAAAAGCGGGGGAATGGAACTAACTGGATTGCTCTTACAAAGAGCTGTCACGGACTCAATGGGCTAAATGGCCTCCTTCTGTGCTGTAACCATTCTATGATTCTCTGGACTCAATTTTGAAATGGTGGCAGGTTGGCAGCGGGGGCGGGGGGGGAGGTGAAGGTGCACATGGCAAACCAGGATAAAAAAATCTTATCTTTCCCAACGCGATCGCGATATAATTGATGGTGATTAAAGTTCTTTCTGGATTGACAGGTTGGCTGCCGACAGGAGCTGCAACGCCAAGGTGGGGGGGGAGAGAAAGGGAGAGAGCGAGACATCATCCGGTGCTGGAACAGAGAGTGGAGTACACTGAAAATTGAGGTGGAGAGGGGAAGATTGGGGGCAGGGGGGAGAGGGGGAGATCAGAGAGGGACATCGGGGGGGGAGAGGGACATCAGACAGGGAGACATCGGGGGAGAGGGGGACATCGGTGAGGGAGACATCAGACATCGAAGCAGGGTGGAAATGTAGGGTTTTTTTTGTTTTTTAACTTTGTGCGATGGTTTTTCATGTAATTTATTTTGTTTATTTTTGCCTGATCCGGCCCTTCATGCCTGGTTTCACCAGGAATGAATCGGAAGCCATGGGAAAGCCGCCCAGGTAAGTTAAAAATCATTTCAACTATCTACCACGTCAGAAATAAAGGGCCCGAATTTAGCAGGCCTGCGGGTTCCCAGCGGGTGGTCCTCTGGGAGCGTGGTCAACACGCTCGGCGAAATTAGTGGGTTGCCCACGCGATCGTAGCAGGCAACCCACTAATAGGAATCAATTACCTGCTCCTCCGGGGTCCACGGCGCTGGCCTGCGCGTCGGTCGGGCTGCGCATGCGCAGTACGATCTGTCAGCTGGAGGCTCTCTAGTTAAAGGGGCAGTCCTCCACTGACAGATGCTGCAACCAATGGGACAAATTGCAGCATGGAGCAGCCCAGGGGGAAGGCTGCTCCCAGTTTAATGATGCCTCACCCCAGCTATCATCAGATGGGGTGAGGAGGAGGGGGAGGACACAGATCTTCCCCCCGGCGGGCGGGAGGAAGCGGTCTGCCTCTGCCACCAAGAAGGCCTGGCTCAAGGTGGCAGAGGGGGTCACCTGCGCCACCAACATATGGCCCACCTGCATACAGTGCAGGAGGCGCTGCAATGACCGCAGTAGGTCAGCCACAGTGAGAACACTTAGTCTTTCCCCTACACTCTGTCTGCCACAACACTGCCCCCACCCCACATCTCCTTCGGCACCGCCAACACTATTCTGTCACATCACCCTTCATACCCACTCACACCCCATCCTCATCTTACCTCCACCTACTCACCTCGCCAGTACTCACCCTGCCACTAACACGCAACCCAATCCTCATACAATCTCATTGCTCCATCCCATACTCACCCTCTCGTGCATCTCCCTCACGGCCAGCCTCACTCAACCTGCCACCACCTGTGCTGCAGCCACAGGGCATGCATCACATATGTGCAGTAGGCAGCGTAAGGCAAACGTCTCGTCAGCATGAAGGGGGTGCACAAGGGTGTCTGAGGGTTTGTCATGGGTGTCACCCATATTGAATTTCAGAGCAACAAACAGCACACATTATATTGACACCACCACTGCCATGTCTCCGCGAATCCTGTCCGTTGTGTCCAATAATGCCCGCTCCTGGGTATCACTATGAGGACCCACCACTGATGCCACCCATCGTGTTACTGCAGAGTAGGTGCAGGTGTATTTGCAGGGCTCGTCCGCGCAGACGACTGAGAGACATCGGCGGTGTAGCCGGCTGCACCCTGGAAGGATGCGGAGGAGAAGGTGTGGAGGGCAGTGGTGACTTTGCCAGCGACAGGTAAGCAGTTGGTGCTGGGGCCAGCCAGGAGCAGCTCGGCATGAAAGAGGCTGCAGATCTCCACGACTACATGTCGAGCGAATCTGCGCCTCCCTGTGCACTGCTGCTCGGAGAGGTCCGGGGAGCTGCTGGTGCTGGTCATGCTCTTCGTCCTCCGAGGGTCTCCACACACCACCCAACTGGCAGGTGTTGGACTGAGGGGTTGTGCAGGGTAGGTGTGTGGTTCCTCGGACTGGGGCTGCGGTTTCGTGTCGGTCTGTCCTCTGGCTTGGCGGGGGGTGGTGGAGGGCAGGGGTTGCCCTATGTGACGCGGTGGCCTCCTGCGTGGGTGAGGGCTCTCCCCCGTGGAGCGCACCTTGGCACCTGCCACAGGCTGCTGGCTGCAACACGCCTGGTTGAGGAGGGACTGTTTCCCCCAGTGTGGGAAACTCACTGCCTTGAACCGAAAATCCCACACTTCCTCTTTTGACAGCTGCTTCAGCTCATTAACTGACCACAACGAGCAAGGTAAGTACTCTCAAGTGGAACCCCGCTGGCTTTAATTGCCTGCGGGATTCCCACCAGCGGGGCTTGCGCGCGCAGCCCCGCACGTCAGCGCGGTACCCGGAAGTGGCCGGGATTTCGTCGCGATCCGGTCACGTGACCGGATATCGGGATTTTCGGGGCCACCCCGCTGGGAACCCGCCGGAAACACGATCCTAAAATCGAGCCCAAAGTACCTTAAGTACCTCAATGAAGTACATTTGGTTCTTTAACTATATCCGGCCGGCATTAATTGCCGGTGGGACTTCTGGATTCGTGAAACGCACACGCACACAGGCGCATCTGCATGAAACTCAGAAGTCAGTGGGTTGGAGCCGGCTTCCGAACCCGCTCGGGATTTTCACCATTTTCGCAGCCCCCCCACCGCAACACACCCCAATTTGATTTTAAAATTGAGCCCCATGTCTTTTATTTCTTTGGTTTCTCTCATTATGCCTCCTTTCGTTTCATGTGCAGTTCACTTCTGCCATTTAACCATCTCCTGTTCTCCACTGAAAGCACTTTACAGGTCATTCTATTTCTTTTCCTCTGTGTGTGGTCGCTGTGTGCTCTCCCCCTTCCTCCTTTTCCTTGTTCTGTTCCTTTGTAAATGCTGTTCATCTGGAATATTTTCCAGTTCTGAGAAAGGGTTCCACACCCAAAGTGCCAACTTGTGCTCTCTCACCAGATGCTGCCTGACCTGCTGTGCATTTCCAGCATTTGCTGATTTTGTTTCAGATTTCCAGCATCTGCAGTATTTTGCCTATTTTTGAGCTTTTTTTCAGTGTTTTCATTAACCTCTTGAGTTCGCTGTTGGCTTGCAGTCAATGACAAGTTATCATTCCTATGATGGAAATCAAGACAGTCAGCCAAGGCAATTTTGGTGCCATTTGAGAGTGGCACTTTGTCACTTTTAATAGCCTGTGGAATGCCGTACATTGAAAAGATTTTACTGAGCTTTGGTATAATGACTTTAGTTAAGGCTGTTGCTATTATTTCAATTTCTGCTTTTTAAAAATTTATTCATGGGATGTGGGCGTCACTGGCAAGGCCAGGATTTATTGCCCATCTCTAATTGCCCCTTGAGATGGTGGTGGTGAGCCACCTTCTTGAACCGCTGCAGTCTGTGTGGTGACAGTACACCCACAGCGCTGTTAGGTAGGGAGTTCCAGGATTTTGACCCAGCGACGATGAAGGAACGGCGATATATTTCCAAGTCAGGATGGTATGTGACTTGGAAAGGAACGTACAGGTGGTGGTGTTCCCATGTGTCTGCTGCCCATGTCCTTCCAGGTGGTAGAGGGCACGGGTTTGGGAGGTACTGTCGAAGAAGCCTTGGCGAGTTGCTGAAGTGCATCTTGTAGATGGTACACACTGCAGCCACAGTGCGCCGGTGGTGAAGGGAGTGAATGTTTAGGGTGGTGGATGGGGTGCCAATCAAGCGGGCTGCTTTGTCCTGGATGGTGTTGAGCTTCTTGAGTGTTGTTGTAGCTGCACTCATCCAAGCAAGTGGAGAGTATTCCATCACACTCCTGACTTGTGCCTTATAGAGCGTGAAAATCTTTGGGGAGTCAGGAGGTGAGTCAGTCGCTGCAGAATACCCAACCTCTGACCTGCTCTTGTAACCACAGTATTTATGTGGCTGGTCCAGTTAAGTTTCTGGTCAATGGTAACCCCCAGGACGTTGATGGTGGGGGATTCAGCGATGGTAATGCTGTTGAATGTCATAGGGAGCTGATTAAGACTCTCTGTTGTCATTTATTGCAAGGGGAATGGAATATAAAAGTAGAGCTGTTTTGCCACAGTTGTACAGGGCATTGGTGAGACCACATCTGGAATACTGTGTGCAGTTTTGGTCTCCTTATTTATGAAAGGACATAATTGCTTTAGAGGCGGTTCAGAGAAGGTTCACTCGACTGATTCCTGGGATGAGGGGGTAATCTTATGAGGAAAGGTTGGCAGGCAATTGGGACTAGCTTAGTGGTATAAACTGGGCGACATGGACATGTTGGGCCGAAGGGCCTGTTTCCATGTTGTAAACTTCTATGATTCTATGATTCTAAGTTGGGCCTGTTTACATTGGAGTTTAGAAGAATGAGAGGTGATCTTATTGATACATATAAGATCCTGAGGAGGCTTGAAGGGGTAGATAATGAGAGGATGTTTCCCCTTGTGGGAGAGACTAGAACTAGCGGACACAGTTTATAAATAAGGGGTCTCCCATTTAAGACGGAGATGAGGAGAAATTTTTTCTCTCAGAGGGTCATGAGTCTATGGAACTCTCTTCCTCAGAGAGCAGTGGAGACAGGGTCATTTTTAAGGCCTACTCCTGCTCTTAATTTGTATGTTCATATGTTCTTATTGGAGATTGCCTGGTACTTGTGTGGCGTATATGTTACTTGCCACCTATCAGCCCAAGCCTGGATGTTGTCCAGGTCTTGCTGCATGCGGGCATGGACTGCTTCATTATCTGAGGGGTTACTAATGGAACTGTACACTGTGCAATCATCAGCAAACATCCCCATTTCTGACCTTATGATGGAGGGAAGGTCATTGATGAAGTAGCTGAAGATGGTTGGGCCTAGGACACTGCCCTGAGGAACTCCTGCAGCAATGTCCTGGGGCTGAGATGATTAGTTTCCAACAACCACCACCATCTTCCTTTGTGCTAGGTATGACTCCAGCCACTGAAGAGTTTTCCCCCTGATTCCCATTGACTTCAATTTTACTAGGGCTCCTTGATGCCACACTCGGTCAAACGCTGCTTTGATGTCAAGGGCAGTTACTCTCACCTCACCTCTGGAATTCAGCTCTTTTATCCATGTTTGGACCAATTTCTGTTGATCTCAAATAGTCATTCATTATGACCAGAAAGCATCTGCCATTAAGCAGGTGACAGAAGTCAAAGCCAACTCCAGTCTGTGGGCTAGTTGGTAATTCTGCTTTCTGTCGTGGTGCTTTGGAATTATCTGTCACTATGGCTCGGCAGGATATTTGGTTCTTAATACAATCTTCTAGATTTTTCTGAATACTTCTTGCCTAAGGAAGTTCTTGTCTTAACCACACTTTGGATTTCTTCATGAGCTAGGCAATAGTTTGGCTCCACAACCTCTTTGAAACTCTTAGATTATTGGGACACATACATGAGCCACTTGTTAGGTAGTCAACTTGTGTTTGAAATGAGAAAACATATGTATAAACACTTTAGCTTCTGGGAGCATCTGTGCGCTTGTTTCAGTAACATCTTCCACCATTCATCTCCAACCATTTTAACCACAAGCTGAATAGAAATCAGATTATTTTTTTCGGATTTCATCCAGTTATTTATGGTTTTTGGAACTATATACGAGGAAATGAAATCAATATGGGCTTCAGTGGGATCAATTCCACTGCAAATCCCTGCTATTGATAGTTTTATCAGCTTCTTTTAGAGTAATCCCACAGGATTGCACTTTCCTAACCGATAGACCATTTGGTAGCCATAAGTTTGCAGTTTCAACAACCAACATTCAACATGGGCTGGGAGCTTTAATAAAGGACTGTTAGAATGGTTCCAGAGGTTGGGGTCAGTGTCAATCTTGAGGTTCTGACTTAAAAGGTACAAATGAAAACATAAGACAACTCCAGATCATATGGCTGATGAAACCCCAGTTCTGATGAAAGGTCATCGTCCTGAAACGTTAACTTGGTTTCTCTCTCTACAGATGCTGCCTGACCTGCTGAGTGTTTCCAGCATTTTCTGTTTTTATCGCAGACCATGTGCTTCTCTTTCGGTTTGAGAGCATCTCGGTTCCACGGGTGAAAGCTTTGGTGTTAAGCAATTGTGTACATTTAGTCTTTTGTCTTTTTCATCAAGACAGCTCTAAGACCCAAATGCCTGAATTTTAGGAAAGCAACCAGACATTCACCACCACCGTTATAGCAGGTGGTTTTAGGCTTGTCAGGGGCAATAATCGGCACATCTGGTCTTGTTTCAGTAGTTTCTTCCTTATGGTTAGAGCTTCAGTTGCATAGCCAGAGGTCCCATTTTCTATTTGCTGTGCCTATGCTCCTGATGAGGCATTAGTAATATCTTAAAGCATGATTCAGGATCTCTTGATTCTGCAACTTGATTGAGGGTGCTCGACTATGCCTTCCCTACTTTGCTACTGCCTCTGCCTGAATGTATGGATTGCAAAGTCAAGGATTTCAGTGGAGTAAAAATAATTATAAAATGCAGCTTTAGTTTGTTCATATTTCTTATCCTCCCTGATGTCTGGCAATATGTCAAAAATATTGTACACTTTCTCACGGGTATGTTGAAGTAGGCCGACATGTTTCCGCATGTCATTTTAAACATCCGTGGCTGTAAGTAGGACTTCAAATCTCTTCACTTGCTTTTCCCATTATAGGTTGAGTGTGCTGTATGACTGGTGAACATCAAAAGGTCGAGAATGTTTTAGATCAGAAAAAGGCATGCCTATTTACTGGGTTATATTATTTTTCTCTGGCAGCTGGCTATGTTTTTCGGCAGCGTGTGTGATTTTTTTTTCCATGTTTGTTTCTGATATGCTGTCAGCAGCTATGCTACATCTACTTTACCAATGTGACACCTGCAATCTGTGAAGGTTGCATCTTAATGCTTTCTCTGCACTCACTTTTCACAACTGGTTTGATACTCTTCTCTCTGGTTAATTAAAGCCTGTAGATTACTGATGTAACATACAGACAGGATGCAGCGATTCAAAAGCATCCTTAAAGCAGCAGGATCAACATACCAGGCAATGTAGTGTGACAGTTCACTCTACCTGTGTTTTTTCTTTATTCCTTCTTGGGATATGGGTATCACCAACAAGGCCGGCATTTATTGCCCATCCCTAGTTGTCCTTGTGAAGGTGGTGGTGGGCCTTCTTCTTGAACCACTGCAGTCTGTGCAGTGAAGGTGCTTCCGCATTGCTGTTGGGTAGGAAGTTCTAGGATTTTGACCCAACGATGATGGAGGAATGGTGATATATGTCCAAATCAGGATGGTGTGTGACTTGGAGGGATGGTGTTCCCATGCAGCTGCTGCCCTTGTCCTTATAGGTGGTGGAGGTTGCAGGTTTGAGAGGTACTGTTGAAGAAGCCTTGGCCAGTTGCTGCAGTGCATCCTATGTAGAAGCACCTAGCTTCCACTCATCACCCCTCTTGGTTGCATAGTTGAAATCAGGAACTCAGCAGAATGGGAGAAATGGAACCTGAAGCCCAAATCACGATGGGCATCACTCGTGAGCAGCATGATGCATTGAACCATCAGACTGTCCAAAAAGGAGTTATTTTTTGTAAGTACAGTCCCAACCACTTATAGCGGGCACGTTGGTGTTAACACGATTTGCCCGCGATACACAGTGGATGGTAAAACTAAAAAGGCAACTAACCATTTAAAAAAACAGCAAATCTCACTCAGCAACAGCCTCTTCTAATTGTTAGCAGTTACATCCAAAATCTCATCACAAAGGTAATCGCACTTTAACGAGGTGCGAACAGCTGATCGAAACTGCTTGAAGACCCGACTTTACCTGAAATCAGCACAGCCTTTTAAATTGGTAAGTACAGGATAAGAACTTATTGAACTGCCCGAAGTAGCCAGCACACTTAATACATTATAAGCAGCACCTTAGTAATGGACTCCTATGGTAATGAGAAATGGTTAGCGCCATTTGCCCGATATAGGCGCCTGTTCGCGATAAGCATGGACGGTGTACGTGGTGTGGTGTAATCATTTAAGTTCCAAAGGATGTTGGAGTTGTGGAATAAGTTATCAAGGAAGAACACTGAAGCTGGCAGTATAATGGAGTGAAGAGATATTTAGATGAGTTTCTGGACAGAGAAGAGATTGGGGAGAAGATGGGTACGTGGGATTCATTTATTAAAAAAGGATAAGCTAGTTGGACCTAACAGCCTGTTCCTAAAAATTCCTATATTGTAATTTATTTTTGTATTTTAAAACAAGAAAGCCAGTTTCACTGCGGTGTCATGAGAATGCTGCCACAATATCAAAGTGTGATATCTCTGAGACAGTGATAGTGTGACTTTGGGCTGTAAATATTTCATTGTAATGCAGACGTAAAAAACTGCAATTACACAGCAGGTCAGGCAGAAATTGTAAAGCAACAAAAAAAAACACACAGGTGTAACCCTTCATGAGAACGTTGTAGGTGCTGACTGACTTGCTGTGTATTTCTAGCATTTTCTTTTTTTATTTCAGAGTTCTGTTTTCTTGTTTTTTTATTGTTGAAAATATAGGTAAAGGGGTCGGCAATCACCAAAGAGTAAGGGGAAAAAATTGGATAAGGGTCCGTTTCGGGTGGGGGTAGCATGATGCACTAGTACCCCACCCCCGATGGATCCTACGCAGGCAGGACGCAAGTTTGGACCCACCCGAGGACTTATCTGCAACCAGTCTTCCTTTCCAGGCCTTGCACGTGGAATCAATGCAATTTGTGCTTTCCACCACCAGAGGGAGCTCAATCTCTTAAAGGGAGGATGTTTCTTAGAAATCTCTTAAAGGTAGCTGGTACCTGTTATTTGCTGAAAATAACAGTCTACTACTGTCTGCACGGAGTCTGAACGGAGATCAGACATTGCACACGTAGAACACAGATGCAGGTCCCATCCCTATGTTTACACACGATGAGTTATGTTAAAACATTGAATAAATGTTGCGCACTACTAAATCCCATATCCTCCAATCTGCATGTCAGACCTCACTAATCTGCTGATCTGAGTTGGTACCAGGCCTGCGACAGTGCATGCACCAAGGTTCTCTGCTGATGCACTAGAGACCCTGGGTGCAAGAGGTGGATAGAATGGGGGGGCTATATCCACGGTGGGGGGGGCGGGGGGGCAAGAGGCCCTCCAGACATATACTCAAAAAGGCAGGGGGAGGCAGCGGGGGACGAAGTCAATGCCAGGCGCACGGCATCATGAACATGGATGCAGTGCAGGAAGAAGTTCAATGCTTTGACATGAAAGGTCAAGGTGAGCGAGGTCAACTATCAAGTGGCGTCTCCTACCAACTGCACCATGCACTACACCCCCCATCCCCCACATACCAATAAACTCTTTCCATCAGTACTCAGCTCTTCCAATCAGATGTTTCCTCTCACACTTACACATTAACACTGTTTCAAGCTGCCCACCCACAACTCACAGGCCACACACACTGGCAGTTATTCAACCATGACAGGCACATCACCCAGACACACGTCCCGCTTTCTTGCAGGAGAAGGTGGCGCATAACAAGAGGCAGCAAGTGGCAGTGGCATTTAGCCCCTCGAGTCTGTTCTGCAATTCAATGAGATCATGGTGGACCTGTGACCTAACTCCACCTTAGCCCCATATCTCTTAATACCCTTGGTTCACAGAAATCTATCAATCTCAGATTTAACATTCACAATTGAGCTAGCATCAACTACTGTCTGCAGAAAAGCGTTCCAAACAGCTCCCACCCTTTGCGTGTAGAAGCATTTCCTAACTTCACTCCTGCACATCCTGGCTCTAAATGTTAGGCTATGTCCCCGCATCCTAATACTGAAGTCTAGCAGACCTCCAAAAACAGTTACAAATGTCTCGGCAGCCAGAAGCAATAATCCAGCCACTAACCTGTAAATCCTGCATGGTCTCTTTAAATAGCACTGGTGGGAGGTCCTCCAGGCACTCTAAGACACGTTCAGATGGTCGGGGTTAGGACTGTGCGTTGAGCTGAGCGTTAAGTCCCAAAATGGTGTCTATCACTTTAAATCAGCGTTGCACACTGATTGAAGCCATTTTCTCTCTACATGATTCCAGTGTTCATTATCTGCGCCTGCGCTAACTCCTATATCAAGATGGTGCAGGAAACGTGCGTGCACATCCAAGACGCCACCTTGGATGTTGGAGAGACTGAAACAACGGGCGCTACATGGCCCAATTTAGCGCCCTAAGAATCTTTTAAAATAACTTGACCCTTACTCTTTTCAACCTTGGTGATTGCCGACCCCTTCACCTAGCTTTTCAACAATAAAAAAAATCCCTCAATCTCTTTTCTTTTCAGAGATGCACCCAATTGGCTCTTGAACCCACTTCTATTGTTAGGTTCAATGGCTGACCCTGTTAAGAACAAGAGGGTTTATTGACATCTTCTCCTAATGAGCTTGGTTGGGAAATGTTCTCCTTTAAATTGATGCACAGGCACAGTGAGCACAGGAGATGTCTCCCCTACTCGCAGCTGATATAACCATTATGAAAGATATAATATTTAATGCTGTACGCTCTGACATTTTTTCTGGGCTCAAGTTGGAAATATTTAACAATTTACTTTGCTCATCTTTCAAAAGTATCGCATTTAAAACCCAGCTTCAAGGCCCATTACAGCATGATAAATGCCTCCACAGTGAGACAGCTATAACTCAATCAGGAGTTATCCTTTCAGTTTCAGTTATATGGAGATATTTTATAGTATCTCAATATTTCACTGAGACAAAGTCATTCCCTGTGGTATAATGAACAGTTTATAAGTACTCACATTACTTTTATTATCAATACTGAATTGAGTACCTCCTAAAGGGCTTTCAGCCCATTAAGCTTAATTCATCAGGAATTTCACATATTCTGTATGGGCAAAATTCAACATTGAGCCCTCCTTGGTACCAGTTCCATGCAAGAAAAGGCTCCCTCCACACTAGCTCATCAAGCGCTCCCAGTTGAGTGATAGATGTAGGGTATAGCTCTCTGTACTTCAGTGCAGGACTGAGGGAGTTCTGCATTGTCAGAGGTGCCATCTTTTTGATGAGACATTAAACCGGGGTCCTGTCTGCCCTCTCAGGTGGGCGTAAAATATCGCATGCCAATATGTGAAGATAAGCAGGGGAGTTTTGCAGTGTCCTGACCAGCATTTATCCATCAACCAATATCACCAATGCAGATTAACTGGTCATTTATCTCATTGTTGTTTGTGAGATTTTGCTGTACACAAATTGGTTGCCATGTTTGCCTACATAGCAACAGTGACTGCACTTTGGAAGTAGTGCATTGGCTGTAAAGCACTTTGGGACATGTGTAAGGTGCAATATAAATGCAAGTTCTTTCCTTTTCTTTTTCCATCTAAGTCCATGAACCTCAACCTTAGAGAATGGGGTGGGTGAGTGGGGTGCCTGTAGAAAAAGGCATTACAGTGTAATGCACCAAATATTGCTGTAAAGGGGAAAGATAGTGGTTTATGCCTTAGTCCAACAGGTAGGGTGTTTGCCACAATATATGGGTGTGAGTGGTTTGAGCAATATGTGAATGGAAGAAAAGTTATGATTCAAATTAATCATAACCCTTTGGAGAGTATAGCTAAGTTCTATCTCCATCCAAATAATTAGTTAGCTTTGAAGAAATGCACTCTGTAAGTGAATTACAAGCATGGAAGGGACTTAAGCACTGCAGATACTCCAAGTAAAGAAAACTTGCCTAGAGAGATAAAGCCAAAGAAAGACAATGATTATGAAATACTCCTGGTCAAATCTGAAGATGAGTTCATTGAAGGGATAAAGAACACCAACACGGTGGCAGTGTTTTCCTAGCTCAGAACAACATCTGGCTGAAAATTCATCCAGACCAAGCTCTACTAATGTTGAAACATACCATTCTGACAGGAATGCAACAAATGATGTTCCTCCAGAGAATAAAGAGTACTGTCATTTCCAAGATGAAGTATCTGCTTAAGATAAGATCTTAGTTGAAGGAAACAGAGTCATCGTCCCCAGAGATGTGAGACCAGAGATGCTGCAGAATATACACTCCAGCCATTTTAGAATTGAAAGATGTGAAAAAGCCAGATGTTATGCACTGGCCCAGTATGAAATGCACAAATCAGAAACTATATCTCTTCCTGTGGTATTTTATGATATGTCACAAACTACAGACCAAGGAACAATAGAGGGAACAATGACTTACAAGTCTGATGTTGAGAAAACTCAAGACAAGTGAGCACAGAGGTGATGGGTGAACAGGACATAGTGCAAATTAGGATACAGGCAGCAGAGTTTTGGATGAGCTCAAGTTTACGGGGGGTGCAAGATAGGAGGCTAGCCAGGAAAGCATTGGAATAGTGGAGTCTAGAGGTAACAAAGGCATGGATGAAGGTTTCAGCAGCAGATGAGCTGAGGCAGGGCAGAGACGGGCAATGTTACAGAGGTGGAAGTAGGCGGTCTTGGTGATGGAGTGGATATGGGGTCGGAAGCTCATCTCAGGGTCAAATAGGGCGCCAAGGTTGCGAACGGTCTGGTTCAGCCTCAGACAGTGGCCAGGGAGAGGGATGGAGTCAGTGGCTGGGGAACGGAGTTTGCGGCGGGGACCGAAGACAAGGGCTTTGGTCTTCCCAGTATTTAGTTGGAGGAAATTTCTGCTCATCAGGTACTGGATGTCGGACAAGCAGCGTTTGAAAGAAAAGAAAGGTTAAGGCACCATATTAGGGGTATTTTCAGATTTTGTGTTCTCGGCGGGAAGCCTCGTCTGCTGGCAGTTCAAATGAGAATTTCTGGCACGAGCGGCACATGATTTTCTAACTGTTTAAATTAATGATCAGAAAATCATGCACTGTGTGTGCTTGGAGCTCTCATAAGCATTTCCAACAGTGCAAAGTCTGAAAATACCCCAATCAACTTTCTTCATGATCTTTTTTAAAGGAAGGAAGATTAATGATAATAATAATAATGGGCACCTGGGCACCATTATGCAGCTGCTGTAGTTAGGTACATCACAGAATATTATTCAGTGCCCAAATTGGTTTCAACCAATTAGGGCCAATATTCCCGGTAACATACGAACACCCTGTGTCAATGACTCAGAATGACCGCATTTGGACGGCTGGGTTATTGTCACGGCCTGGTCACATCCCTAGCACAGGACCACCCCCTCTCCTCCCCACCCCCCCACTCCAGCAACGTGCACCAGCTTGGCTCAGTGGTAGCACTTTGTCTCTGGATCAGAAGGTCATGGGTTCAAGCCCCACTCTGGGACTTGAGCCATAATTTAGGCCATCACCTCAGTGCGGTACTTGTAGAGCTGCTGACTTTTGGTTGAGATGTTACCTAGGCTCCATCTGCCCGTTCAAGTAGACATTCATGGCATTATTCAAAGAAGAGGGGAATTCTTCCAGTGTCCTGGCCAACAGTTATCCCTCAACCACCACCATTAAAAACAGATTAACTGGACAATTATCTCATTTGCTATTTGTGTGACCTTACTGTTCACAAATTATCCACCTCATTTGCCTGCATGACAACAGTGACTACACTTCAAAAGTCATTCATTAGCTGTAAAAGTGCTTTGGGATGTCCTCAGGAAGTGAATGGCTCTATATAAATGCATGTTGTTCCTTCCTGATCCTATCTCCAGATCCAATCATTCCAGGCAGTGATCCGAGTATCATAAAGGCTGTGAGTGCCTTTGAGATCCCTCAGACACACTCCACTGTCTGCCAGGCTTGTCCCTATCTAGGCCCACCTAAGATGCACAGATTACCTCAGCTCTCACTGCTAGTATTGTGTGGATGCACTCCCTTCTGTGGTGAAGCCATACCCTGTCCCACCACAAATGTGGATTTGGGAGAATAGGCAATTAGAGTGTGTGATGTAGACTGTGCCAAGATCACTTAGAACAAGGAAAATACAAGCAGTCTGGACTTCTTTCCATGGAGAGCCATACAAATCACCCCTATCAACACCACCATGCACTCCTGCAGAGAGAAGGTTAGGCTGATGTTGTTCAAACAACACTGCCAGAAAAGGTAGGATAGATCCTGGAAACCTATGTCTAACTTTCTCTCCCCCACCCCATGGCTACCCAAATCCTGAAGTGTGTAGAACTGTTTTACAAATAAGGACAACTATTCTGTCAATATAACCACCAATAAATGTGTCAGTCTTGGCTCAGTGGTAGAACGCTCATCTCTGAGTCAGAAGGTTGCCGGTCCCACTCCAGAGGCTTGAGCACGTAATCCAAGCTGACACTTCAGTACAGTACTGAGGGAGCACTGTGCTATTGAAGGTGTCGTCTTTTGGATGAAACATTAAAACAAGGCTCTGTCTGCCTTCTCAGGTGGACGTAAAAGATCACATGGTGCTATTTTGAAGAAGAGCAGGGAAGTTCTCCCCGGTGTCATAGCCAATATGCATCCCTCAACCAACATCACTACAAAATAGATAATATGGTTATTATTTCATTGCTGTTTGTGGGACCTTGCTGTGTGCAAGTTAGCTGCCGCATTTCCTACAACAGTGACTACACTTCAAAAGTACTTCATTGGCTGTAAAGCACTTTGGGACGTCCTGAGGTCGTGTAATGCACTATATAAATGCAAGTTTGTTAATTGTATCCATGTGATTAATATCAATTTGTATTAATTGTATTCAGGTGGTGCATATCAACTGGGGACTCTCTTGTATCCATTTATACGAGAGCTGATCCAGGGTGTGGGGGTGGTAATGTGGATCTCTGTAAATAAAGGTTTGGAAGCAACTGAAGACCAGGCTCTAGTATTCTAACCTTCACCACCTGGCTATCCAATATATTACAAAGTTCTCTCTTATGTTTCTAAGTGTTAAGAAAGTGTATTACAACTATGTTAATAGGAACACCAGCATATGATATTTTTCTTTAAACAATTTTCAAAACAGGTGTTTGCATCTTGTCTGTTTCGCTGCATAGATTTGTCAAATGAAGTTTGAAACAAAAACATACCGTAAGTTCATTTGTGTAGCTTTTTAATTCATTTTATTTTCTCCTTTTTTCTCCCCTTCTTTAGTTTTCTCCCCTCCTTTCCTAAAGTCGCCAGAGATGCTGGACCGCCCTCCAGTAAACATCCCAGGTGACCGATCTTCATGTGTAAGCCTGGATAGTGAGTGTCAAAAAGCAGTTCAAACTGGGTGGGTCAATGCAACTGAGCCTGATCCTGTCCACATGTAAAATCCACACACACACACACACACACACACACACTTCAGAGCCATAGTTACTGGGCAGCAACGGGAATAACTGGCTGATTTATTTTTTTTCGTCCTTAGCCTAAATGGACTGAGGCCAAGTGTGGCATTCCTACTGATACATGAGCTGAGATCTGCAAACAGGCAGTGCAGACCAGAGACCAAAGCTGGCACAGATCACGTTCTGCATGGCTCAGCTACAACACTGCTTTAACCAACAGAGCCACCAAAGGAGCTGTCCATTTTCAATGTTTAAACAGTCTTCCATAATGACTGAGCTCATTGGCATAGTATAGACAGTAGGTTGCTGATCCACACTGACAAAGAGCTCAGCCCAGCTGGATGGAATCCTGGTGCACATAAGAACATAAGAACATAAGAAATAGGAGCAGGAGTAGGCCATACGGCCCCTCGAGCCTGGTCTTCTATTCAATCAGATCATGGCTGATCTTCGACCTCAACTCCACTTTCCTGCCCGATCCCCATATCCCTTGATTCCCCTAGAGTCCAAAAATTTATCTATCTCAGCCTTGAATATACTCAACGACTCAGCATCCACAGCCCTCTGGGGTAGAGAATTCCAAAGATTCACAACCCTCTGAGTGAAGAAATGCCTCCACATCTCAGTCTTAAATGGCCGACCCTTTATCCTGTGACTATGCCCTTTAATTCTAGACACTCCAGCCAGGGAAACAACCTCTCAGATTCGACCCTGTCAAGCCCCCTCAGAATCTTATATGTTTCAATGAGATTACCTC
This sequence comes from Heptranchias perlo, assembly GCF_035084215.1. Classification (NCBI taxonomy): domain Eukaryota; kingdom Metazoa; phylum Chordata; class Chondrichthyes; order Hexanchiformes; family Hexanchidae; genus Heptranchias; species Heptranchias perlo. The sequence continues at coordinate 70,666,147 of NC_090335.1, forward strand.
TCATTCTTCTAAACTCCAGAAAGCATAGGCCCATTCTAATCAACCTCTCCTCATAGGATAACCCTCTCATCCCAGGAATTAATCTAGTGAAAACTTTGTTGCAGCCCCTCTAAGGCAAGTATATTCTTCCTTAGATAAGGAGACCAAAACTGTGCACAGTACTCCAGGTGAGGACTCACCAAAGCCCTGTACAATTGTAGTAAGACTTCCTTACTCTTGTACTCCAACCCCCTTGCAATAAAGGCCAACATGCCATTTGCTTTCCTAATTGCTTGCTTTACCTGCATGCTAACTTTTTGTGTTTCTTGTACCAGGATACCAAAGTCTCTCTGGACACCAACATTTAATAGTTTCTCACCATTTAAAAAATATTCTGTTTTTCTATTCTTCCTACCAAAGTGAATAACATCACATTTCCCCACATTATACTCCATCTGCCACCTTCTTGCCCATTCACTTAACCTGCCTATATCCCTTTGCAGACTCTTTGTGTCCTCTTCACAGCTTACTTTCGGATCTAGCTTTGTATTGTCAGTAAATTTGGATACACTACACTCGGTCCCTTCATCTAAGTCATTAATATAGATTGTAAATAGCTGAGGCCCAAGCAGCAATCCTTGCGGTACCCCACTAGTTACAGCCTGCCAGCCTGAAAATGATCCGTTTATCCCTACTCTCTGTTTTCTGTCCATTAACCAATCCTCTATCCATGCTAATATGTTACCCCCAACCCCATGCACCTTATCTTGTGTAACAACCTCTTGTGTGGTACCTTATCGAATGCCATTTCAAAATCCAAATATACTACATCCACTGGTTCCCCTTTATCTACCCTGCCAGTTACATCCTCAAAAATCTCTAATAAATTTGTCAAACACGATTTCCCTTGTTTGACAAATTTATTAGAGTTTACAGGGTTTAAGGTGCAGGGAAGTGGCTGGAGAAGCTTTGAGAGTTGGAGGTGCAGCTTCAAAGCAGTCTGTAGCAGGACAGGGAGTGCTGCGAATACTAACAGCTGTACACATCAGGGCAGCTGTACCAGCAAGATGTTATAAGAACTAATTGTCTGCAATTTTACTTGTTAAAAATTCCATGCCATGAATTTTAATCCCTCGTGTTTTTAGCCCATGCGGAAATGTGATGTTTTTGCTTTAGATTCAGCCACTGGTACACAGATTAAGACAATTCTGAGCCCTTGCACCTGTGACCTTTAATAGGAAATTTTAAGGATTGATGTTTTAGGCTCACACCCATGGGCTGCGTTCAGTCAGAACGCCTTTGTGAATCAGCATCCTAGACCACTCACAGAAGCTAACATGATTCCAGGAAAAATTAAGGCTGTCGGGCTTTTTTTCTCTTTGAAAAAAAGGAAAATTTGAAATGATGTCATTGAAGTTTTCAAGATTACGATGGGAATTGACAAAAATTAATCCAAGTAAATTCCCTGCTATGCTGAAGGGTTCTAATAACAGGGGACACAAGTTAAACAATTAGGAAGTTCAGAGCAAAAAGGGAAGTCAAGAGAGTCGTATTCACCCAAAAGATGATTAAGTTGTGGGATAAGTTTTTTTTTATTCGATCATGGGATGTGGGCATCGCTGGCGAGGCCGGCATTTATTGACCATCCCTAATTGCCCTTGAGGAGGTGGTGGTGAGCCGTCTTCTTGAACCGTTGCAGTCCGTGTGGTGAAGGTTCTCCCACAGTGCTGTTAGGAAGGCCATTGAAGTGAATCGTAAATATGTGTTCAAGGGACATTTAATGCAGTTTTGGAGAGAGAAGAGACTGAAGTATATGGTGGGTAAATAAGTAAGTAGAATTGAACAATGAAAAGGGATGGGCTTATTTGGCCTTAGGAAATTTTGTGCTCTTTTAACAAGTTCAATTTTTTTTTGTTTTTTTGTAGATATCACTGGCAAGGCCACATTTATTGTCCATTCCTAGTTGCCCTGAAAAGATGGTCAAGAACTTTCTCCTTGAACCGCTGCAGTGCTTGTGGTAATGGTTCACACACAATATTATTCCTGTGTGTTAGACTATTTGGGTTCTATTCTCTGGACTTTAACATCCTATAAATCAAAGGAGATAACACAGGCACTCTATAAAGAAAGAAGATGGAAAGAACTTGCATTTATATAGAGCCTTTCACAACCTCAGGACATCCCAAAGTGCTTTACAGCCAATGAAGTACTTTTGAAGTGTAGTGACCATTGTAATGTAGCATAGGCAGCAACTAATTTGCGCACAGCAAGCTCCCACAATCAGCAATGAGATAATCACCAGATCATCTCTTTTAATGATGTAGGTTGAGTGATAAATATTGTCCAGAACACCGGGGCAAACTCTCCTGCTCTTCTTCGAATAGTGCCGTGTGATATTTTGCGTCCACCTGGGAGGGCAGATAGTATCTCGGTTTAACGTCTCATCCAAAAGACAGTGCAGCACTCCCTCAGTATTGCGTTGGGGTCTCAGTCTAGGTTATGTGCTCAAATCTCCAAGAGTGGGACTTGAAACCACAACCTTCCGACTCAGAGGCGAGAGAGCTACCGCTGCCTGTGTGATGGACAAGCACTACACAGGCACCATTGTAACCCCAAATGAGGACCTCTAATTATATGTGAAAAGCCATGTAATAGCTGTAAACCCACTGAAAAGAAACTGTAATTATTGAGGATGATGTACCACTGCACAGCCTGGCAATCCTATCAAGAATGGAATTGCTACATTAATCCTGACAAAACAAATGTACACTGGGACACAAGAAAAGGACAAAGGAAGAGTAGAGTCGGGCGAAAAAAGTATTTTATCTGAAAAATATTATCAACAAAGTTAATAAATCTTGTCTCTCCATCCTTACCTCTCCCACAATGGTCCTCCTCCTAAGTTCCATCAACTTTAGTGAGGTTAGACATGTATGCACTTTACTGTAATCTTGGTTAAATACTTTTCCCCTTTCCCCCTCCTCCCACGCATCTCCTGCAGAAGATGTATAAGCTTTGAGGTTGCTTAACAATTTCATGTTCAAAGAACCAAACTGGGAACCAGAGCTTTGCCACAGAATCCCAAGGCATGCTGGTGCTTAAAGCTTCCTCTATATTGTTTCCAGCCAAGAACATAAGAAAACATGGCAGGAAAAAAGGCCAATTGGGCAATCAAGCTCACTCCCTCCACAATGTATTCTATTATGGACTCTACCCCATCTGTTTAATCTCCTCAGAGAAAGTTCCATATAAATACTCCCTGATTTGCAAAGATAATTAAATGAAACTCCAGGAAACTCAACCATCCTCACATCTTCCTTATTAAACCCTGCCCTGCTGCCTTCCACAAATGACTGATACCATATCCAAAATACCTGAGGTAGTTGCAGCAGCATGTTCAAGTAGGGATAAGTTGAGTAGGCAAGGCTGACACTTGGCTACTTAGCCCAACCAGCTTAGCATCATTACAAGATATTTGCTGATGAGGAAAGCCATTCAGCTCATCTTAATTCATCCATCTAGTATGACCCCTTAATCCCCCACCATTGCTGTATCTAACTGTTTCTTAAATAATTCCAGGGTTTATGTTTAACCCAAACATTGATCAGTATCTGAGTGAAGAAGAACTTCCTGATATGAGGACTAAATTTACCTTTGAACTTGTGTAAAATTGTCCTCCCCTCAGTTTAATTTAAAGTAGTATTCCATTAACTAGCTTATATACTGCATAAAGTCACCCCTCAGGCACCTCCTTTCCAGGCCAAAATCCCAAGTCTCTCAGTCTTTCCTTATAATTCGGATTGCTGATGCTAAGGTTTGGCCTGATGTCTTCACTGCCTCCAGCACTTGAATGTCTTCTTTGTGGCAAAGTAGAGCTGATCTTCCAAAAAGGTTTGTGGGGCCTAATGACCTTTTCCTGTTCCTAAAAACTCTCACATATGTCAATTTTTTCTTCACTGATATATAGGCCATCAAGTTCCTATAATCCAGTTGGTCCAGTTAATTGTTTGTAAGCTTGTAGTAAATGAAGATTCAGAGGATCTAAAGCAACATGCTGACAGTTACATACCTGACTCCACATGGATAATGATCTGATGGAGGTCTTTAAAATTCTGAAGGGGTTCAATAGGGTAGACTTAAAGAAGATGTTTCCTCTTGTTTGGAGTTCAAAATTAGAGGCTATCAATATAAGATAGTCACTAATAAACCCAATAAGGAATACAGGAGAAACTTCTTTACTCAGAGAGTGGTGAGAATGTGGAACTCGCTACCACAAGGAGTAGTTGAGGCGACTAGCTTAGATACACTTAAGGGGAAACTAGATAAGTACATGAGAAGAAAGGAATAGAAGAATATGTTGATTGGGTGCAATGAAGTGAGGTGGGAGGAGGCTCATGCGGAGCATAAAGACCGGCACAGACCTGTTGGGCCGAATGGCCTGTTTCGGTGTTGTAAAATCCTATGTAATTCTATGTTGGATCCAAAGAAGTATGGGCTTATTCATTGAATACCACCTGGATGTGCTAAACTATGATTGCAGCTATTGTGAGAGAATTTTTTTCCTGGATCTTATTTTCAATCACAATGGCATGGGGGAGAATTAAAGAAATCAGGATTTGTTTTGATTTATGATTGATAACAAGATTGGCCATTCACAGACTGTGCCAAAACTTCATATTTATAAGTCTCAACCTTCCTGACCAGTACCAGATTAGACCGATGAAAAGGGGGCAGCCCTAATCGCATTCTGGGAGATGTAGTATATCAGAGTGTTATGCATATTGGCAATGGTGCAGTCTAGAAGTTGTAGCCTAGCAGAGTGTTATGCATATTGGCAATGGTGCAGTCTAGAAGTTGTAGCCTAGCAGAGTGTTATGCATATTGGCAATGGTGCAGTCTAGAAGTTATACATATTGGCAAGGTGCATTGTGGGAGTTGCAGTCCACCAGTGTGACATACAGTGACATTGGTGCATTCTGTAAGTCTGCTACTTGGTTGAGTCTCTTCACTCACAAATCTGGGGAATGCGACAGAACTCAGGCCTTGCAGGAGAAACATTTTGGAGGCATTTCTAACATACCATGGCTGGTTTCATGAGTAAGTTTAGTCTTTTATGGGTATATTTATTGGTTTGTTATCTTACGTCATTGTATGCCAATACATGTAGCTGAGTCAGAAATAATAATGTCAACTGGAACTACTTTGGAAAAATAAATGCAGCAACATGATTGACTGTCTGTGGCACCTTTTATGATCTATATTCAGTATATTTAAAATGCTTATTTTTGGTATGAACAGATTTAATGCACCACCCACAGATTTAATATGTGACATGTTAAATGCAAGACTTTAATTGTACAGATATAGAGAGATTTGACTAAAATGAACTTTGCAATAATGTACAAAGACTGCTATATTTTACAATGTGCACACTCTTATGAGCGAAATTCAACCTCTGGTGTTTTCTATTCACCCCATTATCCCCTTCTTTGGATTCCATACTGATTGACTACCCTGGCTTCTCTTCACGGGGCAACTGTGATATATTTCCAGTTTGACTTCAGTATTTATTACACATACTCTTTTCTTTGGCAGGACTTTTTGACATCTTTCAGCTGCCTTCAGTGGTCACCCCTGTCTCATTTCAATTCTGCAAACTGTATTGACTACAGTTGCAGTTTCTGTTCTGACTGTGTTGCATTCACAAGACGGGGTATGACATTTTGTAGGGCTGCAAATTTTAACTGGACTGTCAGGAAAGGAGTATGAACAGGAACTCTATGCATTTAACACCATCACACTGATACGTTATTTTACACTTTCACTCTTGCGTAACACTCTTGCTCTGTGGTAGGCCGTCCAATAAAATGGCAGCAAAATTCAAGCAAACAAACCAATTTATCAACTAGAAACGATACACTCCATTTTCCTTAGTGAGCCTGAGTACCACACAGGAGCAAATAAACAAAGAAAAGCTACCAAGATAGGGACAAGTTAGCCACAATTTGACTACTCCATCAAATCTTCCTGAGATCTTGAGGTCAATTATGTAACAAGAGGTGGAGATGCCGGTGATGGACTGGGGTTGACAATTGTAAACAATTTTACAACACCAAGTTAGAGTCCAGCAATTTTATTTTAAATTCACAAGCTTTCGGAGGCTTCCTCCTTCCTCAGGTGAACGGTGTGGAAATGAAATTTCATTTCCAACAACGTTCACCTGAGGAAGGAGGAAGCCTCAGAAAGCTTGTGAATTTAAAATAAAATTGCTGGACTATAACTTGGTGTTGTAAAATTGTTTACAAATGTAACAAGAGGTGATGAGTGCCCTCTGACATCTGAAAAGGTAAATGATGTAATACAGACTGGCTTCTGTCAACTGCATGAGGAACTCACTGCAATACATTGTCATCCATGTACAAGCTGGCTACGGAGAGTCAGTCAAGCAGGTTGTTGAGATTAGATAAGTGATAACATTTTAGGCAGTCCAATTTGTGTCGACCGCATTTAAATACCAAGATCTTGAACCAATGTCAATGACTTTGTATATGGATAAAAATTTGAAATTAAGTATAAAACTTGTTTAAAAAAATGTTGAATTTCTTTTCCCCTTAAAAATAGTTGTTAAAGATTGATTTTTGAAGTTGATTGTATCCTGACTGTGCATTCAGCTAGTTTTTGGATTCATATTTTATATGTTCACTGACTAAACTGATATATCTTTATACTCGTAGATCTAGAAAAAATATCCGACCTGCATTCCATCTTTAAAAAAAATCCAGGGAAGCATGTCCAAATAAACAGCACTAACTTGCAAGGAAAGCCTCCAAAAATGCTTAAAATTCAAGAGCGGCCGAGGGCTTTGCCCCCAATGCCGCCCCGGACTCCCACCAGGTGTCTGCCCCTGTATCACTACAGCCCTCAGGCTGGCCCCTGACCCCCTTCAAGTTTTGGAGAGGATATCTCACAGATTCCAATACTTAAAGGTTGACATCTCTGCACATGTGCTCATCAGAGCAGTGACACTGGTGGCATCCACACTAGCCCGAGTGTCTACTTTCTTTGATAGAACTCTCTGTCTTCCTCTACTGAAGGCATTGACTCCTCACTAGAGTATTGAATCATAGAATTAAGCAGCACAGAAGAAGGCCATTCGGCCCAAAACGCCTGTGCCAGCTCTCTGAAAGAGCTGTCCACTTAATCCTACTCCCCTGCCACTTCCCCATATCCATTAAAAAAATTATTTTTCAAATATTTATCCACTTCCTTTGAAAGCCCTTTAAGGATTCTGCTTTCACCATTGTTTCTGGTAGGTCATTCACTGTTAAGAACATAAGAACATAAAAAATAAGAGTAGGAGTAGGCCATACGGCCCCTCGAGTCTGCTCCGCAATTCAATCAGATCGTGGCTGATCTTCGACCTCAACTCCACTTTCCCTCCTGATCCCCACATCCCTTGATTCCTCTAGAGTCCAATGTTCTAATTGACTTCTGTGTAAAAAAAACAATCTCTTTACCTCTCCCTTTGCATACTGTTTCAAGGGCATTGGGTGCCCTCTGGTACCATGTCCAAGTGGTCATTATTCATACGTGAGTCCTAGCTATCAAGGTCACCAAGCTAATTAACCTTGGAAGCGGGAAAGGAGAAGATCACAGTCAAGAATGATCCAATCATCAGCCAATGCCAATACACATGCACTTTCCAGCAGGGTGTATTTTTTATTCGTTCATGGGATGTGGGCGTCGCTGGAAAGGCCAGCATTTATTGCCCATCCCTAATTGCCCTCGAGAAGGTGGTGGTGAGCCGCCTTCTTGAACTGCTGCAGTCCGTGTGGTGACGGTTCTCCCACAGTGCTGTTAGGTAGGGAGTTCTAGGATTTTGACCCAGCAATGATGAAGGAACAGCGATATATTTCCAAGTCTGAATGGTGTGTGACTTGGAGGGGAACATGCAGGTGGTGTTGTTCCCATGTGCCTGCTGCCCTTGTCCTTCTAGGGGGTAGAGGTTGCAGGTTTGGGAGGTGCTGTTCAAGAAGCCTTGGCGAGTTGCTGCAGTGCATCCTGTAGATGGTACACACTGCAGCCACAGTGCGCCGGTGGTGAAGGGAGTGAATGTTTAGGGTGGTGGATAGGGTGCCAATCAAGCGGGCTGCTTTGTCCTGGATGGTGTCGAGCTTCTTGAGTGTTGCTGGAGCTGCACTCATCCAGGCAAGTGGAGAGTACTCCATCACACTCCTGACTTGTGCCTTGACGCAGAATAGCCAACCTCTGACCTGCTCTTTAGCCACAGTATTTATGTGGCTGGTCCAGTTAAGTTTCTGGTCAATGGTGACCTCCAGGATGTTGATGGTAGGGGATTCGGCGATGGTAATGCCGTTGAACGTCAAGGGGAGATGATCATTGCCTGGCATTTGTCTGGCGCGAATGCTACTTGCCACTTATCAGCCCAATCCTGGATGTTGTCCAGGTCTTGCTGCATGCGGGCACAGACTGCTTCATTATCTGAGGGGTTGCAAATGGAACTGAACGCTGTCCAATCATCAGCGAACATCGCCATTTCTGACTTTATGATGAAGGGAAAGTCATTGATGGAGCAGCTGAAGATGAATGGGCCTAGGTCACTGCCCTGAGGAACTCCTGCAGTAATATCCTGGCGCTGAGATGATTGGCCTCCAACAACCACTACCATCTTCCTTTGTGCTAGGTAAGACTCCAGCCACTGGAGAGTTTTCCCCCTGATGCCACACTCGGTCAAATGCTGCCTTGATGTCAAGGGCAGTCACTCTCACCTCACCTCTGGAATTCAGCTCTTTTCTCCATATTTGGACCAAGACTGTAATGAGGTCTGGAGCTGAGTGGTCCTGGCGGAACCCAAACTGAGCATCGGTGAGCAGGTTATTGGTGAGTAAGTGTCGCTTGAAAGCACTGTCTACGACACCTTCCGTCACTTTGCTAATGATTGAGAGTAGACTGATGGGACATTAATTGGCCAGATTAGATTTGTCCTGCTTTTTGTGGACAGGACATACCTGGGCAAATTTCCAAGTGCTAGTGAGTATAGGAACAGGAGAATAGACCAGATGAATGCGTGGCTGCAGGGATGGTGTAGGAGGGAGGGATTCCTGGGATATTGGGATCGGTTCTGGGGAAGGTGGGACCTGTACAAACGGGACGGGTTACACCCGAGCAGGACCGGGACCAATGTCCTCGCGGGGGTGTTTGCTAGTGCTGTTGGGGAAGGTTTAAGCTCGGGTGGCAGGGGGATGGGAATCTGAGCGGGGAGTCAGAAGGGAGTAAAGTTCAGAGCAGCAAGAGAGGGGAAAACCCAGGGGAAATTTACAATACAAATAGTACAAATAGTTGTTCAAGAACAAGTGAAAGGGAAAAGCATAGAGCAGCAGAAAGAAAGTGTACTTTGGACACTACAGATAAAGTGAAAACTAGAAGGTGTAAGGCGATTAACCCAGCATCAAAGCTGAAGGTCAGGCTAGGGTGTGTGGCCCAACTAAGAGTTCTATATACAAATGCACGGAGTATAAGAAATAAATTAAATGAACTACAGGTTCAAATTCAAATTGGAGGGTATGACATGATAGCTATTACTGAGACATGGCTGCAGGGTGGTCAGGATTGGGAACTAAATATACCAGGTTATAAGGTCTACAGGAGAGATAGGGAAAATGGAAGAGGGGGAGGAGTAGCCTTAGCGATTACAGATGAAATCACTTCAATGATAAAGGAGGATATAATGAGAGGTAAGCAGCCAACAGAGACCTTATGGGTTGAAAGGATCTAAGACTATAGTGGGAGTTGTATATAGGACCCCTGGCAGCAGCTCTGAAGTGCTAGATTATATAAATGCAGAGATTAGACAAGCGTGTAAGAAAGGCATAGTGGTCTTAATGGGGGACTTTAACCTTCACATAGATTGGGAAAAGCAGACTAGCAACTGTCAGAAAGGTAGTGAATTTCTTGAGTGTGTCCGGGATAGTTTTCTACATGTCCTAGAGGCAGCAAGGGGGCAAGCTATACTAAATTTAGTAATGAGTAATGAACCAGATTTAGTTAACAGCTTAACTGTGCGTGAACATCTATCCAATAGTGATCCTAACATGATCGAGTTCAATGTAGTGTTTGAAAGGGAAAAAAGTGAATCAGCTGCGAAGATTCCAGAGTTGGGTAAGGCCGACTTCAATGGGATGAGACAGTAAACTGGGCAAATCTGTTAATGGGTAAAACGACTGATGATCAGTGGGAAATATTTAAAGAAACATTTAACGTGGCACAGAATCGGTTTATACCCCTGAGGGGCAAGAACTCTACTTGCCAAAAAAAACAGCCATGGACAACTAAAGAGGTAAGGGACAGTATAAGACATAAGGAAAGGGCACACAAAAAGGCAAAAAATGGCACAGATCCTAGCGAATGGGAAAGATACAAAGATCAACAAAGGGTCACAAAACACATAGTAAGAGCTACAAAAAGACAGTATGAAAAGAAACTTGCAAAGGATATCAAAACCAATACGAAGAACTTTTATAGTTCAATTAGGAAAAAGAGGGTGGTCAGGAGCAGTGTTGGCCCCTTAAAAACTGAAAGTGGGGATATTGTCGTTGACAATGGGGAAATGGCGGACGTGTTGAACAATTACTTTGTGTCAGTATTTACAGTCGAAAAAGAGGATAGCATGCCAGAAATCCCAAGAAAACTAATAATGAATCGGGGACAGGGACTCAATAAAATTAACATAAGTAAAACAACAGTAATTAAGAAAATAATAGCACTAAAGAGTGACAAATCCCCAGGACCAGATGGTTTCCATCCCAAGGTTTTAAAGGAAGTAGGTGAGCACATTGCAGATGCCCTAACTATAATCTTTCAAAGTTCTCGAGATTCAGGAACTGTCCCTCTAGATTGGAAAATTGCACATGTCACTCCGCTTTTTAAGAAAGGAGAGAGAGGGAAACCAGGGAATTATAGACCAGTTCGCCTAACATCTGTTGTGGGGAAAATGCTGGAGTCTATAATTAAGGATAGGGTGACTGAACACCTCGTGAATTTTCAGTTAATCAGGGAGAGCCAGCATGGATTTGTGAAAGGTAGGTCGTGCCTGACAAACCTGATTGAATTTTTTGAAGAGGTGACTAAAGTAGTGGACGGGGAAATGTCAATGGATGTTATTTATATGGACTTCCAGAAGGCATTTGATAAGGTTCCACATAAGAGACTGTTAGCTAAGATAGAAGCCCATGGAATCAAGGGAAAAGTACGGACTTGGTTAGGAAGTTGGCTGAGCGAAAGGCGACAGAGAGTAGGGATAATGGGTAGGTACTCACATTGGCAGGATGTGACTAGTGGAGTCCCGCAGGGATCTGTCTTGGGGCCTCAATTATTCACAATATTTATTAACGACTTGGATGAAGGCATAGAAAGTCTCAGATCTAAGTTTGCCGATGACACAAAGGTTGGTGGCATTGTAAGCAGTTTAGATGAAAACATAAAATTACAAAGCGATATTGATAATTAGGTGAATGGGCAAAACTGTGGCAAATGGAATTCAATGTAGACAAATGTGAGGTCATCCACTTTGGATAAAAAAAGGATAGAACAGAGTACTTTCTAAATGGTAAAAAGTTAAAAACAGTGGATGTCGAAAGGGACTTAGGGGTACAGGTACATAGATCATTGAAGTGTCATGAACAGGTGCAGAAAATAATCAATAAGGCTAATGGAATGTTGGCCTTTATATCTAGAGGACTAGAGTACAAGGGGGCAGAAGTTAAGCTGCAGCTATACAAAACCCTGGTTAGACCGCACCTGGAGTACTGTGAGCAGTTCTGGGCACTGCACCTTCGGAAGGACATATTGGCCTTGGAGGGAGTGCAGCGTAAGTTTACTAGAATGATACCTGGACTTCAAGGGTTAAGTTATGAGGAGAGATTACACAAATTGGGGTTGTATTCTCTGGAGTTTAGAAGGTCAAGGGGTGATCTGTTCGAAGTTTATAAGATATTAAGGGGAACGGATAGGGTGGATAGAGAGAAACTATTTCCGCTGGTTGGGGATTCTAGGAGTCGGGGGCACAGTCTAAAAATTAGAGCCAGACCTTTCAGGAGTGAGATTAAAAAACATTTCTACACACAAAGGGTTGTAGAAGGTTGGAACTCTCTTCCGCAAACGGCAATTGATGCTAGCTCAATTGCTAAATTTAAATCTGAGATAGATAGCTTTTTGGCAACCAAAGGTATTAAGGGATATGGGCCAAAGGCAAGTATATGGAGTTAGATCACAGATCAGCCATGGTCTTATCCAATGGCGGAGCAGGCACGAGGGGCTGAATGGCCTACTCCTGTTCCTATGTTCCTATAATCGGGTAGATGCCAGTGTTGTAGTTGTACTGGAACAGTTTGGCTAGAGGCGCAGCTTGTTCTGGAGCACAGGTCTTCAGCACTACAGCCGGGATGTTTTCGGGACCATAGTCATCCAGTGCACTCACCCATTTCTTGATATAACGTGGAGTGCATCGAATTGGCTGAAGACTGGCTTCTGTGATGGTGGGGATATCACTAGGAGGCCAAGATGGATCATCCACTCGGCACTACTGGCTGAAGATGGTTGCAAACGCTTCAGACTTGTCTTTTGCACTCATGTGCTGGACTCTGCCGTCATTGAGGATGGGGATGTTTACAGAGCCTCCTCCTCCCGTTAGTTGTTTAATTGTCCACCACCATTCACGACTGGATGTGGCAGGACTGCAGAGCTTTGATCTGATCCGTTGGTTGTGGAATCGCTTAGCTCTGTTTATAGTATGTTGCTTCTGCTGTCTAGCATGCATGTGGTCCTGTGTTGTAGCTTCACCAGGTTGGCACCTCATTTTTAGGTATGCCTGATGCTGCTCCTGGCATGCTCTTCTACACTCCTCATTGAACCAGGGTTGATCCCCTGGCTTGTTGATAATAGTAGAGTGAGGAATATGCCAGGCCATGAGGTTACAGATTGTGCTGGAATACAATTCTGCTGCTGCTGATGGCCCACAGCACCTCATGGATGCCCAGTTTTGAGCTGCTAGATCTGTTCTGAATCTATCCCATTTAGCACGGTGACAGTGCCACACAACACGTTGGATGGTGTCCTCCGTGTGAAGACGGGACTTCGTTGGGTGCCTTCACTGGATTCCCCTTTCCTAATCAATTGTGATGCTCCTACTGCCCCCCCCCACTCCCCCTCAGCTGAGATCAGCTAACTTGGCACAAACTAGAGATCGAACCATGGATCTTTCTGTTCTGTCTAGCTCAGCTACTCACTGGATATGCCTTGGCCTATATGTTTAATGCAGCGGTGTAGGCCTTACTGATAGTAGTTTCGAGACAAAACAACATTTGAGACAGTCACGGAACGTCCAGTAATTGTTTTCCTTTGTATCTCAGTTCTTTCCACATTTTATTTGAATGACACCAATCCTAAGGGCTATCCAATTGTAGGAGAAGGCTCTTACGCTCAATTACAGACTCATCTCTCTGTCATTCTTGAGTGCAGCTACATTACAATTACACAACATTTCCTGCAACATACTCCACAGCTCTTCAGTACATCTTCAAGTTTGTTTAACAGTGGCTGAATAAACAGGAAATTACCCAGTTACACAATAAATGATGCGACTATCACTGTAACCAGTACCCTACTGAGTAAATAGTAGCTCTGTACAGCTACACAGTGAATAATACTTACCCTGCTGAATAAACAGAAACATACTGTATATAGTTACACAATGAGTAACCCTCACCCTGCTAAACAAGCAAGTACGTATGCAATTACACAATCAGTAACTCTTACACTGCTCAATAACCAGGTCAGTGCAGTTATACAATGAGTAACCCTTACCCTGCTGGATAAACAGAAACTCTGTACATTCTGATAAAAGACTGTGTTACTATACCGTGCAAGTATGTTATCTGTTTAGGAGCATTCTAGTTCACGTGTCCCAGCTCCCATCTTCTGATACCGCAGGTGAACTTCCTGACTGCACTGCACTGCCCTGTCTGGAGCAGTGCTTTCTGGAGATGTTGGGAGTCAAGGACTAGTGACCTGGAATCCTCCAAGATAACTTGTAAGGTATACACTGGAACTGTTTCCTGTATATATTCCATGAGCGTGCTAGGTACTTTCTTGCTATAATTACCCAATGCAAATCCTTGGCTATAATTTTTTTTGACAAGGGTGTACTTTGTTTTTTTTCCAGTTATCGCTCATTACACAATGCAGTGATATGTACAGGATAGCACACTGTGTGTTAAAAATAGGATAAGTTGCAGGCTGCAGTATGTTTCATGCAGAATGAAGAAAGAACATGGATTGATAAAGCACCTTAACATGTGCTCAGGATATCTCAAAGCACTTCACACCCATTGGAGACACTGAAAGAAGTGACTTGACTGCTTCACTCCTTGCACTAGCATAGGTGCATCGGAAAGTTTCACTTTGCTGGACATGTTGGAGGAGAAGGAGGAGAAACAAGAACAGCAAGGGAAGAAAAGAGAGGTCAAAGGTCTTTGGAGGAGGACCACCAGGATTCACTATTTCCCAAGGCAGCATTCTACTGCAGGGCACAGAGCTACCTCAACCTTATTAAGAAGCACTGTGAAAGGATGCTATACTTTGGCAAGGAAACTATGGATGAATTCTGCCATCTCCTGCATCCAGACCTGCAGCCAATCAACATTAGGAATGTGCTATGTCTAAGAAAGAACTTATATTTATATAGCACCTCTAATATCCTCAGGACATCCTCAGGGCATCCCAAAGAACTTTACAGCCAATGAATTATTTTTGAAGTGTAGTCACTATTGTTTGTATACAAACGGGGCACCCAAATTGCACACAGTCAGGTTCCATAATCAGCGAATGAATGAACAAACAACTAATCTGTTTTTGGGCAGGGCACCAGGAGAACTCCATGTTCTTCTTCGAATAAGGCCATGGAATCAATTACATCCTCCTACACTCCCTTCAAGTGCAACTTCCCCACTTATAGTGTGGGATCTCCGAATTAACCCTATAAAGAGCAAGAAATGGCAATTAAATGGATAGAGCCACCATGGCTAGCAAGATCCATAACCCAACAGACTGCTCCTGTTTCTATGTTCCTATTTTCCTAAGAATTGCACCCAATACATTCCCAAGATCACTGGAGGACTGGAGTCAATGCAAGCTGTAGAATCCTCTTTGATCCATCTATGTCTATACTTAAGCTTTGTAACCTTCAATTACATCCTTAATCAAAGTCACTTAATTCCTTTTCACAGAAGTTAATTGGCATTCCATAGTTACTTCTGATGGCATTCAGTTCTGTATTTCCACAACCCTACGAGGATAAAAAGCTTTACCAATGTCCAGTCTCGCTTGAGGTTTTACACACATGCCCTCTAGTGCAGCGATAATCACATGAAATTAATAGTTTGCTGACATTAGCCATGCCTCAGCATTTTAAAGATCTTTATTATGTCACTCTTGGTTTTCCTTTTCCCCACTGAAAGCAATAATATATAAACAAAAACAACCTGCATTTGTATGGTGCCTTTAAGTTAGAAAAACCTCCCAAGGTGCTTCACAGAAACATAAGGGAAAGGAAAAGGATGCCAAACCAAAGGAGGGTGACCAAAAACTTGGTCAAACAGATGGGTTTTAAAAAGAGCCTGAAAGGAAGACAGGAAAGTGGAGAGGTGGACAGAGTTAGGGAGGAAATTCCAGAGCATGGGGCCTAAGCAGCTGCAGGTAGGGCCGCCAATGCTGCAGTGAAGAGCGGGGGGGGGGGGGGGGGGGTGCACGAAGCTGGAGTCAGAGAAATGGAGATTTTCGGGTGGGGGGGTGGGTTGCAGCACTGCAGGAGTTTACAGAGATAGGGGAGGGTAAGGCCATGTAGGGATTAAAATAAAAGGATGAGAACTTTAAGTTAGCAGCATCCGGGGACCGGTTGCTGGTTGTAGGTCAGTGAGGACAGGGGTAATGAGTAAGCAGAATTTGGTGCGGGATAAAATATGGGCAGCAGAGTTTTGAATGAGCTGAGGAAGAAAGATGGGATACTGGCCATTGGAAAAGAATATCGGGCGGAGTGTAAAACAGCTGCCGATTTGCTCATTTTGCGCTGCACCACAAGATGAATTTCACTCCCTCCATACCTTGATGACATCAGTTACCTTGATGAGTAAAAGCATTCTGCAAAAAAACTATAAATTTAACTAGGTACTACCAGTCTTTCTTTGAAAGATCTAGCCAATTAGTCCCATTCCCCTGCTCTTTCCCCGTAGCCCTGCAAATTTTTCCTTTTCAAATGTATATACAATTGCCTTTTGAAAGTTACTATTAAATCAGCTTCCATCACCCTTTCAGGCAGTGCATTCAACTTCATAACAACTCGATGCATGAAAAAAATGTCTCCTTGTCTCCCCTCTGGTTCTTTTGTCAATTAACTTAAATCTGTATCCTTTGGTTACCCACCCTCCTGCCAGTGGAAACTGTTTCTCCTTATTTACTCTACCAAAACCGTATATAATTTTGAACATCTCTATTAAATCTCCCCGTGACCTTCTCTGCTCTAAGGAGAACAAACCCAGCTTATAGAATCATAGAATCATAGAAGTTTACAAGATGCAAACAGGCCCTTCGGCCCAACATGTCCATGTCGCCCAGTTTATACCACTAAGCTAGTCCCAATTGCCTGCACTTGGCCCATATCCCTCTATACTCATCTTACCCATGTAACTGTCCAAATGCTTTTTAAAATTGTACCCGCCTCTACTACTGCCTCTGGCAGCTCATTCCAGACACTCACCACCCTTTGAGTGAAAAAATTGCCCCTCTGGACCCTTTTGTATCTCTCCCCTCTCACCTTAAATCTATGCCCCCTCATTATAGACTCCCCTACCTTTGGGAAAAGATTTTGACCATCTACCTTATCTATGCCCCTCATTATTTTATAGACTTCTATAAGATCACCCCTTAACCTCCTACTCTCCAGGGAAAAAAGTCCCAGTCTATCTAACCTCTCCCTATAAGTCAAACCATCAAGTCCCGGTAGCATCCTAGTAAATCTTTTCTGCACTCTTTCTAGTTTAATAATATCCTTTCTATAATAGGGAGACCAGAACTGTACACAGTATTCCAAGTGTGGCCTTACTAATGTCTTGTACAACTTCAACAAGACATCCCAACTCCTGTATTCAATGTTCTGACCAACGAAACCAAGCATGCCGAATGCCTTCTTCACCACCCTATCCACCTGTGACTCCACTTTCAAGGAGCTATGAACCTGTACTCCTAGATCTCTTTGTTCTATAACTCTCCCCAACGCCCTACCATTAACGGAGTAGGTCCTGGTCCGATTCAATCTACCAAAATGCATCACCTCACATTTATCTAAATTAAACTCCATCTGCCATTCATCGGCCCACTGGCCCAATTTATCAAGATCCCTTTGCAATCCTAGATAACCTTCTTCACTGTCCACAATGCCACCAATCTTGGTGTCATTTGCAAACTTACTAACCATTCCTCCTAAATTCTCATCCAAATCATTAATATAAATAACAAATAACAGCAGACCCAGCACCGATCCCTGAGGCACACCGCTGGTCACAGGCCTCCAGTCTGAAAAACAACCCTCGACAACCACCCTCTGTCTTCTGTCGTCAAGCCAATTTTGTATCCAATTGGCTACCTCACCTTGGATCCCGTGAGATTTAACCTTATGTAACAACCTACCATGCGGTACCTTGTCAAAGGCTTTGCTAAAGTCCATGTAGACCACGTCTACTGCACAGCCCTCATCTATCTTCTTGGTTACCCCTTCAAAAAACTCAATCAAATTCGTGAGACATGATTTTCCTCTCACAAAACCATGCTGACTGTTCCTAATCAGTCCCTGCCTCTCCAAATGCCTGTAGATCCTGTCTCTCAGAATACCCTCTAACAACTTACCCACTACAGATGTCAGGCTCACCGGTCTGTAGTTCCCAGGCTTTTCCCTGCCGCCCTTCTTAAACAAAGGCACAACATTTGCTACCCTCCAATCTTCAGGCACCTCACCTGTAGCTGTCGACGATTCAAATATCTCTGCTAGGGGACCCGCAATTTCCTCCCTAACCTCCCATAACGTCCTGGGATACATTTCATCAGGTCCCGGAGATTTATCTACCTTGATGCGCGTTAAGACTTCCAGCACCTCCCTCTCTGTAATATGTACACTCCTCAAGACATCACTATTTATTTCCCCAAGTTCCCTAACATCCATGCCTTTCTCAACCGTAAATACCGATGTGAAATATTCATTTAGGATCTCACCCATCTCTTGTGCTTCCGCACATAGATGACCTTGTTGATCCTTAAGAGGCCCTACTCTCTCCCTAGTTACTCTTTTGCCCTTTATGTATTTGTAGAAGCTCGTTGGATTCTCCTTTGCCTTATCTGCCAAAGCAATCTCATGTCCCCTTTTTGCCCTCCTGATTTCTCTCTTAACTCTACTCCAGCAATCTCTATACTCTTCAAGGGATCCACTTGATCCCAGCTGTCTATGCATGTCATATGCCTCCTTCTTCTTTTTGACTAGGGCCTCAATCTCCCGAGTCATCCAAGGTTCCCTACTTCTACCAGCCTTGCCCTTCACTTTATAAGGAATGTGCTACTTTATAAGGAATGTGCTTACCCTGAACCCTGGTTAACACACTTTTGAAAGCCTCCCACTTACCAGACGTCCCTTTGCTTGCCTACAGACTCTCCCAATCAACTTCTGAAAGTTCCTGTCTAATACCATCAAAATTGGCCTTTCCCCAATTTAGAATTTTAACTTTTGGGCCAGACCTATCATTCTCCATAGCTATCTTAAAATTAATGGAATTATGATCACTGGTCCCAAAGTGATCCCTCACTAACACTTCTGTCACCTGCCCTTCCTTATTTCCCAAGAGGAGGTCAAGTTTTGCCCCCTCTCTCGTCGGGCCATCCACATACTGAATGAGAAATTCCTCCTGAATACACTCAACAAATTTCTCTCCATCCAAGCCCCTAATGCTATGGCTGTCCCAGTCAATGTTGGGAAAGTTAAAGTCCCCTACTATTACCACCCTATTTTTCTTGCAGCTGTCTGTAATCTCCTTACATATTTGCTCCTCAATTTCCCGTTGACTATTTGGGGGTCTGTAGTACAATCCTATCAAAGTGATCTCTCCCTTCTTATTTTTCAGTTCTACCCATATAGACTCAGTGGGCGAACCCTCGGATATATCCCCTCTCACTACTGCCGTGATGTTCTCCCCAATCAAGAACGCAACTCCCCCTCCTCTCTTACCTCCTGCTCTATCTTTCCTATAGCATCTGTACCCTGGAACATTGAGCTGCCAGTCCTGCCCCTCCCTTAGCCATGTTTCAGTAATAGCTATAACATCCCAGTCCCATGTACCCATTCATGCCCTGAGTTCATCTGCCTTGCCCATCAGACTTCTTGCATTGAAATAAATGCAGTTTAATCTAGACTTCCCTTGGTCTTTGCCCTGCTTTCTCAGACCGTCTGTCCGGCCATGTTTTGTACACTCTCCCTTACTGCCTTTTGTTTCTGTCACCACTTTACTTCCCACTGACTTCCTGCATCGGTTCCCATCCCCCTGCCACATTAGTTTAAACCCTCCCCAACAGCACTAGCAAACACTCCCCCCAGGACATTGGTTCCAGTCCTGCCCAGATGCAGACCGTCCAATTTGTACTGGTCCCACCTCCCCCAGAACCGGTTCCAATGGCCCAGGAATTTGAATCCCTCCCTCTTGCATCATCTCTCAAGCCACGTATTCATCCTAGCTATCCTGTCATTCCTACTCTGACTAGCCCGTGGCACTGGTAGCAATCCTGAGATTACTACCTTTGAGGTCCTACTTTTTAGTTTAACTCCTAACTCCCTAAATTCAGCTTGTAGGGCCTCATCCCGTTTTTTACCTATATCGTTGGTACCTATATGCACCACGACAACTGGCTGTTCACCCTACCCCTCCAGAATGTCCTGCAGCCGCTCTGAGACATCCCTGACCCTTGCACCAGGGAGGCAACATACCATCCTGGAGTCTCGGTTGCGTCCGCAGAAACGCCTGTCTATTCCCCTTACAATCGAGTCCCCTATCACTATAGCTCTGCCACTCTTTTTCCTGCCCTCCTGTGCAGCAGAGCCAGCCACGGTGCCATGAACCTGGCCTCTGTCACCTTCCCCTGGTGAGCCATCTCCCCCAACAGTATCCAAAACGGTATACCTGTTTTGGAGGGAGATGACCGCAGGGGACCCCTGCACTGCCTTCCTACTCTTCCTCTGTCTGTTGGTCACCCATTCACTTTCTCCCTCAGTAATTTTTATCTGTGGTGTGACCAACTCACTGAACGTGCTATCCACGACTTCCTCAGCATCGCGGATGCCCCAAAGTGAGTCCATCCGCAGCTCCAGAGCCGTCAAGCGGTCAAACAGTAGCTGCAGCTGGACACACTTCCCGCAGGTGAAGGAATCAGGGACACAGGAAGGATCCCTGAATTCCCACATCCCACAAGAGGAACATGACATGGGTCTGGGATCTCCTGCCATGACTTAACCCTTAAGTTAGCTTCACAACAACTACAATGTCAAGAAAAAAAAGGAAAGAAAAACTACTTACCAGTCACCAGCCAATCACTTACCTGTTGGCTGTGACTTCGTGCCTCCAGCAGCTGCAGTAGCTCGATCCTCCTCCTAGTCAACTTGCTTGCCCTCCTCACAGTGCCTCCTTTTTTTTTGGTTACAGGAGGAGGGAGGGAAACACAAGTGTTGTGTTTCGGGTTTAACTGCTCCTCGACACCAGTTCTTCTACTACCCACTGTTCAGTGGAGGTGACTGAGCCGACTTCTCCCAGAATACCCCTCTGTCTCCTCTGCTTCTCTAGTCTCTCCACATAACAGAAGTCCCTCATCCCTGGTACCATTCTAGTAAATCTCCTCTGCATCCTCTCCAAGGCCTTGACCTCCTTCCGAAAATGTGGCACCCAAAATTGGACCCAGCTGAGGCCTAACCAGAGCGTCATACAGGTTTAGAATAATCTCCTTGCTTTTGTACTCTATGCTTCTATCTATAAAGCCCAGGATCTCATATGCTTTTTTAACCGCTTTCTCAACCTGCTTTGCCACCTTCAACGACCTGTGCAAATATACCCCCAGATCTCTCTGTTCCTGCACCCACTTTAAAATTGTACCATTTAGTTTATATTGCCTCTCCTCATTTTTCCTACCAAAATGTATCACTTCTCTGTGATAAATTTTATCTGTCATGTGTCTGCCCATTTCACCAGTCTGTCTATGTCCTCCTGAAGTCTGCTACTATCCTCCTCACTGTTTACTACATTTCCGAGTTTTGAGTCATCTGCAAACTTTGAAATTACACCCTCTATACCCAAGTCCAGGTCATTAATATATATCAAAAAGAGCAGTGGTCATAATAGTGACCCTTGGGGATCACTACTGTATACTTCCCTCCAGTCTAAAAATCAACCATTCACCACTACTCTATGCTTTCTCTAAGCCAATTTCATATCCATCCTGCCACTGCCCCTTTAATCGCATGGGCTTCCATTTTGCTAACAAGTCCATTATATGATACTTCATTAAATGCCTTTTGAAAGTCTATTTACACAACATCAACCGCACTACACTCATCAACTCTCTCTGTTACTTCATCAAAGAACTCAATCAAGTATATAAGATAGTTACTAATAAATCCAATTGGGAATTCAGGAGACTCTTCTTTACCCAGAGAGTGATTGGAAAGTAGAACTCGCTACCACAAGGTATAGTTGAGGTGAATAGCATAGATACATTTAAGGGGAAGCTAGAATTATCACATGAGGGAGAAAGGAATAGAAGGATTATGCTGATAGGGTTTGATGAAGTAGGGAGGGAGGAGGCTCGTTTGGAGCAGAAACACCGGCATGGACCTGTTGGCCGAATGGCCTGTTTCTGTGCTATACATTCTATGTAATTCTATGTAACATTTGTCAGACGCCATTTGCCTTTAACAAATCCGTGCTGGCTGTCATTTATTAACACATGTTTTTCCAAGTGGCAATTAATTTTGTCCCAGATTATGATCTCGATACATGGGTGTAGAAATTGCTGCAACTTTTATGAAGGCTGCAAATATTTCCAATTTAATTTTCAGCCTTTGCAATGGTTGTATTGAAGGGTGAAAATACCCTGTGTCAGCCAGCTTGTGCGTTAGTGATACTCTAGCATGGCCCTCATAACCCTTGTTTGATGGCTGGAAAGTGAAACGGCAATAGCATAATTCTTGAATCAACTGGATTTTGGGCTCCCATCATTTCCTACCCAACTCCAAAATGGTTCCCTCATAACTTCAGACCCTTGTAACGGTGACAGCCATGGCTCAGTGGTAGCACTCTCACTTCTGAGTCAGAAAGGTTGCAGGTTCAAGTTCCACTCCAGAGACTTGAGCACGTAATCCATGTTGACACTTCAGTACAGTACCGAGGGAGTGCTGCACTGTCGGAGGTGCTGTCTTTCAGATGAGACATTAAACGAAGGCCCCACCTGCCCTCTTGGGTGGACACCCTGGCACTATTTGAAGAAGAGCATGGAAGTTCTCCCAAAAGGAAGTCTTGGCCAATATTTATCCCTCAACCAACACCACTAAAAAACAGATTATCTGGTCATTATCACATTGCTGTTTGTGGGACCTTGCTGTGTGCAATTTGGTTGCCACGTTTCCTACATTAAAACAGTGACTATACTTCATTGGCTGTAAAGTTCTGAGGTTGTGAAAGGTGCTGTGTAATTGGAAATTCTTTTTTTGTAACTTGCAGGCTGATTAAATATTTGAGGGCACAACTGACAGATTGCATTTTAATTAATATTCAGGAATTAATTACCAGGTAACATAATTACATAATCGTTCTACTTCATTTGTGCCTATTCCCTGAGCAATGTATGGAGCAACTAATTACATCCAATCAGACCATCCAATCCTGCAAGAAGACCTGTAGTTCTCAGATCACCTGATTGGTCACCAGTGGACACATCAGAGGACCTGAGACACTTCCTGGTTGATTGGGTCATTCTCATCATAAGGGGTCAACCATTGTGTAGCAAAACACACAGCAAAATGACAAAGGAGACGTAGATAAAAAGGCTTGATCATCATCCAACAATACTACCTGTGTAATCCAGGGTACAACACGCAGCAATGAAACAGCAGCCCATCTGTGTACAATGCAATGTGTTTCTACAGAGTTCTCTCCTAAGGGTATAAGTTTTCAGTTTTACTGTGTTTCCTGCTTAAACAAACTAATTGCCTAAAATGCTCTTGACTTTAATTTACTCCAGTACTTCTATCCTGAATGTTTCCTGACACATGAAGTCATTTGTCTGCTTTCCAACACTGACAGCTGTGAACAGACCAAGAGGGATTGCAAACATTCTTTTCCTAATGAATAATTCCACAGCAGTGAAAGATAAGCCTCCAACATCATTTGTTTGATATAAAACCATCACTTCATCACGGCTGGAAATCCATGCCAGCAACCTCAATCTATTCCCACTGGGATTTCTATGGCACAGTGAGTGCACATCTCCGACTAAACTCATTTCAACATGACAGACCCCCCTCTCAGCACGAGCCAGTTACAGATGAAAGTCCGCCTCAGCAGAATCATATCTGAGGATAACTCATGCCCATCTCAACATGAGTTGGTCTCAGTGTAAACCCTATCTCAGCACTGGTCTATCTCATCTTACTCTACTTCAGCACAGGCCTATCTCAGTGTAAAGCTATCTCAGCACAGGGTCCATCTCAGTGTAAAGCTATCTCAGCACAGATCTATCTCAGTGTAAAGCTATCTCAGCACTGGGTCTATCTCAGTGTAAAGCTATCTCAGCACATAGTCTGTCTCAGTGTAAAGCTATCTCAGCACATAGTCTGTCTCAGTGTAAAGCTATCTCAGCACAGGGTCTATCTTAGTGAAAAGCTATCTCAGCACAGGTCTATCTCAGTGTAAAGCTATCTCAGCACTGGGTCTATCTCAGTGTAAAGCTATCTCAGCACAGGCTCTATCTCAGTGTAAAGCTATCTCAGCACATAGTCTGTCTCAGTGTAAAGCTATCTCAGCACAGGGTCTATCTCAGTGAAAAGCTATCTCAGCACATAGTCTGTCTCAGTGTAAAGCTATCTCAGCATAGGGTCTATCTCAGTGTAAAGCTATCTCAGTACATAGTCTGTCTCAGTGTAAAGCTATCTCAGCATCGAGTCTATCTCAGTGTAAAGCTATCTCAGCTCAGGGTCTATCTCAGTGTAAAGCTATCTCAGCATGTAGTTTGTCTCAGTGTAAAGCTATCCCAGCCTAATTTAAATGTTTTTAGGAGGGTGTGGGGAGGAAGGAGAGTACAAAATCCTGCTACTTCAGGATCCCCTGCAGTAGCTTAAAGGGGGCCTCCTCTTCCAGACCAGTGAAATGTGTCTGGCCCATGCTACATCTGACACAATGTACTGGTAGGGGGCTGCAAATCAATTGCCCAGTGATATATTGCACTCTCAGGAGTGGTTCTTTTAAATGTTAAAAGGCCATCACCAGCCTTAGCAATGCCGGATGTCTGCTGCATACAGGCGTTGCTTACATCCAGCATTGCTATGGTGGCAATGATGTCACTTTGTATGACATCACTCTATCATTACTGCCTTATTTACTGCACATCTGTCACAACAATGGAAGATTGCTACAGGGGCAGAAATGGGCAGAGGGCTGGTGGGACGGGTCTTAACACCAGGTTCAACTCCCGCCCACCCAAGTTACGCTGGAAAATCATAAAAGCATAAGTCCATCTCAATTACAGGATGAAATCCATTTCATCAGATTATTATCTCAGGACAAAATCCTATCTGATTAGGCGATGTATAAGAAAATAGGAAGGTTACCACAATCAAGATAAAATGGGAAGGCACAGACCATAGGGTTTGCATAGCAGCACTGGAGGTTTCATCACAAGGAAATTAGCTCAGAATGTGATGACTGTAATGTTAAGTTGACCTACGCTAGTAACCATCCATCTGTAAACAGAAGAGACACTCCAACGCCTCATAGCACATCCGCGATCAACAGCTCAATACCATTCATTTAAGCCCAAACCCTCTCAAAGTGATGGGTCTGCAACAGCCCTATCATATTCATAGAATCATAGAAAGTTAAGGCACAGAAGGAGGCCATTCGGCCCATCGTGTCAGTGCCGGCTGAAAAATAGCTATCCAGGTTAATCCCACTTTCCAGCACTTGGTCCGTAGCCCTGTAGGTTACGACACTTCAAGTGCACATCCAAGTACTTCTTAATTGAGTTGAGGATTTCTGCCTCTACCACCCTTTCAGGCAGTGAGTTCCAGAACCCCACCACCCTCTGGGTGAAAAAGTATCTCCTCAGCTCCCCTCTAATCCTTCTACCAATTACTTTAAATCTATGCCCCCTGGTCACTGACCCCCTCTGCTAAGGGGAATAGGTCCTCCATTTCCACTCTATCTAGTCCAGTCATAATTTTATATGCCTCAATTAAATCTCCCCTCAGCCTCTTTCGTTCCAAAGAAAACAACCCCAGCCTATCGAGTCTTTTCTCATAGCTAAAATTCTCCACCCC
This sequence comes from Heptranchias perlo, assembly GCF_035084215.1. Taxonomy (NCBI): domain Eukaryota; kingdom Metazoa; phylum Chordata; class Chondrichthyes; order Hexanchiformes; family Hexanchidae; genus Heptranchias; species Heptranchias perlo. Next base: position 70,691,810 of record NC_090335.1, read on the forward strand.
TGGCAACATCCTCATAAATCTCTTCTGTACCCTCTCTAGTGCAATCATATCTTTCCTGTAATGTGGTGACCAGAATTGTACACAGTACTCAAGCTGCAGCCTAACCAATGTTTTATACAGTTCTACCATAACCTCCCTGCTCTTATATTCTATGCCTCGGCTAATAAAGGAAAGTATCCTGTATGCCTTTTTAACCACCTTATCTACCTGTCCTGCTACCTTCAGGGATCTGTGGACATGCATTCCAAGGTCCCTTTGTTCCTCTACACCTCTCAGTATCCTCCCACTTGCCTTGTTCGCCCTCCCCAAATGCATTACCTCACACTTCTCTGGATTGAATTCCATTTGCCACTTTTCTGCCCACCTGACCAGTCCATTGATATCTTCCTGCAGTCTACAGCTTTCCTCCTCATTATCAACCACACGGCCAATTTTTGTATCATCTGCAAACTTCTTGATCAAGCCTCCCACATTCAAGTCCAAATCATTAATATATGCCACAAAAAGCAAGGGACCCAGTACTGAGCCTTGGGGGACCCCATTGGAAACAACCTTCCAGTCGCAAAATCAACCGTTACCCTTTGCTTCTTGCCACTGAGCCAATTTTAGATCCAACTAGCCACTTTCCCTTGGATCCCATGGGTTTTACTTTTTGACCAGTCTGCCATGTGGGACCTTGTCAAAAGCCTTGCTAAAATCCATGTACACTACATCAAAGGTGTTGCCCTCATCAACCCTCCTTGTACATGCTCAAAAAATTCAATCAAGTTAGTCAGACACGACCTTCCCTTAACAAATCCATGCTGACTGTCCTTGATTAACCTGTGCTTTTCTAAATGACGATTTATGCTGTCCCTCAGGATTGATCCCAATAATTTGTCCACCACCGAGGTTAGACTGACTGGCCTTTGATTATTTGGTCTATCTCTTTTTCCCTTATTAAACAACAGTACAACGTTAGCAGTCCTCCAATCCTCCGGCACCTCCTTCTGCCTGTAGCCAGAAACAATCTGTTTATTGTTGTAAGCAGATCCCATTTATGCAGTGAATCCTGCCTTCTTAGTCATGGTCTTCCATCACCCATCTAAGACGCCAGTGTATTTAAGGAAGAGACTTAGCAAGGAGTCCAGAATTCATCTGCACCCACCTCAAACAACATCACCTGACAATACCAGCCCTCATCCTCTACTTTACTCTTGAGTTCTACTTACTTCATATACAGCTTTCAGACTATTTTCCCAGAGGACGGTCAGTTTCCAATAAGCATCCTCCTCTTGATTCTGTTCTGCAGCACAATCCACTGGCAGAGATTCATGTGAATAATTTAGTTGCTAATCACCTGCAGGCACCCATGGTCACACATTAGCTCTCCCTAGCAGGCCTTACTTCTGTTAACTTTCTCTTTTCTCCTGGAAACAAACTTTTACTTCAAAAGGAACTCCTACACCCTCAGGCTCTCAGTTACTATCTTCAACACTAGATTGTGCCTCCAAGTGAACATTGTAGAAAAATGGGGCAAACATTTACGGCTCAAAAAGTGGCTCAGGGTTGCACTTCTACTGCACAAACCACACCACTGAAACTCACTCAGCTTCACATGGATAGATTCAGGGGTAAGCAGTATAGGTGGATCCTAACAGAAATACAAGCTAGATACTTATGTGCTACTCCATAAGAGCTTCACATTCTCTACTCCATCCCAATTCATCCAGGCACTTTGCAGAGCCTTCTCCAGCGGGCTGTGAGTGATTCAAGACTGAGATCAATGGATATTTAGACACTACGGGAATCAAGGAATTATGGGGATAGGGCGAGAAAGTAGAAAGTTGAGGTAGAAAATCAGCCATGATCTTATTGAATGGCAGAGCAAGCTCAAGGGGCTGTATGGCCTACCCCTGTTCCTAGTTCTTATGTTCTTATGTTCTCAACCGCTCTTGCCAGCCTTGCCTCTTCTCCTCTCACCTCTGGCACCACGAATTTCCACTTTCCAGGATCATTCAGTGGGGATTAGAACTATAGCAATGCCAACAGATCTTTCCTCCAACCCACTGTCCATGTCCCTTCACCTTGCTCTTTCCATAGCTTCTAGCATATTTCACCTCCTGCCAAGTTACACTATAAGCACTTCAGTCCATATCATTGGACATTGGGACTTCTCGGGTATATATTAGAGCCACACCTTACCAACCTTGAGCTCTACCACATTGAAGCTCAAAAGTAGCTGTAGTCCGATCTGCATACTTTAAGCTTGGCATCCCTAGATAACAAAAGGAGTGATTGCTGTATTATATATGGCTCCTTCCCAAAAATAGCCATTATCTAACAGTCATAATGTCTCAAAATGCCAGAATAGGAGTGCATAGACTGATTAAAGTGTGAGTTATAATCCCAAACTATTCCATTATAAAACACAATGGACATTTAACTAATTAAAACACATAAAATCCATTAATTTTGATGCTTTGATTTAAATCCCCGTGAAATACAACCACATGAAGCATTTCATCTGCTGTGATGCAGCATGGACAGTGGTGTAGTATAATGAGACTACAGGATATGTTTGGAATTCCCAGCTGGAGTTAGGGTCGGGAAACCTTGCCCCCCTCTCAAGCTTATAACTTGCCCATACTGGAACATGGTGATTATTATCTTTGAGTGCAAAGGCATGCATCATCTGGGTTGATTACCAATGAGAACAATTACAATTTAGACAGGGCACGATCATATTTATATTTTTCTTGACCCCAACCTCAGAAGAACATCCTGCCCTCTCCCCTACCCCACCCCCCTCCAATCTTCAGTCGGGCAATTCTATTTCCACTCAGCTGCCCTTATGGGGTCTCCAAGGCCGATTTTCCAAGTTGATGCTGCCAGTAGAAAGCCTCACCCATCAGCCACGCATGTTGGGAGATCGCTGGCGCACTGCCCATGATTTTCTGCCCATTCATTTTGAAAATCAAAGGCAGCTGCGATTTCAATGATTTATGCAACAAGGCTCCCCACCAGCAATGCAAATTCAGAAAAGCAGCCTTTACTGTGTGACACTGCTAACTTATTGTCAACCTAGGCCAAATTATGGCCACTTTTGTGTTGTGATTTACACCCACAAGGATCTAGGTTGAAACTACAGGGGTATCTTGGGAGGCTCTGTGGCCAGCGTAGTCTCACAAATTAGGTTGGGAAAATTGAGCGTATAGTGCAATAGCCCTATTTTCACTTGTGCACAGAATGAGCCTGGTGAAGTTGCCCCTTATGTGAAATCATTTAACATGATTCTATGAGTTAACACAAAGTACTCTTATAGCGAGATGACTTTTAGTCCATCACTCGTTGCTGGGTTTCAAGTGAGGTCCAAAAGCGTAAGGACAGTGTTCCAAACTATTTTGTGGTACCCAGTACCCATTTGATGTCATAGGAAGGCAAATGCACTGCAGACAGAGCAAGCATGGAAGCAGAAAACAAGCAAGCAGTCTGCGCACTTGCATTCCCTCTGCAACACAACAATGACACAGCAGTGTCAAAGAATCGTCTGTATGGTTTGATGCTGATCCAACTTCTCTTACTAAAAATCTTTTGTCCTGATGACCAAACAGCTCCTTTATAAACTAAGCAAAATGTTCAATGCAGAAACAGAACTTCATGTCCCATACTTATTTCTGGACTAGAGGACCTTCCATGCTATAGCTCATGATAAGTCAGATATTATGCTGTTTTATAATGATAGGGGCACTAAACCATGTAAAATACAGTGCTGTTAAGGTCGAGCAGGGTTTCAGGTGACTGTCAGTTTAATGCCACAAAGTCTGATTCTTATATGTTAGCATAAGCCTGATAAATGCTCAGTGTGGGAAGTATGCAGCTAGCCAGGGGCTTGGACTCTAGCTTCCCTCACCAACAGCAAATAACCTGCAATAGGCTACAGCATGAAATGACTGTGATCTTTCTCCTTTTTTTAACACCTTTGATACTTTGAAGGGTGGCATCTAAAAAGGGATGGACGCTCTCAAAACTTTATAATACCAGTAGGCTCTCCGTGACATTGCTTGGCATGAGTCAGAACATACATTTGGGGTCATTTTAACTTTGGGCGAGGGTGCAAAATGGGTGGTATCGAATTGACCACCTAATTTACACCCCACACAATTTTCATTCCATTGAATTCAATGGGAAGGACAATTAGGCTTGGTGTATAATGGATGGCTAATTTGATATCATCTGTTTTACACCATCGCCCAAAGTTAAAATTACCCCCATTGTTTTATGCGATGTAATTTTGTATAAAACAATACCAGAGCCATTTATTCATGGTAGTTTAATAATTGAAATTGTGTTTTTATTCTAAAGTACTACAGGAGTGTTAGTGGTACATTCGAGTTCAAATCAATTATATCTACATTATCTTAGAAATTGTTATTGGAAATTGGTTATTTTTAGATGTTTATTGACCTATATCCTCAATTTTATGCCTTATCATTTTTAAAGTCCAGGATCCAAAGGAAGATGGTAGGAAAGATATGCCAGGTTGCAGATAGGTAGGAGGTATGTGGAAATACTGAGAGACGAGGGTAATGTGGTTTGGTCATGCCCGTAGGGTGGTCCAGGGGCCTGGAAGTAGTAAATGGGAAGGTCTGGAGTCTCTTGAAATTAGGCTCCTTAGATGTTAATATATGAACACTTAACAGATTTATATGGAATTCCTTTGACAGATATACTATAATGGAAGCATTGTCCTGTGTGTTTTAAATGGGTTATCATATCCATTAAAGTATCAAAGGGATTTCATAACAACACATTAAGCTTCACACGGGAATATTCCATGAGCTTAATTTGAAGGTATCGATGGCCAATTTACAATTTGGACATTTCCGGACAGCCAATTTGAACACCACATGGTCCAGTCCAAACACTGACAGGTTGCAACCCAAAGAATCTCTCTCCGTTTCTCTCTGCCACTCAGTTTGAATTTTCCTTCATTGAGCACACATTGAACATCTTCCTCCATCAGCCAATTTTCAGGAAGTTCTAGGTTTTGTGTAGTATACAAGGGACCCTGGCAGAACTACACAGCAAATATGAAAAGTCATCACAAGTTAATGAGATTAGGGCTGTGGGAAGTCGGGCTAGTCTATTTATAGTCTGTTAATGATATCAGGCAAACAGATGTAAGATAAAACCTCTGTTTAATACATTCCAAGAGGAATGTCTGCAACATTATGTGCCTGTTATTGAATCTCTATTGTTCTGATGTGTGATGTAAAGGCTACAAAACTTTTAAACTACTCTCTTAACAAAGCTCTCTAGACAAAAGCCAGGCCTTGATGACGCACACACATAGACAGGATACAAGAAAAATCTTGTTGTCTCACTTCTAACCTCCAACCTCACTCTCCATCACAACCTATGTCTCTCTCTGTTTTATAGATTCTACTGTCGTCATTGCTTTCCTCTCATTCTTCCTAAACTTCAAATACATTGTCCTATTTGCTGCTCCTCCTCTTCCCTGTCAACCTAAATGTATCAACAAGACTCTTTCCTCTGCATTAATGTGTAGCTCACAGCTATTTTTTTCTCAATGAAGGCAAAAAGCAAAGTACAAATAAAAACAGAAAATGCTGGAAATACTCAGCAGGTCAACCAGCATCTGTGGAGAGAGAAACAGAGTTAACGTTTCATGTGCCAATCAATCAGGTTGCTTTGTCCTGGATGGCTACAAGAGCAGCTCAGAAGTTGGGCATTCTGTGGCGAGTGACTCACCTCCTGACTCCCCAAAGCCTTTCCACCATCTACAAGGCACAAGTCAGGAGTGTGATGGAATACTCTCCACTTGCCTGGATGAGTGCAGCTCCAACAACACTCAAGAAGTTCGACACCATCCAGGACAAAGCAGCCCGCTTGATTGGCACCCCACCCACCACCCTAAACATTCACTCTCTTCACCAGCGACGCATCATGGCTGCAGTGTGTACCATCTACAGGATGCACTGCAGCAACTTGCCAAGGCTTCTTCGACAGTAGGCACATGGGAACACCACCACCTGCACATTCCCCTCCAAGTCACACACCATCCTGTCTTGGAAATATATCGCCATTCCCTCATCATTGCTGGGTCAAAATCCTGGAACTCCCTAACTAACAGCACTGTGGGAGAACCTTCACCGCACGGATTGCAACGGTTCAAGAAGGCAGCTTACCACCACTTCTCAAGGGCAATTAGGGATGGGCAATAAATGCTGGCCTTGCCAACGACGCCCACATCCCATGAATGAATAAAAAAAAATACGGCCAATTTGAGCACAACAAGGTCCCACAAACAGCAATGTGATAATGACCAGATGATCTGTATTTTAGCGATGTTGGTTGAGGGATAAATATTGGTTAGGACACCAGGGAGAAAGACAGCACCTTTATAAATTTACAAAATTCTTTCTAATTGAATGTAAATGAACCAACTCCAAGCAAAGCACAACAATCCAGTGAAGATCCTCTCCTATTTTTTAGATATCCTATCACCTTCAGTATTTTTGTTTCATGCAGTTAGTGTTGCAGTATATATATATATATATATATATATATGTATGTAATATTAATTTAGTGGTGAATTTTGCACTCATCAGGATATCAATTTTGAGGAGTGCACCCACTGTCAGCATAAAACATTCCCAATTCAGGTATGGTACAAGTTAGAAGCAGAAGAGGGCTGTCATTACTCTGCTCTACTTCAGAAGAGTGACCCCAACTGCACCAACGTGACATTTTCCCATTTCCCACACCAGTTGACCTGTGTCCTCCCTGAGTGAGATTGACAAATTTGCACCAATTAATGTCAAATTTGAAACAATTTTGTGTTGTGGGCCTCACACTCACAAGGAACTAGGAACCTAAACTCATTTCACACAGAAACCCTTTGTAACCAAGCAGTGAGAGGAGACTTTCATCTGGGGTAGTTTGAACCTTAGACTCCTGAGGTGAAAGGGCCTGTGTTAACCAATTGTGTCATCCTGTCCTGCAATATTAAATTTCCAATGGCACTTTTTATATAAATCTGTGAAATAATCAGACATAAAGCACAACAGAAAATTCCTGATTTATAATAAAAATGAATTAGAATGAGTTTTCATATTAATCATCTGCGATATCACAAATAAGGAGCATTTCCTAGTTAGTTTGTTTTTTGATTTTCTTCCTCCTCTCTTGATATTAAGGGAATTGTGCCATTAAACTGTGTATTGTTAAAGAAATTACCTGATTAATCAGCATGACGTTACATGGATTGCATTAGTAAACAGGGTAATAGTTAGAGAATTATATAATTAAACAGTGTGACTTTAAGGGGATGAAACAGTATGATATTAAAGAAATTAAACAGTATGACATTAGGTGATTGACCAGCACGATATTAAAGGAATTAACTATTGTGATATTAAAGAGGTTAAACAATGAGATATTCAAGGCATTAATCAGTATGATATTAAAGGTTTTAAGCATTTTGATATAAAATGGAGTAAAGGGTGTAATAATATAAAGATTGTGGTAAATGTATCTACTTCTGGAAGGTGGGTGGATCATTGAAGATTGGCACACCCAGTCACTGGTTTCCCGGAGCTTGCTCGCCTTCAGGGGCACACCGGAATTTCCCAAGTATCTTTTCCCAAATTGGATTAAGGTTTTTTTGGAGGGATTGGGGGTTTTCCTCCCCCAGTAGATTGTATGCTGTGTGGGGGAGGTGGGTATGGGGGAATATGCAGAAGTTGTACCATATCAGGAGGGGATGGGCTCAATGAACCAGTTGGTCATTTTTGTACTTTTCTGTATGTTAAGAGTGTGATATTAAAGGAATTAAAGGAATTAACCAGTGTGACATTAAAAGGAATAACCCATCTGGTATTAAGGGCTCTATCTTAGTAATTAGAGTATTATTACAAGGGATTGCGCTATTAAATTGTATGATATTAAGCGAAATAAACAGCAATATAAATGGAATTTTTCTTTAACTTTTCTGATAATAAGTAGGTTCAGATTAGATGGCAGAATGGATGACTGCTTGGATGCTCCAACATACTGAATCTCAGGGTAGCAGTACTTTGTTTCAGACCCATAATCCCCCACAACAGGTGCCGCCAAACTTGGCCATGATGCTGGGAGGGATGGGAGCAGGGAATGACCAAGCATAAATTCAGAAACTCAGTGCTTCTCCACAGACAGTGATGGATCACTGCGTGTATATATATGTGTGTGTGTATATATATATAATCACTTAATAACTATTTTGATTCAGCTTTATATATATAAAAAACTCAAAGTAAGGACACTATATAATACTGAAATGTTTGTAGTAACTGGTGTCCATTATGTAACTAAAGCAAAATGTGTATGCGTATTCTGTTTTATTTATGTAAAAGACTTTTTATAGATGCTATTAACCAGCAAATAGATAGGAATTTTTATTTAATACAACTGTGTTGCAATCTATTTTAAAACTCCCTATCTGGTACTTTAAGTCATGGTTAGATACACTTCAGAGGTTAGCTGAGGCACATAATCTGGGGAAATTGTAGTCCTGTATGCTTTGGGCCAATTTGTGCTCCGTGGTCAGTACTAAGGTAAATCTGACCCAGATCGGAGCAGGAGCAACTCAATTTGGACACATCAGGATATCTGGCAACATTTAGACTCAACGATGAATCCTCTTCAATCCTGGTTCAACCCACTACAGTTTTTAGTTCACTATTGTGTGCCATTACGAGCACATGTTGCATACAGAAAGCATAGCTTCACTTAGGGTGTCTGATATAACTGGGGCACCTTCATTCTTCCATCCCCACGTGGGTTTGATATGCTGAACCTAGATTACAGCAACTGATCTCACTCAGCATGGAAATATCATAATTGGCACTAAACTGGAAGTCTCACTCACAGAGGCCAGTGGGAAATGGAAAGATGGCAATTTGGTGCAGTAACAGATGCTCTTCTAGAACTGTGGGCTGAGTACATTGTTGGGACATAGTCGAGGGAGTTGTAAACTGTGCCATACTTGACCTAGGAGGTCCTAACGGTAGCCTGAAATGGGAAAGTGTTTCATTCCCCAGTATTCACATTCCTTATCTTGGTGAACACAAAATTCACAGAAAAAAAAGTCAGCCTAAATTAAAGCCTATCAGGATCTCTCCTGCCATTTAATTAAAGCTTTACTTCACTGGGCACATATTGAGCATCTTCCTTCATTATGCAGCTTTCAGGAAGTTCTTGTTATGTGCACTATAGAGGGGACTTTGGCACAACTACACAGCAAATATGAAAAGTGATTAAAAGGTAATGAGATTAGAGCTGTGGGAAGTGGAGCTGTCTATGTACAGCCCTGATCTGTTGTTAATAATATCAGGCACAGGGCTGTGACCAGGTTACTTCGTGACAGAATAATGTTTTCAACCAGTTTGCATAACCTCCACATGTTAATCCATTTAAAATAAAGGGATAAAGAAATATCACGAAAACTCATTAACACATTCATTACCACAAACGTGTTTATGCTTTTATATGAAATTTCTTTGACCCTTTATTTTAATGAATGTCTGAATGTCAGCTTGGCTCACTCTTGCCTCTGAGTGAGAAAGTTGAGGGTTCAAGCCCTACTCAAGGAGTTGAGTACATAATCTCGGATGAAACTTCAGTACATTACAACAGTGACTACACTTCAAAAGTACTTAATGGGCTGTAAAGCACTTTGGGACATCCGGAGGTCGTGAAAGGCGTTATATAAATGCAAATTCTTACTGAGAGAGTGCAGCATTGTCAAAGGTGCCATCTTTCAGATGAGAGATTTAACCAAGGCCCTGTCCACCAGTTCAGACTCCATGGCAATTTCTTTGAAGATAAACTGGGGAGTTCTCCAGGCATCCTAGAAACATAGAAAATAGGAGCAAGAGTAGGCCATTCGGCCCTTCGGGCCTGCTCTGCCACTCAAAATGATCATGGCTGATCGTCTAACTCAGTACCCTGTTCCCGCTTTTCCCCCATATCCCTTGATCCCTTTAGCATTAAGAAATATATCTATCTCCTTCTTGAATACATCTAATGACTTGGCCTCCACTGCCTTCTGTGGTAGAGAATTCCACAGGTTCACCACCCTCTGAGTGAAGAAATTTCTTCTCATCTCGGTTCTAAATGGCATACCCCGTATCCTGCGACTGTGACCCCTGGTTCTGGACTCCCCAGCCATCGGGAACATCCTCCCTGCATCTAGTCTGTCTAGTCCTGTTAGAATTTTATATGTTTCGATGAGATCACCTCTCATTCTTCTAAACTCAAGTGAATATAGGCCTAGTCGACCCAATCTCTCCTCATACGTCAGTCCTGCCATCCCAGGAATCAGTTGATAAACCTTCGTTGCACTCCCTCCATGGCAAGGACATCCTTCCTCAGATAAGGAGACCAAAACTGCACACAATACTCCAGATGTGGTCTCACCAAGGCCCTGTATAACTGCAGTAAGACATCCCTGCTCCTGTACTTGAATCCTTTTGCAATGAAGGCCAACATACCATTCGCCTTCCTAACTGCTTGCTGCACCTGAATGCTCGCTTTCAGCGACTGGTGTACAAGGACACCCAGGTCTCGTTGCACCTGCCCTTTTCCCAATCTATCACCATTCAGATAATAATCCGCCTTTCTGTTTTTACAACCAAAGTGGATAATCTCACATTTATCCACGTTATACTGCATCTGCCATGTTCTTGCCCACTCGCCCAACTTGTCTAAATCACATTGGATCCTCTTTGCATCCTCCTCACAGCTCACATTCCACCCCAGCTGTGTCATCTGCAAACTTGGAAATGTTACATTTAGTTCCCTCATCCAAATCATTGATATATATTGTGAATAGCTGGGGCCCAAGCACTGATCCCTGCAGTACCCCACTAGTCACTGCCTGCCACCCGGAAAAAGACCCATTTATTCCTACTCTCTGTTTCCTGTCTGTCAACCAATTCTCAATCCATGCCAGTATAGTCCCCCTAATCCCATGTGCTTTAATTTAGCATGCTAACCTCTTGTGTGGGACCTTATCAAAAGCCTTCTGAAAATCCAAGTACACCACATCCACTGGATCTCCCCTATCTATTCTACTAGTTACATCCTCAAAAAACTCCAGTAGCTTTGTTAAGCATGATTTCCCTTTCATAAACCCATACTGACTTTGTCCAATCCTGTTAATGCCTTCCAAGTGTTCTGTTATCACATCTTTTATAATAGACTCTAGCATTTTCCCCACTATTGATATTAGGCTAACTGGTCTCTAATTCCCTGTTTTTTCTCTCCCTCCTTTTTTAAATAGTGGGGTTACATTTGCCACCCTCCAATCTGTAGGAACTGTTCCAGAGTCTATAGAATTTTGGAAGATGATCACCAATGCATCCATTATTTCCAGGGCCACTTCCTTTAGTACTCTGGGATGTAGATTATCAGGCCCTTGGGATTTGTCAGCCTTTAGCCCCATTAATTTTCCTAGCACTATTTTTTTACTGATACTGATTTCCTTCAGTTCCTCCCTCTCACTATACCCTTGGTTCTCTAACATTTCCGGGAGGTTATTTGTGTCCTCCTTTGTGAAGACAGAACCAAAGTATGTGTTTAATTGTTCTGCCATTTCTTTGTTCCCCATTATAATTTCCCCCATGATCTTATCAAATGGCGGAGCAGGCACGAGGGGCTGAATGGCCTACTCCTGTTCCTATGTTCCTATGTTCCTATGACTGTAAGGGACCTACATTTGTCTTCACTAATCCTTTTCTCTTGACATATTTATAGAAGCTTTTACAGTCAGTTTTTATGTTCCCTGCTAGTTTACTCTCATACTCTATTTTTCCCCTCTTAATCAATATCTTTGTCCTCCTTTGCTGAATTCTAAACTGTTCCGCTTTTTCTGGCAATTTTATATGTCTCCTCTTTGGATCTAATACTATCCCTAATTTCTTTCGTAAGCCACGGTTGAGACACCTTTCGTGTTTTATTTTTGTGCCAGACAGGAATGAATAATTGTTGTAATTCCTGCACACGTTCTTTAAATATTAGCCATTGCCTATCCACCGTCATCCCTTTTAGTAAAGTTCCCCAATTTATCATAGCCAACTTGCACCTCATACTTTCGTAATTTCCTTTATTTAGATTCAGGACCCTAGTTTCGGATTCAATTACTTCACTCTCCATCTTAATGAGGAATTCTATCCTGTTATGGTCACTCTTCCCTAAGGGACCCCACACAACAAGATTGTTAATTAATCCTTTCTCATTGCACAATACCCAGTCCAGGATCGCCTGTTCTCTAGTTGGTTCCTCAATGTATTGGCCTAGAAAACCATCACGTACACACTCCAGGAATTCCTCCCCCACAGTATTATTGCTAATTTGGTTTGACCAATCTATATGTAGATTAAAGTCACCCATGATTAGAGTTGTATCCTTCTCGCATGCGTCTCTAATTTCTTGTTTAATGCCCTCCCCTACATCTCCACTACTGTTTGGGGGCCTATAGACATCCCCCACCAACGTTTTCTGCCCCTAGCTCTACCCATACAGATTCCACATCGTAATTTTCCGAGCCAATATCCTTCCTCACTATTGCATTGATTTCCTCCTTTACTAACAACGCTAGCCCACCTCCTTTCCCTTTTTGCCTGTCCTTCCTAAACATTGAATACCCCTGGATGTTCAGTTCTCATCCTTGGTCACCCTGCAGCCATGTCTTGGTAATCGCAACTATGTCATAACCGTTAATATCTATCTGCGCTGTTAATTCATCTACCTGATTGCGAATGCTCCGCGCATTAAGACACAATGCCTTTAGACTTGTCTTTTTAAGATTGCTAGTCATCTTAGTTTTATTTTGCACTATGGCCCTATTTGTTTTTCACCCTTGTTTTCTCTGCCTTCCACTATTGCTTCTTCCCTTTCTGTCTTTTGTTTCTATCCTTGTTTTCCCCTCCTCTGTCTCCCTGCTCAGGTTCCCATCCTCCTGCCATTCTAGTTTAAACCTTCCCCAACAGCACTAGCAAACACCCCCGCCAGGACATCGGTCCCGATCCTGCTCGGGTGTAACTCGTCCCACTTGTACAGAACCGGTCCCATTGTCCCAGGAATCTAAATCCCTCCCTCCTACACCATCCCTGCAGCCACGCATTCATCCAGTCTATCTGCTGTTCCTATACTCACTAGCATGTGGTACTGGTAGTAATCCTGAGATCACTACCTTTGAGGTCCTGCTTTTTAATTTATCTCCTAACTCCTTAAATTCACCTTGCAGGACCTCATCCCTTTTTTACCTATGTCGTTGGTTCCGATATGGACCACGACTACTGGCTGTTCACCCTCCCCCTCCAGAATGCCCTACAGCTGCTCCGTGACATCCTTGACCCTAGCACCAGGGAGGCAACATACTATCCTGGAGTCACATTTGCGGCCGCAGAAATGCCTATCTGTTCCCCTTACAATCGAATCCTCTATCAATATAGCCCTGCCACTCTTATTCCTCCCCTCCTGTGCAGCAGAGCCACCCATGGTGCCACGAACTTGGCTCTTGCTGCTTTCCCCTGATAAGCCATCTCCCCCAACAGTATCCAAAGCGGTATATCTGTTTAAGAGGGAGATGGCCCCAGGGGACTCCTGCTCTACCTGCCTAGTCCTTTTACTCTGCCTGGCGGTCACCCATTTAATTTCTGCCTGCATAATCTTTACCTGCGGTGTGACCACCTCACTGAACGTGCTATCCACGATAATCTCAGCATCGCGGATGCTCCACAGTGAATCCACCCACAGCTCCAGCTCCGAAATGAGGTTAGCCAGTAGCTGCAGCTGGACACATGGTCGCCAGGGACACCTGTAGTGTCCATGACTTCCCACATAGTGCAGGAGGAGCATATCACGGGTGCGAGCTCTGCTGCCATGACTTGCCTTAGATTTACACTGCGTTCACCTCTCGGACTCTCTTTCCGCTCTCAAGACTCTCCTTTTACACTGCGCACATCTCTCGGACTCTCTTTTTACATTGCGCACACCTCTCGGACTCTCCTTTTACACTGCGCTCACCTCTCGGACTCTCCTCCCGCTCTCGGACTCTCCTTTTACACTGCGCTCACCTCTTGGACTCTCTTCTCACTCTCGGACTCTCCTCCCGCTCTCGGACTCTCCTTTTACAATGCGCTCACCTCTTGGATTCTCTTCCCACTCTCGGACTCTCCTCTCGCTCTCGGACTCTCCTTTTACACTGTGCTCACCTCTTGGACCCTCTTCTCACTCTCGGACTCTCCTCCCGCTCTCGGACTCTCCTTTTACGCTGCACTCACCTCTCAGACTTTCCTCCCGTTCTCAGACTCTCCTCACGTTCTTGAACTCTCCTTTTATACTGCGGTCACCTCTCAGACTCTCCTCCGCCTCTCGGACTCTCGTTTTACACTGCACTCACCTCTTGGACTCTCTTCTCGCTCTCGGACTCTCCTCGCGTTCTCGGACTCTCCTTTTACGCTGCGCTCACCTCTCGGACTCTCCTCCCCCTCTCGGACTCTCGTTTTACACTGTGCTCACCTCTCGGACCCCTGGTCAACAATCCCCCCTCAACCAACACCACCAAAAGAGATTGACTGGCCATTCATCTCCTTGCTGGTTACGCACAAATTGGCAGCCACATTTGCCTAAATAATAAGTACTACACTTCAAGAAAGTAATTAATTGACTATGAAGCACTTTAGGATGTCCTGAGGGTGTGAAAGGTGCTATATGATTGCAGGATCATTCTTTTCTTTACCACACAGTACAATTTCAACCCAATAATATTTTTTAATAGGCATAAGGTGAGTCTCTTCTAGTGCACCTGTTATTTACCCTTCCTTCCCCAGGCCAACTATGGCATTAAATAAAACAATTACCAGGGTAAATTGAAATGTAATTAGCAATCATACTGCATATGGAGCCATCTGAAAATATTGTGCAAAAACTTCATCACAAACTCAATAAGGAATGCTGAGAATTTTTCAGCTCAAATAATTTTGGACTGGGTAAAAAGATAGAGAGAGCAGCCAAGGTCACCAAATAGAGAACACCTTTGAAAATGTATCAGATATCAATTCAGTACCATTTAAGAGGGTGGGTAGAGAGAAAATCCAAGCAATGATTATTTTTTTCCAGTGAGCTTTTCAAAGCCGCTGTGCTTGAAGTGAAAGGACTGCCCTGCACTAAAGTGGTGCAGCTTAAATTCAGAGTATGCTGTTGGAGGGTAATTAGTTTCAGATGTGGTTTCTTTTATTTCAACTGTGCCTTACAAGTGAGTTTCAACTAGCTTTTAAAGGTGTGTTAATGTATCCATTTTTTTGTTACCTTTATACACACCTGACGTGATGAATATAGCATTTTAGAATTCCATCTCCGTACGAAATGTTACACTTTTGATTTCCTACTGGATAACAAAGAGAAAATTTATTTCCCAATGTTCTTGTTTTCTCCTGAAGGTATTAGGCTTCTGTTCCATGGGCTGTGATCACAATCCAATACTCACCCAACTGGTCACTTTTCATAGGTGAGCTTACTCAGTAAGTGTCAGAAGGCTATTTGACTGTGGGGTAGGGAACAATCAAGCACAATCCTGCACTCACCCAAAGTCCACAAGTACACTTTCCAGCAGGGGCCACTGGATAGTAATGAGGAGTAGGAACCCCAGCTGATTTTCTTCCCCTCCCTACTGAGGCTAATTTTAGTGACTCAAAACAGAAAGTGCTGAAAATACACAGCGGGTCAGTCGGCATCTGTAAAGGGAAAAGACAGGTTAACGGTTTAGACGTAGCTATTCGTAAGAACTGAAAGCTGAAAGATAACCAAGCCCCAGTAGAATTAAGAGAATAGATTTGGGCCTTGGACGAACAACCGACGCTCCATTCACAGTGAAGTTGTTAAAAGCAAGAAGTTGTTAAATGATATAAAAGATCATCCCCATGAGGCAATTGAAACATTTTTAAAAACTAAAGAACATTTGGCACTGTACAAGCCCAAGTCCAGCTAAGACACCGAGGAAAGAAAGAGGAAATTGGGGAAAATGAACTGCAAATGCAGGAAATCGGAAAGGAAAACATAGAAACCTAGGAACTGGAGTAGGCTATTCAGACTCTCGAGCCTGTTCCACCATTCAATTAGATCATGGCTGATCTGCATCTTAACTCCATCTACCCGTCTTGATTCAGTAACTGAGCACAAAATTTCCCAGGCAATCGAGACACTTTTTTGCCTGGGTGTGTGTTGATGCTTGATGTGGTGAGATGCCCTCTGGCTTATCTCTCGCCGTCCTAAAAATCCAGTTGTATCCAGCACTAACCTCTTTGATGGGGAGACCATGTGCCCAGCTGTACACACAGAAGGTCTGCAAAAACACAAGCCAACACCCGGGGCAAAGGTCTTCCCCTCCCATCAGAACTGTGTGCTTTCAAAGGGACTACTCTTCGCACACCCACCCCCCCCCCACCCAAACACCCATTAGTTTTCCTAACCTTACTGAAGTACTTGCTTCTCTTCCAATATTCAGTTCCGATGAAGTGTTGCACTCAAAAGATGGAAGATTGAACAGGCTGGGGCTCTTTCTCTAGAAAAGAAAGGGCAGAGGGGTGGCCTGATAGAGGTCTTTAAGATTATGAAAGGGTTTGATAGGGTAAACGTAGAGAAGTTTCCACTTTTGGGGGTGACCAAAACTAGGGGCAATAAATATAAGATAGTCACTAATAAATCCAATAGGGAATGCAGAAGAAAATTCTTTAACCAGAGAGTGGTTAGAATGTGAAACTCAATCCACGAGAAGTAGTTGAGGCGACTAGCAGAGATGCATTTAAGGGGAACCTAGATAAGTACATGGGGGAGAAAGGAATAGAAGGTTATGCTGATAGGGTTGGATAGAAAGAGATGGGAGGAGGCTCGTGTGGAGCATAAACACCGGCATAGACCATTTGGGCCAAATGGCCCGTTTCTGCGCTGTACATTCTATGTAATTCCATGTATGCTGTCTTTTCACAGATGCTGACTGACCTATTGTGCATTTCCAGCATTTTCCATTTTTTTTTTCTGTTTTATTTGTAGTGCTCCAAATGTTGCCCCAGCTGAGATCAGCTAACCTATCCCAGACCAGGAATCAAAGCTGGAAGTTTAGGCCCCAACTAGCTCTTAATACTGGGGGGAGCAGGACTGAGATGGAGCAAGTATGTACAACAACATTGAACTTTACACCCAAACCCAATTTGAATTTCACACCACCAAGTTCAGCAGTGAAAAAACTCTAGTCCAGCTGAGATTATTGATAAAATAAATTAATACTTTGAATTTTGCATTTTAAATATAAAGGAAGAGAAAATGTAAAGAAAAAATTAGAATAGGACATTTTATAATACACGCAGGTGAAATCAAGTCAAGCATTGAAACTATATCCAACATACTGGCACACAGGGCAATAACATGAGATCACAGGGGAAGATTTCCTCTGGTCACAATGTGTTACCAACATCATAAAATGTTCCTTTGACCATTATTTCTACTGAAACCATAAATGCATTTATGAGCTCACTAGCAATAGCCAACAGGGAAATTTTCTAGCATATTTATGTTGTCACTATCACATAACAAAGATTTTTCCCCAGAAGATCTGGAAAGAGCATTTTAGTTATAGTATCATTAGGACACTGATTGATCTCGTAGGTGTTGAAGTCAGGGAGATTAAACCTCTCCAAGTGCACAAAATTTAATCGGCTTTAATTTAGGGCAGCAGAAAGACTGGAACATAGGGTTAGGGGAGACTGTATAGGTGAGGAACAGCAAGTCCATGTGGGGATTTGAAAATGAGGACGTGGATTTTAAAGTATTTGAGGTACAGGGAGCCAACGGAGTTGGCGACAACAAAGTTTATAGGGCTGCAGGATAGAATAGCAGCAGCATAGGTGTGGAAGAATTGGAGGAAGAGTTGGAGGTTGTGTAGCTTGGAGATTGGTAGGACACCTAGGAAAGCATTGGAGAAATCAAGCCAGGAAGTAACAAAGATATGGATGAAGGTTTTGGCAGATATGTGGTTGAGGGAAGGATGTAGCGGAAAATGTAGTGAAGGTGGAAGTAAGTGGTCTTCTTTTGTGGAAGAAGAAGTGATACAGCAATCCTTCAATATCTAATAATTGTCCTCTTAGCTGTCGTGATATGGGTCTAATCCTCTCTTTTACAAATCTAATGCTTTATCTTCAGGGTTGTAATTGCTGAAATAGTCTTTTAGTTCCAAAAACATGCAAAGTTTTGGAAAGAGAAGCAGAATATCAAATCAAGTATTCGTTTATTGATTCATTCAAATGCACATTAGACAGATTTATTTCTGAAAATAATATTTCGAGATACAGTATATGAGTAATTTAAGATATGACATATGGTAAGTGTAACATGCTTGGGAGGAACAGGTGCCTTTGGACCAATGGTTCCCAAAGCTCTCCACCACTGGGATTTTCCTCATCTCATGTCTGGGTCTGTTGTGGACTAAGTGATAGAGATTGATTGTCATGATTGGTCAATAACTCTATGATCATTGTATCATGCGACTACCATGATGGTAGAAGGCGAACTAGATAAACCTTGGTCTTTTTTCGTCCATCAATTCCTATGTCCCTATGTTCATTTCATTCTTCACCTCTCCAACACTTTAACAGGCCTTGCATTTCATATGAGACTGATGTTGAGACAGTTAACTTAAATCATACTAACCATTATTTGCTAAGCTGTAACTAATTATTTTGATCACTTTGACGGCTGCTCAGATCAGGCATGAAACTTAAATCAGGTTTGGCACGAAATTCAAATCGGGTCTGGGTAAGAAATTCAAATCGGGTCTGGGTAAGAAATTCAAATCGGGCCTGGGTAAGAAATTCAAATCGGGTCTGGGTAAGAAATGCAAGTTTGGGTGAAAAATTCAAATTGTGTTTCGGAACAAAATTCAAATCAGAATAGGTGTGAAACTCAAATTCGGTTTCGACACAAAATTGAAATTAGGTTTAGGTGGAAAATTAAGGCGGCCAAACAATGGGGAAATTACTAATTTTATTGCTGGGTGCATTGCTGCCCCAATAGTAACATTGCGGGAGCAGTTACATTGTTCCCACTAAGTTGGAGCTTTGGTCTGGAATCTTTCGGTCCGTGTGGTTCAGAGCCACGATGCACTTACCCACTAAGCCATTAGGGGAGCAATGAAGATTTTATGTCAACTCTTTGACTTGCGTGTTTGTTTGCCTTTGGATCTGTATGATTACAGTAATAGTTCAAACAATTATCATTTGGCCACACACAGCTCTGCTTATTTTTATTTGACTCTCTGCACGACATTGTTTTTGCCCGAGTGCCAGAAGTGAGGTTATCTTGTAATACATTTTTTAAAAATATAATGAAAATGAAAAGCTATAAAGTGTTTCATGAGCCCAATAATAAAAAACAAAAATATTTCTTGTTTACCTTGCCAACTGCTAACTGCCTCATTAAACAAAAATTATTCAACACAATTTGTGCTCTGTATCATTACAGAAGCATATAAATGTCAGTCAAATAACCTTCAAAGCAGATTTTTTAAAGAAAAACATTTATTCCAATTAATAACGTTTGTAATATCAAAATGCCTACTGTATTTACTTAAATATAGGCCATCCTTTTTAACATGAAGAAAATTGATTTTCAGTGTGGTCTATATGCAATCTATTAATGATTATTAATTTCCCCCGGTGAGGTCCTACGTTTGAGGTGCTACCATATGCAGAGGTGCCCTATATGTGAGTAAATATGGTTTTATAGAGTACTTTCACCGCATATTTTGTGTTTCTTCCAATGCAGCCAAAGGAGATGCAATACCTGTACAGAGGACACAGATTTAAGGTAATTGGCAAAAGAACCAAAGGGGAGATGAGGAGAAATGTTTTACGCTGTGAGTTGTTCTGGAAGCAGATTCAATAATAACTTTCAAAAGGGTATTGGATATTTACTTGAAAAGGAAAAAGTTGCAAGGCTCTGGGGAAAGAGCAGGGGACTAATCGGATAGCTCCTTCAAAGAGCCAGCACAGGCACAATGGGCTGAATGGCCTCCTCCCACGCCACTGGCCAAGGCCCCATAAACTGCTTCCATGTGAATTGTAAAGAATTTTACAACACCAAGTTATAGTCCAACAAATTTATTTTAAATTCCACAAGCTTTCGGAGGCTTCCTCCTTCGTCAGGTGAACGGTGTGGAAATGAAATTTTCGAATCCTTCGCATTTGAAAATCACAGAACAATGCCTGGTGATTACTACCCGTTGCCAAGGCAATCACAGTGAGCAGACAGAAAGGTGTCACCTAAAAGGCCACCGAATATACAAACCCCCCAAAAAAAAGAGAGAGAGAAGGAAGACAGTCAATGACCCGTTATATTAAAAACAGATAACATTTGTTCGCTGGTGGGGTTACGTGTAGTGTGACATGAACCCAAGATCCCGGTTGAGGCCGTCCTCATGGGTGCGGAACTTGGCTATCAATTTCTGCTTGACGATTTTGTGTTGTCGTGTGTCTCGAAGGCCGCCTTGGAGTACGCTTACCCGAAGGTCGGTGGCTGAATGTCCATGACTGCTGAAGTGTTCCCCGACAGGGAGAGAACCCTCCTGTTTGGCGATTGATGCACGGTGTCCGTTCATCCGTTGTCACAGAGTCTGCATGGTCTCACCAATGTACCATGCTCTGGGGCATCCTTTCCTGCAACGTATGAGGTAGACAACGTTGGCCGAGTCACAGGAGTATGAACCGTGCACCTGGTGGGTAGTGTCCTCTCGTGTGATGGTGGTATCTGTGTCGATGATCTGGCATGTCTTGCAGAGGTTACCGTGGCAGGGTTGTGTGGTGTCGTGGACGCTGTTCTCCTGAAAGCTGGGTAATTTGCTGCGAACGATGGTTTGTTTGAGGTTGGGTGGCTGTTTAAAGGCGAGTAGTGGAGGTGTGGGGATGGCCATAGCGAGGTGTTCGTCATCATTGATGACATGTTGAAGGCTGCGGAGAACATGGCGTAGTTTCTCCGCTCCGGGGAAGTACTGGACGACGAAGGGTACTCTGTTGGTTGCGTCCTGTGTTAGTCTTCTGAGGAGGTCTACGCGATTTTTCGCTGTGGCCCGTCGGAACCGTCGATCGATGAGTCGAGCATCATATCCCGTTCTTACTAGGGCGTCTTTCAGCGTCTGTAGGTGTCTATCGCGTTCCTCCTCGTCTGAGCAGACCCTGTATATTCGCAGGGCCTGTCCATAGGGGATGGCCTCTTTGACGTGGTTAGGGTGGAAGCTGGAAAAGTGGAGCATCGTGAGGTTGTCCATGGGCTTGCGGTAGAGTGAGGTGCTGAGGTGCCCGTCTTTGATGGAGATTTGTGTGTCCAAGAAAGAAACTGATTCTGAGGAGTAGTCCATGGTGAGCTTGATGGTGGGATGGAACTTGTTGATGTTATCGTGTAGTCTCTTTAGTGATTCCTTGCCGTGGGTCCATAGAAAGAAAATGTCGTCGATGTATCTGGTGTATAGTGTTGGTTGGAGGTCCTGTGCAGTGAAGAAGTCCTGCTCGAACTTGTGCATGAAAATGTTGGCGTATTGGGGTGCGAATTTGGTCCCCATGGCTGTTCCGTGTGTTTGGGTAAAGAACTGGTTATCGAAGGTGAAGAAATTGTCATCCAGGATGAACCGGATGAGTTGTAGGATGGCGTCTGGAGATTGGCTGTTGTTGGTGTTGAGTATTGATGCTGTCGCAGCGATGCCGTCATCGTGGGGGATACTGGTGTAGAGTGCCGAGACGTCCATCGTGGTGAGAAGTGTTCCTGGTTCAACAGGTCCGTGGGTACTGAGTTTTTGTAGAAAGTCTGTAGTGTCGCGACTGAAGCTGGGGGTTCCCTGCACGATGGGTTTCAGGATGCCCTCGATGTATCCAGGGAGGTTCTCACACAGGGTTCCGTTGCCTGATACGATAGGACGTCCGGGTGTGTTGGCTTTGTGTATCTTTGGGAGGCAGTAGAAGTCTCCCACGCGGGGAGTACATGGGATGAGAGTGCGTAGGATGTTTTGAAGGTCTGGATCGAAGGTCTTGATCAGTTTGTTGAGCTGATGGGTGTGTTCTTTGGTCGGGTCTGTGGGTAACCGTCTGTAGTGTTCCTGGTTGTCCAGTTGTCGGTATGCTTCTTTGCAATAGTCCCGTTATGTTCTGTATGACGATGGCTCCTCCTTTGTCCGCTGGTTTGATGACGATCCATGTGAGACAGCGATTCACGCGTACTTCCTCTAATCTAGTATACTGTGTTCACTGCTCACAGTCTCCTCTACAGTGGGATGGCCAAACACAGCTTAGGTGATCCTCCTTAGCAGGACAGCTCCATTCTCACTGCAAGAGTAACCCTGACCTGCCTGTGGCTCACCACTTAAACTCCTCCTCCCATTCTCACTAACCTCTGACTCTTCCAATAAAGCTCAATAGTATTTCAAGCCCTCTGGACTTTAGTTATTTCAGAGCTTGGCTACACCCTCCATTTCCTTCAATGGGCAATGGGTGCTTGTGATGTGAAGTGGGTGCCTGGAGGGAGGGGGGTACAGTCAGCATTTGGGCCAGAGACCCTTCATCGGAGGGCAGTGCTTCTAGGGGTCTGAGCCCAGGCTGTGGACCTGTTCTTTTCCTCTTCTCATGACTGGCTGGTCCACTGTGTTTCATTTGCAGTTTCTGTTTTAATTTTGTATCTGCTGCATCTACAACCTTATTTTTTTCCCTTTACTGTAGCTATATTTCTCATTCTTTTGTTGTACATGAACCTCGTCTGTGTCTTTTCACTTCCCCCGCCTCCCACAGTCTGCACATTCTTTTGTCCTTTCTATATGTCTGCATTATCTCCCTTATTATCTTTTATGTCTCCATACAGTTTTCTATTAAGCAGTTTGCAAATAGATTATCACATTAACCCCTTCTCTATCGTTCTCTCCTCTCTTTTTTTCCAACTTTTGGATGAGACATTAAACCGAGGCCCCATCTGCCTTCTCAGGTGGACGAAAAAGATCCTATGGCAATATTCGAAGTCCTGGCCAATATTTATCCCTCAACCAACATCCCTAAAACAGATTATCTGGTCATTATCACGTTGCTGTTTGTGGGATCTTGCTGTGCGCAAATTGGCTGCCGTGTTTTGTACATTATAACAGTGACTACACTTCAAAAGTACTTCATTGGTTGTAAAGCACTTTGGGATGTCCTGAGGTCATGAGAAATGCTATGTAAATGCAAATCTTTCTTTTAATTGTTTAGCCCTCAGTCTGATGAAGAGGTGCACACCTGAAACATCATAACCTGTCATTTTACTGATGCTGACTGACCTGCTGTCCATTTCCAGCATTTTCTGTTTCCATATATCGCAGTGAAATGGTTTTACCTTCATCACAACATGAAATGTATGGTGCAACTGGAGCCAAACTGGCATCAGTTCAGGTTTTGCTCTGGATGGAAAACCAGCTACCAACAGATCGCCTCACACAAACTGAGGTATGACTCCAACCAGTGTCAAGTGAATTATATCAAGTTTAGAAAGTTATCAGGCCGCCTTTAAGTTTATAAAGCAGGCACCAAAGGGAAACTGGTAGCTATAGCACAAAGGCAGCATTGAGCACATCTACACCTCTACCCTCCTTTCCCTTTCAAATATTATTTTTATCAATCAATCACTCCAGAGACTTGAGCACATAATCCTGGCTGACACTTCAGTGCAGTACTGAAAGAGTGCTGCACTGTCGGAGGTGCCGTCTTTCGGATGAGATGTTAAACCATCTGCCCTTTCAGGGTGGGCATGAAAGATCCCATGGCATTATTTCAAAGAAGAGCAGGGGAGTTCTTCCTGGTGTCCTGGCCAATATTTATCCCTCAACCAACACTTAGAAAAACAGATTAGCTGGTCATTATCACATTGCTGTTTGTGAGAGCTTGTGCGCAAATTAGCTGCCACCTTTCCTACATTACAATACTTCATTGGCTGTAAAGTCCTTTGGGACGTCCTGAGGAGGTGAAAGAGGCTATATAAATGCAAGTTCCTTGTCTCACTACAGGAGTGTTCCTTTGAAACATGAAGGATTCAATTTTCTAGCGATCTAAATGTTAGTTCCAAGTACAGAAAAAATAGCGATGTTATGTTAACTGGATGAAAGATAGAGGTCGGTAAGTAGCGGGGATGGTGACCCGATGGATCACTTATAGGGAAATCTAAGAAGGGGAGCATTTGAATTAAGGGAACTGCCCCTGTCTTTCCTTCTCCTTTAAGTGTAATTAAAATAGTGAAAATGCAAAAACAGCGTGAGAATAGGGAAGTTTGTGTTTTATATTTTCAGGGCAATATCTTTATTCCTGGTTTGTCTTCTCGCTACTGTTCGAGAAGGGAATTACTGGCGCTCAGAGATAGTCGCTCAGCTCGCTGGGTTAGGTTTGCCCCTGTGATTATTATTAATCCAGCAGAGGGATACTGACAACACGAATCTTTCAAACTCCCGCGGACGTCCACTGCCAGACCGCAGACACATTACCGCACAAAAAAACACTGTGTCTGCCAAAGGCGTTACTGGACTTTATTTCAGCATATTGAACATTTTAAAGCCAGTTACACACACATTGTACTCCGCTCTTAAAGCGGCACTCCCACCGGGAGAGAAAAATGTTCAGGAAGAGACCCCCCCCCCCAAATTAGTTCACTTATTTCTAATTTTCATCTGCCTTTTTTTTGGAACTATTTTCTACCTGAGGAGAATTGTTCAAATTATGGTCCGCGGACTGTAATTTAGTTGTTTGTTCCTTGTTCGCGCATTCCTCTCCCAGCCGCTGAACCGAACCAACCAATCAACAAGAGAAAAAACCCTGACCGACTATTTCGCAATCGATACCGAGCGCAAAATAATGTTTGTGTAGGGTATCCTAGAACTGAGAATATTAAATATGTTTAGTCTCTGCCTACATAAATAATGAGCCTAGAAATTACCCTTTGTGATATTAGCCCACAGGGAGGAGTGAGGAAGTCTTGCTGTAATTGTATAGGGCTTTGGTGAGACCACACCTGGAGTACTGTGTACAGTTTTGGTCTCCTTACCTAAGGAAGGATATACTTGCCTTAGAGCAGGTGCAACGAAGGTTCACTAGATTGATTCCTGGGATGAGAGGGTTGTCCTATTGAGTAGAATGTGCCTATACTCTCGGGAGTTTAGAAGAATGAGAGGTGATCTCATTGAAACATATAAGATCCTTGGAGGGCTTGACAGGGTAGATGCTGCGAGGTTGTTTCTCTTGGCTGGAGAGTCTTGAACTAGGGGGTATAGTCTCAGGATAAGGGGTCGGCCATTTAGGACTGAGATGAGGAGAAATTTCTTCACTCAGAGGGTTGTGAATCTTTGGAATTCTCTACCCCAGAGGGTTGTGGATGCTCGGTATATTCAAGACTGAAATCAATAGATTTTTGGACTCTAAGGGAATCAAGCGATATGGGGATAGGGCGGGAAAATGGAGTTGAGGCAGACGATCAGCCGTGATATGATTGAATCACGGAGCAGGCTCGAGGGGCCGTATGGCCTACTCCTGCCCCTATTTCTTATGTTCATGTTTTTATGACACTTGCATTTCCCACATGTAGTCTGTGAGCACTGCTCCGTATAGGGGCATGGAATTGGCTCAATAATTTCATACGATTATATTGCACGAGGTCATTTTTAGACTGTAGAGATTATAAAAAACTAATATCACCCTTACTAGCAAGTGATATTCACCCAAGATAAATGTGTAGATTGTTATGAATATATAGAAGGGGCTGCCACTTTAAAACAGTGGCCTGTATTTAGATATTATGACCATGAAGATGAAGCTAAATAAATGTGGGCCTGTCACTTTAGTTTTGTCTCATATTTTTACACAATAAACATAAAGCCCCGAGTATCACACAGGATAAACGAAGCATCCGTGTTACAAGAAATAACTAGTAATTTGTAAAATGTTTACATTTTTTTTAAAAAACACGTTTTTTAAAAGTGAAGTAGTGTTTCCGCAGTCCTTAAGTTCTCATCCAGAAATTATATATTTATATACATTGTAAATAAAAGATGCGGAGTCACAGATTGTTGTAGTTTTTCCAAGGCGTTGAGGAGCGAGCAGAAAGGGGAGTGAGAGGGAGACAAGAGGGAAGGGAACAGAATAGGGACAATTTAAACCATCCATTGCAGCCATGTAACTGTTGGACTTCATGTTCTCCCCTCCTCTCCTGAAGGCGCCCACTTATACTCGGGAGTGACTCCACGAGCACTGAAAGTCCTAGGGCACCTTGCCCAAATGGTATTTCTTCGTGTCTAAGTCTGCGCAGTGAGTGTCAGCAAGATTATCAACCATGTGAATGGATGCATCCTAAGTCAGTCCCATCCTGCCCCCACCCAACGTCGACACACAGCATTTTTCCAGCAGGGATCACCAAGAGTGGGGACCCCACAATGATTTGTCGCCTTCTTAACTCAGGGATCTGAAGCCAGTTATAGCACCTCCATCTACCACCCCGTCTAACTCAGCACAGACTGGGGATCAAACTTGAGAGCTTCCCAGTCTGTACAAGTCAGTCCCACATCAGGACAGTGCCCCATAACATCTTAACTGCTGAAATTACAATACAGTTTTAGAGTGCAAACCCTGAACAGGCAGGTATCAAGTTCCGTTATCCTTTCAACCTGCTTACTTTCAGAGGGTTAACGCTTGTACTATTGATAGCGAACAAGGAAATTCCATGCGGTGTTCGTACGCTGGTATGAAAACGATGCCCCTAACATTTTACTCACTATGCCTCTGTACACTGAAAGGCAATTAAATAATAAACTTTGTCTGGAAAAGGTCCTGGAAACCCAAGTTTTACGATCACGCACGATGATCAACGTACGGTCGAATCCTTTTGTGCAGCCAAGTTTTAAAAGCACGAACCACAAGTGGATTCTTTCACAATATCTTGACGAAATGAATCAGTGACGCTACTTGGAGAGCAATGTACGAGGATATTACTGGGGGAAGGGGAGGGGGCGGTTGGAACCTCGTCTTTAAGACGAGGCGGTGACGTCCGGGTTTGAGAATTTGCTATAAATTCATTGTTACACCGCCTCACATCTTAGATCTTACTCCCTTCTCTTTCTAGTTACAGTGAGGGGGTACCGTTGTACAAAGAACTTTTTTCTTAAAATAAATATTTTGATGCATTTACTGTTGCACGATAACGCATTAGAAAGTTTGAAAGTTTGGGAGGGCTACAGTTGTTGCATTCAATTGCATTTCATTTTTTGCACGTTGTTTGTAAAATCATTATTTTAGAATCCGTGTGTGTTTCTTGTTATTATTTTGCAAACATGGTGCTGTTTGTTTTCCTCGCTGTCTGGACTCTGCACCAGTCGCTGCTGTTGTGTCTTGCAGTCGATCAGCCTCACCTACCTGCGCCGGTACTGGGCTCCCCAGCCGGGCATTCCGACAGCAGACAGCTGTTTCCCCTCCAGCGGGGATGGCGGAGGAGGAGCGGGATGGTGCAGAATGTGGATCGGATTTACGCCGGGGACGGGAAGGTCGGTTACATCCTGTACGCGGACGGCAAGAGGTTCCTGCTGGATTTGGAAAGGGACGAGGCTGTTACCTCGCCTCACTTTGGTGCCAGAGTCCTGGGTCCCCTGGAGCTAGACGGCGGGGCAAGCGGGCACTGCTACTACCGAGGGACCGTGGACTCCAACCCGGAGTCGCTGGCCGTCTTTAATCTCTGCGGGGGTCTGGATGGTTTCTTTGCTGTTGGGCGTTCCCGTTACACCATCAGCCCGCTCATCGGGTCCGGAGCCCGGGAGAACCAGGTGTTTGGAGCTGCAGCTGGAAAAGTCCTGCACGTCTTTGCGAGAGATCATTTCAGATTCCAGACCTTGGCTCAGCCCAGCCGCTGCGAGACTCCTACCTCCGGGATGAAGGGCAAGGGAAGCGAGGACGATGCCAACCACAAGCACCCCAACGGCTCGGAGACGCCGGGCAGCCCCCGGCTCTCCAGACGCTTCAAGCGCTCGGTCTCCAGACCCCGGCACGTCGAGCTGCTGCTGGTGGCGGACGAGTCAATGTCCAAGAAATACGGGCGCAACATCCAGCACTACCTGCTGACCCTGACCTCCATCGCCTCCAAGCTGTACGGCCATGCCAGCATCGAGAACCCCGTCCGCCTGGCCGTGGTCAAGATCGTGGTCATCAGCGACGTGGACAAGGGGCCCGAGGTCAACAAGAACGCCGCGGCCACCCTCAAGAACTTCTGCAGGTGGCAACACAAGCAGAACCAGCACGGCGATAACCACGCGGAGCACCACGACGCTGCCATCCTCTTCACCCGGGAAGTAAGTCAAATTTAAATATACATATACATATGTAAACTCTACTAAAGGGGGCAAGTGTCGATGGCATGCACCTTTAACAGTTTCCATTTAAACCATTTCTTTTATAAACAAGGTTTTCATGGAAAAAAAACAGATGGAATGGGGTCCTTAAAATACCTGTTAAAAAGATTCATGGAATCTCATGTAATATAGAATCAGACCTTGACCTATTCAGTCACCGTAAACCTGATTATAGAGCAGTCAGTATGAACTTCAGTGTGTACGCGTGTCTTTGGGAGAGCAAGTGTCAAATTTACTACCGTGCGCAAATTTGATTTGCACTCTCACTGAACCTCCCCTGGCAAAGCAGGGAGTCTGTGCCTTCAAGCACCGAGGCTACTGGCACTGGCATGGTTCAGAATGAGCATGCTGGCCAGCAGCAGTAACCTTGGCTCAAAAAGCTGCGTTAGCTTCAGCATGCCAGCATTTCGTGTGTGTGTGTGTTTATTAAAAAAATCTCAAAATTATTGTTAATCCCCCTGTGGAATGAAATGATTGGAATTCCTTTTACCAAACTGCAAAGTGCAACTAAAATTTATTGATTGTATTTTTAATTGCAAGTTATTTTTTTTAAATTGTAGAGGTCCATTATCATCTTGCAATTGGTTTGAAGGGGGTGGCAGTTGTTGGCAGCGTGATCCCGAGCTCTGGAGATGGTTTTGTTCACTATTTGGAGCTGTCTATCTCCTCAGACCGGTACAGTTGTGCGTGTGTTTTTCTTGCTTTTGTAGAAGGCATTGGGATGAGGTCAGTTCTCACCAATAACACCCTTCCATCCAACAAAATATTGATAAACACATGAGCCTATGGCTTGCAAGCCAGGAGCATGTGCTCGCTAAATTAAAGTGACACCATCTTCCTGAAAAATCGTTCAGCTAATTTTGTTTTTCATTTGTTCACAAACATGTGATTCCAGTCGAATGCAACTCTGGACCTCTTGCACATTATGTCGCGATGGATAATTTATGACTTTTCTTCCTCTGCAATTTGAAAAAAAAAGGTTTGCCAAATACTTATTTTCCCAAGAAAGGCAACGCCACTTTAAGTTATCCTTATGCTAATCCGAGGCCGTTTGGTGCAGCCTTGGGATCTGGATTTTTTTTTCCCCCCGTGAAAACTTCAGCTGCTGCAGTTTGTAAGTTCAGCACCTGGTGGAACTTGTGACTATAAACCTCCATCCTTACCCCACCTAGAGTTCCCAACCCACCTGGAATCGGGGGTTTCTCCCCCAAGCACTGCCTCCAGCAGCCCAGGAGATCAATGATTTACATTTCCCGCCACAGTGCGCCTCACCCCTCACTCCGTGATGTCACCCAAAAAGAGCCGCAACGGTGTGGAGTGCAGTGGGGAGGGGGAGAGTCGGGAATCCGGAGTCTCGGCAATGGAGTGGTTCCTCGGTTCCCCCTCTTTGCCTGCTCACAGGTAGCTTCCTAGTTCTTGGAACTTGTCGGACAACAGCTGCAGGCAGGAAACTATGAGCAAAAATACTAAACGCCAGGAGACCTGCCCTTTATAAGATAAATACAATAACATTTGTAGAAGTCATGTGATGCCTGGTCACTCGATCAGGCTTCAAATGGTCAGAGGTCATGTGATCAGAATGTCACGTGATCAAACCGCCACGAATTCCTCCAACCAGAGTTTTTTTTCTTCTTTTCCTCCAACCAGAGTTGGTAACCCTACCCCCACCCCTTCGCTAGACATATAACCTTAGAAAGGTCAAGTGAAATTTAGCTTCAGATTAAAGGGATTTTTCATCAGTAGCACAACCATTGGATGAGAATGAGGGTAAGATGTTCCATCCCCCAATTATTTTGGCATAGATTTTGCCTCCTCTTACCCCTCTTGCTCTAATTCCTGAAATTGCCCCTGATTTACCCCCCAACTATTTATTATTGGTATTGTCTCTAATAGTGACATCAAGCAGAAGCAACACAGTAAAGTTTTTTTTAAATGTAAATATCATTGTTTAAATGTTGACCATGGTTTGCCAAACAGGTGCAGATGCTTCGTTAAGTCTCAGATGGAATGCAGTTCTCAATGCGTATGGCATTATATGTTATAACTGAGGTGATCTTGTGTTTTTTTTCTGCTCCTTCATTCTTTCATTCTTATTACTTGCACTTCAGTAACTGGGTTTATAAGACTATGGAAATCTGACAGTGTTCCAAGTTTAGAACTTTGTATTTTTAAGGATGTAAACAGATTTCAGAATGAGCTGAACTAACAGATGTCCAGTTGCACTTGTACAGTTCTGGGAAAAGACTGACTTGAAATTCCTCAGGCTAATGTTTTCTTAGAACCATAGAAAACATACAGCACAGAAGGAGGCCATTCGGCCCATCATGTCCGCGCTGGCTCGAAGAACATGTTCCTCCCCTCCTCAAACCATTAACTAGTTGCTGGTAAATGGTGCCATAGGTGCATTTCCCAAGCAGTCATTATTCAACTGTGAGCCTCGGTGGTGCATGTTGCAGGCTATTCAGACACTGCGGACATCTGAACTTATGCTGTCCTCAGAAAACATCCACACTGGACACCAAGAAGCAGCAGGGGCCATTGCTAATTTTTCCTTCTCTAGCTTGGGGCACAAGGCCAATTGAGACCCTGGTGAGATCTGTTAACTCAGCACAGACCAGCAATCAAATTTGGGACCTTCCTAGTCTGCGTGGCTCAACAGTTCACTGGATAAGCTTACTGAGTCAATGGATAGGTGTTTTTCCAGCCTAGGTGTCTGACTCATTTGCCTCTGTGGTAGTTGGGGTATTGGTCCTCAGTCTGTAACTACCAGAACTAGAGAGAAATTTGAATTTTTGAGGAGCAGCAGAACCACAGTATTTCTGTACAAGCTAGTTCCTCATCTGTGCAAATGACAGAGAGGTAGGAAAGGAGAATGAGATGGTTAGCTCTTTATAAAGACCAAATCTATCCAAGACTTGAATATTGATATCTGGGAAGGCTTTTCCAGCACTTCTCTCACACTCTGGGTCAGGATGAATGAAAAAGCTTGTCATCTGATAGGCGATCACGCTCCCACTTCTTGTGTCCAAACTCGCTCTTAGTCATCATCTTTCTTGTTTTTTATGCTCATTGCTTCTATGAACTTTCTTGCTTCTCCAAGCTACAAATATGCAGTCCTACATGCTCTGTCCCTCCCTGCAACCTCATTGCATTGAAATCGAGATTAATCGCACAGTTGCCTATTCTAACTCACCTTTTACCATGACCTTGAAATTGTTAACATGGCTTTTATCTGGTGTGATATTAAGCCATAAAGTCAAGGAGGTATCCAGATTTGATTCTCCTGATCATTGTTGAATTAGCTGATCTCAGCTGGACAGCAATAATAGCACTGCAATTGTTGTCAATGCCTCTGGGCTAGGGAGATGAAAAAACTGGGGTTCCTGCTCCCAACCTCTATCCAATGACCCCCTCCCTTCCACTCAAAGTGTGCCTACGTGGAGTTCAACAGGTGAATAGTATGCCAACAATCATTGTCAAGACTCGCACGTGAATCATGACCACTTGGGGTGAGCTACTAGGGGACTGGTCCCTCCCATGGAACTGTACCTCAAACCAAAGTCAGTGGACCAGGGAGAAGACTGGAAAAAGCAAAAACTAGGCTTTTAAAGGAGTCTGGTTGTGTAACTAGGCAAGTGTACGTGTTGGGGAATGGGAAGAGTAGTGCAGACAGATTCATGTAACTGCGCTATAATAACCCTTTTAAGATATCAGTGGTTGACATGTCAAGTGAAGCTCAAGTATTTCTTATATACAAAATTGGTAAGTCAGTGACTCCTGATCACAAAGATACCATCAAATAAGCAGAAAGACTTTTATTATTTCTGGCTTGCAAACCAAAGAAGTAGTGTTTCACACCTCCCCCATCCGTTGCCCCCAAAAAAACGCAGCCTGAACTAACATGGAATCGTTCATCTTTTAAAACTGGCTGCCCGCCCTTCAGATGCCATCATCAGGATGTAATGACCTTGGTAACAAATAGCACCAATTATACCCACTTACAGTGGCATGCTTCTGTGTTTCCACAGTTTGTAGAATGTAGTGGCCTCTCATGCAGTGATTAAAACGTCAATGGATTGCGCTTTCTTTGAATGGCCACCAGACTTTTTGTGACTCATTAGTCTCGTCCGTAATGCACTTGGGTGCTAAGTATGTCAGAAATATTGTCTCTATCCTGTGAGAACATGACCATTCTCAGAAAAAGAACCGTAGTACAACTGGTGTATATTAGAAATATTTGTGTTTTCTACCCTACACTCCTGAAAGCTCTAAGTTTCAGTTTCACTTTGAGGTACAGCTATGTACATGCCAGCCATCCCCCAGTACCTCGCTCAAGTTGCAGTTCTTCATGTGTGAGCCAAGACAGTGAATATCAGGAGGCTTTTCGACTATTACTTATCTTGTCTTCTCTCCTTATTTCCACCATGGTACTGGCTTGCACAATGGACTTTAAGCCCTTCGCCTTGGTTTCTGAGCTTTTTTTTTAAAAAAAAGTCTCGTAATGACCAAACGCAAGTTCCAGAGCTTAAAATTCCAATTCATCTTCTTGAAACTCCAGCTATATACGACTATAATTTCAAACATATCTTATTACTGCATTTAATTGCTGCTAAATTCAATTTGACAGTATAAAAAATGTTATACCTGTAATTGTACAGATCAGGAAGTCATGTTTCCACTATCAGTAAGATAATTTGTTTCAAAGCCACAAGATTTTATATAGAGAGACTTAGAAAACCCAGTACAGTAACTGTCTAAAATTTGAAGCAAAATCTGTCAGCTAGACTTCAGTTAAACATCTTTCCCAAACGATCCAATCTTCTTAACTGATGAAAAAGTATGTGTGTAAGAGAAACAGTTACCTCTCCAATTGTGAACTTAGTCCCAGTGGAATGAATTGGATGGGGGATCTTTACATTGAGAAAACTTGCTCCCTGATGGTTTACTGAGTAAATGCATTAAGGCTTACAGACCAGGAATGCCTCAGATTTGATCCCTGACCTGGACTTAGCTAGGTGATCTCAGCCAGGGTGGTAGTAAGGGCCTGTGTTCCTGGGCCAGGTGGAGGAAAAGATATCCGTCAAGATTCCTGCTCCTGATCGCAATCCAGTGTCTCTTGCTAGAAATCACGCAGGTTAGGATGTTGGGTGGGGACAGAATGGGGGTTGGCTGTGATGCCTTCCGTGGTAAAATAGCCTAGCACCTGCTGTCCCAGCTTATACTTGACCTGGAGTGCTGTTAGCGTCAATGGAACTGTACTCTAGCATGAATCAGCACCTTCAAAAGAGGAGGCAAGTAAAAGGGAACATAAAATGTGGTTTTAGCCAGATTGGTCTTAAATGGGGTGCAGCAACTCCTGGGAGAACCTGCTTCAAGATCTTGGTTTGTGCCATGGCATAACCGCTGGCAATGCAGTAACCCACATTATGTTGGTTTTACATAATTGTGTTTTTTAAAGTGTATCAGGCACAATTACCTTGTGGCGTATCCCGCTGTTTACAAGCTGAACAAAGTATCTTGTGTGACCTTTCATCAGAAGGTGAAATGCCTTTCATTGAAACAGCCTGACCATGCCATTTTGTATGTTACAAGGGAAAATAGCCCTTAATTACACGGACATCTGCCAACCACGTGATATTCTATTTTTGGAACATTTTTAAAAATTAGTTTTAAATCCTTGAGTTTCATACTAACTCCTTTTTGGAGAGGGGGACATAGAAAGATTGAACTAGAAGCGAGGCAGAGGCAGGTCAAACCCAGCGGGGGTGGGAGGTGTGTAATGGAGGGCAGTCAGCACCTTGTGTTTATCAATAACCACAATATGAATAGATGAACTTATTCAGGGAAAACTCACTGCTGACAAGGTAACTATCAAATCCCACACCGGAACATAATTGTGAGTAATACTGTACATGGGTTTTTGGGCCCTACTGCAGAAGTTGGGTAAATAATATGAACAGTAAGGCTGTCTGTTTCCATGTGTTTGTGTATATATACATGTGTGTGTGTGTTGCTATGAACTTTCACAGACGTTTGTTTATTTTCCAAACGATTTTGTGTCGGCCCAAAAAAAGAGCACTCCCAGCTGTGTTGCCCTGTGCCTTTAAGCAGAGACAGAAATACAAACAGAGTGCTGACCACCAGAGACACCTGATTCTAGAGTCTTTGAACTAATGCCAGGGACCTGTGTGAAAACACCACTCATTGCCTTCTTCCTCTAACTTGTATTTTTTTATAATTATTATTTTTTTGTTCCTCTGCAATGTTGTTTTTCACTCTCCCTCTCCCTTTTCAGAGAGCCACTAATGGCCAGTTTGCACAGAGTATGGGTATTGCCCCTCTTGGCTGCCAGCCGGCATTCTGCATCATCCACAGACAGAGAGAAACCTCAACTCATTAAATTCGCAGAGCAAACATTCTCTCTAAGAAGGAAACGGCTTATTTACCAGCAACAAGAACCTTGGCAGCCCTGAGCCATTCATTTAATCATTGCGTCTTGGTTTTACATTGGTGGTGGCCTTCACTATCGCCCTGGTCTCTTCACCCTTATTTCTTAACTTTAAACAAACAAATTAGTAGATATATATCTATGGTTATAGAAGTACTTATACAACATTCCCTTTTGTCCATCCTGTGTATAAAATATATACGCAGCAACACACAGGCTGGCCTGTGTTACAAAACAATAATACATGGGAGTGAAATATTTATTCTAAACGGATTAACACCTCCATTAAAATAGCAGCCAGAGAAATTTCGTAAGAGCGCATTATTTATTCGTACACTAATATTCAAAGAAGTTAACAGGCGATTCCACAGTGTGGTACTTGCAGGGAGCGCACCTTGGGAAATTGCAAGCGCTCAGCATGCGATTCCATCCATGGATGGAAAATCATGTGCTGTGTGCCCGTGATTTCCCACAATGCACTTCTAGGAAGTGCCACACCCCTCTGGGAGCACTGAATCGCAGGGTCACTCATTTTAATTTTGAGCCAATGTTTCGTGGTTTATTTGGTGTTCCGAATCACTCAAGTTTCACGTTTCGGTGTTATCTGAACACAAAGATTGTAGAATCATAGAATCGTAGAAAGGTTACAGCACAGAAGGAGGCCATTCGGCCCATTGAGTCCACACTGGCTCTATGCACGAGCAATCCAGCTAGTCCCACGCCACCGTCGTATCCCTGTAGCCCTGCACATTTTTTCATTTCAAGTACTTATCCAGTTCCCTTTTAAAAGCCATAATTGAATCTGCCTCAATCGCTCCCTCGGGCAGTGCATTCCAGATCCCAACCACTTGCTGCGTAAAAAAGATTTTCCTCATGTCACCTTTGATTCTTTTGCCAATCACCTTAAATCTATGCCCTCTAGTTCTTGACCCTTCTGCCAATGGGAACAGTTTCTCTCTATCTACTCTGTCTAGACCCTTCATGATTTTGAATACCTCTATCAAATCTCCTCTCAACCTTCTCTGTTCCAAGGAGAACAATCCCAGGTTCTCCAGTCTATCCACATAATTTATGTTCCTCATCCCTGGAATCATTCTAGTAAATCTCCTCTGTACCCTCTCTAAGGCCTTCACATCCTTCCTAAAGTGCGGTGCCCAGAACTGGACACAATACTCCAGTTGTGGCCAAATCAGTGTTATATAAAGATTCATCATGACTTCCTTGCTTTTGTACTCTATGCCTCTATTTATAAAGCCCAGAAGCCAGTATGATTTTTTTAACTGCTTTCTCAACCTGCCTTGCCACCTTCAACGATTTGTGCACATATACCCCCAGATCCCTCTGTTCCTCTACCCCTTTTAGAATTGTGCCCTCATTTTCCTACCGAAATGCATCACCTCGTATTTTTCCGCGTTAAACTTCAACTGCCATGTGTCCGCCCATGCCACCAGCGTGTCTATATCCTCTTGAAGTCTATCACTATCCTCTTCACTGTTCACTACCCTTCCAAGTTTTGTGTCATCTGCAAATTTTGAAATTGTGCCCTGTACTCCCAAGTCCAAGTCTTTAATGTATATCAAGAAAAGCAATGGTCCCAGCACCGACTCCAGTCCGAAAAACAACCGTTCACCACTACTCTCCGTTTCCTGTCATTTGGCCAATTCTGTATCCATGTTGCTGTTGCCTCCTTTATTCAATGGGCCGCAATCTTGATAGAAAGCCTACCATGTGGCACTTTATCAAACGCTTTTTGAAAATTCATATACACCACATCAACTGCATTGCCCTCATCTACCCTCTCTGTAGCAGCCTTGAACTACATTGTGGAACCCCAGAATTAAGATGTTAAACATGGACTAAAGTGTCCTATAGGATATGTTACTATGTTTCCATAGGGGAGAGCATGATGACACAATCATTTTCCTGAACACATCTGGTTAGCACTATAATCTTTAATTCTTTGATTTATTTTTCACACATACCCCTTGCCCTGTCAAAGGTACTGAGGCTTTCTGGGGTACAGTTCCATGGGCATCAGCAGCCCTTAAGTATCTCATCCAAGTGTCCATTCTTCATTG
Organism: Heptranchias perlo; assembly: GCF_035084215.1. Taxonomy (NCBI): domain Eukaryota; kingdom Metazoa; phylum Chordata; class Chondrichthyes; order Hexanchiformes; family Hexanchidae; genus Heptranchias; species Heptranchias perlo. Next base: position 70,728,819 of record NC_090335.1, read on the forward strand.
TATGAGCCCAGACAATGATCATCAGCAGGCTATTCAATTCATACTGTGGGGGCATTACAGCTGAAGCTGATCCTACCCTCACTCTATGTACACACACATACCCTTTCAGAGAGATGGGGCCACTGCAAGGTGAGCAAGTGACATCGCATGGACCAACCAAAATGGGAGAAAGGGTGGCGGGGTAGGTGTAAATAAATATTAACTCAAACTTATCAATTTAAAAGAAGAACATACATTGGTAATGATTATTTTACCAAAAATTTAAAATACATGTCTTGAAAGATTTTAAAAATAAGAACTCTACTCGTGATTTTTGGAAACATGGCAAAAGTATGACCTAGAAATTCAAACAATCTTAAAAATAAAAATAGAAAGGAAGCCAATTATTTCGTGCTGGGTTCTTCTGAGCTGGAATCTGAAATTTACAAGCAGCTACAATTACCTGGATTTGTCCATTTAGACTGTTATTCCAGGGAGCACTAGAGCAGCAGACTTACAAACAGGTCAGGTCAAACACATCTCAGCCATTAAACATCACGATGTTGCTCCAGACCATTCTTGAGCAATGGAACATGAGATCTGCTGATACTAAATATATCATTTAAACTCTGTAACATAATAACTTTGTACAGTGTGTTCTAAGGAGATGGGGGGAACTGTTCTATGTCTTTACCTTTAAATCTAAAACAAAAGCATAAATATTTTGGAATTGCACAGCAGTGAGCATGTGAAAAAGAAAAGACTGGTTAGCGTTTCACATGTCATCTATTCCTAAAATGTTAGCCTGCCTTTGCTGTTTCAGGTACTGACTCACCTGCTGTGTATTTCCAGCATTTTTGATCTTATTTTAGAATTTATTGGTGTGTGTTCCTAGCCCAGATGTTCAGGTGGAGTTTGAATCTCTTCATCTAGTCAATGAGTAGTGAGGCACTGAGGTCTTTTTGGCTGGATAATGTTGCATTAATAGTCCACTGCCTTAATTTGTTGGTGTCTTAATGTTGAAAGCTCTTGCCTCAAGTCTTAACCTATCGTTCAGATGTTGATTGACATGCTGTATCTTTCTAGCATGTTCTTTTTATAATTTGAACTTCTGACATTAATGCTTTTAAAAAAAAATCTCTAACTTGAATCTAATGTATTTTGCACTTCTTTTTGCACAGAATTTGTGTGGACACCATTCATGTGATACTCTGGGAATGGCGGATGTGGGAACCATCTGCTCCCCCGAGCGCAGCTGTGCAATCATCGAAGATGACGGCCTCCACGCTGCATTTACAGTCGCTCATGAAATCGGTACGTATATCACCACTTGTACAAGAAATAGCAAATCTGTATATACTCACAGATAGGCAACCCATGTATAAGAACCCCACAAAGGGTTGATGAGTCTGTCTAAGCTGACATCTTGGGGATTATCAGTTTATATGTATCAAGTCTAGGTGATAAATGGAGAGATGGATTGGCCCCCAATATGTAGCCACAGGGAGTGGTTGGGCAGAGTTTGTACTGCAATTCTCCACAGGCTCAGCCATGGAAAGGGAGGTCCTGAGCAGGGGCCAGGTGCTTCCCCATAGGGAGAAAGTGAAAGCTCATAGAATCAGAAGGGTAGATCTTGACTTTGTACGATAGTGTCGCAAAAGTCAAGATCTACCCCAGAGTATTTTATAGCTCAAAAGGAGGCATTTGGCCTATTGCAATATACCGGCTTTCTGAAAAGCTATCCGCTTAGTCCCATTTCCCTGCCCTTTCGCCAGACTCTTAAATTTTTCTTTTTACAATATTTGTTTATTTTTAAAAGTTATTATGGATTCTATTTTTTTTATTCGTTCATGGGATGTGGGCGTCGCTGGCAAGGCCAGCATTTATTGCCCATCCCTAATTGCCCTTGAGAAGGTGGTGGTGAGCCGCCTTCTTGAACCACTGCAGTCCATGTGGTGAAGGTTCTCCCACAGTGCTGTTAGGAAGTGAGTTCCAGGATTTTGACCCAGCGACGATGAAGGAATGACGATATATTTCCAAGTCGGGATGGTTTGTGACTTGGAGGGGAACGTGCAAGTGGTGGTGTTCCGGTGTGCCTGCTGCTCTTGTCCTTCTAGGTGGTAGAGGTCGTGGGTTTGGGAGGTGCTGTTGAAGAAGCCTTGGCGAATTGCTGCAGTGCATCCTGTGGATGGTACACACTGCAGCCACTGTGCGCCGATGGTGAAGGGAGTGAATGTTTAGGGTGATGGATGGGGTACCAATCAAGCGGGCTGCTTTGTTCTGGATGGTGTCGAGCTTCTTGAGTGTTGTTGGAGCTGCACTCATCCAGGCAAGTGGAGAGTATTCCATCATACTCCTGACTTGTGCCTTGTAGATGGTGGAAGGGCTTTGGTAGAGCATCCAACATCCTAACAACCCGCTGCATAGAAAAGAATCTTGCAACCTCTCCATTCTATTGGTGATCATTTTAGTCTTATGCTTGACTCATCAACCAGAGGAAATAGATTTTTCTGATTTACTTTATCAAAACCTGCCATCATTTTGAACAGCTGTATTAGATCTCTGGACCTTCTTTGTTATAATGAAAAGAGGCCCAGTTTCTCTCATCTCTCCTCATAACGAAAAGCCTCTCCTCCACAATGTCATCTTGATGAATCTCTTCTGCACCCTCTCCATGACATGTTCAAAGGGAGTGTTTCCCTGAAACCACTTATGCAAATTTCAATTCTAGAGAATGACATTGGGTCAGGCCTGTGGGAGCAGGATGCATGGCCAGCCTCTCAGACTGGTGGTGGTGCCAGAAGATCCAAGGAAAGGGACCAAGGCCCATAATGCTGGGCACCAATTAAGTTTGACAAAATTGAGAGTGTAGACAAAGTAAATCAAGGAGCAGTGGTTAAGTGATGCCTAGTTTGGGTTTTGAAGGGGGATTATTTATCAAGACGGCATTTGGCAATCAAAATAGTGAAACTGTGTTTAAACTGAGAACTGTTTAAGGCACCAAAGCAGACAATACTTGTGTTTTAACATAACTATTTCTTGTTGATCAAAGGACATCTCCTGGGACTATCCCATGATGATTCCAAATTCTGTGAAGAGTCTTATGGCTTGACTGAGGATAAACGGATAATGTCTTCCATTCTGACCAGCATTGACTCCTCCAAACCATGGTCCAAGTGCACTTCTGCCACAGTAACAGAGTTCTTTGACGACGGTCATGGTATGTATCCTGGCAGATGTTAACAATATACATTTTTATGCCCCTCTTTTTATACCGTATTACTGGGTAGCCCTTGTGTGTTGATATTGTTCATGTGCCAAACCTATCATAGCCTATGCCAACAGGGCACAATCTCACTCTTGTTGCATTGTTTGTGCCCAAGCTGACCATGTCCTTTCATTTATATATACATCTATAAGCTCCCATGATAGCTCAGTTAGTCAATCATGGTACTGAGCCATCCAGACCTGAGAATATCCCAGATTTGATTTCTCGTCTATGCTGTGTTGCTGATCTTAACTGAGGTGGCAGAAGGGGGCCCTATGCCCCGGACTAAAGAGGGGTGGAAAGCGGTCATGATTCTAACTGCTGATCGCTCTCTGGTGACCCCTGCTGGAAAATCTGTGTGGATCTTGATGAGAACAGGATCAGGATCAGCTGTGATGTCTCCAGCAACAAAATAGCCTGCCAGAATTTATTGTCTAGGCTCACACATGAAGAATGATCACTTGGGCGAGGGACTGGAGGGCAGCTGGTGCTTAGAACCATACCCCAGCAAGCATCAGCACCTTTAGAAAAGGGAAGGAAACTGGCAGAAGAATCCAAAGAGACATACAGAAAAATTAGTGCAAATTGTGGTGTAAACAGAATTCAAAGGATGTACTTCAATTATAGTTCATTTGTTTATTTATTGTAAAGTTCCAAGTAAAAAGTATGAACGAATAAACAAACAAACGAACATTTATATGGAGGCTTATTACATCTCTTAGGACATCCCAAAGTGCTTCACAGCCAGTGAGTTACGTTTTGAAGTGTAGTCACTGTTATTATATGGTTAAACATATAATAACAGTGTGCTGTTTCCACACAACAAGGTCCCACAAACAGAAAAGGAGATAACTGCCCAGTCAATCTATTTTGTGATGGTGATGTTTGAGGGAGAAATATTGGCCAGGACACCAGAAGAGTTCCCTGCCCTTCTTCAGATAGTGCCTTGGGACCTTTATCATCCATGGACCAGGCAAATGGGGTCTTAGTTTAATATCTCACCTGACTGTCAGATAGCACAGTGAGTTCGAACATGGGAATGAATCTGAGGTATTCTGAATCCATTCTCCAGCGTGTGCGAGTTCACAACTTATAATTCAGCACAAATTGGTGCTAAATGAACAGTCTCACTCACGATCACCACAAGGATGGCTGAGGTGGGAAATGGAAATGCTACGATGTGACAGGGGCGGTAAGGAGGGGAGGAGGAGGAGGAGGGAGGGTAATAAGGGTTGAGACAGATTGCGGGAGAGTGAGCAGAAGGAACTTTATTTGACATCTAAGCCATGAAATACCTGCCCTGGAAGTGACTGACGTTGACAGAATGGGAAGATACTATACTCCCCAACATAGGTCTCCATCATTTCACAAGGACATTGGCTCCATTTAACTATACTAGAGTCTATGATGGTAGTTTTTGAAATAAGTAAGTTTGGGCCTTTTCATCTACTTAAAGTTTAGTGAGACCCCGCGGAGTTACTGGCTGGATGAAATTTGCTGGTGTTTATAATAACATGTCTCTTTAATCATTCAAAGATGAGTGAGATTACACTGAGATATTTTCCAATTTCCTCCATTGTTGTCCTGAAGTTGCTGACTCTCACTGAGGGGTACAGTTCCACAGGCACCAGCTCTGCTACCTACCTAAGTGCCCATTCTTGTGTGAGCGTCAACATTGAATGTCAGTAAGTTATTTGACCATGGGAAGAAATAGCAGTTGAACTTGATCTTGCCCTCATCTAATCTGCGTGTGTGTACACAAATATATGCGCGCACACGGGAGTAGGGGTCAATGGCTAACAATTAGGAGAAGGAAACCTAGATAATGTTTTTCCCCTCCATCTAGTCCAGCGGCACTGAGGCTAATCGTAGCAACTCCCCCTGTCTGAGATCACCTATCATTACAAGATCGGACCCGGAACTTTCCTGGCCTGGCCTGACTTTCAGTGTCATGCTTAGTAAGCCATCGGGGCAGATAGTTTACTTTGAGCTTTTAAGTTAAACAAAGTGGTGTTGTGACCTCTTTCTAGGAGATGTGCGCATACGTGAGGATTTTATTTTATGGTGTCCTGATTGCTTTCCTTTCTAGGGGATTGTCTCCTTGATTCTCCACAGAAGCCCTTGCGTGGACCGGAAGAGCTGCCAGGGCAGAGCTATGATGCCGTCCGCCAGTGCAAGCTGGCTTTCGGGCCAGAGTACACAGTCTGCCCAGGCATGGATGTGTGCTCTCGCCTGTGGTGCGCCGTCATCCGCCAGGGGCAGATGGTGTGCATGACCAAGAAGCTGCCTGCCGTGGAAGGGACGCCATGCGGAAAAGGGAGAATCTGTCTCCATGGAAAATGCGTGGACAAAACCAAACGGAGGTATTACTCGGTGAGTAAGGGATCTAGGAGTGACACCACCAATCGGAGAGCATGGAATTTCATTTTATTGCATCCAGGGTCCGGGTTCCCACTCCTGGTCATGTTGTAGTGCGTGTGTGTGTCTGGACCACTAGTGAGGATATGATCAGATGCAGCTGTGATGTCCTCTGTGGTTGAATAGCCTGCCAACACTCACCATCTAAACTCACACACTAAAAATTAATGAATGTGGTATCGGACGTATTTAAACATAAGTCTCCAGCTTCAGAAGAGGAAAGGAGAAGAAACACGGGGGGGTGGGGGGGAAATGGTGTCAGCCTCAAAGTAGCTGTTGCGCTATATGTGTGTGTGTGTGTTTTTATTTCTGTTGTGATACAGTATGCTGCCCTAGGCCTTGAGGGAATGAAGACAACAAATCTCAGACAGTAATTGGCCCAGCTGTCTGTGTCATTCCAGTGCCGGGTTAGAACCAAGAATGCAGCTGACAAAGACTCTGGTGCCTCATTCCAATGGAAATAAAGCTAGTAAGCAAGAGAACAACGGCCTGTTCATTCCGATGTCGTAACGTGAAAGCTATTTTCCCACAGATCCCTCTCAATGTCGGCTGCCAAGCAGTAGATGGTTTCCTCCAGTTTCCGAGGTTTATAAAATGTCATCTGAATGTTTTCGTAAAAAGAAACTGCAGCAAAATCTCTGGTCCCTGTGCTTGTGAGGCTGGCACCTGGGCCTATGGTATCTGTCCAGGTTCAATTTCTTGTGGACCTGAAATCATACAGTGGGGTACTTGCATATGGACACTTAATGTTTCAGATAGAAAGGTTAGCAACTCCTCCAGCACAGCGGAGAGTGGAGTTTCAAATACATTAAGTGTTCATGCGTTATTATCCCATGGTACAAGTTCAGGGCCTACAAGGACAATTGGATAGATTTATAAAGTTCATGTTAGTGCATTTTGCAAGTGTTGACATTTGAGATTAAGCTCCCCCAATGGCTCAGTGGATAAATGAACTAAGTGGGATAGGGAGGGGTAACCTCAAGCCAGGCTTCCCGTTCCTGATCACCGTCCACTTACACCTGTTAGAAAGTGGGCGTCGGGCAAGAAACGGATTGGGCTCAGCTGAGGTGCCCTCCTCTTAACAAAAAATAGCCTGGCAACATTTACACATGTGTGAAAAATTCCATATGGGTGAGGTATCTTGGCACATGTGCCCATCAGGAAATCGGTGGCTTTAGGAGAGGAGCATAGAAGATTGGAGAGGACAAAGTAACAGTAACCTCGTGGTTTATCCACAAAAGAAACTGGCAGTGAAGCTAGTCACCTGACAATCTGAGAAGAAGGCAGAGCAGTGTTTCTTGGTGTGGATTGCAAAGTAAAAAGCATGCCTCAATAGAGGAGAGATCCACATTGAAGTAACTCCCATTAAGTGATTGTGCAACAGTCCTGGCACTGGCTGTGGGCAACACCACCATAGTCTTATGCCAGTAAAGTTGGAAAAATTTCCTGTTGGAAATCCTATAGACACAGACGCACCGTTGATTATCCCATTCCGATTGACGCATTGTTAGCTCCACTGAGTTCTAATGTCTTTATACGATTTCCATTTGTTGCTCCTTATGTTACAGGCTTCGGCTAATGGAAACTGGGGGTCGTGGGGATCCTGGGGACAGTGTTCACGGACATGTGGAGGAGGGGTGCAGTTTGCCCGTCGGCATTGCAACAATCCTGCTCCTAGAAACAATGGCAAATACTGTGTGGGGAAACGCGCCATCCACCGATCCTGCAATGTGACGCCGTGCCCACAAACTGGTACGTCTATCCTATAATCTCTCTTCGGGTAGAAGTAAACTACACCGAACAGGCACAACAATCTTTCTTGTCGGTTTTCTCTCCTTCCCCCTCCTTTCCTGAAGGCTCTCACATGCTGGAACACAGCTACACAGTTGCTGGCAACTTTCTGGCACCTTGCCCAAATGGCCTTTTTTAATGGGATATTTGACCATCAAAGGCATCATTGCTGAGCCTGATCCTATCGTACACCCAGTTATCCACACAAGCGCACTTTCCAGCAAGGTCACTGTATTGTGATCAGGACTAGGGACCCAGGCTGATTTCCAAACCCCTCCCCCCAGTACCCAATAAGGCACTGAGCCTTATTGTAGTGTGTTATTTGTTACTCCAATTAGATCAGCCAACTCGGTGCAAAGCAAGGGATTGAATCTGGGACCTTTTGGTCTGCATGGCTTAGTGTTACACTGGGTGGTGCCTGTACCCACTAGGCCTTCAGATTAGCTAGCAGCACTTTAACGATAAGAATGACTAGAGAAACACTAAACCTATTATCCAAAAAATATAAACAGTTGGTTGGACCTCGGTTTCTCTCAGTAAGGTATTTAGGAGCCCTGGCTAGGCTGATATAAGCAACTATTCACAAAATTGGTACATTAACATGGACTCATTCCTTCTCACCAGAACTGCTCTGTCTGGCTACATGTTCCATCACATCCTGACCCAAACTGCCATGGAGGCAGCATAACTCTCATATTCAGATCCCATCTTGTCCTATCCCTTTATCCCTCCATCATCTCCATGTTTGAACATCTCAATCTCAAATGTTAAGATGTCTAAAAATGTTAAAAAGACAAATCTAAATGCATTGTATCTGAATGCGCGAAGCATTCGTAATAAGGTAGAGAAATTAACTGCGCAAATTGATGTAAACGGATATGAAATAATAGCAATTACAGAGACATGGCTGCAGGGTGACTAAGGCTGGGAGCTGAATATTCAAGGGTATTCGATATTTAGGAAGGACAGGCAAAAAGGAAAAGGAGGTGGGGTGGTGTTGTTAGTAAGGGATGAAATCACAGCAATAGTGAGAAAGGATATTGGCTCAGAAAATCAATATGTAGAATCAGTCTGGATGAAGTTAAGAAGCACCAAGGGGCAGAAAACACAGGTGGGAGTTGTCTATAGGCCTCTAAACAGTAGTGGTAATGTAGGTGATGGGATCAAACAGGAAATTAGAGATGCATGTAACAAGGGTACTACAGTAATCATGGGTGACTTTAATCTACATATAGACTGGCCGAACCAAATTCGCAATAATACTGTAGAGGATGAATTCCTGGAGTGTGTAAGAGATGCTTTTTTAAACCAGTATGTTGAGGAGACAACCAGGAAACAGGCTATCCTAGATTGGGTATTGTGCAATGAGAAGGGGTTAATTAATAATCTTGTTGTGCGGGGTCCTTTAGGGAAGAGTGACCATGACTTGACAGAATTCTTCATTAAGATGGAAAGTGAAGTAGTCCAATCCAAAACTAGGGTCCTAAATCTAAACAAAGGAAACTACGAATGTATGAGTAGTGAGTTGGCTATGATAGATTGGGAAGCTTCATTAAAAGGCATGACGGTGGATATGCAATGGCTAACATTTAAGGAACGAATGCATGAATCGCAACAATTATACATTCCTTTCTGGTGCAAAAACACAAAAGGAAAAGCAGCCTAACCATGGCTAACAAAATAAATTAAGGATAGTATTAGATGCAAAGAGGAGTCACATAAAGTTGCCAGAAAAAGTAGCAAGCCTGAGGATTGGAAGCAGTTTAGAATTCAGCAAAAAAGGACCAAGGGTTGATTTAAGAGGGGAAAAATAGAGTATGAGAGTAAACTTGCAAGGAACATAAAAGTCAATGAAAGCAAACATGGAGGTGCAGCAAGCAGTTAGGAAGGCAAATGGTATGTTGGCCTTCATTGCAAGATGTCTTACTGCAGTTATACAGGGCCTTGGTGAGACCACACCTGGAGTATTGTGTGCAGTTTTGGCCTCCTTGCCTAAGAAAGGATATACTCGCCATTGAGGGAGTGCAGCGAAGGTTCACCAGACTGATCCCTGGGATGGCAGGACTGTCATATGAGGAGAGATTGGGTCAACTCAGCCTGTATTCACTCCAGTTTAGAAGAATGAGAGGGGTTCTCATTGAAACATATAAAATTCTGACAGGGCTAGACAGACTGGATGCAGGGAGGATGTTTCCCCTGGCTGGGGGGGGGGGGGTCCAGAACAAGGGGTCACAGTCTCAGGATATGGGGTAGGACATTTAGGACTGAGAAGAGGGGAATTTTCTTCACTCAGAGGGTGGTGAACCTGTGGAATTCTCTACCACAGAAGGCTGTGGAGGCCAAGTCACTGAATATATTTAAGAAGGAGCTAGATAGATTTCTAGACACAAAAGGCATCAAGGGGTATGGGGAGAGAGCGGGAATATGGTATTGAGATAGAGGGTCAGCCATGATCATGTTGAATGGCGGAGCAGCCTCGAAGGGCCGAATGGCCTACTCCTGCTCCTATTTTCTATGCTTCAATCTCTACCAGCCTTCCTGCCTCTCATTATTTGCCACCTGTCAGTCTCCTGGCATCATCCTTCCTGAAATCTCCCCTTTTTGGTCCTCAATCAGTGCTCTGAGCAGTGGTTGGTCCTTGGAAACTTTAAATCAAAGGCGAACTCTCTCGTCCCTGTTTTTCTTCCTCTATCTCACCCTCCAAATTAATCCGCTCTCCCAAATCCTTACCCTACAAGATGACTCTGGAGTAACAGGTGGATTTGGTGCAGCGAGAAGAACGTGGCACTGCTTGAGTTTGTTAAACCATTTCTGATGGCGGGCAGCCAGGCTGGTCATACACCTCATGCATTCTAGTCTGCAGCCCACAATTTGAGTTCATGATGACTGTTGTACTAGCGGAGGCTAGTCTTTTAGTTAATACACTCCTGGCTGCTGGCGTTCTCTTCCAAAAACAATTTTACCTCATTATCTCTTTCCTTGTCTTCAAAAGACTTCAGACCACCATAGCACATCTATCTGGAAAAACCTACAGTTCCCCCAATTCCTTCACTTCTTGTTCTTGTGACACTCCCTTCGCCCTAGTATAATGCTCTGAGATACTCATTACATGAGAAGCACTAAGTAAATGTAACTTGTTGATCCTTGAATAATCAATATGTTTTTTTTTAAGTTGCTAAAAAATTTCAACTCCCATCCCCCATTTCTCAATAGAATCATAGAAGGTTACAGCACGGAAGGAGGCCATTTGGCCCATCTAGTCTGCGCCAGCTCTGCATGAGCAATCCAGCTAGTCCCATTGCCCCACCCTATCCCCGTAGCCCTGCACATTTTTTCGTTTCAAGTACTTATCCAGTTCCCTTTTGAAGGCCATGATTGAATCTATCTCCACGACTACCTCGGGCAGTGCATTCCAGATCCCAACCACTCGCTGTGTAAAAAAGTTTTTCCTCGTATCACCTTTGGTTCTTTTGCCAATCACCTTAAATCTATGCCCTCTGGTTCTTGACCCTTCCGGCAATGGGAACAGTTAATCTCTGTCTAGACCCTTCATGATTTTGAATACCTCTATCAAATCTCCTCTCAACTTTCTCTGTTCCAAGGAGAACAATCCCAGCTTCTCCAGTCTATCCACATAATTTAAGTCCTTCATCCCTGGAATCATTCTAGTAAATCTCCTCTGTACCCTCCCTAAGGCCTTCACAGCCTTTCTAAAGTGCGGTGCCCAGAACTGGACACAATATTCCAATTGTGGCCGAACCAGTGTTACGTAACGATTCATCATGACTTCCTTGCTTTTGTACTCTATGCCTCTATTTATAAAGCCCAGGACACCGTATGCTTTTTTAACTGTTTTCTCTACCTGCCTTGCCACCTTCAACAATTTGTGCACATATATCCCCAGATCCCTCTGCTCCTCTACCCCTTTTAGAATTGTGCCCTTCAGTTTATATTGCCTCTCCTCATTTTTCCTACCGAATTGCATCACCTCATTTTTTTCTACGATTAACTTCATCTGCTACGTGTCCGCCCATGCCACCAGAGTGTCTATATCCTATTGAAGTCTATCACTATCCTCCTCACTGTTCACTACCCTTCCAAGTTTTGTGTCATCTACAAATTTTGAAATTGTGCCCTGTACTCTTAAGTCCAAATCATTAATATATATCAAGAAAAGCAGTGGTCCCAGCACCGACCCCATGGGAACACCGCTGCACACCTCCCTCCAGTCCGAAAAACAACCGTTCACCACTACTCTGTTTCCTGTCATTTAGCCAATTCTGTATCCATGTTGCTATTGCCCCCTTTATTCCATGGACCGCAATCTTAAGAGCAAGCCTACCATGTGGCACTTCATCAAAAGCTTTTTGAAAATGCATATACACCACATCAGCTGCATTGCTCTCATCTGCCCGCTCTGTTACTCATCAAAAAACTCTTATCAAGTTGGTTAAACACATCATATGTTGTGGTACTGAGCTACCTGACCACTAAAGTTCAGGCAGCAATTTTTAAGGGGCGATTTTAACCCTGCTTGCCTGGCAGGCAGCAGTCAAGCGGTCTGTTAAAATCGCACAGGGGACTTACCTGCCGATGTCACGCTCTCTTACCGCAGTCTTTAGATTTTAACCTGCTCTTCTGAGTAGGTAGGAAGGACACCTGCGACAAACTGGCAAGGACCCTTCTTTAAATATGTAGAGCTGACTGTGATGGGACTAAGTGGGGAAGCCGTTGCAGTTTTCCAGTTAGGTCAACCTAGCAAGAAGAGGAGCCGGGGCCAGGAAAGGACCAAAGAAGTTAAGTTTTTTTTTTAACTTTCTTTTAACTTTCCTTATGGGGCCAGGAGGAGCCACAAGGAAAGTCTAGGCCTGTCCTGCCCCTTGATGTAACCGTTCTATGATTCTATGCTGCACCTCCCACCCCCCAAACCCCTTCCCAGTGACTTACCTGAGTGCTGGAGACCGTTCCTTCGGTCACTAGCTGTGGCCTCCTTCCGCCCGACATTGTGCTCCTGGCCACTAGTTTCAGATGGGAAACTGGTTGGGGGCATGCAGATGAGACCCTGTTTTTGGTGGTATTGGTTGAAGAAGAAATTTTGGCCAGGATTCCAGGAGAACTCCTTGCCTTCTTTGAATAAGGCCATGGAATCCTTAATGCTTCTCAAAATGGACAGACAGGATCTCAGTTTAACGTCTCATTGAAGGACAACATCTTTGGCAATGCAGAACTCCTACAATACTACACTGGAGTGTCAGCCTAAATTGTGTTCAAGTCCTGGAGTGGGTCTTGAACCCACAACCTTCAGACTCAGAGCCAGAGTGCTACTATCTGACATTTGGGTCCTTGGCCACTTGGGCTAGTAATCCATGAAACCATACTGATTGGCCAGGAATTTCCTGAGAACTGCTGCCGCTCCACTGCCATAACTTCGGTGGAAGTGTTGCAGATACCCCATTTCTGGTGAAGTTACGGCAACAGAGCTCCGAGGAGATTCCTGGCCATTATCTACAGGAAAGGAGAGAAAATTGGACCAAAACAAATTCAACCAATTTATCCTTTAAGTTTATTGTCAGTCTGCTTCGAACATATTCAACCTATCTCGCTAGTATTTCAGGAATGTCCCTCCAGATGGGAATTACAAACAAACGCCAGGAAAATATGTTAGATTATCTCAGTTGACTCGAACAGCTAACCAGCTCACTTGCAGCAGTGGGAGCATATCTGATACTGAAGAAGTAGAGAGTGAATTTCTAACTGTCACTTGTCAACTAGACACTGCGAGTGACATTCCAACAGGGCAAGGGGAACAGCCAGTTCTCGCCCTAGATATTGAGTTGCCTTCTGATAGAGATGGGGATACCATGAAATAGCCAATTGCTGTTCTAGGCACTGAGTGACATTCCAACAGGGTTAAAAGTTTTGGAGAATTAACATCATAATGAGCACATATCATAATGAACTTTGCAATCTTATAATGCCTGTAAGATCAGGCTGCATTTGCAGCACATAATGTAATGGAAAATAGTTTGAGGTGAGTAGTAGCTAAAGTGGGTCTGGCATCTTTTAAATGATGGATTTCTGGCATGCTTGCCTCTCCAAAAGGAATCTGAACAAGCGACCGTATGAAATAAAAACAAAACCACAGTGAAGTTTTCAAAAAAGCTGCCTCAAAATATGAATTGAATGGTGATTGGAGCTGAGTTTCTGAGGAAATCTAAATTTGTAAAGAAGTTAAATCCCTGTGTACATTGCAGGTCTGCACCAAAAAGGGATTAGGAGTGGTGAGGGTTGCTCATCTCAGAGACCCAGGGCTTGTTTGCACTCTTCTAAGCATTAGAGGTGGCTTGTGTTTGAGTCTGCTGTCAGATCCTGTTGGTCTTGGCATCTAACAGTACAGTGTCTGAATGCAAGATGCCAGAAAAGTGAATTTTTTCCAGCCTGCTGTTTGCATGACCGTATTTCATATTCCGGTCATTTAATCGAAGGAAGGATTACATTTCCAAAGCGATGGAAAATATTAAAAGGCGTGCTGTGTGCACAAGGTAGTGAGCTGAAACAATACCACACTCCAAGTGTATAAGGCATACTGGGGCTGATTTATCTGTGGCACTGCAACAGGAGGGTTAAGTGTGGAATGGCCAGGAAGAGAGTCCAGTAAATTTAGGAGGAAATTTAAATATTGGCAGTGGAGATATAAGGTTAGGAAAGTACAATATTTTAGAATGTGAGAATAAGGTTAGGCAGAGAACCCAATACTCAGGAGGGCCATAAAGATAGCAGAAGACTCAATTATTGGAGAGGGAGAATATGGGTTAGGTGAGTCCAATATTGAAGGAAAGGGGGTAAAGGATAGGTAGAGAACCCATTTCAGAGAGGAGGCGGTAAGGTTAAGAGGAGAACCTCAATGTTCAGGAGGAGCTTAAAGATAGCAGAAGACTGCAATATTGGAGAGGGAGGGGGGATGAATCATAGACTCATAGAAAGGTTACAGCACGGAAGAAGGCCTTTTAGCCCATCGAGCCTACGCCGGCTCTATGCAAGAGCAATCCAGCTAGTCCTACTGCCCCGCCCTTTCCCCGTAGCCCTGCAAAATTTTTCCTTTCCAGTGCTTATCCAGTTCCCTTTTGAAGGCCATGATTGAATCTGACTCCACCACTCCCTCGGGCAGTGCATTCCAGATCCTAACCACTTGCAGCGTAAAAAAGTTTTTCCTCATGTCACCTTTGGTTCTTTTGCCAATCACCTTAAATCTGTGTCCTCTGGTTCTTGACCGTTCCGCCAATGGGAACAGTTTCTCTCTATCTACCCTGACTTAACCCATCATGATTTTGAATACCTCTATCAAATCTCCTCGCAACCGTCTCTGTTCCAAGGAAAACAATCCCAGCTTCTCCAGTCTATCCACATAACTAAAGTCCCTCATTCCTGGAATCATTCTAGTAAATCTCTTCTGCACCCCCTCTAAGGCCTTCACATCTTTCCTAAAGTGCAGTGCCCAGAACTGGACACAATACTCCAGTTGTGGCCGAAACAGTGTTTTATAAAGGTTCATCATGACTTCCATACTTTTGTATGCTATGCCTCTATTTATAAATGATCACTGTCTATGCAAACTGGTCCTGCTGTAATTACACCCTCCTATCAGTGGTGGTGATGTAGTACCTCAGCATGAAGAGAGATTGCCTTGTACCAACCAATTCAACTCTACTTCCCAAATTGTAGTAATTTGGCAATTACTACAGGATCCCGTATGCTTTTTAACCACTTTGTCAACCTGCCCTGCAACCTTCAACAATTTGTGCACATAAACCCCCAGATCTCTCTGTTCCTGTACGCCTTTTAGAGTTGTGCCCTCTAGTTTATATTGCCTCTCCTCGTTCTTCCTACCGAAATGTATCAGTTCACATTTTTCTGCATTAAATTTCATTCACCACGTGTCCGCCCATGCCACCAGCCTGTCTATATCCTCTTGAAGTCTATCACTATCCTCCTCATTGTTTACTATCCTTCCAAGTTTTGTGTCATCTGCAAATTTTGAAATTGTGCCCTGTACACCCTAGTCCAAGTCATTAATATATATCAAGAAAAGCAATGGTCCCAGCACTGACCCCTGAGGAACATCGCTGTATACCTACCTCCAATCCGAAAAACAATCGTTCACCACAAATCTGTTTCCTGTCCCTTAGCCAATTCTGTATCCGTGTTGCTACTGCCCCCTTTATTCCATGGGCCGCAATCTTGATGATAAGCCTACCATGCGGCACTTTATCAAACACCTTTTGAAAGTCCATATACATTCGTAATAAGGTAGATGAATTAACAGCACAAATAGATGTAAATGGATATAATATAATTACTATTACAGAGATATGGCTGCAGGGTGACCAAGGCTAGAAGCTGAATATCTAAGGGTATTTGATATTTAGGAAGGACAGGCAAAAAGGAAAAGGAGGTGGGGTAGCGTTGTTAGTAAAGGATGAAATCAGACCAATAGTGAGAAAGCATATTGGCCAAGAAAATCAAGATGTAGAATCCATCTGGGTAGAGTTAGGAAACACCAAGGGGCAGAAAACACTGGTGGGAGTTGTGTATAGGCCTTCAAACAGTAGTGGTAATGTAGGGGACGGCATCAAACAGGAAATTAGAGATGCATGCAACAAAGGTACTACAGTAATTGAGTGACTTTAATCTAAAAAAAGACTAGCCAAACCAAATTAGCAATAATACTGTGGAGGACGAATTCCTGGAGTGTGTACGAGATGCTTTTTTTAGACCAGTATGTTGAGGAGCCAACCAGGGAACAGGCTATCCTAGATTGGGTATTGTGCAATGAGAAGGGGTTAATTAATAATCTTGTTGTGCGGGGTCCTTTAGGGAAGAATGAACATAACATGATAGAATTCTTTATTAGGATAGAAAGTGAAGTAGACCAATCCGAAACTAAGGTCCTAAATCTAAACAAAGGAAACTATGAAGATAGGAGGAATGAGTTGTCCATGATAGATTGGGGAGCTTCATTAAAAGGCATGAGGGTGGATAGGCAATGGTTAACATTTAAGGAACGAATGTATGAATTGCAACAGTTATACCTTCCTTTCTGGCACAAAAACACAAAAGGAAAAGCAGCCCAACCATGGCTAACAAAAGAAATTAAGGATAGTATTAGATGCAAAGAGGAGTCATATAAAGTTGCCAGAAAAAGTAGCAAGCCTGAAGATTGGGAGCAGTTTAGAATTCAGCAAAAAGGGACCAAGAGATTGTTTAGGAGGGAAAAATAGAGTATGAGAGTAAAATTGCAAGGAACATAAAAGCAGACTGTAAAAGATTAGTGAAGACAAATGTTAGGTCCCTTACAGTCAGAAACGGGAGAATTTATAATGGAGAATAAGGAAACGGCAGAGCAGTTAAACAAATACTTTGGTTCTGTCTTCACGGAAGAGGACACATAACTTCCCAGAAATGATAGGGAACCAAGGGTCTAGTGAGAAGGAGGAATTAAAGGAAATTAGTATTAGCAAAAAAATAGTGCTGGAGAAATTAATGGGACTGAAAGCCGATAAAACTCCAGGGCCTGATAATCTGCATCCCAGAGAACTAAAAGAGGTAGCCATGGAAATAGTGGATGCATTGGTTGTCATCTTCCAAAATTCTATAGATTATGGAACAGTTCCTGCAGATTGGAGAGTGGCAAATGTAACCCCACTATTTAAAAAAAGGAGGGAGGGAAAAAACTGGGAACTACAGACCGGTTAGCCTAACATCAGTAGTAGGGAAAATGCTAGAGTCTATTATAAAGGATGTGATAACAGGACACTTAGAAAATATTAACAGGATTAGACAAAGTCAACATGGATTCATGAAAGGGAAATCGTGTTTGACAAACCTACTGGAGTTTTTTGAGGAGGTAACTGGTAGAATAGATAAAGGAGAACCAGTGGATATGGTGTATTTGGATTTTCAGAAGGCTTTTGATAAAGTCCCACATAAGAGGTTAGTGTTCAAAATTAAAGCACATGGGATTGGGGATAATATACTGGCATGGATTGAAAATTGGTTAACAGACAGGAAACAGAGAATAGGAATAAATGGGTCATTTTTGGGGTGGCAGGTGGTAACTAGTGGGGTACTGCAGGGATAAGTGCTTGGGCCCCAGCTATTCACAATATATATCAATGATTTGGATGAGGGAATCAAATGTAATATTTCCAAGTTTGCTGATGCTGACGACACAAAACTAGGTGGGATTGTGAGTTGTGAGGAGGATGCAAAGGGGCTTCAAGGCGATTTAGACAAGTTGAGTGAGTGGGCAAATACATGGCAGATGCAGTATAACATGGGTAAATGTGAAGTTATCCACTTCGGAAGGAAAAACAGAAAGGCAGAGTATTATTTAAATGGTGATAGATTGGGAAATGTTGATGTACAAAGGGACCCTGGGTGTCCTTGTGCACCAGTCACGGAAAGCAAACATGCAGGTGCAGCAAGCAGTTAGGAAGGCAAATGGTATGTTGGCCTTCATTGCAAGAGGATTTGAGTACAGGAGCAAGGGTGTCTTACTGCAATTATACAGGGCCTTGGTGAGACCACACCTGGAGTGTTGTGTGCAGCTTTGGTCTCCTTACCTAAGAAAGGATATACTTGCCATAGAGGAAGTGCAGCAAAGGTTCACCAGACTGATTCCTGGGATGGCAGGACTGTCGTATGAGGAGAGATTGGGTCAACTAGGCCTGTATTCACTCGAGTTTAGAAGAATGAGAGAGGATCTCATTGAAACATATAAAATTCTGACAGGGCTAGACAGACTGGACGCAGGGAGGATGTTTCCCCTGGCTGGGGGGTTTAGAACGAGGGATCACAGTCTCAGGATATGGGGTAGGACATTTAGGACTGAGATGAGGAGACATTTCTTCATTCAGAGGGTGGTGAACCTGTGGAATTCTCTACCACAGAAGGCTGTGGAGGCCAGGTCACTGAATATATTTACGAAGGAGCTAGATAGATTTCTAGACACAAAAGGCATCGAGGGGTATGGGGTGAGAACGGGAATATGGTATTGAGATAGAAGATCAGCCATGATCATATTGAATGTAGAGCAGGCTCGAAGGGCTGAATGGCCTACTCCTACTGCTATTTTCTATGTTTCTATACACCATATCAACTGCCTATAACAAATCCGTGCTGGCTTTCCCTAATCAATCCACACTCGTCCAAGTGACGGCTAATTCTGTCCCGAATTATTGTTTCTAAAAGTTTCCCCACCACTGAGGTTAAACTGGCTGGCCTATAGTTGCTGGGTTTATCCTTACACCCTTTTTTGAACAAGGGTGTAACATTTGCAATTCTCCAGTCTTCTGGCACCACCCCGTATCTACAGATGTTTGGAAGATTATGGCCTCCCCAACTTCTACCCTTTCCTCAGCAATCTAGGATGCATCCCATCCAGACCGGGTGACTGATCTACTTTAAGTACATCTAGCCTCTCAAGTACCTCTTCTTTATCAATTTTTAACCCATCCAGTATCTCAACTATATCTTCCTTTACTGAGACTCTGGCAGCATCTTCTTCCTTGGTAAAGACAGATGCAAAGTACTCATTTAGTACCTCAGCCATCCCCTCTGCCTCCAAGAGTAGATCTCCTTTATGGTCCCTATTCAGCCCCACCCCTCCTCTTACTACCCTTTTACTGTTTACGTGCCTGTAGAAGACTTTTGGATTCCCTTTTCTGTTGGCCGCCAGTCTATTCTCATACTCTATCTTTGCCCATCTTATTTCTTTTTTCACTTCCCCTCTGAACTTTCTATATTCTGTCTGGTTCTCACTTGTGTTATCAACCTGACATCTGTCATACGCCCCTTTTTTGCGTTTCATCTTACTCTACCTCTTTTGTCATGAGATTAGGAGGAGAGCTCAATATAGGAGAAATGGGGTAAGGTTAGGTGAAGAACCCTATATTGAGAAGGAGAGAGGTACAGTTAGGTTGCAGGAGGGAGGAGCAAACTTAGGAGGAGAGACCAATTATGGGTTGAGGCAGTTAAGGTAAATGGAGAGACCAATGGAAATATCTTCTTTATTATTCCCATGGAGGATCTTTTTATTCTTACTCCACTGGTGCCTGTTTGCTCCATTAGTCATTTCTCACAGCTTTACCTCATGCCACTATGGATACTGATGCAATTTTTTTTTAAAACACTTGGTTAGTAACACTTACCATAGTTTATATTGCGCCTATGTTTAGGGATGGAACACTTCTGTAGTGATGAACAGCACCCAATAAATCCAATGCATTGTTTTTTTTAAAAAAATCTTTCATTCAAATAGGAAAATCTTTTCGACACGAGCAGTGCGAGGCACGGAACGGGTATCAGACCGATGCTAAAGGAGTCAAAACGTTTGTGGAATGGGTTCCGAAGTACGCCGGTGTGATCCCTGCGGATGTGTGTAAATTAACCTGTCGAGCTAAAGGAACAGGATATTATGTTGTGTTTTCTCAGAAGGTAATGGTGTGGAGTTTGGATCATGAGAGACTGCATCCATTCTGTTGTCAAATTAAGTACAGTCTGAGTGTGCATGACTGTACCTGAGAAGTAGCTTTGCACGAAAGTGATATCTGGAGCTACCTGCAACAAGGGTGTATGTGTCACAAAGCCAGCACCAAAAAGGTCATTTTAAAAAATACTTATCTGAATGTGGAGCCAGGATGAGCAGGACTGCTCCTCTCGGCTCCACTGCAGTGTCAAAAACTATTGTTGGCCTCCGCACTCTCCCCTCCCGATCGCGTCCCTCCTTTCCCAGGACCTACCTGAAGACCACTGCTGGTAAAGCAGCAGCCCAAAACTCTTCGTCGGCGAGCTGCCTGGGGACGCCCCACAGGCCTCTGCAGTTCGCCGGTCTGATGTAAATGAGGCCCAATGTTGGGTGTGCCTCTGGTCTACCCATTCCAGCGCAGGAATTATTCCATCGGCAGACCAATGTGAACCAATTTCTAGGCCTATGTTACCATGTGTTGGTTCACTTTAAATAATGTGACATGGGACTGGGTGGTACATTGAGTTGATAGGCGAGCTGGCTTCAGCCCAAAATGATGGGCAGAACCTCTTCTGTTCTGCCAGCTCTCAGAATCCCAGAAATGAGTTTGATTCTAAGTGGTAGTTTCGCACAGAAATGGCATACGCGTGGCTGAGAGAAATGGAAGTGCAGGAGGGCACGCTGTACTGTGGCTGACAGTTAAAGCACGTAGTGGAAGATTTCCTCTGTTTACCTTGAGTAACGAAGTTGCAAATCTGTTTAATAAAGAGGGCATTTATGTTTTGCTACAATTAGTGCACTTCTGTGGCTGAATGAGCTTTGCATCTATCCTGTGCTACCTGGCACTGCATGATCCTGATGCTGGGTCCCAAAAGTGGGAAGAGTTCCATTCTTTAGCACTGGCATTTCTCAACTTGATGAGCACAAAACCATTTTTTTTTTAAAAACTTACATAAAATGTAACCTCTGATTAAATTAAGAATATCTTTAAATTAAGAATATCTTTAACTTAAGCATTCTCCAGGGCTTCTTATCAAAAGGGTTTTGTTGACCACAATGTGGAGTTAAATATGAATGTGTTGAATGGGTTGACAGTGAGCATATCTTTACAGCACATGTTGTATGCAATTTAGAGACCAAAATGATCTTAATTTTTTGGCTCTTTTCACCTATAATTGAAGAAAGAATGCATTTCTCCTGCTTGGGTCATACGAATGGGAAGGGAGGGAAGAATGGTCCTGTATGGGCGTGACTCAGAACCAATTGCTGGTTTGGCTAGATATTTATGAAAGGAGAGAGTTAGAATCCAGCTTAAATGTGAGGAAGGAAAAGTGCCTTGGAGAGTGGCTGCACGGTCTGCTTCTGTCCTAGAAAGCGGCTGCCTGTTTTGCAGCACAGCAATCGCCTTTAACTACTGCTAGGGCAGGATTCAAGAACCAGCTTGTCTGATAGGATCCTTCTCTCACTTCCAGTCTAAAACTCTCTCCAATGCAATTTTTCAGATCTTTCTCTAATTTATTGCTCCTTTGAACTTTATCTTCTTGTGCCTTCTAAGCTCCAAATAGCCCCAATTTTAACCTAGCTTGCCAGACGAGGGGGGTGCGAGCTATTGCGGGGGGGTGTTAAAATGGTAGCTGGGTGGAAGCCGCCCCCGCCATTTTAATGCCAGTATTCCGACAGCATGGAGGCCGCCAGCCTCGGGCAATAAGTCCGTGGGAGACTCTCGCCCGCCCTTTCACCACCCCCCCCCCCCACTCCCACACCAAACCTGCTTCAGGTTAAAGTTGGGACTAAACTATCCTATGCACTTTTCCTCCACCATCACTGTGCACTGTATTGAAATCAAAACTCATTGCATGTCTCTACTTTATTCCCTACAGTCTCAAAACTCCTTCCCTCCCTCAGTCTTTCTGTTACAATGAACAGCCTTTTAAAATCCAACTTAGCATCACCCAGCCATTAGTTTGGGATTTATCCCTTCACTCCTTTTCGATCTTAGTGGTGTCCTGCACTACGGACCTTGGCCCTTCACCTAGACTTCTCGTTAGCAACTAAAAAGCATCTGTAAGCATTCACAGCTATAGTGCATGGATGACTCAACCATCTTACAGGAGCCGAAAATAATCCTGGCAACTGACTCCTTCAATACAGAGGTTTTCTTATTTGACTGAATTATTATTTAATTGAGCTTTACAGGAGAGCTGATCGACAGCCTAGGTACTATTGTATGACCAACAGTCATAGCTGAGGATGTGGCGTATCAACTGAGAGCCCTATAGTGAGATTTATAGAAACACAGAAAATAGACGCAGGAGTAGGGCATTCAGCCCTTCGGGCCTGCTCTGCCATTCAGTATGATCACGGCTGATCCTCTATCTCAATACCATATTCCCACTCTCTCCCTGTACCCCTTGACGCCTTCTGTGTCTGGAAATCTATCTAGCTCCTTCTTAAATATATTCAGTGACTTGGCCTCCACAGCCTTCTGTGGTAGAGAATTCCACAGGTTCACCATCCTCTGAGTGAAGAAATTTCTCCTCATCTCAGTCCTAAATGTCCTACCCCATATCCTGAGACTGTGACCCCTCGTTCTAGACCCCCCAGCCAGGGGAAACATCCTCCCTGCATCCAGTCTGTCTGGCCCTGTTAGAATTTTGTACGTTTCAATGAGATCCCCTCTCATTCTTCTAAACTCTAGTGAATACAGGCCGAGTCAATCCAATCTCTCCTCATACGACAGTCCTGCCATCCCAGGAATCAGTCTGGTGAACCTTCACTGCACTCCCTCTATGGCAAATATATCCTTTCTTAGGTAAGGAGACCAAAACTGCACACAATACTCCAAGTGTGGTCTCACCAAAGCCCTGTATAACTGCAGTAAGATATCCTTGCTCCTATACTCAAATCCTCTTGCAATGAAGGCCAACATACTATTATAAAATAAAATACTTGATATTCAACTCTACTATACCTTACAAAGTACCCGGAACAATCCAGGAAGATTCCGATTCACCTGTGCCAGCTCCCACTTCCAATGTTGCAGACGGATTTCCTGACTGCATTCATAGAATCAAGGAAAGGTTACAGCATGGAAGGAGGGCATTCGGCCCATCGAATCCATACCGGCTCTATGCAAGAGCAATCCAGCTAGTCCCATTCCCCTGACCTAATCCCATGGCCCTGCCAATTTTTTCCTTTCAAGTATTTATCCAGTTCTCTTTTTAAGACCATGATTGAATCTGCCTCCACCACCCCCTCTGGCAGTGCATTCCAGATCCTAACCACTCGCTGTGTAAAAAAGTTTTTCCTCATGTCACCTTTGGTTCTTTTGCCAATCACCTTGCATCTGTGTCCTCTGGTTCTTGACCCTTCCGCCAATGGGAACTGTATCTCTCTACCTACTCTGTCTAGACCCTTCATGATTTTGAATACCTCTTTCAAATCTCCTCTCAACCTTCTTTGTTCCAAGGAGAACAACCCCAGCTTCTCCAGTCTATCCACGTGACTAAAATCCTTCATCCATGGAATCATTCGAGTAAATCTCTTCTGCATCCTTTCTAAGGCCTTCACATCCTTCCTAAAGTGCGGTGCGCAGAACTGGACACAGTACTCCAATTGTGACCGAACCAGTGTTTTATAAAGGTTCATCATGACTTCCTTGCTTTTGTACTCTATGCACATGAACTGTATTCCACTCATCTACCCTCTCTGTTACCTCATCAAAAAACTCTTATCAAGTTAGTTAAACACGATTTGCCTTTAACAAATCTGTGCTGGCTTTCCCTAATAAGTCCACACTTGTCCAAGTGACTGCTAATTCTATCACACAATTCTGCATTGCTCCGTTTGTCTATGCAGTGGGTTTACCTGGAACGTCGGGAGTCAGCACAGGTGATCCTGCCATTTTCAGAAATGACCTGAAAGCTATACAGTATCTTTCTCGTTTCTTCAATTGTATTTTGTTTTAATCCCTAGGTAACTGACGGAACGGAATGCCAACCATACAGCAATTCGGTGTGCGTGCGGGGGCGCTGTGTCAGGACTGGCTGCGATGGTATAATCGGTTCCAAACTGCAGTACGACAAGTGTGGAGACTGCGGAGGAGATAGTTCCACCTGTGTGAAAGTATCTCGGAGTTTCACCAAGAGAAGGTAATGTGAACCAATACTTTATGTCACACTATAAGGTACAAATTAGTGTTAAGGATATCTTATAAGCCTTTAACGTACTTATATCAAATTCTCCCTCTGGAGGCATTCGCACCACTGACAATATCCTTACATCTTTTTAAATTTATATTTTGTGGAAATAGATGTTAGTGAGGGATGGTAGCGGTGGGGAATGAAACATGTTCCCATTTATTTTTCATTATTTCTCCTCACCTCTACTAAAGATTCTGACTCATTTGGATACAGTTCCATCAGCACCAGTAGCCTTGTAATAGCTCTTCCAAGTTACTGTTCTTCATGTGTGAACCTAGACTGTGACTGTTAGCAGGCTATTTGACGATGGAGGGCAACATGATTGAGCCTGATCCTGTCCTTACCCGGCACCCACATGTGCACACTTTCCAGCTGTTCTCACTGGATGGCAATCAGGAGTAAGAGCCCTGGCTGATTTTTCTCTCCCTAGAACACATTTAGTAGGAGCCAAATGTAACCAGAAGAGTTTACCGTCGTGGGTTCTGAAAATGGCCTGTCAATTTAACATCCCAATAGACCCCAGATTCTCGTAAAATAAGGACAAGAAGCAAGGATCAGACATCTCAAAGTGCAGGAAGGTCAGTATTTAGCAGGCAGCTAGTTAAGAGATGTACTTAAGATAAGTTAATGAGCAGTAATTGTCAGGAAGAGAGGAAGTGCAGTTTACAACAGCAGTCTCCAAATATTTCCAGCCCCACCCCCTGTGGTTTCCCACTGACCCTACATTTCCCTAGTTTGTATTTCTCCATATAATAGACTTTTCAATCACTTAGTTGGTAAATGTGCCACATGGTCTGGCACTAACTTTTACAGACCAGAAGGCCCCAGGTTCACTTCATGGCCTATGCTGAATTAGCTGATCTCAGCTAGGGTGACAGTTGAGGTGCTACATTTAGCCTCAGCCAGGGAGCTTCAAACAGTTTGCCTGCCGCAGTGCAGAGACCAGTTTGAAACTGATGGAATTTATTCTTTCATAACATTCCTCTGAACACTGGAATTTCCTTAAGTTCAACCCATAGGAGCTGTCTTATTCCTGATAACTGTATAGTGACTTCTCAGGCAGACATCCCACTCCTGATCACTATCTAGTGACTCACCTGCCAAAATGTGAGGACAGGATTGGGTTCAGCAGTGATACCTCTTGCAGTCCAATAAGCTGCCAACACTGACTGCTTGGGCCCACACATGAAGAATAGCCACTGGGGCAAGGTCTTAGAGAGCTGTCAGCACTCCTGGAAGAGTCATCATAAATAGCATGTGGAGACTGAGCTAAGCTGTTGTGTGAGACATCCTTAATGATTTACGTCTGCAGAGCCACCGTGTGGGTATGTATGTAATCATGAATCTGAATAGTGTTGAGGTATTATAACTGTTCTAGGGGCATTGGAGTGGTCAGCAATGGTTGGTGAAATGATTAAAGGCTATGATGCTGTTTTGAGGGTGTATGCATCATTGGGGCTGATTAACGAAAGGATGAAGCACTGTAGCGCTCTGAGCCTTGGTGCACATTGGCCAGTGTAAGGGTCGCTGGAACAGACAGTTCATTTGGGTTGAACTTAAGGAAATTCCAGTGTTCAGTGGAATGGTATGAAAAAATAAATGCCATTAGTTTCAGACTGGTCTCTGCACTAAGGCAGACAAACTGGTTGAAGCTCCCAATCCCTGTGTGCCTGATCTCTAGCTTAAGTGCAGCAATTATTGAGGCCACAAGGTCATCAAGGCTACACCATGGTCTGGTGCTGCTCCAGCTTGGTCATGCTGAGATACATAAGCTAAAAAATCAAGAGGCTTTCAAGACACAGCCATAGAGATGATAATCTCCTACGCCTGAATGAAGGTCTCTCTAATGCTGTTGAAAATTCTGTTCACAAACACGCAGACATCCAGAAGTGCAGCCTGGCTACAGTGCCTTGTGCTGCCTCACAGACAGACACATTGGGCCAATGGCACCTTCAAAAGCCAAGTAGTACCAGCTATTCAACAAGTTCAGTGCGTGTATGTGCAGCATATCAGGTGGACCAACTCTTCCGCATTCGGGGGAAGATTCACACTTGAGGGCCTGACTGCCAACCTTTGGATCTTGCACGTGTATAGAACATGCCAGTAATTCCTGGCACTTCTCTTGCTTACTCTCACAAGAATTCAAGAGGGAAAATAAGTAAACATGTAAACCTGGAGCTATCCCAACATTCATAGCAGTAATGAAAGGCATCTGTTAAGACTATAGCTTTTAGATTATATTGTACTTAATACACTTGTTTGAAATTACTTGTTCACTATTTTAACTGAGGCATGAAATTATTTGTTTTAAACGAGTGACTGCCTCTCTTAAAATAACTAACAAATAAGTTCCATATGACATGGTAAGCATTTGTGCACATATCGCATAGCATAATTTTTAGACTCATATATGCCCTGTAGCTTCAATAGACGGCTATCACCATGGATACCAGCAGTTGATGTTGTGGACACGGCAATGACTAATAGGTTCCTGCAATCAAATCGTAATTTGAACTACAGCAATACTAAATTATTTTGCTGTATATTACAAGGTGAAAGCAGAGTATGCATATATTGTAGGAAATAGCAGAGGCACCCCCACCTCATTACATTAATAATATTTAAAGAGGAATAACAGATCCTGTGTATATTGTAGGGGAATAGCAGATCATGTATATATTGTAGGGGAATAGCAGATCATGTATATATTGTAGGGGAATAGCAGACCATGTATATATTGTAGGGGAATAGCAGACCATGTATATATTGTAGGGGAATAGCAGGCCCTTTATATATTGTAGGAGAATAGCAGGCCCTCTATATATTGTAGGAGAATAGCAGGCCCTCTATATATTGTAGGAGAATAGCAGGCCCTCTATATATTGTAGGGGAATAGCAGGCCCTCTATATATTGTAGGGGAATAGCAGACCTTGTGTATATTGTAGGGGGAACAGAAGAGCCTGTGTGTACTATAAGGGAATAACAAACCCTGTATAGATTATAGGACATGGTAGACCCCATAAATATTATAAAGGAATAGTAAACTGCTGGCAATAAAATAATCTCTTTTTCATTGCAAATTTCATCTTTCCTTTTTCTCTTTGTTCCCTCAGTGTTGGGTACAGAGAGGTAGTGAAAATCCCCGCTGGAGCAACACACATCAAGGTGCGGCAGTACAAGCCGAAGGGTCAGCAGCGGTTCACCGCCTATTTGGCAGTTAAACGGAAGAACGGGGACTATCTCTTCAATGGCAAGTACATGATCTCCACTTCGGAGAGCATAATTGATCTGAATGGCACTGTGCTAAACTACAGCGGGTGGAGCCAAAAGGATGACCAGATGCATTCAATGGGTCATGGCCCACTGAAGGAGCCACTGATAATTCAGATTCTTGCCACCGACCCTGGGAAACCACTTGACGTGCGCTACAGCTATTTTGTTCCCAAGAAGCAAATGCCACCAACCAATGAGAACGCGATCAAGACTTTGGTGGCACAATCCCACTTGCCCAAGTGGGTAACGGGACCCTGGTTCTCATGTTCCAGAACCTGTGACACTGGCTGGCAGACCAGAACCGTTCAGTGCAAGAACGGACATGGAAAACTGACAAAAGGATGCCCCCTGTCCCAAAGACCATCAGCATTTAAACAATGTTTTCTGAGAAAATGTTAATGCACAGTTACCAGTAAGAGTCTTTTTTATTTTGTCATTCTGTTTGGTGTTTTGTTTTAATTTAAAATGAAAACATTCTTGGAGAAAAGGAGAGAGGACAAATTGTCAGTATGTTTTGACATAAAGCAGATACTCTGCTCTAAAGTTGAGAACAATCGAAACAGGGCAGAATCTGTCTTGTTAACTAAACAAGTGCACATCGGAATTGCAGTACAGTGGGAGAGCATCAGATGCATTGCCCTGGCAGTCTACAGAATTAGTGAGAACAACGGGAAAGTAGAAGATGACAGTGACCCGCATGTCGCCTACCTCAGATGCATCCCTCACCTACACGGAAATGAGAACAATGTAGCCGTCATTTCCATGGATACCAGATGGTGCACTGGTTCCATAAATCTTACCGTCTCTCCTGAAAACGGACATGTGCAGCTTCGGCACAAGCTTGCACTGTGTTTTAACATTCGTTTCGCTTTGTTCTTTCATGGCCCCTCACTTGGAGCCAGTGACTGAATCCTGGGCGTTCGATTGGGATAGTGCAAGGACGGCTGCAGTCACGCTCACTCACTGTTGTGCACATGAAAGTAAAAGAAACCAGCTGGGTGGAGAGGGAATTCCAAGTATCCAAGGACAAAATGAGGAAGCAATTGCGCTAATGTACAGCATTGCGCGGACCCTAGGAGGAACTTATGCCAAAGTGATTGCAACATCTTTTTAGAGTGCTTAATGACAAGGCATTCTCTGCCTCTCATTTGTAATACCGAAAGAAGATAGTGAACCACACTTAACGGACTCTGTTAATGAACAATTGAATAAAACATGATACAATTCCACTCAGTAATTACAAATCTGATGCAGCACAAGAGCGAAGAGAGGAATGGCTGAGCTGTTTGGAACTCTATGGCAGAGGGGAAGCGGGTACAGATAATCCAACATTATACTCCTGATAGATCAAAGACTGTAATATTGCCACCTAGATTGGCTAGTTCTAATGTCTGTCTCTAATTGCTGAATAATGAAATGCTAGCATGCAACTTTTCACTAAGTTCAGATGTCTTTCCCAGAAAACAGGGCTTTTATGAAACATCCAAATTATTTATCATCTCAAATTACTAATCTTGACTAGAGTGAATATCTGTCTCCAGTTTTAACTGCCTTCCCCTGGCCCACTGTGTACTCTACTTGGTGTACTGTTTATCTTCTAGATTGATGGTGCAGTGGAGCACACTGGAACCACAGAGGAAAGAACAAGTTTGTGCTATATCTCTGTCTGAAAGAAGAAGGGTTTTTTTATACATACTATCTCTACGGTGTAGGCAAGCCATGCCATGAGCTGGCAGGAACAAGGGATTAGTAGTCAAAGTGGTACTTAGAACTGATGAAGCAGAACTTCATTATAAGGTTGCCACTAAGGAATGGAGGCAAAGGAAGAGAGTAGGTTCAGGACTTGAGTTCTGATATTTGCTTTGCTCATAATGCAAGTTCATCAAATACTTTGAAAACTTCAATAACTAACATCACTAGAGACAGCAGTGTGGGGAAAAAAATAGACTTCTTTTTGAAGAAACAGACCTTTCCAGTCCAATTTACATCTTAGAATAGCTCTTTCAAAAACCAGATTGTCTGCTTCAAGACTGGGCAAGTGGCCACCCTACTCCAATGAGAAACACACAGACACATCCCAAAGAATCTGTGATTTACAGCTCTGAACTTGCTGGAAGTCAGCTTGAAGAGGACAATCGGTCATTCACGTGATGGGGTTTACTGACTGCTCCACCCGCCAATTTCAGGATTTTAAAAAACGACAAGTGGTGTTTTGCTTTGAAAACAGATGACCTTACTCGTGGCCTCAAGTGCAGTGGAGTCATTCAGTGTGTTTCTGATTAGCTAGTTATGATTTCCATGGTAACCATCAAACCAGTGCAGAAGCTATCTAATCAGAAGTGATTTGCAGGTGGGAGAATGTGCAATTTTATAATTAATGTGTTCATTTCCCAGTCTCATCCCTCATCTTAATGAAACAATACTACACTTTGCATTCAGCTGCCAGGCCGGTTATAGATAGGTCAGATCTAGTTAAGAGTTGCCTCACTATCACCCTTCCAAATGGCTGTTATTATTAATTCTCAGGATGTGGGCGTCGCTGGCAAAGCCAAGTTTTTACCCATCCCTATTTGCCCGAAGAAGGTGGTGGTGGGCCACCTTCTATTGTTTTGATACAACTGAGTGTCTTGCTAGGCCACTTCAGAGGTACAGTTAAGAGTCAACCACATTGGTGTGGGTTTGGAGTCACATATAGGCCAGCCCAGGTAAAGGCAGCAGGTTTAATTCCCTGCAGTACATTAATTAACCAGTTAAGTTTTAATAACAATCCAACAGCTTCATGGTCACTTTTACTGATACCAGCTTTTTATTTCCAGATTTTTTAAACTGAATTTAAATTCTCAGACTGCCACAGGGAGATTTTAACTCAGGTTCTTTTGGATTATTAGTCCAGGCCTTTAGGATTACTAGCCCAGTAACATAACCACTACACTACCACATCCATAAATGTACAATGTAGTACTGAACCATACAGACTAGAAGGTGCCAGGTTCAATCACTTGCTTGTGCTGAGATAGTTGGGACAGCTGTGAACAAGAACAGTCAAGGATGAGAAAAATACCATTCAGTCCATTGAAGCTCACTCTTCTAATACCCTAACTCTCCCAGCCTAGCATTCACCTGCATTTTGAACATCTCTGATTTATTTGTCTCTATTACCTTCCTGACAACATGTAGTACCTGTGAGTAAGGAATTTTCTCCTTATATCAGTGAAGGCATTACAATGGACCTCAATTTCCCCAGGCTAAGGAAGAGAAAAATTGGCACTTGTAATAGAGCTGAATCTATTGAGTAACCAGTCTAAAGTGATGGGATACAAAAAGAAAATTTCATCAGGGAAGATTGGATCAATGTGCTCCCACCACCACCTCCCCGCTTCCACCACCACCGCCCCCCCCCCCCCACCACATAGCGTGAAGGCCTTGCACATTTCCAATATCACTATTGATCTTTGTGTATGCTATTGCTGCAAATCATTATTTTATTTATGTCACACTTTGGTATGGTACAGTATAAGAAAAACAAACCCCTTCAGACACTGCTGATGGCCAATTTTCTTCTGGATCAGTCTCCAACTTTAAACAATGCTTCAGAAAACTATGATGTGTAAACATCTTTTACTTAGACCCTGTCTGATTGGATCCAGTCCTTAACCCATGTTTATCCATGTAACGGGAATCCAAACATGACCCAATCAGAAGGTTCATTGGCCTTTGCTGTATGACCTAAGACAAGAGTCTACATTGCTCAGGTGCTAAGGCATACCATTGGTCCCAAAAGGATCCCAGCACTATATGAATTGAGCAAGCAATTCTTAATGTGTCTTTTCACTGATACTGTTGGCCTAAACACCATCTCGCTCTGTATTTGCTGTTTATGGAGAGTTCATAACTTCTAGGATCTTTTTGTACAGTACCCAGAACTTGTATAGTGAAAGTCTGTATATAAAGTAAGTTTACAAATGGCACAGCAAGGTTCAGCTTTCCAATACACTAGTAATTAAAACCATACAGTTTCTGCAATTCATGGCATTGGAATATGTCTGATAGGGAGGGGGAACTGAGATCATAGTTTGATGTACTATTTCAAAATTACCATGGAAACCACACAAAGATATATAAACTGATCAGAAACTGCACTGGAATAGATGCAAATAGACAATTTACTGTATATTTGATTAACCCATCAGGCCTGGTGATGATGAGCATTAACTTCTTCACATTTTTTTTGGGTGGGTGCCCTTTGTCCATTCAGGCAAACAGTAGCACCGTTCTGATGATGGGTCCCACACAATATGCCATTCCAGCATTTTGTGTTTCAATCAACAAAAGCTAAATCAATTTGCTCTGGTTTAATCCATAATGGTCTACAATTGTCCAATTGTATAAAGATATATTTGCATTTCCTGAAGCTGATGTGAAGGCACAGGGCCTGGCCTTACTGCAGAGTTGCATTAGTTCAAATAGGGCTGAAACAGCCATCAGTAGCATTCCCATTCCAACTTGGCCTTTCGAAGTCCACTAGCAATCCAGATGCTTTCAAGAGAGGGGAAGGAGTGAAAGGAAAAGATTGGCAGAAAAGGAGAAATTAATTAGAATTTGAAGAAATAGCATTTGTGGTTTTTAAGGTTATTTGATTGACAATAGGTCAGGTATAAACTTGATTCTTTAGCCTTTATTTACATGAAGGCCAATATTTACTATACATCATCGTTTAACATTTAAGCATTCACTTTCCTGTGGATACTGTCTCATGACACATTTGGCACATTTTACAGTAGTGCAGCACCGATCCCAGCGGACAGCATGTGGTCCCAGATAGAACAAGAGATTCCTCCAATTCCCAGGGAACAGCATGGACTGCCAATTGCAAACCCAGTGCGTAGTCCCAGGAGTAAGGAAGTGGGGGAGAGGAAGAGCAACATCGGTCTCCTCCGCAACCTTAAGTGCAAGACTTTTGGAGCAACTTGGGCCACACAGGTCCAAACGATCCCCAAGAGGTGCTTTCTACTGTCCCAGTCCTGGGAGGAGCATTGGGTGGGTTGGGGGGTGGGAAGGTTCCCCATTCAATTAAAAAAAAAATTGGGTGTCATTGTTCTGAACTCTATTATGCGTCCCTCTCAGTATTCATTATCGTAGCTAGACCAATGCAATCAAAATGATCCGAACTCACTCTGCATCTTCAGTTCAGTGACCCCCTTTTGAACTTGGGAATCTAAGAACGAGCTGCCGCAAAGGGATAATTCTTTTCTACTATGTATAGATTTTAATTGGGTCTCCATGAAGAGAGAAAAAAACATTCCAGTGTAAATTTAAATTGTGAAAAAGTGTAAGGCACAGCACTGAAATAATTTATTTGCGTTTGTACAACTGGTGTGTGAATTTGATGTAACGGTTTTATTTATTGTTATTTAATTTGGAGAACACCAACCGTGCAAATTTTTTGGAAAAAATTTGCTGTTGTGTCCTATTTTACAACTGTGTTTAATTTATGCTTCACTCTTCTTGTGAAAGTTCACTTTTTTAAATGTGTATGTTTACATAATGTACAGCACTGGTTGCTTTGTGTACTATTGCGATGTGGTCTTTCCTCGTGTAATTATTTAGATGCTGTTTGCATTCCTCATGAGGGAAGCTGCACTTGTCTTTTTAAAAAAAAATTATTATGAATTGACTGAGGCAACATGTCAAATGTATTCTAATATTTGTTTTAAAAATGTAGCAGTTGTGTAATGCATATTAATCATGTCTAGGAGTTTTTTATTAATTATTTTTAGCACATCAGTAATATTCTGTAATGTACTGTAACATTTATCATGTTGTCTGTGTAACTAATGCCGAAATTCACCTTTTTTAATGTGTGTAAATTATATATTCCCAAATGCAATACTACAGTCTCACAATTTAATACCTGGTGTTGTTTTGTTTAATAGTTGAGTTTAAAAGACTGTTTCAGTATTTAGTTTCCATTCTGAGGTTTCATTCTTTCCCCTATCCCCTCTACCTCAAAAACAGAAAAATGTAAAGACTTGGCTTTAAGAAAAATAGTTTTTAATTGCTAGAATTGAAGAGCAGCAGCAATGATAAACTTTTCAAAGCAGTAATTACACTTTGAAAAATGAAACCCATGAGGACTTACTCTGTGTGTATGTATGTATATATGCATATGTGTCCATGAGTAGAACTACCATTACCTCCCATCAAAGAGCGGATCCACCTGCCCCAGTGGATAATGGAAATTAGTAGATTTTTTTATTCATTGGATGTGGGCATCACTGGCAAGGCCAGCATTTATTGCCCATGAGAAGGTGGTGGTGAGCTGCCTTCTTGAACCGCTGCAGTCCAAGTGGTGAAGGTTCTCCCACAGTGCTGTTAGGTAGCAAGATTGTACAACTGAGTGGCTTACTAGGCCATTTCAGAGGGCAATTAAGAATCAACCACATTGCTGTGGGTCCAGAGTCACATATAGGCCAGACTGGGTACGGACGGCAGGTTTCCTTCCCTAGACGGCATTAGTGAACCAGATGAGTTTTTACAACAATGTGGTAGTTTTATGGCTACTGTTACTGATACTAGTTTTTTTAAATTCCAGATTTTATTTAATTAATTGAATTTAAATTCCCCAGCTGACATGGCAGGATTTAAACTCATGACTCCAGATTATTAGTCCAGGCCTCTGAATTACTAGTTCAGTAACATAACCACCATGCTACCGTACCCTTGTGATACTTGTGATTTCCCCAGATTTTGCTCTTAGCATGTATGATGCAATGATACCCGAAGCACAAATGATGAAGGAAGCCTGATGTTGACTTATTCATCAGGAAATGGGGATAAATCATATAATTAATAGAATCTTACAGCACAGAAGGAGGCCACTCAGTCTATCATGCCTGTGCTGGCTCTTTGAAAGAGCTATCCAATTAGTCCACTCACCTGCTCTTTCCCCATAGCCCTGCAATTTTCTCCCCTTAAAGTATTTATCCAATTTCCTTTTGAAAGTTACTATTGAATCTGCTTCCACTACCCTTTCAGGCAGTGCATTCCAGATCATAATAACTTGCTGTATATAAAAAAAAATTCTCATCTCATCTCTGGTTCTTTTGCCAATTACCTTAAAAGAAAGAACTTCCATTAATTTAGTGCCTTTCACAAGCTCGGGATGCCCCAAAGCGCTTCACAGCCAATAATTTTTTTTTGAAGTGTAGTCACTGTTGCGATGTAGTAAAGGACAGCAGCCATTTTGCGCACAGCAGGATCCCACAAACAGCAAGGAGATAAATGATCAGCTACTCTGTTTTAGTCATGTTGTTTGAGGGATAAATATTAGACAGGGCACCAGAAGAACTCCCCTGCTCTTCTTTGAATGGGATCTTTTATGTCCACCTGAGACCTCAGTTTAATTTCTCATTTGAAAGATAGCACTTCTGACAGTGAAGATACTCTCTCACTGAAGTGTCAGCCTATATTACATGCTTAAGTCTCTGGAGTGGGACTTAAACTCATGATCTTCTGACTCAAAGGTGAGAGTGCTACCACTGAGCTAAGGCTGACATATAGTGCAATGGTATCTTTTACATCCTCCCCTGAAAGTAAACAGGACCTCAGTTCAACTTCTCATCCAAAAGATAGCACCTCCAATAGTCTAGCACTCCTTCAGTACTGCATTGAAGTGTTGGTTTTGATTATGTGCTCAAGTCTTTGGATTGGGTTTTGAACCGACAACCTTCTCATTAAGCAGAGAGTGCTAACATTGAACCAAAGCTGATGCTGGGGTGGAACGCAAGTAATAAAATAAGCTGTACAATGAGATAACACTTCATACTAGGCTTTATTCACCAGAACGTCTGGCAGATAATCAGGAAGGCAAGCAATTGAGTGAATTGTGCTTGCCAAGTTGAGGAATGTCATTGCTGAGGCATCTTGACTCACAATTTCAGCGTCAAGCTACCTCAAATCAGGATAATGTGAATTTGATGCAGAATAAAGCTCCCTTTATCCTGCCCCAACATGCACCTTGACTGTAATCCCCCAACTGTTCCAGTGTGATGTTTCTGTTTCTCATGTCAACGAGCCTAATGCCCTTTCTGAGTGTGACTGCCATTTTTGTTGAATTATGGGCATTTAGTTTTTGAGCCTGTGCCCACTAGGAATTGGATTGAGACTGAACTCATTTTATTTGGGAATTATTGCTGCTGGTGCATTAAGGAGACTTTCCACTACATCAGTTGGATTGGATTCAAACACAGAACCCCAGATGTTAAACGATAGCTTAATAAATGAGTATGCCACCCAGTCCATAAACACATCTACTTATTAAAATAATGGGCAGGATTTTGCTGTGAAAATAATGGCGAGCCTTACAGCGCTTATCATTATTTCATTGGAAATGATAGAGCAGCTTCCGACGACCGCACATGCGCAATTAAACGCGAAAATCCAGAAGTTGTTCTATCAGATGCCCTGCTCCTCCATAAGCTTCGCGAGAACAGCATCTCGCCGGCTGACTCACCGTTCAAATGAATGGAATGGTGTGAACTTCCTGCACTGACCTGATGGATAGAAACTAATCTCGCCAAAAAAGGTACTTCAAGTCTAAGTAACCTTTTAACGGCGTGGTAAGTCTGACTGCCAAACAACCTCTCTGGTGCTGAAAATTAATTTTTACAAGTGTGGAGTCTCATTCCTTCAGATTTTAATTGTTGTTGGGAATTTTAAAAAAGAATTTTTACATTTTTATTTTTTTGCTTTTTCTTTTTGTCTCTTTTATCTTTGTCTCTTAATTCAAAATTTCTTGCCCCCTCTTTATTTCACTTTCTGTGCCTGATCTGACATTGAATTCATTATTTCAACTTACACTTCCTGGTTCTGACTCTTCGCTGCTCATCAGATGCTTTAATCTGATTGGTTAAGGGGATTGACAGTTGTTGGCCCCCGTTCACACAGGTCCCTGCTGCACTGTAGAGGGCGCCATTTTGGATTCAGCACCGGATGAGAGGAACTTGCTGTGAAAAAAAATCAAGAAAAGTTTATAGGCAAGCGGTGGGCGCCATTTGTTTGCCACTCAAAGGAAAATCCAGGCCAATATTGGAATCTTGGAGACACTTACCCTGGCTTTGAGACTGCCTTCTCTGGACTCATTCCCAACTATTAGATTTGGGAAGCATTAGCAAAAGGATTGCACTTTCAGCATGGAGCTGTCCTGTTAAAGTTCTTATAAATCAGCCCAGAATTTAAAGGGGGTGCCATGGATGCTGGTCTGGCTGAGAACTCATGCTCCAGACAATCCAGTGCATATAGATGGCAACCTTGGCTCTGTGGTAATATGCTTGGCTGTGAGTCAGAAGGTCCTGCGTTCAAGCCCCACTACAGAGTTTAAGCACATAATCTAGGCTGGCACTTCAGTGCAGTAGTGAGGGAGTGCTGTACTGTCAGAGGTGCTGTCTTTTGGATGGAATGTTAAATTAAGGCCCTATCTGCCTTCTCAGGTGGACAGTGAGTCACTGTTTGATGCTATGTTCACACAATGAGCAAACTGGGAGAATAAGACACAAGTGAACATCTCTTTACTCAGTAAATGCCTGCATCAATTCCAAATCACTGATTAGAATAAAGGTTCCCAACATATATTGCCACTTAGATTAAGTTGTAGGGGTATCCCTGCACATTGTGATGTGTTCTACAGATGACATGGAGGCTCCAATGCCACAAAGAATAAAGCTCCTATGCTGAGGGGGAAACTGTGTCCGCGTTAGTAATATCAATAGCATGTGTTTAGGTTCACCAAGGCGCCCGATCAGAAGTGCTCCAAGCATACAGTGGCTGCCAGGGAGAGACTGCAGCATCTCCCGGCAGGAAGGTCAGAAAGGGTTGTCATCGCCAAATCATCCTAGGTGGTGCCAACAATCACGATTTTGTTATTAATTTTGCACTTGTTCC